>NC_091455.1:102008595-102742345 GCF_027789765.1 Dendropsophus ebraccatus | reverse complement strand
TTTTCCTTCCTTTGGAATGCAGCCTTGGCTTCTAAGATTTACTACTCCAGCACAGGATGCCCTCTAACTGTTCCACCGAGAAGAAGAGGAGAAAGCCTGTACTGTTGATTGGGAACATGTGCCTAATACATTCTGCTACTGCTGATGGTGCTTGGCGTTCCTGCATAGTCAACAAGTGCTAGGGTATCACAGTAAATATCTGTCAAGCATTGCCTCACTCAAGCTCCTTACCCTAGCATCTGCTTCAGACTTGTCATCTACTTGTCATATTATACCATGTTAGGTACATTGAATGTGTTGATCCTTGTTACTGGATACAACCTGTCCGTTTCCATGCCTTCTCTTGGAGCCTAGTTTTCTTACAGCTTGGTTATAGGGTAGAGCTGTAGAAAAGTGTAAAATATAAGAAAAACTGCAAATATGGACCTTCTGTTCCGGGGTAAATTTCTGTGGATTGCGGACAATCTGTGCATTTTTGCATCGTTACTCTGGCAGCTTTTGTGGAATGTTCTACATGTCAAGAGAGACAAGAGGACAGCTGAGCCTGAAGATACACAGGTAGTCCAACTAACTGTATAGCACAATGGTCAGAAGCGCGTCCTCATAAAAAAAAAATATTTTTGTGTGTTTAATTGAGATGTTACCTTTTTTTAAAATTAATTATTATTATTAATTATTATTATTGTTGTTATTAATAGCAGTAATACTATTCTTTATTTGCTCAATAACTGTTTAGACTACATATAAATTAGTTGTAATTTTTAAAGAATCTTTTATTTATACATCTTTAGAACATGTCAGTCAAACTCAAGAACATTTTGAATATAAACGACAGTTAATATTTCTACAAGGTCTGCAATGTTTTGTGATAAGTAAAGAAATATTTGCATAAGGTATATATTTTTATGCTATTTTAGATGTATATGTGTACGTGTGGCACCTAAGCATGAATTCTTGACGGTATTTCAGCAAGATATGTGCTGTACTTGTGCACCTAGACTTTAACCCTTTCTTGACCAAAGGTCATCGATGCACATATGTCCAGGTCACACTGAAGCAGTGCTCTACTTCTCACCTTCTAAGAGCCATAACTCTCTTATTTTTCCACATAAGGGGCTGCTTGGGGGCTAATTTTTTGTGCCTTGATCTATAGTTTTTATTGGTACCTATAATATATATGTATATATGTGTGTATATATATGTTTACACAGTATGGCTATGTTCACACTGCGTAAGAAAAAGAGAAAAGGCATCCGCCTTTTCTAGTTGAAAAGACGTCCGTTATTGCCGCAATTTAATTGACTTCAGTGCAATGCATTAAAGTCAATGGAATGACGAACGTCCAATGCACACAGTGTATAAAATTAGTGACATTGTCTACGCGGACGTCAAAATAATCATATCAATTATTTTCGGACGTCTTTTGCAAACAGCAGATGTTATTTTTTAGTCGTTCACACACAGTTTTTTTTAGTTACCGTCCTTTCCCCGTTTTTACTATTAAATTTAATGGATTTTTCAATTAACACACACCCAAAGGGCACTCAGTCCACCTAAACTAGAATAATCTGCCAACAGCCGTCATTGCACTAACAGGCGGCCAGACCGCAAAATGACTGATATTATTTTCAACTCGAATAGACAGGCGTCATTTTTTCTTTTAAAAAAACGGAGCGGAGAAAACGCAGTGGGAACAAAGCCTATGTATGATTTACTATAATGTGACAAAAAAATGCAATCCTGGCATTTGTTTTCTCTGTTAGCTTTTCACCATGTAGGAACAGTATCATTATATTTAAATTGCTTGAACAATTCTGCACGCTACAATACCAAATCTGTTTATCTTATTTTTTTTTTTTTTTTTTTAATGAACTCTTTATTTGTAAAATGGGAAAGGAGGCGATGTCAACTTTCGACTTTGTGAAAGTTTTTAGAAACTTTTTTTTAACTTTTTAAGTCCCTCTAGGGAATGCTTTGCATTTGTATTTGTTCCTTTTTTATGGGACACTGTGCTGGATGCTGTTATGTTTGCGCCTCAGTTTTATTAATTGAGATATATGTATTTATTGGAGCATCTACTTAAAATCATGTTTTTATTGTGATTCCTGTTGATCTGATACTTCCAGTCGACTTATTATGTCTTGTAGTTCCATCACTATTTGCTGTGTATGGGCTCGGCCACACTAGCGTTTTTCTAAGGGATCTGTCCATATTAATTTAACAGATGACCATAAACTGATGAGCAGACTGATGCAAACTGATTGCAAAATATTCATCTTTTTTTAATGGTCAGTTTGTATTTTGGCTTAAAAAAACTGACTTTTGTACATCAGTTTTCATCCATTTGCATTTGCATCCATTTTGCTTCTGAGCATGCTCAGTGCAAAAACGGATGAAAACAAATGGATGTGAACGGAAATACCTTCCGTTTAGATCCGTCCTCATCGACTAAAATGTAAAAAAAAACAGAAGTGCACTTTCCGTTCATGATCAGTTTTTTTTATAACGGAAAGAAAAATACTGCAAACACTATTTTTTTCTCCGTTCAAAAAAACGAATCTTGAATGGATTGCATGCAATCGGAGCACAATTAGGGCAAACGGAGCACACTAATATATCATGGGAATCTATTGGGATTTTAATGGATCCGCCAGTTTCCGTTTTGCTGACTCCAGAACGGAAAAGGTAGACGGAATGGTGCCGGATGGTCAAACGCTCATGTGAACGTAGCCTATGCTCGGTTTTGGTTAAAGTCATGAAACTGGAAACTGCACTCTGGAGCATAAGATTTATTGCATCTTCCTTCTTTTGTCTCAAATTATTTATTTTAATGCAGAAAGAGCTCATGTCTACCATTGAAATGCATTTAAAAGGGATACAAATAAAACATAAGGCTATGTTCACACATACTATTTTGGTTAATATTTTTTCAACTAAACTAATTATCAAAATATGGTCATATTTCCACCTCAAAATGATGGCTGAAAACAAAAGTTGTGTAAACATAGCCTAAAACATATAATAAATAGAGATGAGCAAACCTTGAGCTTGCTCGAGTCCATCCGAACCCGAACTTTGGGCATTTGATTAGCAGTGGCTGCTGAACTTGGATAAAGCCCTAAGGCTATGTGGAAAACATGGATATAGTCATTGGCTGTATCCATGTTTTCCAGACAACCTTAGAGCTTTATCCAAGTTCAGTAGCCCCCGCTAATCAAATGCCGATCGTTCGCTCATCTCTAATAATAAACTTTTATGGTTACATTTAAGGCTATGTTCACAAACAGTAAAATTAAAACAAAATCAGGCAATAATCAGGCAAAGTTCACACTAAGTAAAAAGAAAAAAAAGGCATCCGCTTTTGCTCTTTAACCCCTTAGAGATGGAGCCAATTTTTATTTTTGCACTTTTTCTTCCTTGTGTTTAGAAGGCCATAGTGGTTGTATTTTTTCCATCTACAGACTCATATGAGCCCATATTTTTGCACCACTAATTGTACTTTGCAATGACAGACTTAATATTTCCATAAAATATGCCACAAAACTAGAAAAAAATTCATTGCGCAGTGAAATTGAAAATAAAACCCTTATTTTTTTTAAATTTGGGGGGTTTGTGTTTACGCCATTTGCCCTAAGGTAAAACTTGCAACTTGCATAACTTTTAAAATTATGATGTTCTGTACTTTCTATCAGTACCTGGACTGTGTAAATGCTACTTTTTTAACACTTTTTATTACAGTTTTTCTGGATTTAATGTGACCAAAAAAGCACAATTTTGCATTTTGGAATTTTTTTGCACTTATGTTGTTTACCGTTAAAGATCGGGCAGGGAATAATTTAATAGTTGAGGCAATTATGCACGCGGCGATACCAAATATGTTTATTTATTTTTATTTATAAAATGGAAAAAGGTGGGTTATTCAAACTTTTATTAGAGGATGGGATTTTTTATTTATAAAATCCTTTTTTTCCCACTTACATTAATTAGAAGTCCTCCTGGGGACTTCTATATATACAGCACTGGTCTCTCATAGAGGTCAGTGCTGTGTATGTAATACAGTACTGATCAATTAGATCAGTGCTGTATTACTAAAGGCTGCTGCAGCCCAGATCTATGGATTACTGAGGCGGCATGAGTGTCATTCTGATGCTGAGACTTGGCTAGGTAAGAAGAAGGGATCCCCCCTCTGCGATCACATCAAGGTGCTGGGAATCCATCCACTAGACACCAGGAATGGCTCTATGCAGGGCGGGTGCAGTGATCGGCTCATGGCTGCTAATAGCCGCGGTCCCGGGCTACAGCCAGGAGCGCATCGGTACAGAGCGACCCCCTCTAAACCCCCCCCCCCCCTAGCAGCGCCATGACGTATCACATACATCATGGGTCGCTAAGGGGTTAAAATTACGCCCGTAATTACCACATTTTAATTGCCCTCAATGCATTGTATTGAAGTTAATGTAATGACGGCCGGACAATGCACAGTGTTAACGGATGTTGTTTGCGCAGACATCAAAATAATAATCATGACAATTATTTGTGCATGTCTTTTGCAAGCAACAGCCGTTAAATTTTTTTAGTTGTTTGCACACTTTTTTTTTTACCATCCTTTTACTGTCTTTACTATTAAATTCAATGGACTTTTAAATTACTGTATAGACACACCCAAAGGGCAATCAGTCTACCTGAACTAGAATATTGTAGGAACAGCTGTCATTGTAATAACAAACATCCAAAATGCAAAATTATGTCTGCCATTAAAAAAAAAATAAACTGAAAGGAAAACCAGGGCTGTGGAGTCGGTAAGCCGCAGCTCCGACTCCGACTCCTGAATTTTATTAGGTCCGACTCTGACTTCTTCTCCTTTATAAATGGCCGGTCATATACCAGGGGAGTTATTTATCACACTGGCTCAGCAGCTTCTCCCTAATGTCCTACATAATCCTGGGGCGACTTCTGAGGGAATAAGGAAATAAATAAAGCAGATTCATCTGTGTGTGCAGTGGATGCAGCCAGTCTCCAGCCTCCATGTCCTGAACAACTCACAACTAGACTAGATGGAGCAGGTGGTCTTTTCCTGCTGACAATCTTGTATGTTTCTAACTAAATATTTACCATACACACAAAAACACTGCTTACAATGCCAGATACCTGTAATATAGATGTCAGCCATAGTGATATAGAGGGGGTAACACATAGTGATATAGAGAGGGGTCACCCAGTGATATAAAGGGGTCACAGATAGTGATGCAGAGGCAGGGGCGTAACTAGAAATGGCTGGGCCCCATAGCAAACTTTCCAATGGGGCCCCCCACACTGTGACTGGATAACACCACCACACCAGACCTGACCAATACCACCATACCAGACCTGACCAATACCACCATACAGTGACTGCGTAACACCGCCACACCAGACCTGACCAATACCACCATACCAAACCTGACCAATACCACCATACAGTGACTTGGTAACACCACCACACCGGACCTGACCTATACCGCCATATTGTGACTGGATAATACTCCCATACCAGACCTGACCAATACCGCAATACTGTGAGTGGATAACACAGCCATACCAGACCTAACCAATACCGCCATACTGTGACTGGATAACACTGCCACACCAGACATGAACAATACCGCCACACTGTGACTGGATAACACTGCCATACCAGACCTGACCAATACCGCCACACTGTGACTATATAGCGATGCCATACCAGACACCTCCATTCTGTAACTGCCTGCCTACCAGCTTGCTACTGCACTGCATACACACATATATATATTTCTCCAGCCTGCTACTGTATGTATGTATATATATATATATATATATATATATATATATATATATATCCAGCCATATATAGCCATATGTGTATATATATATATATATATATATATACACACACATATACATGATGCAGCCTGGTACTGCACTGTAATATATATATATATATATATATATATATATATATATATATATATATATATATATATTCAGCCTGGCACTACTATGCATAATGAGTTTTTTTAGTCCTACAAGAGCTGCAGTCACAGGGCTGCTTTCTATATAGACAGTGTTGGACTACAACTCCCAGTGTGGTCTGTCTGTGTCTTTGGGGGGAGGGGGGCACAGACAGCAGACAGACCACATTGGGAGTTGTAGTCCTATAATGTCACCGCTCCTGTAGAAATAAAACACGCACACACACACACCTCTTATCAGAGACAGTGTACACTTACATGAGGAGGAGGAGGGAGCTGTCACTATCTCTCCGAGGTCCGGCGGGAGAGGGCTAGGGGTCAGAGGTTATCCTATCTCACAGGATGCTCCGTGCAGCAGCTGACAGGCCAGTCTCCCTCTCTCCCCACGTACTTTTTGATGCTGCCCCCTGCTGGTGAGTGTTTGCCCTGCAGTTCTACAAACATCGTTCTCCCCTGGTTAGCTAGTGTCAGGACAAACGTCCTGCAGAGCTAACCAGGGGACATCACACAGGCAGTCCCCGCAGTCCCCACTGCCGGGCCCCTTGATGAGCCGGGCCCCGTAGCAGCAGCTACTGCTGCTACGGTGGTAGTTCCGCCACTGTGCAGAGGGGGTCACACACAGTGATATAGAGAAGTCACACACAGTGATATAGAGGGGTCACTGTGGGTGTGGGGGCACGCCATAGCACACACACAGCCTGCTGCAGCCATAGCATACACACACAGCCTGCTGCAGCCATAGCACACACAGCCTGCTGCAGTCATTGCACACACACAGCCTGCTACAGCCATAGCGCGCACACACACACACACACACACACACACACAGCTGCAGCCATAGAACACTGAAGAAAAACACCACAATAAGGACAGAGGTTACTGTTACACTACTTATGTCTTCTTCTCCTCCTCCTCTATATTACACAGAGATATCTTTATATTACACTGCTGCTAATATACAATCATCCAGCATCCAGGAAGATAACAGCACAGATCTCCCCCCACACAATGGACTCTTCCTGCTCAGAAACAAACTGCCAAATAGTGACCGACAACTTTTCCTCAACCACCCTTATGTAATAGGGCCAGTGTCCTATTAGAATGTTGCTTATAATATATATTGATGAGCAAAACTTCATATTCGTATCAAAATCAATTTTAAATTGTAAGATTTTTTTTTAAGCTGGAGTCGAAGTCGGTACATTTTTTTCGACACCGACTCCAGCCAAAACTACTGTAGTTCCGACTCCACGACTCCGACTCCACAGCCCTGAGGAAAACACTTCATGTGAACATAGCCTCTGACAGTAAAATTACTATAAAACACAGTCATATTTATTAAATCCAATAATGTACCATTTGCACACACTGGAAAATATATATTTTCTTTTTATGCACAGACTGACAATTGCCCTTAGATTCTATTGTAGCACATTATTTTATTCAAAATATGGACACAATTTATACCTATTTTACTGTCGTTTTTTTGGTATTATTTTACTGTGTGGAAACATATCTTAAAGAAGCACTCCAGAAAACTTTTTTTTATATGTCCCCCCGCTGTGTGCTGGTGCGTATATGCCCTGATCCCATCTGCTATTAATAGCCCGGGACCACTGCAGTTAGCGGATGCAGTCCAATCGCCACACCTGCTAATGAGCCATTTAGATGCAACTGTCAAAGCTGACAACTCTATCTAAATAGCTATTTGTCCCCCATCCATGGTGGTCTAGTGGGAGGATGCCCCCCCCCCCTCCAGGGATACGATTGCGGAGGGGAAATCCATTCAACTTACCCAGTCAGGCTTCATTCCGACACTGATCCTGGCTTGCTGTTCTATTGATCTGGTAGGTAGTAGACCAGACCAATAGAGCACCCATCTAATGGATCTAATGGATTGGTGCTCTATTATATACACAGGGGGCTTCATATTACTGTGTAAAAAAAATAGTTTTTTAATTAATAAAAAATTCCCTCCCCTAATAAAAATTTAAATCACCCCGTTTTTCCCATTTAATAAATAAAAATAAATAAATATATTTGCTATCTCCACTTGCGTAATCTCCTGAACTATTAAATGATACCATTCCTGATCTCGCACAGTAAATGGCGTAAAGTGGTATAGTGCAAAAACCCGCCAAAGTGCAAAATTGCTGATTTATTGTCACATCAAATCCAGAAAAATTGTAATAAAAAGTGATCAAAAAGCAAGAAAAATTACACCGCCCCCATAGACCACAGGATAAAATTTAATAATCACCCCGTTTTTTCCCATTTAATAAATAAAAATAAATAAATATATTTGCTATCTCCACTTGCGTAATCTCCTGAACTATTAAATGATACCATTCCTGATCTCGCACAGTAAATGGCGTAAAGTGGTATAGTGCAAAAACCCGCCAAAGTGCAAAATTGCTGATTTATTGTCACATCAAATCCAGAAAAATTGTAATAAAAAGTGATCAAAAAGCAAGAAAAATTACACCGCCCCCATAGACCACAGGATAAAATTTAATAATCACCCCGTTTTTCCCATTTAATAAATAAAAATAAATAAATATATTTGCTATCTCCACTTGCGTAATCTCCTGAACTATTAAATGATACCATTCCTGATCTCGCACAGTAAATGGCGTAAAGTGGTATAGTGCAAAAACCCGCCAAAGTGCAAAATTGCTGATTTATTGTCACATCAAATCCAGAAAAATTGTAATAAAAAGTGATCAAAAAGCAAGAAAAATTACACCGCCCCCATAGACCACAGGATAAAAGCGCTATAAGCATGGACATAGAGCAATTTTAAGGAGTATTAAAAGGTTTTAATTTTCTAAAAGCTATTAAATAAAATAAATATTATAAGTTACATAGCGTTGTAATCGTACTGACTTGTGGAACATAGATAACATGTCAGTTTTACCATAAAGCAAACGCAAACGGTGTAAACACAAACACCCCCCCAATAAAAAAAAAAGTTTTATTTTCAATTTCACTAAAAAAGATATATTTTTCCCACTTTTGCATATTTTATGGAAAAATTAAATCTGCCATTGCAAAGTACAATTAGTGGCGCAAAAAATAAGGGTTCCTGTGGGTCTGTAGGTGAAAAAAAGGAAGTGCTATGGCCTTTTAAACGCAAGGAGGAAAAAAATGCCCGCTCCTGAAGGGGTTAATAAAAAAATCAAGCTTGACTTTTTTGTCAAATCACTGCAAACACAGGCTGTAAATAATATATTGTATTCTTGTGACAGATAAAAAAACAGCAGCATACACTTTTGTTTCTTCTATTGTTATGTTCTTCTTATTAACAAAAGGAGGGTAACAAAAGTGCATTTGCTGTATGTACCATTTTTTAACATACACGTGTTGCTTCAACTTGCTGTTTGATTGTGTTAAACAGAAGTAATTTGAAAAGATATGAAATAGATTCTGTAGATTTCTGTATGAAATAGTTTCTGTAGATATGTTCCAGCCATCAGTGCAGACAGTGCTAGGATATTATATCTGCTTGTTTCATAACTATTTAAAGGTAAATTAACTTTGAAATGATGACATGGTCTGTGCATCATGGAAAACATACTCAGATTGTCAATGAGGCAGCAGCAGCAGGTGCCCACTTGTTGGAGGAACAGTCAAGTAAATGGAGAAGTGAAAATGTGATGCATGTTGTTGACCTGTGCTCTTTCTTCAGCATACCTAATGGCAGAAACAAGACGCTAATGCATCTCAGTCACACACACAGCTTTATGTGAAAGGAACATTCTGTAAACCTTAAGTCTGATTTGTAAAGATTAAATAAAACTGCGCTTTCTGGAATGATTCTTTACTACAACTTTAAATTCCAGTGGTTGTGGTTACCAACTGCACAGATGTACAGTTCATTTCACTGATTATTAATGTATGGGTCAGTGGCAATAAGTAACATATTGAATACAGTATGTCTGTGTATGCACATAGTAACCAACAACAGCGTACTTGATGATAACTAAAGGGAATTTTTACTAAAGTACAAGTTTGCATAGCTGAGATAATTGTGAATTGTGTAGTACAGGTGATTTTAAGTAACTTTGTAATTGGGTTTATTAACCAAAAAAATGCATTTTTAACATGAAAAAGCATCTTGAAGCTCTCCCCCGTCTTCATTGTTCTCTATGAAGAGGGGAGGAGTGGAGGCAGATGAGGCACCAAAACAGGACAACAAAAAGTTAATTTACAGCTACATTACCAGGCTATCTCCTCTGAAGTCAGCACTGACCTCACTGACCTCTAAATAGGGGCTTTCACACAGGTCCCACTGTGTAATCCTTTGTTCTCTGCTCTCTGCTGCCGACTAATCTCCCTCCTCCCCCCTCCCCTCTCCATAGAACATACATTGCCAGACTGATGTAAAAGAGTTGAGATTTTCTGATAATGAGCAGTGGATGAGAGAGAGGGGGGAGAGGACCTGGGGAAAGGCTTTTTGAATGCAGATAATGGCATATTTGCCAAATAAACCCTCTTACAAAGTTTCTTAAAATCGCCTGGACTATTGATTTCTGCTTTGATAATACAGTCTTAGTCATAGCGTGCTATGATGAGCTGAAATCTTTTCATTGCAAACCACACCTGAACTGAAGACAAGAGTGGTGCTGTCTCTGGAAGAAAGTGGCCATGTTTTTCTAACGCCTTTAACTTTGACGTTGAAGAGCCTCATTTTATAGACATTGTAGATTTTATAGACATTGATTAAAAAGCAATATGATTGTAATTTAAACGGATTTACGCAACATGGACAAATATATTGGGGCACCTAAATATTATACCAACAGAAGTTTTTTGACACCACTCCAATAACACTATCCCTTCTTTAATGCAGAGCATGTTTCCATTGTTCCAGAGCCCAGTGGTGGCTGGGTTCAGGGCAGGGGTGTAGCTAGGGGTTCAGCCTAGGGGTTGTGAGTAAGGTTTAGGTTACCCATAGGGAACTTCAGCAGAAAGCAACTATATTTATTGTTAATCTTGGTTATCCCCTTTAACCAGACTCTTTTTTCCTACAAATAATGGCAGTATAGGTAATAAGCTTTTAGATATTAAAAGGGGTCAGCTGGTTGTGTTCTTGTGTTGGGATTGTACATCTATGTGCAATCCAACATACATGATGATGATTTTTTTTATTGTCAAACTTGCAATGGATTTCTATATTGTCAGCATTAATTGGTTAGGATTGGAGTGATTTTGGATCCAGGTTGTGACAGTAGACGTTGACTGTTAAACTGGCCATACACTTTCTATTGGACAAATGTTTGTTTATCTGTCAGTTACTTCCCCTGAATTCCCCATACACTTAACATGTTTGGCAAGGCTATTCATCTACTCACTATGGGGAGGGGTATGTTGCTGCCAGACTGCTCTGGTGCCAGCTTGGTGGGGTCTAGCACACCCAACCCTTATCTCTACTGACATCATCTGTTGGTGGATAGTTGGGAGGCTGCCATACACATTATACTTTAGTCCGAACCTGATGGCATGTTTAACAGACTTTATTGTAAGGTGTATAGATACCGTTAGCATCTCTAAAAGAGTGTGGATGCTGCCGGAGGCTTAAGGCACTGGGGGGCAGGGTAATTCTGTAGGGGGACAGAGATTAAGGCAAAGTAGCAGAACACATATGATAATAAGGCTAGGGTGAGTCTAGGGGGGCAGAGAGAGAGAGAGAGAGATAAAGGCAAAGTAGCAGAACCCATACAAAAATAAAACTAGGTATATGAGTGGACCGTGCTGTGTTGGGGCCTTGGTAACTAAACAGGGTTGTGTTATGACCTGAGATGGTTTTCTTGCAGCTATTGGGTCCCTATCGGGGCTTTGCAAAACGATCGTATTGTCCTGATGGTAGCCATGACAACTGGAGGCCTCACCCAGTGTAACACAGGCATAATTCACTGCAGTGCAGAATGGCCACTCACCTGGAATACAATGGCCAAGATTTATCAAAGGATATAAAATAGAGACTGGTGTAAACTGCCCATGGCAACCAATCACAGCTCAACTTTCACTTTACCAGGGCCAACATTTGAGCTTTGATTGGTTTCCATCAGTCTCTATTTTATATGCTTTGATGAATCTGGGCCAATGTGTCTCAGAATCGTTTGGATAGGATAAAGCGTCCCATAGCTATTACCGCATAAAGTGGGACAGGTCAGATTTGAAAAATTGGCCCTGGTCCTTAAAGTGACACTGTCACCCCCTTTTTGCATTCTGACATCTCTACACAGGTGTAAAGGGTAAATTTAGCAGTTTTCACACCTTATTTTATATCATATGTCATGGTGCTTGTTCAAGTAAAAAGTGATCTTTTATGAACTGCAGATTGTGTTAAGTGGGCGGGGCCTCGCAGGATTAGTGCCACTTAGCCCTGTCCACAATGCCCCCATTGGCCCCGCCCCCTTGACGGCAATTGGTGGGCCGACCTAGGGGGGTGGGGCCTAGACCTTTAGGCCAGCCTGTTCCAATGGCTGGTGAGTGGGCGGGGCCAACGGTGGTGTTGTGGGCGGGGCTAAGTGGCGCTATTGCCAAGATGCCCCGCCCACTTAACATAATCTGCAGTTGATAAAAGATGACTTTTTACTTGAACAAGCACCATGACGTATGATATAAAATAAGGTATGAAAACCGCTAAATTTACCCTTTACATCTGTGTAGAGATGTCAGAATGCAAAAAGGGGGTGACAGTGTCACCTTTAGGTCAAAATTAGCCTGGTCCTGAAGGGGTAAAGAGGACCTGGAGTCAACCCCCCCTAAAATTAGATGTTGCCATTATTAAATAGCTTAGAGCACACTGATTACACATTTTTTTTTTACTGTTTCCTGGTATGCACTTTTGTTTCTAAGATATGAGGATTTATAGTTTTTCTGACAATTCAGTTGAAGTGTCAATGTTGTAATAACTTTCTAAATCAAGATGTGATATATAGCAAGTCTGCAATTTATACAAATCATCATTTTATTTTAGTTATCATGGAAAACACCGCACTTCCTGTCTTAAGAAAAAAAAAAGACTAAACACAAGTCCCGATCATCTGCACACAGAGAAGGAAGTCATGTGATTAATGGACACATTGAGCCATGACACTCTGTACTGGCTGGGACTTCACGTGTTTAGTCTATTTCTATTACTTTTTATACTTTCCTTTAGGTCCTTGCGATGTACCATAGTATCATATGATGGGAATGTCCCTAATGTGCACCACATTGTATAGCACCACAGGAAATAATGGCACTATATACAGAATAATCATTTTCAAGTTTGTTTACATGAGTTCCGCAACTTTGACCTGACTGTTCCATTAGTGTCACTATCCAATAGGTCTCTCTTGTCTTCTCACGGTAACAAATTGTAAATGTTAGGATGCCAAGAATAGACTGTTCTAGCTTTCATGTATAAATAGCAGATCTATTTATTGATTAAAAGATGTGTACAGTTGTGCGACTTTGCAACTAATCTTGGGACTAATCTAAACTTTAGCATATATAGTTTTTATGCAGATCTAGGTGTCTTTATCTGACACATCATTTTGGTCATTAGCAGAAGTAGAAGTGGAGCAGACAGATTCAGTGACTTGATTGTGTAATAGTACTACACACAGACTACACACCTCCTTTCATTGCTCCATGGGCCATGCGGCCATGCTACTTGTGCATCCTTTATATGTGCTTTCAGTGGACAGGAGTAAGCATCAGCACTTGCTGGCACTCAGCCCCATAAGAAGCAAGCTGTAAAGCCTTATATAGAATTCTTAATTTGTAAGCTGTCTTAAAGTAGGAATTTTTTTTGCCCATAGCATCCAGAGTTCAGCTTTCATTTCTCACATTGCACTGGTAAAATGAAAGCTGAGCTGTGATTGGCTGCTATAGGCACTAAAGACAATTTTACTATAAGGCAGCTGCATTATAAGTGGAAGCCATTATGCTAGTATCGGTCTTCAGGTACAAGCTTGGACATGTTTGTAAATAAAACAGTTTGAGGCTAGGTTCACACTACATATATTTCAGTCAGTATTGTGGTCCTCATATTGCAACCAAAACCAGGAGTGGATTAAAAACACATAAAGGCTCTGTTCACACAATGGTGAAATTGAGTGGATGGCCGTCATATAACAGTAAATAACTGCCATTATTTCAATACAACAGCCGTTGTTTTAAAATAACAGCAAATATTTTTCTGTGTTTTTAATCCACTCCTGGTTTTGGTTGCAATATGAGGACCACAATACTGACTGAAATATACGTAGTGTGAACCCAGCCTAAGGCTATGTTTATACACAGTAAAATAAAATAAAAATATGCCCTTAACTTTGAGATAAAAATATGGCCCAATTTTTTTTCAATGTAATAATGCGCTCCATTGAAGTCAATGGGAAATTGCATGGCAGTGCATACACCATATAGAATAACGTCAGTAATTGGTCACAACCATCAAAGTAATGACAAACTTAATGCTGTCGACAGTTTAACAATCTTTTTTTTATTAGCTGAATGCAAAATGATGCAACTTAAATAGACTTCATTAGACATTTCTTACCATTTAGCTGCTGCTCACAGAAGGATAGTTTTGTCAGACAGACTTTCTACTCAATGTGAATGTTAAGAGATAGAAGCAGGGAGGAGAAAGGCGTTATGTACCAAAGTGGGGATGGGGGTGGGGTGGGGGGAATCCTTGGAGGACAGCTCAAACTGGCTGGGGAAAGAGAGCACACAAAAGGTACTTTGCAAAGTAGGGCTATGTTCACACAACGTACTAACAATGGCCGTTATTTGGCACTCAAAACAAATGTCACCCCTTTTTGCATTATGACTTTTCTACACAGGTGTAATGGGTAGATTTAGCAGTTTTCATACCTTTTATTTCATACGTCGTGGTGCTTGTTCCAGTAAAAAGTGATCTTTTATCATCTGTGGATTGTGCAATCTGGGCGGGGCCTTACGGGCACAGTGCCACTTAGCCCCACCCACATCGCCACCATAGGCCCTGCCCTCTGTAACATCATCGACACATAGGCCCCGCCCCCTTGACGGCCATTGATACAGGCTGGCTTAAAGGTTTAGGCCCCATCTAGGTTGGCCCATACCCATGGCCGCTGAGGGTGCAGGGGCTATGCAGTGATGTCACAGAGGGGCAGGCCTGCGGTGGTGATGTGGCCAGGACTAAGTGGCACTGAAGCCTGCCCAGGTAACACAGTCCGCAGATGATAAAAGATGACTTTTTAATGGAACAAGCACCATGACGTATAATTTAAAATAGGGTATGAAAACTGCCAAATTTACTCTTCACACCTGTGTAGAAAAGTCAATGCAAAAAGAGGGTGACAGTGTCACTTTGAAGCATATCTGTCACTATGATGAGTTTAAAATTTGCATGCAGACACAGATAATGCCAAGGTTGAGGTTGCTGTGGAAAAGTCTGACGCCCCATCGAGTTCTGTGCACAAGCCCCTTTCTAACAACTTAATTATAACTTAATGGATAGGTTTACCATGTATAGTAGATACAGTTTGCACTTTGTCACTGCTATACTCTGTGTAACTAGATGATGGTGGCACAAGCTATTTGTGTAAGCAGACATGACTGCAAATACACAGGCTATCCACATTACACAAAACCCTCTATTTTACAGACTCTTATTGTCTTTTAGTATGTAATATTTTGTTTTCTGTGTTGTTGTAAGAAAGGTAACTCTGTTTATTCTACATGCTACTTCTTCATCTAATTGATTTGATATATTAGGCGTTATTTTTCCTTGTAAACCTTTCATCTACATCAATTTTAGACACTCTTCAGAGACTTTTATTCTTTTAGCGCTAATATCAAGTTGCATGAAACAAGCATAAATCTGACAAGCATGAACAGAGCTGCAGAGGCCCCGTACAAAACGAGGCTTCTCAAATGTCCTGAAGGCCCCTGGCTGTCAAATTACAGTGAAGTTAGACTAGAGACCCTTCCCTGTTGTACATCTGACGTCAGAGAGCTTACTGCATTTAGGACATACATTTGTCAGTCCTCGTCCCTAATTACACTTAAACTGGATGAAAAGGGGACCACTTGTTCTTTGCAAGGCAGTTTTCTATCTTGTGAATTTATTTACCACCACTAGGAAGAATAGGAAAACAACATAAAGGAATCCTTGTCTGGAGTTTAGACTGGTCAGTAAGCAGCTGTGACTTACACAGAGGAAACAGAGAACTTGATGCAGCCTCATCTTTTGAAATCTCAGCAGAATATAGATTTCCACTGAGTAAGCACTCACAATGAGTGCAGCCAATAAGATTTCCAAGACTACACTGGTGAACTCTCTGGCCAAAAGGTATGATCCAAAAGCTATACAAAATCAAGGGCCCACCAATACACAGAAGGCATCACAGACTCCATTAGCCACAAAGGCTCCAACAAGCATAAACATTATGGATACAAAGCTGGACTTTTTAAGCCACAAAATTGACTCCATTTTGGTGGGACATGACGGTGTTTTTGAAAAGCTTGACAATATTTCTCAGGATATTGTGGATATTGAAAAAGACCTCCAAGGACTTAAAATAGAGAGTCCAAGTGCCAAAAAAGTGCATCAGGAAAAAGAGGAAAAAGAAACATCAGAAGTTAAAGATATGTTTTTAGAAATGAATGGACATTTCCTGGAAATGATCAGCCACCTCTCATCAATAAATCGATATTCCGAAGAGCAGGCAAAAAGATTGGATGGAGTTGAAAAAATACTACTGGGCGCACAAGGAGTGATCAATTTTCTAATGGAGCAGATTAAGTTATCTACATTGTTTGAGTTTCTACAGCGAAGACAATATGTGGCACAACCCCCAAAAGCTGACAATAGAATAAACACTAATGAAAAGAAAGGTAATAATAGAAATAGGGGGAAAAACTGTATAAAACTTATAGAAACCAAGAAGAAAGATGCTTGTTTGAGAAAAAGACATCGCAAGGTGAGATTGGTCAATAATATTTGTACATCCTGTGTATGGCTAGGTTTATACTATGTAAAAATGACGGCTGTCTTGCATTACAACGGCCATCATTGTGCAAATAACATCCGTTTGTTAAAATGTGACATTATTTACGCAATAATGGCCCTTATTATAAAAGATGGCCATCATTTTTACATAGTGTAAACCTAGCCTATAAGTCCAAATAAATGTAAGTGTAGTTCCATACACTATGGCGAATGATAATACTAGTATACTGACTATGCTTACTGTTACTAGTATGTACTGTAGTATACAGTTTGTCATTTATATTTCCAGTAGAGAGTACTGTAGAGTTAAATAAATGTAGAGTTACTGTATTTTTTATCCATATTTCTAAAATACAAATTTTCGGAAGCTGGTTAAAAAGCCACAAAATGACACTAAAACCACTATGCTTTTCCCAATTAAAGGGGTACCCTGGATAAAAAAAATACAGATTTGTAACTTCTATTTAAAAATCCTACTTCCAGTACTTACCAACTGCTGTATGTTGTATTCTTTCCATTCTGACACAGTGCTCTCTGCTGCCACCTCTGCTTCTGACAGGAATTGTCCAAATCAATAGCAGATCTCCATTAATCTCGCATTAACAGAGGTGACATCAGACCTGTCAGACCTGAAGAAGATAGTTGCTCATGTAAATAGGCCTTTACCTCAATGGGGTTGTCCCACCAAAACAGCATATCCACTATCCACAGGGGGTACATTATGGGACCCCCAGGATCTTGATAATAGGGACCTAGGTCTAATTCTCTGTAAACCACTGCTGCACATGTAAACCCAGGCTAATGAGAATGGAAAGGCAAGTTCAGACTATGAGATGCTCAGATATTCTGACAACTGCCATCTATTTATGACCAAGATACATTTTTGTAAATGCTTACCCAGATGAAGTTTTAACTTTAAGGAGGAAGTTATATTGGTTACTTTCAGTCACCAGTTCAGCAGTCCAGTACAGTCTCTCTTTCCAGGCAGTGCTAATTCCCTGTTTATTTTATTTCAATCTCCTGCTAGCAGATGCTTTTTGAATTCAGGAAAGGCGACATATGTTGCTGTACGGAGCATGCCACCTGTTATACATACAATTCCACATGGCTGTGTAAACACACTCTGCTGACCTGCTCTAATGTGTAATACCAGAAAGATATTTAGGGTCTCTGTATATGGACTTTTAAAAGTATTTCAAATTTTCATAGCTAGGTTATGTTTACACTGCCTTCCTCAGCAGTTCCATTACATGTAGGTGCAAGAATAGCACAGCGTGAGGCCCTTTTCTTGCGTTCAAAGCACTGAAAGTCACGCCATAACCCTGAATACCTGAATATGTCAGTGCGGTCCATCAGATGCCATTGCCATTCATCATAGGACTGATGTGGCATACTGCTGGTGCTTCCATTCTGAATACTAAAATCTATGGAAAAGGAGCCGTCTGTGCACACACAAATTCTTTTATAATGTGTGCACAGGCTGACAGTTTTTTTATAGTGCTTAATGTAGCACATTATTAGTTTCAAAATATTGCCATTCTTTATACCTATTTTGCTTTCTTTTTACTATAACTTAGCAAAGTTAGCTAAAAATGCAAGTCTTGGTAGCTTTTTACCACAAATCCACAGAAACTTTTACAGTTCAATACATATAAATGGGGTATTCAAAACCTAATCCACATTTAACAGCTGGAATGTCTCCCCTGTTTCCTCTAATACCTATCGTTGCTTGATTGACAGTCAGCTCCATTGACTTCAATGGAGTGCATTATTATATTGAAAATACGGTCTTATGTTAACCACAAAATGACTACCGTATTTTTACCAAAAATCCATGGTGAATTGAGATGCGGGCGCCCTCATCCCAATTCACCGCTGCACACAATGGAGCATGCAGACCGGATCCACACTTTCCATTGTGTGAACTGACAGGTTCTCTGCAGCCGCCATTCAATAAATAGCCGCCCCAGATTCGTGCGTCTGGATGGAATCCCGGCCGGAGCGTATCCTATGTGTAGTGGGATTCAAAAGCCGATGGTTTGGGTTTATATGAACCTTAACCTCTGCCAAATCGCTCATCTCTAATTGAGACCCGGGCTGATTAGCTAGCTTATGCCATTGATTCTGATAGACATGACATTGAGGACCAAGCCCTCAGGCTTGGGGCCACAGAGTATAAGCTTGAAGACCTAGAAAATCAGTCCAAGAGAGCAAACCTCAGGATAAGAGGCCTGCCAGAGACTACTACTCATGTAAAGGACATTATATTACATATTTTCCTAACTTTACTGACAAATTATGTGGCCGAGCTATCGCATTCACTGAAGGCTCATCAGGCCACGCAATCCAGAGGTCCCAAGAGATGTACACTGTGCTGAAATGTGGGACCTGCTTCTTGGAGCTGCATAGTTTGCCTCAGCTACCGGACCTGTCTCCATCAGTCCACATGTATGCTGATTTAGCTCTTTACACACTGGAGCGCATGAATGCCAGCAAGGTATGCCTGGACACCTAAAAGTCACAATGCTTCAAACCAACATTATCTCAAAATTCTTGCTTATGGGTCGCAATGTGACCTGAGGACTACAGAACCCTTTAACCTTGTACACCTTTGTATGCCATTTGGGGCCTGCGATAGCTGCTGTCCTTTAAAAAGCCTCTGTGTCTGACCAAGGTTCAGCGTGTGGTCTCTGCCTGCACTTCAACTCACAGAAGGAGGACTGGTCTCTCTGAGACAAATTCCTAATAGTTCCATGTTATTGTTTTTGCACCATTGCTTCATCAGGCTGATGGTGACCTCATTGGGCCTTCCTAGACAATCAACCCCAATTTTCCCTCTTTCTACCCTTATCCAATCCTATTTTTATTGGACCCCTTCCACTTGATGTTCTAATCTGGTGGGGGATTTTAATTTTGTGGAAAAAAAATTGTAGATTTTGATTATGTTGAAAAAAAGCATAGGACGCAAGCTAAATCTACTCTTGAAAATAAATTATTTTGGTTGTCATTAGCTCACAAAAGAAACCCCACACTATAACTCTCACATACAGTCCTCTCAGTAGAGAACAGAATAAAATATTGTGCTAGATGCAAGCTCATGCTATCTGAAAAACAGACTAAGGCAATGTTCACACTACGTAAAAGTAAGCCGTTGTTGTCATTGTACTTAATGCAATGTGGAACTTTGCCTCTTGTTCTATGGGATCCCGGCCGGAGCGTATACACATCATATACGCTCCGGCCGGGATCCCATGCCGGGCCACAAAGAACTGACATGTCAGTTTTCTGCGGCCGCAATTCAGTAAAACCCTGTCAGTTCACACAATCAAGCGAGCGGCTCCGGCCGTTTGCTTCATTGTGTGCTGCGGGGAGTTCTGATGTGGGCCCGCGCTGATGCGCCCGCATCAGAACACGACGGTCATAAAGATCATCCGGCCGGTACTCACGGAACGGCTGGTCCGATGCGACGAGGGAACATAGCCTAAGGGTGTCCCCACACATCCTTTTTCTTTGGTGTTTTTCGGGTCTCCAAAAAACGCCAGAAAATCTTCCAATGCGTTTTTTCCCCACGCATTGGCGTTTTTTTCTTGCCTTTTTTCTAGCATTTTTGACTTTATGTGTGAATGATCTTTTCTGTTTAGGCGTTTTTGTGTGCTGAACTTTTTTTTAACCCATCACATGGCCTAGCTGCAGGACCACAAAAGGTGACAAAAACACACACACAAAAAAAAAACACCATACGTGCAGCAATGGTGTTTTTGAGACAACTAGAACAATCCCATATTCTATGGTAGAATAAGTGCCACAGTTTGCCAAAAAAGCCACACCCTCAACATGCTGTATTTTGACAAAACTACCACAGACCCTCAAAAATGTGGGTCCCCCCCCCCCCCCAAAAAAAAAAAAAAAAAAAACCCTATGCGTGTAAGGCAGATCATAAACTTCCATTGACTTCCAGTTAAAATCTGGCCACTGGCGTTTTTGCAAAAAAAACAACAACAAAAAAAAACCGCCATTACGTTTTTATTGGCGTTTTTCTAAGATATGAAAAAATACTTGTACACGTGTTTAGACTATGGTCTGACCACCTTCTGCCCTACACTGTCAAGGTACTTGTCTTAATAGGGTGATACAAGCCCCAGTCTTGGTTACCTGGGTGAAGCTAAATTGCCGAGGGTGTCCTGGTTAACCTGCACTGTGAGATAGAATACATATACCTTTTGGTAGCTTTGTTCTATTCAGGCTGGTTCCTCTTGTGTAGTAGGATACTGCCCTGCACTTTGTAGAGTGGTTCTCGGCTTGGGCTAGGATGGCTTTTCTCCCTCTGGAGTGTCTAGCACTGTGTAATACATATAGTAGATAGACTGGAAGAACTGAGTGTCTCTGGTTGCTTCTGCATTCACGTGTATTAACCAACTCAGTAACTAGACCACACTGAACTGACTTCCTCCTACAGGGGGCTAACTAGCTAATTCCCTAGGGGCCATGTGTGTGTGGAGAGCAGGGATAGGTAGAAGAAAAAGAGCATCTCCTATAGGTCAGCACTGAACACATGGTACAACAAAAACAGTAACCCATGTAACTAAAATTAGAAATAACACTGACACCTAGTGGTGAAACTCTAGAATACCTTCATCACCACTTAAAGAGGACCTGTCACCCCCCGTGCCGGGGTGACAGGCTCCCGACCCCCCGTTAGAGCCCCCTATACTCACGTGATCCCGCCGGGTCCCGCTTCCTGAGCCGGTCGGGAGATATCAGCGCCCGAAGCCCGGCGCGCTGACAGGAGAGTCCGATGCCCATAGAGAATGACTGAGCATCGGACTCCCCATTCATTCTCTATGGGCGTCTGACTCTGCTGTCAGCGCGCGCGTCGGGCTTCGGGCGCTGATATCTCCGTGACCCGACCGGCTCAGGAAGCGGGACCCGGCGGGATCACGTGAGTATAGGGGGCTCTAACGGGGGTCGGGAGCCTGTCACCCCAGCACGGGGGGTGACAGGTCTCCTTTAAGCTGGAGTAAAAGGTTTTGTGACAGGTGGAAGAAACATGAAACACCCGTGGTGGGAAACCACATGGTCATGTTACTTCCAACCCCAATCATATTTAGCTAATTTATGTTCTAGGGGTGGCCTGACCTCCTCTGAGTTAATAGTTGAATTTCTTCATCATAACCCTGTTTCTAAGTTATCAAGGGACTCCTTAAGTTCTCATATAACACATGATGACCAGAATCTTAAATTAGGTAAAGCCCCAGGGCTGGACGAACTATCTGCTACAGTATATACTACTAAAAATCTCTTTCAGTTCTTGGCCCCCACATTCATCATTACTCTAATGACCTTCTCTTGGGGAAACCTATGCCACTAGAATCCCTTAATGCCATCATTGGGGTTATACCCAAACCACAGAAGGACCCACTTTCCGCTTTCAACTATTGGCCATTTTAATTACCTTTGACACAAAATGTTACTTCTATTCTTAATGCTAGGGTAAAGAACTCCCTAGCTTAGAATATTTAAAAAACTGATCAACCTCATTCACCAAGCCAACACATTCAAAACACCTCTTACATTGCTAGATCTGGAAATGGTAGATTAGGAAATGCCTTTGACTCCGTCTTCCAACTATTTATTTGCTGTACTCTGCCATTTGTTTTAGCTTTAAGTATGTTGTATAGAGATCCATGTGCCTTTCTCATTCTCCCATCACAGAACCCCACTCTAATTACTATCGGTCAAGGCAGAATTGCCCGCTGTCACCTGCACTTTTTGCATTAGCCTCTAGCGTGGTTATTGCAAGTCAGAGGTGCAGGGACTGAGGGCAGAAGAATATAAGAAGAGTTTATCTGCTGACCTTTTTTTTTTTTTTTACTTTGATCTAGTGTTTCTCTGACCAACTTTCAAAAATTTGGTGTGTTAAAGGGGTATTCCACGCAAAAAAAAAAACCTGTGCGGGTAGGGGGTGAGGAAAACATGATAAAGAATGCATGCTTCCAGGTCTCCATGCCCCCCCCCCCCCCCCCGTGTCGAGTCAACAGGCTCCCTGACCTCCCCTAGATATAATTTTCTCTTGCTTCCTGCTATTTTACAGCCCAAGGTAGAAGTACTTGCTCAGCTAATCAATGACTGCAGCAGTGTCCCGGCCTAGTTATTTACTGGCTGAGTAGGGCATCCATCAGCCTTGTGGTAATGTTGCAGGACGGACCTGCCTTGTGGTGGCAGAACTATGGGTTAAAGTTACTGAGCTCTTGGCCCAAGTAACTAGCTTTACACAGCTTTGTAAACCTACTATCACATGTCACCTCCACAAAATTAGGCAATTGTGCTTTTTGTTTTCAATTTTACCCTACAAATAATTTATTTCTGTTTTTTCTCCAAATATATTTTATTGTGGGCAAAGCACAAAACCGCGTGGGGTTGGCTTGTTTACACCAGGATGAGTTGACTCACTGCCCTTTTTGTTATGATTTATTCATGTGTTCAGTTTTGGATGTATATGCATATATTTGGTAATTATTACATCTGTTGACAGGACCTGATAACACATATCCTTTATTCATATTTATATTTTCATTTTGGTTTTGTCTAGATTATTTTGAATATTTGCATGTGAGTCACTCTTATCATACTTGTTCCTGGTGTTTTGGTTTGACCCTGAGTATTGTGGGGGCTCTCCAGCATGTGTGGATTTTAATTGTTTTTAAAATTCTTTGTTGGTGGTAATTCTAATAAAAGATTATTTATATATTCTAAAATTTTCTGTCATGGTGGTATTGTGTGCATAATCCTTTATGTATTGTTTGCTTTTTCTTTTTTACATAAATGTTTTTGTGGACATCTCTTTCACACGTACAGTATAACGTCTAAAAGTTCCCAATGAAAATTTTCTTTCGGTGCAGAGGTAATTTCTGACATTGATGGAATAGTATCTTGAATCCAATGTTTCAAAACGCATTTTAGGGAAACTAATAGGGTTAAATGAATTCCTTTAGAACAAACGAGACTACCAGAAGGAGCCTTAGTATCTTTAACAATATAGTGTAATAAATAACTTAAAGGATCAAGAGGTATTGCATGGCCCCAGGTTGAATTAATGAAAATTTATTTCTGCTTTTGCAGTGCATTATGAAGGGTGCCAATACAAAGTACAACTTGTCCTACAAAAATAAATGCTTATATGACATATTTTAGAAAGCAAGGAGAAAAAACATCCTAGTGAAAAAACTAAACTCACTGTTACTGTGCATTTATGGGATTTCAGAATTTCCATTGGCAGTATTTAATATCACTCTTAACCTTGAGACATTTCAGCTCACTGTAATTTGGTCTTGGCATTTGATGCTATAGAGTGCAACGTGAAATCCACACCAATTGTATTTGGAATCTTCTATATTTTATTTCTCTATTTCAGTGAAAGTATTTTCACCATCAGATGACTCCTACAGAGTCAGGCCATGTTCACATTGCGTATAACACCATCTGTTACTGCGAACGGCTGGTGTTACTGAAGATCATCTATACTGGTTATGCAGTATCAGATGGATAATCTTAATTTCTGGTGAATTCGGATGCATCCCAATTCACCGCTGCACCGCTCCATTGTGTGAACTGACATGTGTGTGCGGCTGCTTTTCAATAGTGGCTGCACAAAATAGACATGTCAGTTTTTTGTTCGGCTGGATGGAATCCCAGCCGGAGCGTATACTATGTGTTTACGCTCTAGCCAGGATTCCATTGATTCACATACAACGTATGTTTAGAATAAATCATGGCCATTGTGGCAAATTGCAACAGACGTTATTTATGCTAAACATACGTTGTGTGATCATGACCTCACAGTTAAAGTACAGTTTATACATCAATTCTATGATTTCCTCAGCTTGGACACTATAGAAAACATTCTGAGAAATACTTCTATATAATATCCAGAGAATCCATGACACTGGAAATACTGTTTTATAGTTGTGCTAATCCATACTTGAAGACACACAACATAAAATACAATGTATCCGTCAGTCAGGATATTTACAGCCCCAGAAAATGAATGTAAGTAAATGTATAATTTTCTTTCTATTTTTTTTAACCAGTCCAAGACAGATGCATTTTCTTTCCTAATCTGTCCCTAATTCCTGATTGTATTTCTTTTTTCATTTGTTGTACATTATTATGGGGCCAGCCATCTTGCCTGAGCAGTTTTAGCAGCATTTATAGATGCTTTACTGAAAATTGCCGGAATTCTCAAATATTATTTAATAATACAGGTAGTAAGATGGAAAATTGTCAGTCTTGTAAGGAGGTGGTTAACCACTTCAAGAACAACTACTGTAAATTTACGTCAGCATTTCATGGGCTTTGTGAATCACTACCCTATATTTCCATCCTTTCTTTCCCTTGCAATCAGGTTCCCGACATCCCCTCTAATGCCTTAATCACTTGGTTACTAACAGCCCTTGTTTTTGGTAATACTGTCAGGGGAGAGAACAATATGTATACCAGTCATGTATAAATTTATCAGTTTATGGGCCCTTCTACACAATGCTCTTTGCCAACAATGGGCCTGTGGATAAAGACTGGCAATAAACCAATGACCAAGAGAACTCATTCATCACCTGATTGGATCTTTTGTGTCCATTAAATGCATTGCTGTCGGCGCATATTGCCTTGTGTAAACAGGTAATGTATGGCTGACCATGATGCATTAAGTGGGCCTTGCGAATGATTGCTGCATCATCTGTATGGCTCATTTAATGCATCATTTTTGGCCGCATGATTGATCCCGCCTTGTAAAGGCTCAGCAAACAAGAACCAATAACAGTTCGCCGCTCGCTTCCCGCAGCCCACTGGCCCATGTAAAGGGGCCTTATCTCTTCCTGCCCATCTCACGGAAATTAATAGGCTAAATTCTTTTGTAGGTACTCTGATGGCACTGTTCTCTCCTGTCACGTGTTATCATGCTGTGAGTGTTGCCAATCTAATGCTTGTTTAAAAACTCCTGTACAGAGCATTTAGCTATAACCAGATAAGATTTTAACTGTTGCAGTGGCAACGTCAACGTTATAGCAATGTCAGACGCTACACATAGTGTAAATACAGTTTAGCTTTTCTGTGCAAATAATAATAATAAATATAAATTATTATTTATTATTATTATTATTATTATTATTATTATTATTATTATTATTATTATTATTATTATGTTGGGATTTGGGGCTAAATATTATTGAATCATCAAACTATATGAAAAACAAAACTGAAGTGGGGGCAGGGTTGGGGGATAGTCACAAAATTGTGAACAGCTCTCATCAGTATGGAGTCTCCTGTCAGAATGGAGTGGTGGTCACATGACTGCATCACCGCTCCATCTATTTATCACATAATAATTATTGAAGCAGTTGTCACACATACACACCCTCATTCCATTCTGCCAAGAGACTCGGGTCCCTATACCCAAAATTGCAGGTAGTCCCAGAGGTTGGGACCTCCATGATCAGACAATTATCTGCTATCTGTGGATAGGGGGTGATTTCTAATGGCGAGAAAATTAGGATATGATATGATCACTGAGGGTCTAACCTCTGGAACCCACTCTGATCCTGAGAGACTGTAGCTGTGGTTTAGTACTGTCACCCCTTTCCCTGCATAGCAGTTCGAACACAGCACAGCTCTACTCAAGTGAATGGGGCAGGTTGCATTTCCTTGCCACAGCCGGGTGGCCAGAAGTGTCACTGTACAGGGAGAAACAGTGAATGGGCCACATCTCATTGATTGTAAAACGATGGCTTATGCTGCCAATATGCCATTACTTTAGAAGTGAGGATACCTCTCTATTTTACTGTTGATGAGGTATCCCCTAATTTAGCTAGCATTTCTGAAAGATTTCATATAGTCATAACTGGAACATATGAAAGGACAAATTCTAGCAAGATAAGAGAATTCTATACAAGATAAGAGAAATGTGTTACCTTGGAAATAGGATCTCATTTGTGGCTCTATATGTTTTTTTGGTACCTGGGATTATGCTGTCACAGACTGCACTGCTTTGCTTCATTGCTAAACATAGCTGTCCTGATCACTCCACTTGGAATAGGCTGACACAGTGTCAGCCAGGGCTATCTGCTATTATATGTCTGTGATATGTTCATGTGCAGGCAGCATGATGCATGTCTCCTGGTCATAAATATACAGATTGGAAAGGATAGCCAGTGAGGTATTGTAGCTCAGTATGAGTGTAGACAGTATAATAGTTATATGAGAAACTATGAGAGCCAATTATTTCCAACATTTTGACTGATGGCTTGGACGTCACTATACTAAATAGCTTTTTAACCATTTTGTGTTTGATTACCTCTTTTATCTTTTGAAAATGTGTCCTTGTACTATTAGCACACTGTGTGGTTTTGTAGCTTGTTCCAGTTTTTCCCCTAAATTGTTATTTTGCAGTCCTCATGAATACTGTTACATAACACTTCAAAATGTAATCCTTTTGGAACAGAGGGAAACTATCTAAAGCACTGTGAAGATTGATGTGAGTGTGTAGGCAGCACATTCCCCAAATGCATCATGAGAGAACATGATAGGCTACCTAGTAAGATGACGTCTATTCAGGCGTACTGTGTCCTCTGCAAAGTGTGCTATTGCACTCATCACCTTTCAGAAAGTAGGAATCAGACTAGAGAATAATTCAATGTAAAAAGGAACAGACAACTATTGTTCCCACTGGATTTACATGAATCCAAATGTCATATGTTAGGATTATTTCAGAAGAGCTGAACTGCAGCTGTACTGCCCAGACATTATTGGAAATAGGATTACTTGTATAAATAAGAATTACAGATGGATGTATTATATTTTGTGGTATTCGGGAGAGTCTTTGCCAGTAATTTACAGTACATATTATACAGTTTGTGGGTGATGCCGAGGACCTGTTACTGAGTCATGTTGTTCACTTGCTTGTCTGCTGCAATCAGACATATGCTATAGACACAAACATAAATAAAAAAATAAACACAACACTATATTACTTCGAACGATACAAAAAGGGTGACGTTCAGCGCAAAAAATGGATTCCCCAATTGGGGAAATGGATTGGGGAATCCATTTTTTGCGCTGAACGTCACCCTTTTTGTATCCTTTTTTATTATTACACTGTAGTGAACCTATGGGTTTTCACTTTGGACGTTTAGCCGCATTCCAGTGCGGGGTCTAGTGAGGGGTTGGTACAACAGATCACACCCCATTACATTTCTGTATATCTACTATATTACTTCGGCTGGGTTCACACTATGATTTCTTTTTACATCTCACATTTACATCAGCATGCTGTCAATAGACAGGCAGAGGCCTCACTGGCTTTAAGGCTATGCCCCAACTACGGTATTTAGCACAAAATGCTGGCCATCTATTGTTAACGCAAATAATGATCATGAACATTACTTGCAGTCGTCATTATTAATAGATGGCTGTCCTTTTGCGCTAAAATCTTGTAATGGGAACATAGCTTAGTGGTATAAACATGATCAGCTAATTACATTCAGGTGATTTTGTGAACATATTTGTGTTTTGATTTAGGGTCCAAGCCCAAACACGTGTTCAGGTAACACCCTGGCATAGTCACTATCTGACTACATTCAGGCCATTTAAGTCTATAGGCCTGTGCCAGTATGTGCAAGTACAAGTTATCATCCCATTTTGACTGGATGCCAACATATGTATGAAACATAAAGTCAAGTCATAGTGTGGGTTCAGCCCTACAGTCTAGTCACTATGTTACTAGTTACAGTCTATTTTATGCCCAATAACATTGGGAAATGACATCACAACCACTATATATGATCAAGAAGAGGTGGCTTCAATAAGAGGTGGCTACAATAAGAGGTGGCTACAAATCAACTAACAGTGGACTCAGGTTAGTCCCAAAGATAAACTACATTAGTGCTATCTCCTGGGTGCCCAGACCACTCTCCCATTTCTTCCCTAGTAGTCATGTGCTGTAACCAGGATTATTGGCCATATGCCTATTGGTTAACACATGAGGGTCTGGTTTTAGCTGCATGTGGTAACGCACAGTAAATGTTGAAACAGGGCCTAAGACTGATCAGATATCAATATTTTATCCAGAAACTAGAAAATCATGATGCTAATTGGTGAGTGAAGATGGGGCGTCCTCAGGTTTAGTGCCTAGGGCAGAAGCAGCTGTTTAAGGCGCAGAGCCCTGGCCCAGCAAGATGCAGGGACCGCTCCTCCACCATCGCATTGCGCAGGGGGGGAGTTGTGGGAGGGCGGTCCTGCCACTAGACCACCACAGATAGGGAAAAGAAGCATTTAAATGCAGCTGCATTTAAATGGCTAATTAGCAGGCACAGCGATCGCACCGTGCCAGCTAACAGCAGCCGGGAGTGCAGCAGTTCAGAGTGGGGTCACCAAGCGACCTCATCCCCCTCACATCTGCTGGAAGTTTGTTCCAAGTATCTACTATTGCTTCAGTCAAATCTGAATAGAATTTGATGGCTGATTTGAGCTAATCAACCTGAAACATATCTCTAAGTAAAAGTGATCTGTGGATATATGGAATAAATAGCATACATACTCTTGTTGTGTTTAGATTTTATTTTCATGACAAGGCTAATGTTTCCGTAATTAGAGAAGGGCAATACCTGAGAACCCACAGAGCAATATCTGAGAGCTCCAGTATTTTATGTTGAAGGATTAATACATTTGAGAACAGATAGTCTGTAGGCTTTCATGAATTCTGTTACTGTCAATTAGAGCCACCAATAAAGTGAGAAATATGTTGTCATTTCCAGTGACTGATTGGAGGAAGCAGGTGGAGCCATGTTTACTGTATATTTCCTATATGTAACGTGTACTTACATAAAGATGTCTATTTCTAACATGTACAGTAGACCTACATTTTGCTAATGCTGCATAATACAAACTTGTAAATAAAAATAAACGCAAAAATAAAACAATTACCTCTTTTCCTGTCTGAGTTTTCTCATGATTGGGAAGATTCTCCTTGTCCATCATATATCTATAATATTTTCACAGTATTTTTATTTTTGGGCATAGGGTTTTATTGGTGCATTCATGTGCCCAGTGCACTTTCTCCATACATATGAAAACAGTGTTAGCCAGCGGGATTAGCCAAACATTTACTGTTCATATGGTGGCCTTGCAACTTTCCCCCAACAGTATATGTAGGGACAGAAAAAGGCCGGGCATGCTCGATTTCAACTGTCTGATACTTTTGTTTTCAATTCGCAGTTATGGCGAACCAGGCACGCAGAGCCCTCCCTGCTGATATGTGTGCCATAGATCCTTTCAGGTGTATGTGCATTTGCACATACACCAGAAAACTGCAAGTGTAGGCTGAGGATCTGCTTGACCATGGCCTACACTTACAGGCTACCCCAACTGTAGAAGGAGAAGGAGGCCGTCTGACCGCTGGAGTCCAGGTATGTATAATGCAGGTATGTGGTGATGCCTAGCGATGCCTGCAATTCACATTAATGCATAAAGATGACGGGAGACAACTTCTGCTCCTGAGCAGATCCCTGAGCTTTAGAGTGCAGTTGCTCAGCCTGCTATATCTCTGAACTGAGCCTCTGGCACAGATGTGAACCTAGCGTTATATGTATATAAAATTATCACATTATTTATCAGACACAGTGAATGCTGGAAACCAAAGCAAAGCTAACCAAAAAAATCCACAATTGCTGTATTTTGTTACATCGCTTCCCGAAAAACTGAGACAAAAGCAATCAAAAAGTCATATGTTCTCCCAAACGGTATCATAAAAACTGAGCACCACGTAGACAAATAAAAACAGTTATGGGCCTTGGAATGTGGCAACACGTTTTTTTTTTTAAATGACACCTGTGTTCTCACATGCCATAGCAACATGTCATGAGCAGTGAGAGTGGTGTTTGGATTGACTGAAAGCCTATACAAAATTACTTGCTATATTGATAAATGTAATGTTTTGTCTTTAGCCTCCGTGAGAAAGAGCACACTGTCCACTGCAGCCTGAGCCTGGTAAATGAAAGTCAGTGGGACACATGCATGAGGGTGACTTGGTAATGAGACACTCCAGTTATTCCAGCTCTGTGTCACTTGTAACCCTTGGTTCTTTTTATAGCTGTAGCTAATGTCTGACTCCCACATCTGTCTTTCTGTCTGAGAGCGTACAAGGTGGGATTTTTGGGAAGGTCACATAACCTAGTTAGGTTTTCACAGTGTTCCCTTTTTCTTTTCTTTCTAGTAAACCTATTATGATGAAATAGGTGAGACTGGGTCATATAAAGGTAGCACCTATTTGTACATATAGCATGGTATGACCATGTTTAGTATTTAGGCCTGTATTTAGAGTTCATGCTGCCCTAGGCACTTTGAGTGCTGACACCCCCATACACTTATTGAGGGCTTGGTTTGTGGCGGTGTGGTTGGCAGTGGTGTGGCTTGTCACCAGTGGGGGGTTTCAGAACAGTCCCTATATTGTCCTCATTGTATAGACCTTACAATTAGAACAATACAAAGGGAGTATATTACACATTCCAGTATCAGGTCCCCAGCATATTATATACCCCAGTATTATGTCCCCAGCGTATTACAAACTCCAGTATCAGGCCTGCAGCATATAGACCCCCACTATGAGCCTCCATCATATTATACACCCCCTATCAGGCCCCAGCATATTACAGGCACCAGTATCAGGGAATGTTATCCAGCTTTCCCAGATTCCCAACTGTGCCCGCTCTTCAGCTCCCCAACCTCTCTATTTATACCAAGGTGCCACTACCTCTGGGAAAGCTGCATGATCACCATCATACTGAGTACAAGATGCTGGGAAAGCTGGGTGATCTCCATTGTACTGAGTAGAAGAGGCTGGGAAAGCTGGGTGACCTCCATCATACTGAGTAGAAGTGTGGTGAACACGCCAGGTGTGGAGGCGGTATGGCCGGTCCCTTGCCAGATGGTTAGGTGTGACGCCAGTTCTATAGTGGTTGGCCGAGATATAGCCGCGCCCAGTGATGTTATGTTGCAACACCAGTGCTGGTTGGGCACACAGGTATGGTGGCACACCTGCTTTTATTTTAAAGGGCCAGCTATAACTTGTTCCCCTGTTGACAATGTCCTGTCGGGTTGTTGCGGGGTTCCTTGGGTACTTATCACAGTGGTTCGGAGTGGAATAGTGACCCGTCCGGACTATTGGCACTGCCACCCACAGAAAGGGGAGATGATCCAAGGAGTGTGTGTGCACTGTGTCGGTGCTTAACGAAGAATCGCAGAGTCTCTTTATCATAAATAAAATCTTGTTTACTCTGAAGACACTTGAGGTAGGAAGTGGATCATACAGCTTTGCCTTGATATAATACACTTGATAAGACACTTGATACTTTAGGATCCAGATCTGTACTGAGAGTAGAAAGAGTGGTACAGTCGTGTTGACTGAGCTGAGTGCTGAGAGGTATGAAAGAAGATCAGAAGTGTAGAAAGGAGGATGTTAAGAGAGTCCCAACCCAAAGTAATACTGTGCTCTGCTGGAACTTCAGAAGTAGAAATAGAAGAATACTTGAGAATAGAGAGAGAATACTTGTGCCTGTGTTTTGACTCTTTGGTCTTTGCACCACCTATTGCCCACCAGTGTCGAGTGACCCGTCCTAGAGGATGACACAAGCCCCAAGGATGAGCGGAATGCTGAGGGTTCCCTGCTTACACCCGCGCTGTGAGATAGAGTTCATAGGCTTCTAGCAACTTTGCTCTATCTGGATCAGTTCCTTTACTTTCTATGGATACTGTCCTGCACTGTGTCTCTCCTTGTCCACGACATTGGTTTGAGATGATCCCTGGCTTGTCCTTTCTAGTGAAGGTTTAACACTGCATAGTGTTCAGTGAGGTTGCTTGAGAAGAAACGGTATCTGTCTGCATGTGCTCTGGTCTACGTCTAGGCTGCACAACTTAGACTGGGGACCTGGCAGGGGCCAGGGCCCAACTGGACTGCTGTAGAGAGCGTTCTAGCTTGTGTCCTTCCTCTACAGAATCTAGTGGCAAAAGACACTACACTTCCTCTACCCATGTGACTTGCTTCCTACAGCCCCTGTAAGGTATGCTGTGAGTGGGTGAGGAGTGCATATGTGAGAAGTAAAGAGTGAGATGATAGGTGAAAAGAGGAAAGAACTCTCATTGGCATACAGATCCATGTGACACACAAATAAACATTTACCCCTTAAGTACTGCATCTGTGCAATAACTGAATACACATACTTGCAATAGCAACATCTAGTGGTGAAACTCTGGTACTTCTATATCACCACTTACACTCAAAAAGTACAGGCTTTTACGAAGGGTGTAACCAATAGCAACACCCATGGTGGGACACCACAGAACATTCTGAGAAAGCTAGGTGACCTCCATCATACTAAGTAGAACATGCTGGGAAAGCTGGGTGACCTCTATTATACTGAGTAAAAGATGCTGGGAAAGCTGGGTATCCTCCAACATACTGAGTATAACATTCTGGGAAAGCTGGGTGATCACCGTCATACTGAGTACAAGATTCTGAGAAAACTGGGTGACCTCCATCATACTGAGGAGAAGATGCTGGGAAAGCTGGGTGACCTCTATCAAATTGACTACAAGATGCTGGGAAAGCTGGCTAACCTCCCTCATACTGAGTACAAGATGCGCAGAAAGCTGGGTGACCTCCATCATACTGAGTTCAAGATGCTGGGAGGGCTGGGTGACCTCCATCATAAGTACCTTGCATGTACTGTTCAGGGTCTGATGTCCATACAGAACCCGCCTCTGTGTATATAGGCAATAGGCCAACAGTACATGAGGAGGGGGTTACTGTATCATACAGGATCCCCTCCACCCTCTCTGTATACTGATTACTAGTCCCTAACATGTACACGGAGAAGGGGGAGATACCGTATAGTAAAGACACCTCCAAAAACATTTCAGGGACTAGTAGATGACCGCCCCCAACGAGGCTCCACCCTCGCAACTTTGGCTCTGCTCCCTTTCACCCCTTACCTAAGTCATGCTGGATGGTCCTCCACTCCTCCAGGCCTAGGAAGTCTTGCAGGAAAGGGGTGGTCCATCTTCTCTTCCCTGGCAGTGAGTGGCCCTCAGAGCTCCTTGCTTTACTGGTGGAGCAGGGAAGCTGTTTGAGCTGTGCTGTCTGCTCCACTACTGAAGCAAGCAGCTAAGACAAGTGATCGCTCCACACACACCCTTCCCCGACTCCCCACTGGCTGTGGTTGCACCCATTTTCGCCAGTGACCAGGTTAAATAAATTTTTTCTTTCTTTCTTTTTTTTATTGCTCTGAAGGTGCCGCCCCCTGGAGGTTGCCACCCTACGCACCTGACCACGGGTGCCTAGTGGCAAGTATGGCCCTGGTAGTATTTACATTAAAATGAAATATAAAATCATAACAAATCTTCAAATGATCTTGATATGTTGTTTTAACTTAAAGAATTTGGCCACTTTAATATTAAAAAAGACATAAGTTATGAGATTAAGTACTGTCTTTTATGTTCTAGATGCATCAGTTGGTCTTAATCAAAAGGCACACACATTGCTCCTCCATCCTGTCCATAAGATGGCTGCACACCGAGGAGCATGTGACATACACATCACTATGTGCTCCCCATTGAAATAAACTGTGTACCAGTGGCAGTGGTGGTAAACTGTGCACCATGGGCAGTAAAAGGACATACAGTCACATGGGTGGCCATCTTTTAGATGCTTTAAATGCAATAACTTTCCACTGGGACTCAGACCTATTGGAATAATGAGGGGCAATTGACCCTATTCATCAGTTCTGTGCAACCACTGCAACAGGAGCAGAAAGACCCAGGAGTTGCTGTTTTGCCACTTTCCATAACTCACATGGAGGTCAGTTGCGACAGGGGGTAGTGTTTCTCCTTAAAGACAGTGCCAAACTAGTGTGTGTAGAGTCTTATAGGACATGCAATGCTTCACTGGAAAACAAATATGCAAAGTAATTGCCCAGAAGGAAGAGAGTTTGCTCTCTGGTGCCACCAGCTGAGGTAGAATTCCTTCAAGCTAGGGTATGTTCACAACTAGTTTTTGGCCGCATGTCGGGCTACACGTCAGGAATCAGTGAAAAAAGGATGCTGCGTGCAGCCAGGTGTGCGGCCGACAGCCACATTGACTTAAATGAGCAGGATGGAGTGATTTGCCGGCCGTACACTACTTTTATGCAGGACTCAAAAGCGTGGTCGACCATGCTTTTAAATCCTGTTCACTGATACCTGGCGTGTAGCCCGACGTGCAGCCAAAAACGAGATGTGAACATACCCGTAATGCGTCACTCCTTGAACAGTCTTGAAGCATGCTTGAGGATTAATAGCCAAGCCATCTGTAGACAACTGTTTTAGAGTTCTTGCCCCTTGTCAGTACAGAACAGGGTGCTGGCTGGCTAGCAGAGAGGGCTTTGTTGTGGGACTGAGGGGGTAACATTTCTCTTTAAGACCACTGAACTGAAAATTCTGGTTTGTCCAATTATTATCAGTCATGCGGCTCTTTCAAGAGTGGAGCATATACTTGCAGGGATGCAGCTTCCAGTAGGTGGCACTAGACAGCAAGCTCCCTCCCTGCTGCTGGAGGGTTGCTTTGCATAGAATCACTGTTTTCCAGGTGGGATCCACATACATCCTAGATTTGTCAAATCATTTGGATATGCCATAAATGTGTAAGGTGGGAAGAACCCTTGAAAGTCCCTTCTGACCAAAGTGATAATAGTAAAGCAATTGTTTTATACATCTGTATTACTGTATCAATCACCACAAATGCTTCCTTTGTCTAAGCCGCTCAACAGTAGGGAATTTGGCTATGAAATAAAGATTCTTCTTTCTATGCGATTTAGTGTGTGAATAGTTTCATGTAGACCACATACTTCCTTATTCCTTATGTGCATATTCTCTAGTGAATCTATTTATTTAGGAAAGCTGGCTAATAGCATTATTGTTAGAGAATTCTGAGGATTCGTGTTATTCCAAATGTGGTTGAGTATTTATAATCTTCACCCTTAAAGGGAATGCATCTTTTTAATTGTCGCTTGGAAAAAAGTAAAATCAAAACAGTCTATAATTCATTATAAAATTGGCTGACAGATTTATCTGACAGATCTTTGAAGCCAAAGCTCGGAACAGACTATAAACAGGGAATAGGTCAAAAAGGAAAGAGGGATCCATCCTTTTTTCATTCCTGGCTTTGGCTTAAAAAAATGTGACAGATAAATCTTTCTGTGTAAACGCACCCTTAACATAAGACATGAATGGTTTTTAAGTGTCTGTTTTAATCCAGTAATTTATCTTTTAGGAGGGGCAAATCATTTTTTAATTCATATGTTATAAATACAGATTTTTTTTTTTACCATCTTACATTCGTCAAAATAAACAGGTGAACTAATTTTTTTTCTTTTATTAAAAACAGGTCATACATAATGAATATGCTAATTATTTTTACACCTATACACAATTACAGTCGTTTTTCACTATTATGTGTACATAGAAGGCCAATAGATGTCAGTTAAAGCGAATATACCAGCAGTACATTCTCTTTAAGCCTTTCACAAGCATAGAACGGCACTGGTGCGGGGATACTGGTGCTGCGGCCCAGTTCCCACATGCGTTCTATTCCCAGGCACCAGCCGGGGCTGAAGCACTGGAGGTGGTCACTCTGGGATGCGGCAATTTGTGCACAGATGGACATTATACCATAAATTTATAAAATAATGTAGCACGTTATTAGATTCAGGGTATATTCACACGGGCGGGCTCGCAGCGAGATTCTCGCTGCGAGCCCGGCAGGTCCTGGCAGTTCCCATACACTACATACTTGCTGCGGTCTAAACGACCGCAGCGAGTATGTAATTATACCGCCCTTAACCCCTTCTGCTCCCGCCCGGCTCCCCCGCTGTAAGCATACATTACCTGTCCTCGCTGCACGGGGTCCCGGCGTCCTGCTCTCCTGTCCGGCCAATTAGTGTGTTGCCCATCCGCAGCCACTGATTGGCCGGGCGGCCAATCAGTGGCTGCGGATGGGCAACACACTAATTGGCCGGACAGGAGAGCAAGACGCCGGACCCGTGCAGCAAGGACAGGTAAAGTATGCTTACAGCGGGGGAGCCAGGCGGGAGCAGAAGGGGTTAAGGGCGGCAGAATTACATACTCGCTGCGGTCGTTTAGACCGCAGCAAGTATGTAGTGTATGGGAACTGCCAGGACCTGCCGGGCTCGCAGCGAGAATCTCGCTGCGAGCCCGTTCGTGTGAATATACCCTCAGGCTGTGTTCTCACAATGCATTTTGAGGCAAAAATACATCTATATTTATGTCTCAAAAAACGTTGCGTGAACATAGCTTCAAAATGCAGCTGTATTTTATCCCTTATTTTCTGTCAGGTTTTGCTCTTGTTTTACTGTGTGCGAACACAGCTTCAGAGTTCATTCATTCCAGTTGACAAAAATTGGTAATGAATACAACATTTGATGTGTTTTTTTGTGATACATTGAGTTTATTTTCAAGAAAATAATTTTATTTCTTTGTATTTGTAGATCATCAATGATCAACTAACAAGTGAAAAGAACAGACGTGTGTCCTTGAGCTTGAAAGGAACAAAGTCTCTGAAGAAAAAGAAGCCACCAGATGCAGGTATTTTCTAAAGCACATTGAAAATATAAGTAATAATGTGTGAAATGTTGGATCTAATCCAAAGTCCAAGGTCACCTCATGTCACCATCTACTATAACCACAGTTCCAACTATATAATGAATTTTCCTACAGACGGGAATATCAATCCACATTGTGCATTCCTCTTGATTAATTATTTGTATAGTAATTAAGGATCGCTCAGTTTGATTTTCTGTCATCATTTTCTGATGTTCAACAAAGTCTTTTTTAAAGCCATTTTGCAACTGGTCATTTGCCTTGCTTTGGCACCAAAATGACAACCGTCTAAAAAAAAACGGTCACAAAACGAAGAAAAAAAGACGTTTTGTGAACATAGCATTAATCAGGACTCATTGGGGGAGATTTATGAAAGGGTGTAAAATTTAGACTGGTGTATACTGCCCACAGCAACCAATCACAGCTCAGCTTCCAGCTCTGGTGAAAGGAAAGAGGAGCTGTGATTGGTTGCTGTGATCAGTTTGCACCAGTCTAAATTTTACACCCTTTGATAAATCTCCCCCATTAACTTTTTTGGGGTTTTCCAGACATCTATTTTAAAAGCGGATGTGTGTGTGGCCGGATCTGTTCTGCAAAAAAGTAAGAACGGCACCTAAACAGTCTGTTTTGTGGTCAGGGCTCCATAGACATTACTCCCCTTAACATGTACATTGTCCATGATTGGTGACTATGCATCCATGGGCTGCCCACAAACACAGACTGTGCATTATGGCTCAGTACTGTCTCGACCACAGCTGTGTGGACGAGGCCTTACATGGTTAAAAAAAATGCATTCATTATAATTTTATTAAGGATTTTTTTTAAACACACTTAACCTAAGGCTATGTTCATACACCATCAAAATAATGTCCGTTTTATAGCCATCCGTCATTTAATGGCAAATAATGGCCGTTATTTTATAACAGTGGCCGTTATTTGCTATGAAATGTTGGCTGTCCAATAAAAACAGACGTCATTTTGATGGTGCGTGAACGTAGCCTAAAATTAAAGGAAGTAGATTCAAACATAGTGAAATAAAAGCAACATAAAGATGGAAAAATACATTAGTTTTTCTTATCTGATAATGTGGTACATTAAAGTCTATTGGAAAACAGCTGTCTCTGCACTAATTGTAAAAAAAAATGTTTATTAGTACATTATTAGATTAAAAATCTACATATTTTTTTCCTTATTTTACAGGGTATTTTGCTTTTATTTTATTTTGTTTTAACATGATTTAACTGTTATATATGTACTGTCGAGTAGTCGGTCTTATTGTATTTTCTGATTTACCAATTGTGTAATGTTTTAGCAGATAATGCCAAGCAAATATCTGCCCTAATACAGGGAAATAACTATGATTTTTTTTTAGTACAGCATTGGCTTTTTAAGCTTAGTGATGATGCTTTATGTGTTGTGTATGACTAATGCAACTGAGTAATCTAAACCAGCTTTGAAAATATGCTTTAAAGAGGACCTGTCAAATAAAAAACATAAAATAGCAATTCTGGAGCATTATTCTTCTTGGAAATGTATGAATATTTGGCCATCCTTTCACAGTTTTTCAACAAAATTCAATGGACCTTCAAAAATAGCCAATATAGCCCAAAAAGGGTATTGAACACAGCTATCATTCAACTTAAACTTAAATAATGTACCGACAGCCGTCATTGCAATGATGGCCGCCAAAATATGTTAAACAACGGCCCTTATCTGATACTCAAAATAATGGCCATTATTTTGAGTATCAAATAACGGCCATTGAAAATCAATGTGTGAACATAGCCTTAAGCGTTACTCTGGAGACTGACCAAAAAATATGTTGGTTTTTTTGCTAATACATTGCTTTAATAACATCATATTACTTTGCAATATAACTTTGTTTAAAAAAAAAAAGTATTGTTTTTCACTTACATACAGACTACAGCAATATGCAGAGAAGGGTTCAGCCCCCCAATGTATTGTATATTCTTATACAATACTTATATATTGTATATCTTCTATTCCAACTACCCTGGGGGAAGGCTGCCCGAGATTATTGATGCATCTGGCAGCCTCTGCCGAGGGAGTGTGACTGCTATCACCGCTCGCTCTCTTTCTAAAGGCCCTATTACACAGAACGATTATCGGTCGTTATGGCCGATAATCGTCCTGTGTAGCAGAAGGCAACGATCAGCCGACATGAAAGATGTTGGCTAATCATTGCAGTCGTTAGTTTTTCAACATGTTGATAGACAAACGACTAATATAGCAACGTTTTCCTGCCGTCGCTCCGTGGAATAGGATCGGAGGCAGCAGACCACTGCTATATGCCATGGGCTGCCCGGACTAACAAGCGATTACCCGAGCAGCCCCCCCGCAGCTCCACGCTGCCCCCCTTGGACTCACCCGCTCGCTGCTGCCACCTGAATTAGCGGCGGCAGCAAGCAGGGAACGAGGAGCAAACGAGCACTGACAGCGCTTGTTTGCTCCTCAAGTCGCCCCGTGAAATAGGGCCTTCAGACAGTAAGCGGTGATAGCAGAGGCTGCTGGAAAGCACAATTGTTTTGGGCAGCAGGCATTATTTGGATTATCGTCACCAGTTACAGCAGTTATTCTATACAGTATGTGCACTGCTGGCCAACTTCTGCACTTTCCCATTGACATTATTAAATTGAAAATACTGCTGTATTGTTAACTCAAAACTACGTCTGTATTTTGCGGCGTGTGAACATAGCCTTTATCACATTGTCTCCAGTGTAGAGTTATTGTGAGGTTCCAATAGTATTTAAAAATGTACATTTCAACTATAGTTGGGTAATGGTAATACCGAGTTGTCAAAATATTCATACACTTCCAGGAGGAATAACAGAGGATATGGAGATTTCAAAGAATAAAAGCTTCAGAATAATTATTATGTACAGAATATAGGCATTTACTTAAAGAGACCCATTAGGAGAGCTGACAGGTCCTATTTAAATCCATACTAATCAGAACTGCTATTATATGCTTGCTGTCCTGTCATTGCTTTTAGAGTGTTCTATCCAAAAGACGCAGTCCTGCAGCTATAAAGAAAAGGTCCAAAAACTCAATAGAGAAAATGCTGAAAAGGCATCTATTACATTGGTTGAGAAAAAGCCTCCTGAAATAAAGGAAGAAGAGACCTTTATATCCATAGATATTCCGAGCTCATGTACAGGTGCTACTGCTCAAGTTGGCACCCCTATTATTTTTTTTGTGAATGAAGATAAGGTACCTGTGTGTGTGAATGATGAACCTGTTCAATCATTGCCAGAAGTCAGTAGAAAAACTAAGGCAGAAGAAGAATTGTTTGATAGTACTGAAGAAAACAAGGGAGAAGAGAAAACTGTTATTTTAGTATCTGAAGATGCAACTAGTATACAAATAGAAAAGAAATACAAAGAGCATAAAGTGACACATGAGATTATTCTGGAACAAGTTGAAGATGATACAATCAAAAAAGCTTTGCAAGACACCTCGCAATCACAGGCATCAGATCTTCAACTAACAGTCAGTGGTACTGACACATCTGATCGTCTTTCTCCATGCCCGGCTTGTGAGAATATTCATCAAGAATCAGCTGTAGGAGAGAGGTAAGGAATAGCTGTATCCTCAAAACATGTATTTTCCTCTAGTTTATTTTACATGACGAGTAATGCTATTTTCAGTCTCTCTTGATACTGTATATAGTTACACAATATGTTTTTCTTTAACAACATATTAAAGGGAATCTGTCAGCTACAGTGTGCTGTAGCTGGCAGCCCCCAGTGAGCATGGTGCCTTTTTGGTAATTTTCCGTGCAGCGGATTATGTACAATCTTATGTCACAGAGCAGTTGTTCGTGCCACACTTGACATGCATCCTCCTCCCTCCTTATAAATAATCAATGCTGCCCGGCCTCCTGCTCGCTCAGCTGTCAGATTGCAGATCAGAAACACTCAGGTATAATTGAATCTCTTCTCCCTAATGTGTTGAAGCTTTGGTCTAGGGGTAACTCATCTGTCTAGAGACCTGCCAGCAGTTCATTGTCTGGTTCAGATCCCCTGATGGAAATTAAATGGATGTCTTTTTTTTCTTCTCATTATTGTATCATTTTAAGGCTATGTTCACACACAGTATTTTTGCTCAGTATTTTGGTCAGTATTTTGCAACCAAAACCAGAAGTGGATTGAAAACACAGAAAGGCTATGTTCACACACTGTTGAAATTGAGTGGATGGCTGCTATTTAATAACAAATAATTACTGTTATTTTAAAACAACGTCCAATATTTGCCATTAAATGACGGCCATCCGCTCAATTTCAACAGTGTGAGAACATAGCCTTTCTGTGTTCTCAATCCACTCCTGGTTTTGGTTGCAAAATGCTGACCAAAATACTGAGCAAAAATACTGTGTGTGAACATAGCCTAATAAATGATACAATAATGAGAAAAAAAGACATCTATTTAATTTTCATTAGGAGATTCGAACCAGAGAATGAACTGCTGGCAGGTCTCTAGACAGGTGAGTTACCCCTAGACCACAGCTCCAACACATTAGGGAGAAGAGATTCAATTATACCTGAGTGTTTCTTTCAGACATAAACGACCTACAGAGAACTGATCGAGTAGGAGGCCGGGCAGCATTGATTATTCATGAAGAGGGAGGAGGATGTATGTCAAGTGTGGCACGAACAACACCTCTGTGACATAAGATTGTACATAATCCGCTGCACAGAAAATTACCAAAAAGGCACCATGCCCACTGGGGGCTGCCAGCTACAACACACTGTCAGCACCTTAGGTAGGGCCCAGGAGCTGACAGATTCCCTTTAAAAATCCAGCAAAAATCCATGTTAAAAGTCCAGCAAAAATCCAGAGCAGGAGAGGTTTTCTATGGGGATTACCATTGAAAGCCTCTCCTTCTCTAGAGAGTTCCAGTCTTGGCCAGAGATGTCAGCAGAGAGCACTGTGTCAGACTAAAAAGAAAACAATATTTCCTGCATGACATATAGCAGCTGATAAGTATGGGAAGACTTGAGATTTTTTAATAGAAGTAAATTACAAATCTATATAACTTTCTGACACCAGTTGATCTGGACAACCCCTTTCAGCCATTGCTTTCATAAGAACATTAGAATATTTTATGAATTAATGATATGATCCTGTTATGAGATTTACCAATTTTAATTTACATATTTAAAAAATTCCCCTGTTGCTTATTCCCTGCTGATTTACACAGTTCTGGCTACTGGTCAGGTTGCCTATAATCTGTGATCAATGATCTGTAAAGTTACCCCTTCTTTCCCTGCCTTGTAGTATTGACATACATGGCTTGGCCTACAGCACTGAGCCCTGTCTACAGATCGAGTGCCTGAACCATCTTACAAGTATCATGCATGGTGATGTACTGAAGGCTTTGCCCACAGTAGGGCCTGTCACTGTGCATGCACTCTTATTAGAAAGATGGTGCAGAAACTCAATCAGCAGATGGGCTTAGAGCTGAAATAAGAGCCTTGTATGCTAATCTTGGAGGGTAGGAAGAGTCAGGAGGTGGACACTTGCACCCACAATAAAAATTGAGTATATTAATAAGTGAAAAAACATCAGTGATACCAAATCTGTGATTTATTTTATAGCCCCTTTAGCTGTAACCTCAAGTATGCAGCTCATAGCATGGTTTCTTGGTATTTCTATAGGGAATTTCTGCAATTTAACCCCTTAATGCCCTGCATGAGCATTGGGGCTGTATGAAGCATGCTCACATGCTGAACATGCACCATACCCAGTAAGTACCAGCAGTTATCAACAGCTGGCACTCACCACTAGTGACCACACCAACATCAATCATTTAACCACAAATGCCCTGCATTTAAATTGCTCACCGATCTTTATGGTGGGTGTGTGGTGCCTTATTAACACCTACACAGCATGGTTATGGGGTGGGGAACAGTAACTATTGCAGCTGGAGGCCTTTACTAGGCCTCCTTGCCAGACACATATTTCTGCAGATACAGTCTCAGGCAAACATTATGAACGGCTTAAAAAAGCCAGAAAACAAAAAGTTATAAAGTCAGAATAGAGAAATAAGCAAAAAGAAATTTGAAAAAGTTATATGCGCACAAATTTCAGTTAATTGAATTGAATGGGATTGGATTGGATTAGATTGTCAAACTAAATTCAGTTGGATAATAATTGGTTATACCAAGCGCATCATTTCTGCATTTAATACAATGTTATATTTTAGTGTGGGAAATAAACAAGCTATACAACTACTGGTCACTGAAAATTTAGTAGAAGAAATAGAATTAGAAGAATTAGAGGAGAAAGAAGAAGAGGAAGAAGAAGAAGAATTAGAAGGAGAAGGAGAAGAATTAGAGGAGACAGAAGAAAATGACGAAGAAGAAGAAGAAGAAGAAGAAGAAGAAGAAGAAGAAGAAGAAGAAACAAAAGGAGAAGGAAGAGGTGATGCAGCAGAAACATTAAAAGATTCTTTACAAAATGATGAAAGCTGCCGCAATGAGCAGAGCTGTAATAGTAAGAGACGAGTAATTGATGATGCTCATATGAAGGATGACAACAAAAAAAGCAGAATAGACACAGAGGAAAGTTTATCTCCATATATCAATGAAGAAACAGCAACCAATTTGAATACTAACCAGGAGGAACAAATATGTGAATGCATTGAAGAAAATGAGGAATCTTCCATAAAGGAAGAAGACAAGTTTTTATTTCTTGGTAAGATATCATGTTCAGTTTATGATGTCCCCTATTTCCCTATATGAAACCAGTGCAGGCCTGCCGCTTGTTAAACTTATGCACAGCTTTAGTGCCTAATCATGTGCCTGCCAGTGCCAATCTGGAAGGGTTTCACAGTTTAAATAGCTGCAAATGAATGGCATATACTAATGAATTAAGAATTATTCAATATAATAGATTAATTTAATTTGCTAGTTACAGAGAGTCTGTGCAAAAGGCAGCCCTGCTACATGAATGTTTATAATATGTACAAGAAAGCTATGGCTTATATAGCAGCTTTAATAAACTTCAAACTACTTAAGCACTATGAATGGCTATTTGGCCGTGTTTCCACATTTGAATGCAATGTTGCCAGGAACATGGGCTATTGGTGAAGCAATGGGGGATTGGTTTCAGGTGTTTTCGTGGTTGCAAATGTAGGAAGGCGGCTTTAAAGAATAAGTATAAAGGTTATTGGATATGTACTGTATTTGGTGTATAAACACAACAAACTTTGGTAGATGTGACTGTGAGAGATTGTCTGAGACTCTAGCACATGGGTGTCGTACCGTGGCCTTCCAGCTGTTGCAAAACTACAATTCCTTTTGGCTTTTTTGTCTATGCATGATGGGAATTGTAGTTTTGCAACAGCTGGAGGGACATGAGTTTGACACTCCTTTTCCCGCAGTACTAAAAATCCCAAAGAACCTGGTGGTACAGCTGATTTTGGGTATGTTCATGCATACTGTACATGCTGAAGATATAATGCAAGCAAATCCAGAGGTAAAATCCACAGTGTGTAATCAGCAAGGTTTACTGCATAAAATTAGCACCCAGTGCTGCGGATAGAATGCAGGGGATATCATTGAGGACTTTATGCTGCAGATATTATGCCATGTCCATTAAGGATAAAGGGAATCTTAAAGCACACATTGATTAAACACTTGTGTTACCTTTGGGTTTTTTTGTGTGAAATCTGCAGTGTGTGTGCTACATGTAAACATCCCCTTTGCAGATTGCCCATGTTTACTTCACAAAGTTTACTATTTAGATTTGTTCAAGTTTTAATTAAAATTCTACTATTTTAAAGAAAAATTAAATTTAATTCATAAAAAGTTGCTCCATTGTTGTTTTTTTTTAGGTACATTGGAAAAATAAGCAAAATGGTTGGAAATGGTTTATTTTCCCTTAAAGGGAATGTGTCACAGGTTATTTTTTACGGATTAAAGGCTTAAACGTTTTCTAGTATGATAATGATGAGACTTCTGAAACATGATCTTTATTGAACAGGAAGTATCAGCTTATTATTGAGCTTAAAGAGGACCTGTCACCCCCCCCCGTGCCGGGGTGACAGGCTCCCGACCCCCTGTTAGATCCCCCTATACTTACCTAATCACGCCGGGTCCCGCTTCCTGATGCGGTCGGGTCACGGAGATTTCAGCTCCCGAAGCCCGGCGCGCGCGACACAGCAGAGTCCGACGCTCATAGAGAATGAATGGAGAGTCCGATGCTCCGTCATTCTCTATGGGCATCGGACTCTCCTGTCAGCACGCGCGCCGGGCTTCGGGAGCTGAAATCTCCGCGACCCGACCGCATCAGGAAGCGGGACCCCGAGCGATTAGGTAAGTATAGGGGGATCTAACGGGGGTCGGGAGCCTGTCACCCCGGCACGGGGGGTGACAGGTATCCTTTAATGGCCAGAATAAAAATACAAGATTTCAGATTTCAAAAAAAAAAAATCAATAAATCAAAAAGTCGTAATAAATATGTTTAGCGGGACCCCACTATGGCTGCAGACTGGCTGAGTGGATCTGACATGCCATGACTTGGGTCCCGGCTCAGACCAGGAAGTGGCTGGGGACTTGGGTCCAGAGCAGCGGTATGCTGCCACCAGCACTAGAGAGGGGGAGGTAAGATCATGTTATTTCTTTTATCCTCCCCTGCACTTGCTAAAAGAATGGGTCAGGCCGGACTTCTCCTTTAAGTAGACAATTGTTTTTGGAAGCAGATTGCAGCCTGAATATGGATCTATGAAATTACAGATGTTTATAAGGACTCATAATAATGAATGGGTTGGTATTCTTTCTGTATTTGCAGACCAGCAAAGTAACGGTTGTGTGAAAGAGGCTTAAGCCCCCATTTACATCATGCTTTGCCTTCCTTGCTCACGTCAGCATCCTGTCAGAATGGGATGCTGACATATACTGTACCTGAATGTACATGTGTCTGCATTGACTTCAATTACCTAAACAAATTAGGCTTGAAGGTCCCAGTCAAAACTCAAATATGTTTGCAAAATGACCTGAATGTAGCCACTAGTAACTGAAGTTAATGATGGCCGGTTCCTGTACGTTCACATATAGATCGGGATCCCATTTTGTCAAGATGAAGACTTATATGAGGAATGTCAGCAAATTGTGAAGGAAATTATATCAGACTGCTTTCACATCACATCAGTTTTCTCTTCAGTGTTTTCAGGATGGCATGATGCCTGCAAACTGGTATAAATTAATGCTGTTTGGTGGAAGTTTGTCCCATAGAAATGAATGACATCTGTTACCTGCTACTTCATGACCAGTTGTTTTTACAAACATATACTGTCAAAAATGTTGAAATCTTTCCATAAGGAATAGGGTAGTAAACATAAAGGTCTAACCTGCTGATAGCCCCTTATAGTGCCGGGGATGCTAAGGAGGAAGGTATGTGTGTCCCACGCTGTTAGTCAGGGAAATCTTTGCTCTGGTGCACTGTTGTGACATCTGGCCCGCCTTCTCTATTGATTATCATTAGAAGGAGTGGGCTGATAGCTGCAGTGCTCCGGAGTGAAGATTAATCTGACTAATAAACAGCACGGTACGTGCCGAAGAGGAAGGTAACACACATACCTTTCTCCTCAGCGTCCCAGGCACTATAAGGGGCTATTAGCAGGTTAGATTTGTCTAGCCTGCTGATAGTTATCCTTTAAAATCAAAGAGAAGCAAAAAGAAAAAAAAAAAGACAATGTCTTTGACAAAAATATCATTAATATCCTCAAGAACTGGCAACGAGGAAAGTGTCTGTGTTATACAGTTTTATTAAAGAAGTAATCTCTAGCACTGTGAATATTGGGAACATGCCCCAAACATCTTGCCTAATGCAGAAGCAATATATACTGTACATAGAAATGTCAACTCACCGCAGTAGACTGTTCAGATGGAGGTAGGTGTCCAGGAAGGAGCAGGTGGATTCAAGCAGGCTGTTCACTGACTGGTGCAATGAAAAATAGAAGAGGAAATCCACAGCTTCCATAAAACCTCTTAATTTTTATTTTGGCATATAAAAAGTGGTACAGAATAAAAATGTAGGCCTATGCATTTCGAGATTAACCTTTGATTAACAAGTTGTTGCAATAATGTTGTTTATACCACATTTTCTTTGTGCAAATATGTCATGTGACATATATTTATCATTCATGTGATATTTAACCCCACCTTGTTTGGGACAGTCCTAGTCCAGTGATGTAACATGGAGTTGGCATATTTTGCTGTCTCTTTCACTATGTGAACATGTTGCCGTGATCAAAGGTTAATCCCGAAATGCATAGGCCTACATTTTTATTCTGTACCACTTTTTATATGCCAAAATAAAGATTGAGAAGTTTTATGGAAGCTGTGGATTTCCTCTTCTATTTTTCATTGATCTTGCCCAGTGTGCCATATACAGTAAGTGCTACCTTCAATTGTATCCATTTCCTATGTGTGTAGATATAGCTGAAACCTATGGAAAAGTAGGGAGCCTATGGCCTGCCATCCTCTACCCTGTAGTCCTCAGCTTTGGGCTTGTGGCCTGCAGGATGCCAGGATCATATGTCAGAACCATATGTCTCTGCATCAGTAAAGGCCTAAATCGATCAGTTCTAGGACCAAGGTTAGGTGACTTATAATTTTCTGGGAAACAAAGCGGGAACTATTATGAATGAAAGAGAACTCTAGGCATATGGCATAAATATATTTATGAATCCATGCAATCACTCCATGGACATTTATTATTTGTCTTTGTTCACCTCCTATTTGCTTTTAAATCCCTTATAGATGTCACACCTCCTCCTCCAGCCCCTTTTGATCACAGAATTGTCTCAGCTAAACATGCTCTGATAAATAACTTTTACAGCGTGGAAAAGACACGGGTGCTTGGTGGGTAAGTCCTCAACCTGCAGTTTTCATATTTCTTAAGTAAACAACACACAAGAGAAAGTTCTTATACCTCACACGGCATCTGTGTTAATTCTCATATAGAAATAATATGTTGAATTAATCTAATTTCATGTCTTGTCTTTTTTCCTATGTTAATATAAAATATTGTTTTCCTTTACAGTGGGAGGTTTGGTCAAGTGCACAGATGTGTAGAGAAAGCCTCGGGACTTACCCTGGCAGCTAAAATTATCAAAGTCAAAGGACATAAGGAAAAGGTTTGTAACATTTATGACTTTGTCATGTTAGGGCCGTACTACCCGTCCCAGTGACTTGGTGTAAACTGCTAGGTCGGTGCTCGCTTACTGAGCCCATATACAGCCTAATAATTGTGCAGATAGGACATTGTTAGCAATGTCTGTGCAGCCCTTGTAAAATAGTAAACTTATATATACCTCTCCACGCTCTGTGATGTCCTGCTAGCTTTAGCCATAGACTGTCTGAAGTGACAGGCCGCTCAGCCAATCACCGGCTGAGCGTCTAAGCGGCCTTTTACTTCAAACATTGCAGGGAATGGGCCGAAGCTAGCAGGACATCAGGAAGCGTGGAGAGGTATGTATAATTTATTATTTTTTTACACAGTCATCAGCCATGGGCCACACATCACTATTACACGTAGCAATTCGTGCTCAATGATTGTAGGTCAAGATCTAAAGACACGATCAACCGATGATAGTTGTCATCGTCTGATTGTTGTCTTAACTACACGGAGTGAAGATCTGCCAAATTGGCCTGATTCGGCAGATTATTGCTCTGTATAATAAGGACTTACACTTTATACTGTGTTATAAAAAAAAATGTATGCTAAAGCAAACTTTAAAAAGCATCTTATGACATGTACAGTAAGACAAGTCAGATGATACCAATGGTGCATGGTAATGAGCTGGGATATCTTTTTATTATGTGAAAAAGTGAGCACCAGTGTGCTTCTTCATGTTAACTTTTATATAGAATAAGAAATGGTAGGCTCTCAAGAAACTTCCTCTCATGCATAAAAATAATAATAATACGTTTCAGGTTTTAAAATATATATATTTTTTTTTAATATATATATATATTTTATATTTCTTTTAAGAATGAAAGGTAAAATCGATAAATCATGAAATATCATAAAATAACAACACTAGATATATTGCACTGAACTATATAGTGCAATCCTAGTCCATATTATAAGTTTTGGTCACAATGTATATCATAATTAGAGATGAGCGAACCGGATTCGGATTCGAGTCGATCCGAACCTGAAAATTCAGTATTTGATTAGCTGGGGCTGCTGAACTTGAATAAAGCTTTAAGGTTATCTGGAAAACATGGATACAGCCAATGACTATATCCATGATTTCCACATAGCCTTAGGGCTTTATCCAAGTTCAGCAGCCACCGCTAATCAAATGCCTTAAAGTTCGGGTTTGGATCGACTCGAGCATGCTCCAGGTTCGCTCATCTCTAATCATAATATATCCATGTTTCCTATCCACAAATATCAGTTCTTGGCACCGCAGGGGCCTTGCGTGCCGACAATAAGTGTGAATATGCCACTTAACTTATATTTATTTTTGTGGCAGTTGTTTAAGAGTTCACTTGTGTGATAAATTCTGGCAACATTTTACTGAGAAAAGAATAGATATATTCTGAAACGCGTCTAAAAGTTGCCATTCTTGTGCACAAAAGATACTGCATAGAAAAATTGAACAAACTACCACATTACCTATCATCTCAGCTTGTCCAATGGATCAAAAGTCTACTCATTTTGGAGGAACACATAAAGACTCTGATAGCAAAGAAGGAAAAGCCCCTCCACTACTACAACATCAGTAGTCAAGGTTGCAAGACTGGTCACTGAACAGTGCACGGCCCTGATTACAGAGAATCCACACCAGCCGGAGACACTATCAGATCAGCGTGGAATACATAGCACATTGGCCTTAGAACGGGTGAGAGGTGTTTAACCACCAATGCATTTAAAAATTGTTTCCCACATCACTTATCACACAAGTGAACTCTTTAACAACTGCCACAATACTACATACTAAAAGACTGCAATAACATCATATATTGAAGCATACCAAAGGAGACGCTTGAAAAATAAATACAAGTTAAGTGGCATATTCACACTTGTTGGCACGCAAGGGCCCTTCGGTGCCGAGAACTGATATTTGTGGATACGAAACATGGATATATTATGATATACATTGTGACCAAAACTGATAATATGGACTAGGATTGCACTTTATAGTTCAATGCAATATATCTAGGGTTGTTATTTTATTACATTTCATGATTTATTGATTTTAACTTTCATTCTTAAAAGAAATATAAAATATATATATTATTATTATTATTATTTTTTTTTAAACCTAAAACTTATTATTATTATTTTTATGCATGTGAGGAAGTTTCTTGAGAGCCTACCATTTCTTATTCTATTCATTTTTTTGTCCATAGGTGCAAACCAGGTAGTGCACTCGTTACCTACTCAATTATTTTCCATATAGAACACGGTTGAGCACACATATTCTTTTCATTCATTATATATATATATATATATATATATATATTTGATTTATACTGACAACAATTTAAATCAATTGGACTGTAATGTACAATAGGACTGTAATGTACGTGTCAGAAGATGTTCTGAGAGACAATTTTACATGTACAAGCAGTGAGAGATGATCTGACTTTGTATTTCAACTAATTATCACTTTATAGTTTGTTTGCTGCCACATATAATCACATGCTATCAGGGGCGTGGCTAGGATTCATGGGGCCCCATAACAAAAAACTGCAGAGGGCTCCATGAATCCTGTACGCCCCCCAGCTGCCCAGCTTTGTTGTCAGTGAGCAGTGGATCCCACAGATCGTAGCAGCAGTGGCGCAACTTTACCTCTCCCCTCCAGTACTCACTTGGCGTGGCGCAGCGTTTCATCATCCTGACAGGTCTCATGACGATGTCACTTGTGCCCCTAGGACCTGTCAGAACAATGGAACGCTGCACCGAGCCAAGTGAGTACTGGAGGGGGGTGATGTTAATGCTGCGGCTGCTGCTATCTGTGGGGTCCACTGCGATCACTGCTGCTGCGATCCCAAGGGCCGAAGGCAGACCACTCTTTGCTGGGGCACAGGCTTCCTTACTGCCCAGGCCCCGTAGCAGTTGCATTTTCTGCCTTTATGGTAGCTACACCACTACATGCTATTTTGACATATTTACCCTTTGACTCCTCATTGAATTTTCAGTTTAGCATTTAAATTTTTTTCTTTTGCCATTTACAGGCTTTCTTATGACACCTTTTTATTTTATCATAAAATGTACACCAGAACTGAACAATAATTATTTGTGGGGTGAAACTGAAAAAAAAACGAAACATTGATTTAATCAATACCCAATTTTTATAGTTTTTGTTTTATTTTACAACTTAAAAAAAATGTATATACTTCTAATTTCTCTATTTCTTTTTTTTCCATCTATGAGGCTAAAAAGGGGTTCTTTTTTGTGCTATGATTGTAGTTTCCATTGGTACAATTTTTTCTTTGATGGGACATTTATTTTTACTTAATTAATTAACAACATTTCATTTTAATGGTTTGGACAACTGCACATGAAATTATATCAAATATGTTAACTTTTATTTTTGTTTGAAAATTTCTCCTAGGAGAATATTATACACAATTACTGGATTGCTTATACTGATTCGTGCAAAGCTATTAGTCAGTGGGATCGTGTGAGGCAGATCTCTATGCATTGCCGATCAGTCATATGACAATCAATCGATCAGTCAACTGTGGCAGCTGTCATTTTGTCTTTTAGATGCTTAGATTGCTATTGATCATGGCACATGAAGGGCTAAATGTCTGAGATCAGTGGCCTGCTCCTTCCTCCCTCTCCATCCTTCTTGGATAAAAACCCTTATGTAACATTATGGCATCTTTACTGTCACAACTTAACAACAAATCAACTACTAGGTATTATTTACACTTGCACACATAAAGGTAACACCACCAAACTTTAGTCAGTTTAGTCAGTCAATAGGTTTATTCTGTCCTACCTAAGGGTAGCATAACCCATTGAAAGGGAAGCTGCACAGAATGATGTATCACATTGTTCTGTAAAGCTGATTTGAAGATATTCTCCTTAATAATAAGGGCTCTGAGCACTGCACACTACTCCCCCTATTATGTGCCTGTGCATAGTAGTCCTGGATATTTATGAGCACAAGCTCCCTCTGCCCAGTGGGCGCTGCTTGGCATATCAGAGAGAATGCCTGAACAGAATTCTGTAAGTAATACATTGTTCTGTTCAGCATTTCTGTCACTTCTCTCATTTAAGGCAGCATCAACCTACTCACAGATTACCTTTTAATTAAAAAATAAATCTTAAGATTTCATATCCATTAGGAAAGGCAATCATTATTTTTTAGAGGAAAAGAATTAAAGAAAGTACACAGAAGTGGCACAAATAGGGTTTCATTTATCAAAATTATAAGAAAAGTATAAGAGTAATAATACTGTCTTTTGTTGCCTATGGAGCTAGACTGTAATACCACACACAACCCAAGGACAGGGGTGGTGCTCTTTTTGCAAGAAAGTAGCTGTGCTTTTATAATTTTGGATAACCCGTTTAATTTTATGATAGTTGCCTACACATTCTTTTATACATGGGAAAATGTGCAAGCGACTACTCATTATTGTCGGCAGGGAATCTGCTTTCAGGTGATAAACAGGAGGGAGGCACCATTTCAATTTTCGCAGCAGAAAAGCCAGAATCGGCCCTGGTCATAGACCTTATCCATGGAGTTTATATTGCCTTTTTCATGTGCCCCAGTGCATGTTTTACATATGTAATTTGGGAAGATGTGTTGCTGTGCTCAGACTGTCTTATAATAAGACTTTCTTTGTTGCCCACAGCAACCAATCACAGCTTGTCCTTCATAGATTGATGAGCTCTGGTGAAATGAAACTTGAGGTCTGATTGGTTGCTATTGGAAGTGAATAAAGTCTTATAATAAGACAGCTTCATGAATCCTCCCCATTCTTTATTTGCTAAATACAGTCAATGTATTTCAAGGGAGAAATCTTGCTTCCTAAATGAAGGGGAACTCCAGCATTTTTTTTTCTTTCAAAATAACTGGTGTCAGAAAGTCATATTGATAAGTAATTTACTTCTATTTAACATCTTCACGTCAGCCATACGTATATATACGTTCCTGCTGCACATGCCCCATGCAGCAGGAATGTATATCCCGCAGCTGCCTGTCATTAACCCCTTAAATGCTGCAATGCATAGCAACCGCTGCGTTTAAGGAAGTCAGTGACAGGTTAAGCACCTGTCACTGACTGATCACGTCTTATGGCTGCAGGGTGCTGATCACTTGTACCAACGGAGGAGGTAAGCCACTTACCTCCATCCTGTCGGATGGGCCATCTGTGCATAGTGTCTGCTCTCAGGCAAGTTCTATGCATAGATCACATATTTCACTGATCTATGCTATGCTGGCATAGCATAGATCAGTATATGCAATCTAATGTTTGTATGTTTTACAGTAAAATATAAGTGTCAGGAACTGCCCAGAGCAGTAGCAAAATCCCCACAGAAAACTTTTACTGCTTTGGACAGTTCCAGTCACAGACAGAGGTGGCAGCAGAGAACACTGTGTCAGACTGGAAAGAATATTTCACTTTCTGCAGGACATACAGCAGCTGATAAGTACTGGAAGACTTGAGAATTTTAAAAAGAGGTAAACTACTAAACTAGTAAAATAAACTACTAAATATAACTTTCTGACACTAGTTGATTTGGGGAAAAAATTCCACTGGTGTACACCTTTAATGGCACAGAGAGCTTTGTTCCTTTTTTCTCTCTTCCTTTAATCGAAAAATAAGATTTAAAAACCTTCAGGATGACAGTCCAAAATGACATGTAAAACAAAAAATTGTGCTGCTACAGTATTTTAATGCTGCCTTATTGGACTTTCCATGGCTTATCAGACTTTATAGGACGGATCAAAAGAATTCTGGAAACTATTAAAAATAGAAAAAGTTCTTTAAAGTGTCACTGTTGTTATAACTTTAAAAATCTAAATCAACAGTAAATGTGATATAAAGCAAGTTTGCAATTTACATTCATTATGGGCACTTCCTGTGTTCTGATTTTTTTTTTCTTTTGACTTCAAAGAGTGTAAGCACAGGAAGTCCAGTGTTCCCTAGGTCATCTGAGCGCTCAAAAAGAAGACAGTCATGTGATTGATGGACACATTGATCCGTGACTCTCTATACTGGCCTGGACTTCATGTGTTTAGTCTCTTTTTTTCAACCAGCACAAGACTAAAAATCTGCCTTCAGGAGGCTGGACCTGGATTTCTGGTAAGTACAGCTTTGTTTTACAGCATGATAACAACAAAAATGAATGTAAATTGCAAACTTGCTTTACTTTAAATCTACTGTGGATGGCTGCCATTTAATGGCAAATATTTGCTGTTATTTTAAAACAACGGCTGTTGTATTGAAATAATGGCAGTTATTTACTGTTATATGGCGGCCATCCACTCAATTTCAACATTGTGAGAACAGATCCTTTCTGTGTTTTTAATCCACTTCTAGTTTTGGTTGCAATATGAGGACCATAATACTGATTGAAATATACGTAGTGTGAACCCAGCCTGAAAGTTATAACAACAGTGACAGTTTTCAATTTATGTTTTAAATCATGTATAAAAATAGACAACCCATGGCATAGTTCTTTTATCCAGCTATGGCAGACAGTGTGAAAGCGTACATAATTTATGTTACCAATTTGTATGCCTAGAAACCCATATGATGAAAAATTGGCAATATAATATAGAAAAGATTGCTGCATGGATTCAATGACCCAGAGGTTGTTCGACAAGAAATCACTTTGTGCATGCCTTTTCACTTTAGATATGATCACAGCTTTTAAGATGACAGCAGAAGTATTATAGAATTATTTAACCCTTATTTACAGGAAGAAGTGAAAAATGAGATACAAGTCATGAACCAGCTGAATCACTGTAACCTCATCCAGTTATATGATGCATTTGAATCCCGAAATGACATCATTCTTGTTATGGAATAGTAGGTGTTGTTTATTTTTTAATATGTTTTCTGCATATAAATTAGGGTTATCTTTGTCATAAACATAACAGCACCCAGCTGCTATTGGTACCATATACTGTACCTTAACGACTACTGTGTCACAAGCAGGCCGGCTCCTCCTATCTCCAGAGTGTGCAGCTAGCATACTGAAAACTCCATCCCTGGCAACCAGTCAGCTGTCAAAAGACTCCTGGGGCTGGGACTTTAGGCCTCATAAATATCTTCCCTATACCCCTATACCTTGCCGCCTGCAATAGAGCCTCTTACCCTGAGTTCCCTCTTGACCTAGCGTTTGGTCCTGCTTTGTATTTCTAGCTTTTGACTTCTCTTTTGGATACGATTTTGTTCTGCATTGCTCATTTGTTATTGACCCAAACTCCTGACCCTGATTCATTGTGCTTTGTTTGTCTTGTCTTCATTCAGTGTTCACTTATAAAGGTTAGAGACTGTCAACCAGTTGTCCGCTGCCGCCTAGGCAGTTGAGGCAATTAGGCAGGGACAGCGGGACAGGTGCCAGGGTCAGGACAGCCCCTGTCTTTTGTCGTCCAGTTTCCTACTCTGACATACTGTTAGTGGGTATAGTGAAGAAAAACTATCACTGTCACAAATTGTTCTGGTTTCAGCATGTTTTTGCTTGGTTAACACTTGACAGGATGCTGTTCTAGCAAATTAACTTACAGTTATGCCCATGGATGGCACAAGCACAAAAGCTGTGCCCATGCCATCTGTGGTGGGTCCTGACTGTCAGTGAAGCAATTGCAGAGCCTCAATGGTAGCTCTGACAACTGGAGGCCTCCAGTCATAGCTACAGAAGCCAATAAGACTTTGATTAGCTGATCAGCTATGTATGTGACAAGCATAATACACAGCAGTGCATTGCATGTATTATACCTGTTATTGGACATTAAGATAATAAAATTTCTTAGGTGGCACAGAATAATAAAATGTAAATATAAAAAAACCACACACACAAAAAAGTGAAATAAACACATAATTCCCATATATCCCACAGCAAATAATAAATGTAGGAAAAAAAGGACACATATTTGGTGTGCAATGGAAGTGTCAATAAAATTATAACACAGTGACTGCAGAAAATTCAAAGTGAGAAAAATGACTGTTTTGCCATTTTTTTTACCATGAAACGGGGGCATTTTTCACACAAACACTTTCTGGATATTGGGCAAAATTTACTATTACCTAAAGTACAATATGTCACGAGAAGCTATAACCACACAAAATGAGAGGCCAGATTTGAAAAATGGGCTTCTGTCCCTAAAGGGGTTATCCAGCATTAAAAAAACATTGCCACTTTCTTCCAGATACATCCCTACTCTTGTCTCCAGTTCAAGTGTGGTTTGTAACTAAAATGACACACTCACCCCCTTTTTGCATTATGACTGCTCTTTTTCTATCTATCTATCTATCTATCTATCTATCTATCTATCTATCTCTTTCTATCATACCTCATGATGCTTTTTCCAGTAAAAAGTGTTTTGTTTTCTTTTTGATCTGGGACTGGGATACCTGGGCGGGGCTTTACGACCAAAGCACAACTTAGCCACGCCCCAGCGCCACTTAGCCACGCAGCCTCCGTGACGTCATCGCCGCATAGTTCACTCCCCTCAGCGTTCATTGGTGTAGGCCAATCTAGTGAGGCCTATACCTTTAAGCTGACCCTTCCAATGGCTGTTGAGGGTGCGGGGCCTATGCAATGATGTCACGGGGGCGTGGCTAAGTGGCGCTTTGCCCTTGAAGCCCCACCCAGGTATCCCAATCTCAGATGATAAAAGATCACTTTTTACTGGAACAAGCATCATGAGGTATGATAGAAAATGAGGTATGAAAACTGCTAAATTTACCCTTTACACTTGTCTAGAGCAGTCATAATGTAAAAAGGGGGTGACAGTGTCACTTAAAGCTTCAATGGAACTCAGCTGCAAATCCCCACCCAAACAGGAGACAAGAGTAGTGCTGTCTCTGGAAGAAAGTGGCCATGCTTTTAAAAGGCTGGATAACCCCTCTAAGTGTATTTTTGGCTCGGTCCTGAAGGGTTAAAGTGTCACAGTCATTTTTTTTTTTTTCTTGCAGAAATCAATAGTACAGGCAATGTTAAGAAACTTTGTATTAGGGTTTATTAGGCAAATATGCCATTATCTGCATTCAAAAAGACTTTCCCCAGCTTCCTCCTCTCTCTCATTCACTGCTCATTATCAGGAAATCTGGACTCTTTTACATCAGTCGGGCCCTGTCTGTTCTATGGAGAGGGGGGGGGGAGGACAGAGGAGGGAGATTAGTCGCCAGCAGAGAGCAGAGAACAAAGGATTACACAGCGGGAGCTGCATGAAAGCCATATTCAGAGGTCAGAGAGTTCAGCGCTGACTGTCAGAGGAGATAGCTGTGATGTAGCTGTAAATTAACTCTTTGTTGTCCTGTTTTGGTGCCTCATCTCCCTCCACCCCTAATGCATTTTTCGGCTAATAAACTCAATTACAAAGTTTCTTAAAATCGCCTGTACTATTCCTTGCTGCAAAAATAATTTAAACAACAGTGACACCTTAAGCTCAAACCTAAACAGTCCCCTTAACCCCTTTAAAACATTTCCTATTAAAGCGACTCTGTGCCCACAATCTGACCCCCCCCCAAATTACTTGGATAGCTGCTTTTAATCCAAGATCTGTCCTATGGTCCGTTTGGCAGGTGATGCAGTTATTGTCATAAAATATTACTTTTAAAATTGCAGCCCCGTGCCCTACGGGAGTATCTGTGCCCTAAATTTGCACCACCCCTCCGTCCCTCCTCCCCGCCCTCCTTATCATTAGGAATGCTCTAGGCAGATTGCTTCCTATTCACCACCTGTGTTACCACAGCACATGGGCTGGATCATTAAGGGTCCTATTACAATGAGCGATTTTTAACGATTAACAACTAACGATAAACTATCACAAACAAGATTGTTTATCGTTAACCTGAAATCTTTCATCATATTACACAGAACGATAATTGTTAGTTACGATCGTTACTATGATCGTTATTGCGATCGTTACTATGATAGTTTATTCCTTCTGATACCAGAAAAACAATGAACAATGTGCTATTACACTGAACAATTAGTGAACAAATGCGGAACTTGAGCGAACAAACGTGGAATTACAGCAAACGATTAATGATAATTTTAGGTTCAAATCTATATCAACGATCAACGACATATGAACGATTTTTCGATCGTTGCCTGCAATTACACAGAACGATTATCGTTTATATTCAAAAGATTTAACGATTTTTCGAACGATAATCGTTCCGTGTAATAGGGCCCTAAGACACCTGTGCAATGTTCAAACAGAAGTAAATGTTCCAGTGGCATTCCTAATGATGAGGAGGGTGGGGAGGAGGGACTGAGGGGGTGGTGCAAAGTTAGGGCACAGATACACCCGTAGGGCATGGGGCTGCAATTTTAAAAGTAATATTTTATGACAATAACTGCATCACCTGCCAAACGGACCGCAGGACAGATCTTGGATTAAAAGCAGCTATCCGAAGGTACAAGTGGTTTGGGGGGGGTCAGATTGTGGGTACAGAGTCGCTTTAAAGAACTGCTCCACTCTCAAAGTAGACATACAGTATGCCACCACTTTATGATAAAGGGGGTCCAACCTCTGGAATCCCAACCAATCCTAAATATAAAAATGAACCACAAGGTTGATTCAGAGTTATTCAAATAAATGGGGTTGGGTTCCCGAAACTGCTTAGCCAGTTGGCTACAAAAAAATGTTGTGCAGGTCAAAGTCAAACAGTGAAGAGGCTGCATAGCTGATTCAGAAATGTTGCCCTGTTTTTTTTTTCCCAGAATCCGTGGGGATGCCAGAGATAAGAGCCCCTATTTATCATAAAGTAATGGCATATCCTAGTACTGTGAAAAGAGGGCAGGGGATAACATGGAAAGGGGTATCTGTCTCAAAAATTAGACCAAAAGGCATCAAAACTTGTTAATTACATCCATATAAATTTTTGGAAAAGTCGCACTGTGATAGTAAATGCCTCTAATGCTGCGTTTACACGGAGCGATAATTCGCCCGATCGTATAATTAACGATATCGAAAGAACGATGTTTTTTTTAGAACGATCGTACGGAAAAATCGTTTTGCGATCGTTTTGAGATCGCTTCAGCCTATCTCGCACATAAGTAAAATCAGTGAATGACTGTTTACACGGAACGATCTGGGAATTTTTTGCAAACAACGATTTAAGAACATGTTATAAGATCAAAATGAAAGATTTCTCACTCGTCGTTTGATTGTTCGCTGCGTTTACACGTTATTGTGCAAATTCGAACAATAATCGTTCCGTGTAAACGCAGCATTAGTAAAAAGTTGCAAAGAAATTCACCTGGTACTAATTAAGACGTAGGCTTACACCAGTTTTTGCAACTTTTTTAATTGGGTGCAAATCCTGAATTATGTGAATTTTTCGGTGAATACTCAAAACGGAGATTTAAAAAAAAGTTGAATCTAAAAAATATTGAACCATCGAAAACTGGTTTATAAATAGAACTTAGACCAAAAATTAGTGAAAAATACAACTATTCACCTAAAAGTAGGCACAAAGCCCTTGATAAATATCCCCTATATCAATAGGGATCAATGAGGAGCTGTGCTGTACTGCACATGCAGAATAGCTCCACTCTCAGAACAGAAGTGGTATAAATATCTACAATAACATAGCACCTATACCCCTGGAAGAGTCATTTGTACTTCCTACCTGAACTCATATTGAGCTTTATCATCCATTTGCACATCCAAGCCTAGCAGAGCAAATGGACAGGGGCTGTCTTCATGATGCAATAGTTTTGTAATACGGACATACAAGTTTTAAATATCATTAGAACGGTGCTGGTGCAGGAAAACTGCTCTATTGATATTCTATTAGAATCAATGGAGCCGCAGCACAGAGGGGCGAGGGTTTTCTCCCACTGGGGGCGGCCCACCTCCAGTGCTTCAGCCCCGACTGGTGCCCGGTAAAAGATCAATGGTGTGTGCAGGAACCGGGTCACAGTGCAAAATTTTAAGCGAATGTACCTGATGGAACATTTCCTTTAATAACCAGAACCAGGAGAGCAGCAGCAAGTAGTTAAAGGAAATATGTCAGCACCTGGGCTAGCAGTGCTGACAGTGTAGTGTAGGTGTGTTCCCTTTTGTGTATGTTACCTGTCTTGAAGACATCCATGCAGTAGATTTGCCATATTCTTTACCAACACACTGGAACCAAGTGTCAAAGAGGAATAGTGGCTTGGCATTTGTGCAGCACTTCAGCACGCCTCACCACTACTTCCTCGTCTCATCTGAGGGCATTGGCTTCAGGCCCACAGCGTGCCTACACCGTTCCTCAGCCCTATGGCGCATGCGTGATTAAGGTCACCAGGAGTGCCCAGCCGAACTGGCATGAACTGGCAAGTCGGCACATGTGGTCCTTGCCAGCAATGGCGCATACACGCAAAAAGATAGCAACAGGGGGGAGTTGGAGGCCGGGCCGCAGAAAATATGCAAAAGAGTGAGGAGGAAGTAGTGATGAGGCGTGCCGAAGTGCGCCACAAACACCAAACTACTACTCCTCTTTTTCAATGGTTCCAGTGTGTTGGTAAAGAATGTGGCAAATCTACTACACGGCTGGTTTCAAGACTGGTAACATACACACAAAGGGGACACACAACTACACTACACTGATTCCATTTAAATATAATCTCTGCTATTCTCTCTTATTATCCAAATCGATTCCCCTTGTAAAAGGAATGTTTGCAATCATACAAACATATATATTCCAGAATTGTTTATAACTCAGTTTCCTATTAACTATACAACCTATACAACTATACATATACAATTACTTGTGAAACTACTTGGACTTTATTTGAAATGCCATGAATTCTATGTTAATTTGGTTGATTTCCTGTTCCAACAGTGTAGATGGCGGAGAATTATTTGACAGAATTATCGATGAGAACTGCAATCTCTCAGAAGTGGACACAATATTATTTATTAAGCAAATCTGTGAAGGGATTCAGTACATGCATCAAATGTACATTATACACTTGGATCTTAAGGTATTGTCAGTTCAAACATACATAGATATCTTGTTTCTGTTATGGTATGGTACTTTGGAAGTCAATTCTAAAGACCTGAAATGGGATATGTAGTTGACTTATGATTTATGGTTACCAATTTAGGAAATATTATGACATTTGTGTCAGTGTTGTATTTATGGGTGTAATTTAATTCTTGAGGTGCAAGTATACCATGTATATTCTTATGTTATTCCAAAAAATACAGTAATGTCCATAAGTACTTCTTTTCTAGTTTAGGCTTCATTTACACAATTTTCTATTAATCACTGCCGTTGTTGCAGATTAGCAATAGAAAAGTTATGTTGCACTGTCGCCAGAGGGAATCCTAGCTGAAGTGTATATACATGTCAGTTTTGTGCGGGCGATATTCATTAAATAGTAGCCGCACAGAACTGACAGTTCACACAATGGAGAGTTTTATTATTTTTATTTTATTTTATTTATTTTATTCACAATGGAGAGTGTGGCTCTGACCGCACTCTCCATTGTGTGCAATGGGGAATTGGGATGCGGGCGCACATGGATGCGCCCGCATCCCAATTCAATAGAAATTAAGTTTAACCGACTGGTACTACAGTATCGGACAGATAAAATTCACTTACACCGGATGTTCTTTGACATGGCTGGGTTACAGAACGGCTGGTGTCATACTAAGTGTGAAGGTGACCTTATTCTGTAAAAAGGATGATGTGTGATTTAATCTCAACCTGGATTGCATATTTACAACTTTAACAAATGTTACTTCTTTCCCATTTATTTTCAGCCAGAAAATATTATGTGTGTGAGTCGAGCAGATTATCAGATCAAAATTATTGATTTTGGCTTGGCTAGAAGGTAAATATTTGAGCTTCACATAATGAAACTGTTGGTACTACAGAGGGCATCCCAGGAGGAGCTGAAAAATGTGTGCATGTCATTTTGTGATACTCATAAGAAAAGAACACAGTTTATCCTAGCTATTATACTGTAATAAGGGGGCACGTCAAAATAATCATCTAGTCAAATAGTCATCAAGTTTTCATATACTTGTCAGAAAAATACAAGTCAGAAAGCTGCATACTAAACCTACCTGTAAGTTATCAAGAAATATGACCATACAATGAATGTAAAAAAGGTGCATATACCTACATTGTATCATCATATTTCTGACATTTTGGGATTAGAATTTACAGGGACACAGTGATTGGGGCTATGGTATTGGATGCAGGGCCTAGCCATAGGGTCTGTATTGTATGGTTTTAGGAGCTTTTAAAGGAAATTATCAGCAGGTTAGAAGAATCTAACCTCCTGATATCTCCCTATAGTGCATGGGGTGCTAAGGATGAAGGTACATTTCTTACCTTCATCCTCCACAACGTTTCCATGATATCACATTTTAATCCAGAATAATGCAAATTAGGCACTTTGGTACTGGAGGGTGGGATACTGCCAGGACTGATCTGCCCCTGGTCAGTCTTAGCGGGCCAGCCTGGGTGGCAGGCCAGCCAGGGCGGATTGGTGCACTGGGGACCATAGTGCTGCCCCATCAGACTACATGATGTGTACAATAACATTTTTTTGTGATACTTGGTTGTTTTGGATGTGCAGCTTATTTATGGCTTTGTGTGTGTGTTTGCATACTGATCAGCCCCTTAAGATTAATAAGTGTGGTTGCCACTATTTGCTTTTCCAGTGGTGTGTAGTGTTCCTGTGGCTTTCTTCTCACTGCCACAATTTCCGACACATCTCATTTGTATTTGTACTGTAGGCATAGTTTAGTCTGATGCAGTACTCTTGCTGTAGTGCTTTAAAAAAAACTGACAGCCCCAAGAGTCTATGGAATTTATAAGCATATATAAGATCCTTTCCAAACCAGTTCTGTCAAAGCTGTCATGGTCTAAAACATTATGCCAAAAGCTTGAGCTGAGACCCCAACCAATCTGTAAATACAGCTGGATGAAGCACAATGCTGTGCACTTCATTCCAAAGTTCCCATTTTATCTGACTTTTAGCAGGAGATGGGCTCTATAGACAGTGACATAACTACCACCATAGTAGCCTTAGCGACTGCTACGGGGCCCGTCGCATCAGGGGGCCCAGTGGCCCACTTCTACAATACACCGGGCCCCTGAGCCATCATCATTTGCAGCACTCGGTGGCCAGGTGGATGCTGCATATATCCCTTAAACTGCTAGCGCTGCTGACAAGCACTTGCAGTTAAATGTTAAAGGTTATGACTACACTTGATTGGTTTGTGTTCAGTACAAGGGTTTGGTGGGGGCACTGGAAAGTTTGCTATGGGGCCCAGCTATTTCTAGTAACGCCCCTGTCGATAAACTTACATACTTCTCCTGCATCAAGTTCTGCATGTAAGCTGCCATTTTCATTATTATACCCTTTTGATGGTGAAGAACAATGGAACAAAGTCTGTACTTGTCTATGATTTTGCTATAGCTGTTGTGTTACTGAAGATGACCACTAGATGTCACTATAGTGTGTAACCAAGGTCTAGAAACTGCACGGCTGAAGTAAACTAAAGGGTTATTGTTTGTGTATGAACCAGATTCTTTTGTCCAGTAGGATTTCTCCTTTCTTCTCCCCTATTCTCTCTTTTCTATCCCGTTTCCCTATTGCACTCTTTCCACCCAACCACAACACAGCACACTCGCTGGTTAGGAAGTTAGTCCCTTGGGTGAAGGGGAGTCTTAGCTGAGCTTTGGAGGAGAACGGACGCAGCTCAGATAGCTCAATGGTTCTACCTGGGCCCTGGCCCTCCGCCAGGTCCCCTCTACAAGTCTTTTCTTAGTCAGTGCCCCGCATGGGTAGGATGCAGAACAGACAGCTCACACAACCCTTTTTCTTGAAGCACCAAATACGCTGTATGATGCGCTGCTAAGCCCTTCAGGAGAGGAGTAGCCTACAGATAACCTCAACCCACTCCGAGGAAAAGGAGTCAGTACAGTGCAGGACAATCTCCGCAGAAAAGCCAAAGAGCTAGGAATTGATCCGGGTGGAGCAAAGTTACTAGAAAGTCGATGGACTCCATCTCGCAGCGCAGGTGTACTTAGGAACTCTAACTATTCCGCTCATCCCAGGTAACAGGGTCTGGGCCTGTGTCACCCATCAGTACGGTTCAGCCAAAGCTAGTGGGCAGAAGGCGGTGGGAAGACTAAAGGAAAGGTCAAAACGCAGGCACAGGTTGTTTCTTCTTCTTCTACGAGTGTTTTTCTAAGCACTCCAACCTCCCAGCAGAACACATTACTAATTGGGTTGAGACTCTCACGGCACTCTCCTCTATACTGCCTTAGTACAACTTTATCAACTCTACTATATTCTACTCTGCACTTATCCCACAGATCTGGTGGTTCCTTGTATGTTTATTTATTGGAACTGTATCAAGTGTACCTTAAGATTTGTTGTATTACCTGCTACACATTTACAAAGAGTAAAGCAAGTCATTGTTATTACTGGGTCTGTGATTACTGGCTACCACCTGCACAGCACTACACCGTAACCTTGGGACATTTCCCCTTTCTGTGGGTGGCGGCTCCTAACACTATTCAGGAGGGTTACTACACCACTCTGGCCATCCATGACATAATTACAAGGGACCCTGCAGCAACCCGACAGGACACCGACCACAGGGGAGAAGGGTACAACTGGCCTTACATCTTAAAAGCAGGCGCGCCATCACACCTGTGTGCCAACCAGGCACTGGCGTCGCATGAAAAAACTCTAAGGTCCGGCTGTATCTTGGCCATCCACCACAGTAGTGTCGTCACACTTCACCTAGCAAGTGACCGGCCATCCCACTGCTATAACATCATCCGGGGGCTCACCACATTAGGATTATACAGCAGGCTCTCAACGTGAAACAGACTGAAAATGCTAAACTATCACTCTACCCCCAGTAGAGTTTTAATATGAATATTATTTTACTGAAAGAAAACCTATTGATTACAACCTACCATTTTTTTCACACATACAATTTATTTGCAGATTTACTTTCCTCTATGAAGCTGTAATTATTTAGCCACATATCAAAAACATTTAGATTGGAGGACATAGGCTGTCATATTGCTTACAGGATCTGCTTAGATGTGATTTATGTGGACTAGCCCCCTCAGCAGTTCTCCTGTAATGTTGCCTGCCAGTTTATTCCATGCCTGTTATTAGTCACTGACTGTATGAGCCCTGTTTATGTTATGTGTCAGACCTTCTTCTTCCTGCAGAGTAGGTTTTGTGGAATGGAATTATTATGTAGCCAAACCTGATACTCTGTTAGGAGAGTTTATGCTATGTCATTCCTCTGAATTTATGTTTTATCTTTCTTTTGTTCATGGTCTAGGTATAAGCCAAGGGAAAAATTGAAAGTGCATTTTGGTACTCCGGAGTTCCTTGCCCCTGAAGTTGTGAACTACGACTTTGTCTCTTTTCCCACAGACATGTGGAGTGTAGGAGTCATTGCCTACATGCTGTGAGTTGGCTAAAAACTTCAGTCTGTTTTGTGTGAAATATGCTTTATCTCTTTTTTTTTTCTTTCATTTACATTTGGTTTCTAGCCTATGCAGGCTCTTTTGCTGAACTAGAATTTGTACCGGTCTGTGAGGAAAAACATGGGTGGTGCATTTGGAACAGCGAGGGCAGCTAAAGATAAATATTGTTATCTTTTTATATACCAGACTAAAGTGAGCCAACAGCAAATTTCATTATCATCCATTAAATGGAAAGACTGCAATCACATTGCATGCAGCGTATTTGGAATGAGAAGAATATGAGACCTGTGGTGTTCAGACAAGTTTAGGCTATTAAATTTAAATTGGCTAATGATAAACATATTGAAGGATATGTTCTCAATAGAAAGATGACCTCATGTATTTAATTGACATAGGACATCATTTTACCAAGAAATTGAACAATAATGCATTTTGTTGTTTCTTTCCCACCGTTAAAGAATACTTTCACTGGTCTTTCCCATAAAATAATGTTGGAAACATAATAAAGGGTAGCTATACGTGTAAGAAATGTCTGACATGTCATAGTGACAGTTCAAAAGTTGGGATCAGTGTGAGCACCATGCCCATTGGTATCCACTAGACACTGCCTAACTACCTTGTTGTGTACTGATTTATCTAGCATCCAGACCTTCACCAATATAAACTTCTGATATCATATTTTATAATATAAATTAAATAATTAAAAGTAACCATTTCTCAGTTTTGTACCACTTTTAGAGTATAAATATAAAAATTTACATATTTTAATAACAACATCCACAACTGGGCAGACTTAAAGGAAAAGTCTGTGGAAAATAAAAACTGCAGTGCAGATAGGGGGCATAATAATGAAAGAAAAGAATGAATACTGTTCCCGTGCCCCTGCAGCAACACATCCCAGATCCACTGCCAGGACTTTTTGCTACATTGTCAACCAAGGTGACCAGGAAAGAATAATATGAATTAATGTAAATCAAATAAATATAAATCAATTAATTTAGCTATTCATGCATACTTTATGGCTTCTACATATTATATCTCTTATTTTGTCAGCGTTTGAAAACAAAAATTACAGACTATTGTATTCAAAAAGACCCATCTAATTCAAACCACACATATGTTTTGCACCACTACATGGTATTTAATTGTTACAATTTGATTGATGTTATTATATCACTTTTTTTTATGTTTTACCATTAGGTTGAGTGGACTCTCGCCATTTTTAGGGGAAAATGACAATGAAACGCTAAATAACATCATAGTAGCTCAGTTTGACTTTGAATGTGAAGAATTCCAGAATATCTCAGAATTTGCTAAAGATTTCATCACTAAATTGCTGATAAAGGAAAAATGGTAAGAAAGGCCTAATAAACTGTATTTACAGAAAGTATTGTGAAAGTCATGTGTTTTTCACTATATTGACATAACCAATATATATATTAGTAAGTAATGTTTATGTATCAGATGTCTTCATCAATATTATTATTATATATCTTCTTCCTAGCTGGAGAATGAGTGCAAGTGAAGCTCTAAAACATCCATGGTTGACGGACTCCAAACAACACTATATAATCAACCAACTTGTTGCTTCAAAGGTATGTCTTATTTTTCACCTTTAGAGTACATTCAGACCGTGTTTACACTGGATTTCACACTGCAAATTTCACAGTGAAATCGACTGCAATGCTGATTACTAATAAAGTCTATAGCGCTGTATTCTCGTAGCAGAATTTCATTATGCTGCAAGAATATAGTACCATAGTAGTGTAAAACATAACTATTTAGCTGCCATAACATTAAAAATAATAGATAGACCACACTTATCTGTCTGCACTCCCCCATCACCCTCCTGCTTGCCTCTCTGGGTTCCCTGCTTAGTGATGGCCCGGTCAGTAAATCACTGGCGAAACAGCTTCGGCTGATTGGCTGAGCAGGCTGTCACTGATCAGGGAACCCGTAGAAGTAAGCAGGAGGGTGCTGGGGGAGCTTAGAGAGGTTAGCCTGATTTATTTATCATTTGTAATATCACAGGCACCTCTCACCAGGAATGTATTAGGCAGCAGAATCAATCAGTTATGAGTTCCTTAGTCATAATTTAACTTTTGATATTTGACCCATTGAGTAAAAGACATCCGGACTCCAGGGTTTTTGTGGGATGTTCACAGTTTTTTTTTCCAAATCAAAGTTTATTAAGTTTTTACAGTATCCACGGTATACAAAGGTATAACATATAAGCATATATAAAGGTAACACATAGGGACATGCAACAAAGAGCATGGTGGTGCGCATAGTGTGGTTAGCTGTCCCTCCGTCAGCATATATAGCAAAGGAGTAAGTTAACCTGTGGATACTGGGTATATGGGGAGGGGGAGGGGAGGATTGGGTAATAGGGAAGGATAGGGAGGCAGGAAGGGGGATGGGAAAGGGCTTGACAGGTGTGTCTTGTATGGTTTTAGTAAGGCTCGCCCATAGGGAAGATGGGAGGGGAGGTATTCACAGTTTTAAGAGGTTAGTACCTACCAAAAATGACCCAAGAAGGGACAAAAGATGAACCAATGAACTGCTCATGGAGAGCAAAAACTCACTGATGTGCATGGGGGGCAAATACAAGTCATCTGCTCCAATCCAACCAAAGAGTTAGGCTACATTCACATGTTCAGTAGTTTTTCAGGACCATATATGATGTCTGCAATCTTTTTAAAAATGAATCTGTAATAAATCCGTAATCTGTATTTTTGTGAATCAGTAAAAAAAAAAGGGGAAGGTGGTAGTTCATTGAAGTAAAAATGGTTTAAAATGATTATTTATCTGTATCTTTTATGGTTTAGTGGACGTTATGGACGTATCCTCTGTAAAAATTATGGATACGCAGAAATTATGGACGTTCCCATAGACTTCTATGGGACAATCTGTGACGCAATTACAGTCTGTAGTAGAGCTTGTCAGTAATTTTTGCAGCAGCAATTTTTGTAAATTACAAGCCCATAAAACTACAGACAATGTGAACAGCCCAATTGAAATCAGTGAGGCTTAAATATGTCTATAATTGCTGATCTGTAGTTATGGACAAAACTACGGAATGTATGAATGTAGCCCAAGGCTACATTCACACGTTCAGCAATTTTTCAGGACCGATGAAAAAGAAGATGAATGGTTTAAAATGATTACTCATCTGTATTTCCTATGGATTTGCATATATTATGGACGTTTCTTCTTAAAAATTACAGATCAGCAAAAATTACAGACTCTCCCATTGACTTCTGTGGGACAAATTATGCCGCTATTACTGTCTGTAGTAGGGCTTGTGACTAATTTTTGCGGCAGTAATAACTATGGACAGTGTGAACAGCCTAACTAAAATGGGCCCTAAATTTGTCTATAATTGGAGATCCGCAATAATGGACAAACTAACAGAGCATGTGAATGTAGCCTTAGTAAACAAATTGCTGAAAAATGTAATGCTGGCTATGATAGAAAGGTGTCAGTACTCATAATGATCCTGTTTACCACCTGAAATGCCTATAGTGGACCCTGGAGTAATAGAAGAAATTGGTCTGGCTAATCAGCTGTTTGAAGGGCCTACAACATTTGTGCAATTTAAGACTCTTCTTGTTCACATTGGCTCACACTTGCAATTGTTGTACTATTGCTGAATCACTTGAATGGAACAAAGCTGCAGTACCTTGTGCCGCTGCAGTTAGTACGGCAATTGCAAGGATTAGCTAAAAAGTCCTAGCTCCTTCAAACAGCTGATCATCAGGGTTCCAGAAGTTGGACCCCCCAGCACTAAATTTTAAAGGCTAATCCCATCAGGATGGGCTATCAGTTTTTATGGGCTGAATAAATAATGATTTTTTTTTTCTTAATAACAGGTAAAACTAATGAAACAAACATTTAGAAACAGCTGAATATGTGACATTATAAGTTACTGTACAGTATAGCAATTGGCATGTGGAGTATAATGTTTAGTAAGTTCATAAACCTGAAAACACAGCAGCAGTTTGTAAATACAGGATGGAACTGCAGATCCCCATAATGCAGTAGTGTAGTACAACAGGCTAAAATAGAGAAGCAGGGCTGCTGTCAGAGGTCTGTGTGGTCACATGACAGCCATGGGGAAGGGGGTGGTGTTCAGCATGGACCAATAAGGAAGTGAGAATCACAGAGCCATGCAGGAGGACAGTGACAGATACTTTTCTATATAGCAGTGTGTATAGCTGAGTATAAGCGCAGGCACATTATAGCGACAGTGTGTATATCGGAGTGTAAGTGCAGGCACATTATAGCAGGAATGGAGAGGATGGGAAACACAAGGGATGACAAAGACTGTAAGAAGGAATGAGCAGGGTATAGGCTGAGCACAGTATAGCAGCGCTCTCTGTACAAGGAGAGAGGGGTTACAGCTATGGCAAGATTACCTCCACAGTCCTGTCCCCTGATGCAAGCCCCAGCCTGAGGGAGACTTCCTGGGTCAGAGTACTTTGCTGTAGACCATGCTATGCAGACCATTCGCCTCCCTGACTGCCCCTCCCACCCAGTACAGGGAGCTCTTAAACCAAAGCAATGCTCTTGAACCAAAGCAATGCTTTTAAACCAAGTTACAATTTTAAAAAACAGTGAGCTCTTCTTACAAAACATTCACAGTTGAAGTTACTCTTAAACCAAGGTACAACTGTAATTAAAAGTCAGTAGGAGCCTCTGGATAAATTGCTGTAGCTTCTGCTACTGGTATTTAATTTCTTGCAACTGTTTCACTGGATAGACGTTAAAAAAATTGTTTTCAGATTTTAATGCAAATAAAAAATTTCTCATCATTTTCTACGGGTATAACTATATTAACCCTTGATGTAATGCTGTAAGACAGAGGGTTACCAACACATCCAATTTCAGTGTGTTTAGAATACCGTCAGGAATGTGCACTGAGCCTGGTGTGAACTGGGCCTTTTTTTACCTTTTGTCTGACACACCCGCTTTACTTTCAGCCTCCTGGTAATGCAGGAGTTACACTGTTCACTGCTAGCCTTGATCGCTGCAGCTGAGCAGTAGTTTTTGACTGACAGATGCCTCTGCCTGTCCGGAACCTTGAGGATCACAGCGCCAGTCCAATAGGGATCTGGACTGGGCTCTTGATCATCATAAATAGTCAGCAGAGCCAATTAGTCCTTGCTGGCTAAGGCTGGGTTCACACTATGTATATTTGAGGCTGTATTTGGTCCTCATGTCAGGTCCTCATAGCAACCAAAACCAGGAGTGGATTGAAAACACAGAAAGGATCTGTTCACACAATGTTGAAATTGAGTGGATGGCCGCCATATAACAGTAAATAACGGCCATTATTTCAATACCACAGCCGTTGTTTTAAAATAACAGCAAATATTTGCCATTAAATGATGGCCATCCACTCAATTACAACATTATGTGAACAGAGCCTTTCTGTGTTTTCAATCCACTCCTGGTTTTGGTTGCTATACAGCCTCACAAATACAGCCTCAAATATACATAGTGTGAACCCAGCCTAATAGTGTATACTAGTCCCAGCTCCCCTTGTCCCTTTCCCAGCATTCCCTGCCCTAGCCTCCCTTGCTGTTGTTCTGCCTGTTACCTGACCTGCCTGACCGCCGACTATCTCTTTATGATTTTGTACCTCGCAGCCCGTTGTTGCTGACTTGGCTTGTTTACTTCTCTTTATTGTGTTTGTTTGTCTGCATTTGTGTTGCACATATACAGAGTAGGGACTGACTGTGGTTGTCCGCGGCTATTTAGGATCGTCTGTGGCAAGTGGCAGGGACATTGGGTTTGTCTAGCTTCAGGGCCCACTGTCTTGTACTGTCTCCTGCCTCTCAGTTTTCTGACAACCTTGCTTTCTTATGGTATGTCTGAAGTCCTATTTTCTTTTATTTATATATATATATATATATATATATATATATATATATATATATATATATACAGTGGTACCTTGGTTTAAAAGTAACTTGGTTTAAAAGCGTTTTGGAAGAAGAGCTCACAGTTTTTCAAAATTGTAACTTGGAATAAAAGAATTGCTTTGGTTTAAGAGCTCCCTGTACTGGGTGGGAGGGGGAGTGGAGGACGGGCATGGTCTGCATAGGGGGTGGGGTCTACAGCCCTGTACTCTGAGCCCTGGAGGTCTTCCTCACCTTTCAAATCATGGTAGATCCAGTTCAAACTGGGGCTTACATCAGGGGACAGGACTGTGGGGGTAATCTCTTCATAGCTGTAACGCCTCTCTCCATGGACAGAGAATGCTGCATTTATATGCCCACATATGTCTTGCTCATTCCTTTCTGCTCCCTGCAGTTTCTATCAGCCCTGATTGATCCATCCTAAACACACACCCCTTCTCCATTGCTGTCATGTGACCACACAGACCTTTGACAGCAGCCCTGCTTCTCTATATTAGCCTGTTGTGCTATGCTACTGCATTATGGGGATGCGTTTTCAGGTTTATGAGCTTACTATATATTAAACTCCACATGCCGATTGCTATATTGTACAGTAACTTATAATCACATATTCAGCTGTTTCTAAATGTTTGTTTTATTTGTTCACAATTTTATTCAGAATATAAAATCATTTTTTTTGGGGTGTGGAACCAATTGTCTGCATTTCAATTATTTCTTATGGGAAATTTGCATTGGTTTAGGAGTGGATTTGGATTACAAGCACGGTCCCAGAACGAATTATGCGTGTAATCCAAGGCACTACTATATATATATATATATATATATATATATATATATATATATGTATATATATATATATATATATATATCTATACATATATATATATATATATATATATATATATATATATATATATATATACTTCCCCACAAATATGCTATAAAACTAATTGATTCATTTCATTACAGAAAAATACAAAAGCCTGTACTGTGTCTGAGGCAACTGTGGACCAGTGACATATTCCATACTAATAATAAGCAGGTTTGTTGAAATTCGGTGGCGGAGATAAAATGCATGCACTAGACAGACTGTATGTTTTACATTATTCCTTTAATAAGGACCTTTTTGGGCAGTGTCACAGCACATACAGTGTCTTGACAAAGTATTAATACTTTTCCACATTTGTTCATGATACACTCACAAAATAAATGTAGAATAAGTTTTATTCTAGATGATAGACCAATACAAAGTAGTAATTAGGGTATGTGCACACTACGGAATTGGGGCGGAAATATCAAGCGTAGTCCACCTGGCGGTCTCCTGCTGCTGTGCTGACTCCTGGTTCTGACCCTTGAAACCACCGTGCCACCTAACCCTTCAACCCATAAACAGTGCCTGCTCCAGCTCCCTCCCACTGCACCCCTTGACAATCCCCCAATGTGTGCATCAGCTCTGCTACATCATATGATCATTTGCTAATCAGTTCTGCTACATCATATGATCATGTGCTAATCAGCTGTGCTACATCGTCAGCTAGTATGGAATACATACCGGAGTGATGTGAAGCAAAATCATTGTTCCTGTGTTTACTGTGCAATGTATTAATGACAGCAGTGAGCAGGAAAGAAAGCTGTCAGGACGGGGCAGGTAGGGACACGGCACGACAGTGAGCCCTTAAACTGAACCCACCAACTGTTCCTACCTACTTGCCTTACACGGCCCTAGGCAGTTGTGGACAACCTCGATGACGTGTCCCACACTGGGTACGTGCACACAGAACGAGACAGACAAACACAATATTGGATAGTAAATTAGCAAGGGTCAAAATCAGACAGGCAGCACAGTACAAAAACAAGTCAGATAGTCTAAAGTCAAAGCCAGAGGTCAGGTAACAAAAAAACAAGCAAGCAAAGGGAGTTAGGACGGGAAACGCAGGAATAGACAGGGGGGAGCTGGGACCAGGGTATTAACCTAATAGCCAGCTCTGAGAGACTCCTTCAGTTTAGTTTTATGCTGACCAAGCTCCGTCCGGATCCTCATTGGACCGGCGCTCTGATCTCCCAGGCTCCAGACAGGCAGAGGAACAAGTCGGTCAAGAAGCCCGCTCAGCTGCAGTAATCAGGTCTTTACAGAGCTCTGGTTAACTCCTGCATTGCCGGATGCAGAGAAGCAATCGGGTGTGTCACAGAAATGCAAAAACCAGGCCCACTTCACACCAGGTTACTGCACGATACTGACAAAAGCTAAGGATCAGGTACAAACAGACCAATCAAGGAGAAACACTGCATGATGGGAAATGTAGTTTTCCAGCTGACGCCATTTTGGATATAGACCTGCTTTAAGAAAAAATTGTAACTCAGGAATAGCAGCAGCTAGAAAGACAGGAGGGGGCTCAAAATACTCAGGGGGATTTTTTTCAGCTCTTAGGTGGATAACCCCTTTAACCTTCCAACATAACAATGACCCTATGCGCATGTCCAAGACAACACAGGGACAACTCTGTGAATGTCTTTGAGTGGCCCAGTCAGAGCCCTGGCTTTAATCCAATCAAACATCTCTGGGGACAACAAAAAATAATTGTGCACGAAATGGTCCCTATCCACCCAGAGCTTAGTGTCACTGTCATTTTAACTTTCAAAATCTAAATCAACAGTAGATGTGATATCAAGCAAGTTTGCAATTTACATTCATTATTATTTTTATTTTAGTTATTATGGAAAACATGGCACTTCCTGCTTTCTGACTGTTCTCAAAAAACAGGAAACAGGAGAAAACAGGAAGTCCTGTTTATCCCAGGTCACCTGAGCGCTCACAGAGAAGGCAGTCATGTGATTGATGGACACATTGAGACGTGACTTTCTGTACTGGCTGGAATTGCTGTGTTTAGTCTGTTTTTTTTAACCAACACATTTTAGGAAATCTGCCTTCTGGAGATTGGACCTGGATTTCTGGTAAGTATAGCTTTGTTTTACAGCGTGATAACAACAAAAAATAATGAATGTATATGGCAAACTTGTTTTGTATCACATCTACTGATGATTTAGATTTTGAAAGTTATAATGACAGTGACACTTTAAGAACTTCTGCAGAGGGTCATGGCAATAAACCCCCAAATCTAGGCTTGCAAACCTTGTGGCATCATACCCAAGAAGACGAAGATGTAATCGCTGTCAAAGTAGCTTCAACTACGTTCTAAGTAAAGGGTCTGAATACTTATGTTAACACAATATTGTAGTTTTTCCTTTTCAATAAACCAGCAAAGATTTCTAATATATGATTGCAGAGTGATGGGAAAAATTTGATTGTTTTATATTAGCACAAGGTGGCAACATAATAAAATAACGTAAAAAAAAAAAAAAAAAGACTGAAAACTTTCCAGATGCATTGTGTGTGTATAAATATACCTATGTATTAATGTAAATTTACCTGCTTAGATGTACAATGACATTCTATTAGATGCTATTTACGGCAACACACTTATGCTGTCATCTTATCATCATGTTCTGTTGCTAAAAGAATGACTAAAAGAAGATTTGGCAGAAAAGCTTCAGCAAAATGAAAGTTTAACCTGAAATCCTGGCTAGCTTTTCTTACAAGTAATAGAGGTCTGGAGAGTAGTATAGCCTAAAGTAATAAAAATAATGAATTAGGAGAAAAATAACAAAGTGAACTGTTGAACCAACAAGTATTGTATTTTGTTATTCAGGAACACTGCTGTGTGGCGTCTGCTGTGAGACATTTGAGCAGTTCTGGTGTTGTGACCTTCCATGTGATGACTTGGGCATTAACCAGCTGGAACATTGCCATTTCAACTAAGGGCAGGTCTTGGCATGACCCGGGCTAACTTCACCACTTATTCTTTATATGCTAAAACTGCCTTGTTCAAAAATCTCTGAGTCTTACCAACTATTTCCAAAGATTTAAGATGCTCCGATGTCCTTTCATGTTGCTGTTACACAGCTGTATGCTTAGAATGTAATTTAAATGCCTTGGTTTGGCTAGGTTCACACTGCGTTTTCAGCATCCGTTTAACGGATCCGTTTTTTTTAACGTCCAGAAAAATAGGGTCAGCAATGTTTTTTGGTCCGTTTTGGTACGCCAAAAAAAACGGATCCTTTTTTTATAATGGAAGTCAATGGAAAAACGGATGCACACAAATGAATCCGTTTTTTGCAATCCGTTTTTCATGCGTTTTTTGCAAAAAACGGATGCGTTAAACGGATGCTGAAAACGCAGTGTGAACCTAGCCTTACTGGTTGTTACATAGTTTAAACATTTCATAACATTCACAACTGTACTACATGCCCAAATCTTTGCTCCCTCCTACTACTCTACTGATTTACATATATTTGTACTAAATAAGTGTATTTGCATTGGATACCATGCTTATGCATCCTTTTAGCCTGGAACGCTATCAGTTTTTCCTTGTCCGGGTGGTCTGTTTCAATAGGATAAGTAGTTTGCGATCTAATAGCAGGATGAATCACAGCCATAAGCAACAAGTGGTATGTAGTGCAGATTCCTTGCAGTCATTGCGTTGGAGGAACTATGTTTCTCTGCACTTGATGACATTTTTGACTGGACCAACCTGATATTTGTAATGTAAAACATTGGCTTTGTGAGACTTAAGATATTATGCTGCTGTCTGAAACAATGTTGCCTTTATATATAAATATCATATTGCTTTAGATCATAATGTTTCTAGTTGGTCCATCAAAAAATGTCACAAAATGAGCTCAATATGTGGCTACAGGGTGCAGAAAGGTACAAATGGATGCATTCATGCCAAAAGCAAAGTACCATACATAATTAACTGACTTGACTTTTACAAGGTCACTGATAATCTTAGCTGTATGTTGGGTTTGGTAATGTGGAGAGTGGCCCACATTTCCCAATCTGAAATCATATACATTTCTCAAAGAAATAGCAACCAATCACAGCTCAGCTTTCATTTACTAGAATGGCCTGTGATATTTATTTATTTTTAACCTGAGGAGTGCTTAAAGGCCAAAGGGTCATTTTCAGCCAAATGTCCTAGATGTTGCTCCATGTAAAATGTTAAAAGGCTCAATGGTCATGTGACTAAAGATCAAATAATTGTTTGTCATTTGATGGGCCTAAAAATCATTGTTTGTTGGCAGCATGCTTCCCTGTGTAAGCAGAGGGTTTGCTGGCAACAATAAAGGAAGTAAACAGCCATGCCAATGATCAAGTGATTGTTTGTGTGGCCTTCAGAAATTGGGCCACGTAAAGCCCCCATTACACAGGGCGATGCAGATGAGCAAACGAGCACTGTCAGCACTAGCTTGCTCCTCGCTCTCCACTCGCTACCAACGCTATCACACGCATCAGCAGCTAGCGGGTGAGTGCAAGAAGGGCCACGAGGAGCTGCTCGGGGGATAGCCGATAGAGCATAGCGGCGGTCTGCTGCCACTGCTTCTATTCCATGGAGCGACAGCAGCATATCACTGCTATATTAGTCAGTTGTCTTTCAACATGTTGAAAGACAAACTCCTGCAATGATCAGCCGTCATTCATGTTAGCTGATCGTTCTCTTCTATTAAACAGGACGATTATCGGCCGCAACGGCCGATATGGGCCTAATACGGTTGATAATTGTTTTGTGTGATAGAGCCTTAAGTGTCAGGCAGTTGTATGATGTAAAAGAATCTTTAGGTCTCATATTTGAGGAACTTCCATGATTATAATACTTATGGTAATGACACATGGCTATTATATTCATATTTTGAAGCCAAACAAATGTTTTTCTAAATATCTCCATTTCCCATTCTTTATAATGTTTGTACTTCTAACCTCAACTGAACAATTTCCAGTTCATTATAAACAGTAATGGAAATTAAAATGCTGGCAGGTAACCTGAACCAAATATACTTGTGTATTGCTGGCCTGAATTGTAGGGAATAATGGACTGGGCTTTTCTGCTTCAATATAAGTCCAAAGCTGTTTACTTATGGAATGGCTCCAAAGCTTTCAAAGAGGAAAATGTGCATTTCATATATATCTCAGAAGATGCTACTTTGGGATTCTCAGGATTAGGACCACCACTGAAGAAGGCACTACATCAGCCTTCAGTTTCACACCATTTTGGCTTATAGTGCAAAGACCTAAAGTGTAACTGTTATTTTTGCAGAAATCAATAGTACAAATTATAAGAAACAGGTAATAGGTTTTATTAGACAAAAACCCTATTTCTGTACTCAAAAAGCTGGTTTGCAGCCTCCCCTCACTTCTCATCTGTTCATTATCAAGCAACATCATCTACATTGCAGAGAATCAAAGTGAAGATGGCTTTCTGAGTCCATTATAACTTATGGAAGAGGGGATGAGTGAGCAGGAGGAGGAGACAGGCAGCCCTGCAGTTTGAAGACTGTCTGGGCACATAAAATGCTGCACTCAATTTGTGAGATAAGATTACAAGGTGTTGTGCTTTGCAGTTCTGCCTTTTCTCCTCTCCCTGATCACTCATCCTCCTGGGGGAGGGGGAGACGCTGCAAAACAGCTTTTTGAGTACGGAAGTAAACTCTTTTCCTTAATAAAACTTATTGCAGAGTTTCTTACACCCCTTCCCGTCAGTAACATGTATATATATATGTTCCTACTGCACATGCCCCGTGCAGTAGGAATGTATATACACATTCCTGTACTGACAGGGTTACTGATGTGAGCGGGAGCGCTGCAGTGAGAGCGATCCCACGCACATCAGTGTCCGGAGCTGGAGGTGATGAGAGGCAGCTGCGATCCCGCAGCTGCGTCTCATTAACCCCTTAAATGCCGTGATCTACAGCGATAACAGCGTTTAAGGTACTCAGTGACAGATCAAGCATCTGTCACTGAGTGATCAGGACCTGGATCGGGTCCCGAGCGCATATGCCGACAGGCGGCAGTAAGCTCCCTACCTCCGTCCTGTCGGTTTGGCGATCCATGTATAGAGTCTGCTCTCAGGCTGATAACACTGATTTATGCTATGCTATGGCATATATCACCGAAGAAAAACCAAATTGAGTAATGTAGCAATAATTTTATTTAGATAATATTAAAATACAAAATAGGCAAAAGAAAAAATGAATCAACACTATAAAAACAGGATGGCAATCCTGGAGAGATAATACATATTACATATTTGTATAACAGCAATTCATGATAAAGAACACTGGGACCGGGTATAAAGTGCTAAGTGCAAAACTGTCTCATGGGAAACCAGACCCTATATCTACTGTAAAGACCCTTCCCACCCCATATATGAACTGCCCATATTACCGGTAAATCACAGAATCAACTCCCTCTCCAGAACACCACCACCCCGACGCTCGTTTCGTGTCCTTCGTCCCCTGGTTGAAGGACATGAGACGCGCATCGGGGTCGTGGCGTCCTGGAGAGATGTGATGTCTCTCCAGGATTCACACCCTGTTTTTATAGTGTTCATTAATTTTTTGTATTTTCATATTTTGTATTTTTATATTATCTAAATAAAATTATTGCTACATTACTCAATTTAGTTTTTCTTTGGTGATATAGTCTAGCTTTATTGAGGTAGCATTACGGCTCAGGCCTGTATCTACTCATTTACACCAAATTAGTGGTTTATATGTAATAGTGGTGGCCAAATACCTGTGCTGTTTTTTGACTAATATGCTATGGCATAGCTTAGACCAGTACATGCAATCTAATGATTGCATATTTTACAGGGAATAAAAGTGTAAAAAAAAAAGTGTAATAAAAAAAGTTTTATAAAAGGACTAAAAGAGCCATTATAAACCCCCTCCTAAAAGAAGTTTAAAGACCTCATTGCCCAATATAAAAATATAAATAAATAAACAAACATATTACATATAGTAGCGTGAGGAATTGTCCGATCTGATGTCCAATCATTATTGTTCCCGCACGGTGAGCGGCTTAAATGGAAAAAAAAAAAACACCAGAATTGCTGATTTTAATAAGTTATATATCACAAAAAAAATTATAAAAAGCGATCAAAATCTTACTGTTACACCAATATGATATTAATAAAAACTAGAGATCATGGCGCAAAAAATGACAACCCAACCAGCCCTGTAGGTAGAAAAATAAAAGCGCTATGGCTCTTAGAAGGCGGAGAGGAACATTGCATTAATCTGACCCGGACTTTTGTGCATCAAAGGGCTCTGTCTTGAAGGGGTTAAATTGCTTGTACTGTTGATACTTATTGATTTCTGCAAAGTGACATTTATATGACATTTACACTATGTTCACCCTACTTATTTTTTCTGGTAAATAAAACATTGGCCATTCTTGTCATAAAATAATGAGCAGCATTAAAATCAATGCAAATAATTGACATTTCACACACTGTGTGGCTGTCATGTCAGCCGTATGATGCATGTACAGAGAGAGATTTGACAGATTTCTAAAGCCAAAACAAATCAATGCTTAATTGATTTCCAGGCACCCCCTTACGGCGGCCAGATTTCAGTGAATCCAGCCTATAATACAGTATCAGCCGTAATGAAATCCGCGTCCGTTCTTTTCTGCAGCAGCGGCATTGCATTTAATTCAGTGCAATGCCACCTGCTATGTTTCCACATCTTTATTCATCAAACAGCGTCTGGAAACAATAGCTGTTCACACAATGTAAAGTACGGCTGGGTTCACTGTAAAGTGGCCGTGCAAGGGGTGTGGCCTCCTGTTACTCCAGCTTTATTTCAATTTACACTACAGACTTAACATTAATTGTAGATTAAATCTACACCAGTTCAGAGCCAGCATGACCTGCTTTACCGTCTGACTGATAAAGTGCTATGCACCTATTAATATATAAGGGACGTGGAAACCAACAGCATTTAACATTAAATTTTAAAACAACAGACTTGATAAATCTCCCTCTAAGACTTTTGGGACTTCTCTTTGCATTTGATCCATTTTTTAAATTATTTTTTGGCCCTGGCAGTTTTTGGTGGTTTTGGGCCTACAGCGAAAGCAATAGTTAGAAAAAAAGATGTCAGCATGTAAGTATTAGCTTATAGGGGAAAAGTGCTTATAAGCAGCATTAAGGGAGGGAGTTGGGGCATACTTGAGCAGCAGTATGACCATTTTCTCTTTTTGGGGAAGCATCTTATGCGAATGTGAAACTTCCCTCAGTATAAAAAAAAAGGTATTTATATACAACCTGTTCAGCACCACGTCATAGATCCCCGTGGCACCTTCAATTTTAGAAAAAATGCCACATTTCCTAGGATCTGTGGCAGTTTCTCTATATGCAAACAGGGTTGCCTGGTGCACTGGAGGCGGACTCAGTACCCCCAGTGTACCCTTCTGAATAAAGTGTGGCTCTGCCTTAGCGCATCAACCTGGGCGACCCTGTTTGCATATGGAGAAACTGACACAGACCACGGGAACCAGGTGGGGGTTCGAAAAATGGATGGCGCCACCAGGATCAACGAAATGACACCAATCAGGTTGTATAAAGATATTTTTTTTTACTAAGGGAAGTGGTACATTTGCTTTAAACTCTCATCAGTTATCATCATAGCTGTGCTGTATTGAAGGAGGGCTGAAAAACAACCAGCACTGAATAATGACTATAGGATGTGTTCACCTTATTGTCACTGAACCTGGGCGCATATAAACTATGGAATACTATAAATTGACACTAATCTTCAATATGTTAGTTGAAATCATTCACTACTCGTGATAAGTGTCCCTAATGTCGGAATAAAACCGGCACAAGCATTATTGGGACTCTACAAAGATTTATAATTGTTTTCCACCAAGCCACACCCCTACTATAAACCTCTTACACATACACCTCATTGTGTATTCATGTAAAAATATATTTCATTATGAATGTCTTTCATATTTGTAGTTTGATGGATAATTACAAATGGTGAATAAAGGTTAACTTCATGTGGTCAGTTCTTCTGGAGCTCTGCATTGTGCTATTATTTCTCCCCAAAATGTATGACTAAATTGACAACTGGGTGTTACCACTCCCTTTGTCAGTAGTGTAATTCTACAAACCATGACACTGCCAGCACTGATTGGTTATCTCCAGTTTATTTATACATTGCCTGGATGATTAAAAGAACAATAGCACAACACAATTCTAAGGACAGACATAACAAAATGGTATTTTATAGGAGATACAAATATTTAATATAACAAACATTTCATAAAAGAAATATCTTCTTTAAAGCTCTGAATCAAAAAGCCTGCACTTTAAATCATGGTAGTTATTAGAGATGATTAAATCTTGAGCATGCGTGCAGCATTTGAGTACCAGTGGCTGGAGAAGTTGGATGCAGCCCTAAGGCTGTCTGGAAAACATGGATACAACCATAGGATAATTTCGCACTTGTTTTTTTTTTCTTTTTAAAGTACGGATGCTGATTGAAATAAAATCAGCATCCGTTCTTTTCTGCAGCTGTAGCAATGCATTGAATTCAATGCATTGTGGCCACTGTGTTCGTACATCGTTATTTTATCGGCCGTTCTTTAGAACGGGCATTAAAATAATGAACATGCCTAATAAACAATGCTTATAAACAATAGCTGTTAACACAATGTAAAGTACGGCCAGCAGCTGAATCATTGTGGTAAATAGCTAAACAATTAAATTGCGGGCACACCCAACGGTGTAATTGTAAAGAAATTGTAATGTTCCTACAGCAGATACAGCGGTATCGGCTGCAGGAACATGCCGAAAGCTGCGTGGTGTCTGGCAGTATAACACCATGCATACTGCCAGCATAGCACTATGCATACTGTGCAGCATAGCACTATGTATGAACATAGCCATAGGCTGTATCAAACTTCTGCAGCCACCGGTAATCAAATGCCACACACTTGGGTTTGGACAGATGCAAGAATGCTCGAGATTCACTTATCTCTAGTAAAAAAAATGTTACAAATTCATGTAAAAGAAAGTAGGGATAAAAGACTTCAAATGTTTCTGGGCCTTATTTAAAATTGTAATTGGTAAACACTGTATATAAAAAAGATCATACTGTAAATTTTTATGCATAATTGTAAATTGATGTTGATGCGGATTGCACATATTATTTCACTGTTGCAGTGCAGTAAATATTCCCTATATTTCCTCGCTTTTTATGTTTACACTATATTTGCTGTATTTATTTAATAGAGATTGTATTTAACACAATATTAGGGTTAGTAAGGTTTTTAGAAGATTTCACATTAGATTTTCTCAGCATTACCATTTATTGGATAGATTTACTCATATTGCATCAATTCTTCATTTATATCCATGTGTACTGTTAGAAAAGACTGTTGGTACATTAACAATTCTTTATTCTTTTTACATTAGCAATTACACAGTAATTTAAGTTATTTTTTCTTATTGAATAGCTTGCTGTTGGCATCCCCTTGACATTTCTATGTCTACCATAATTTTTTAAGAGGGTAGATTTGTCTAACATGCTGCTCTCTGCTGCCACCTCTGTCTGTCTCAGGAACTGCACAGAACAGGAGAGTTTTTCTATAGCCATTCACTCCTGCTCTGGACAGTTCCCAACACTGACAGAGGTGGCAGCAGAAAGCAGCCTGTCAAACTGGAAAGAAAACTCCACTTCCCTCCGGCCACACAGCAACTGAGAAGTAGTGGAAGGATGCAATTTTTTAAATAAAAGTAATTTACAAATTTGTATGATTTTCTGACACCAGCTGATTTGAAAACTTTTTTCCCCTTCTGGAGTTCCCCTTTAACTATCAACACAAAAAAACCTTACTTCAAAGCAATTGTACATTGTATTTATTTATTTGCTTACTACCTAGATTGTATCATGTTAGGTTTGTACATAACTATTGCTGCCACATGATGTATACTCTCTTGCTTGATAAAATGGAATTGTAGAATGTTTCACAACAATGTAATATATATTGTTCTTCCTACTTGTTTTGATGTCATGTTAAATAATTGTAGATGTAATAAAAATACATTTTATTAAAATATATTATGTTATAGTAAAACTTTTGTATTTGGTGATCTGTAACACAATCCACTGAGAGAAAACAACATGATTCACCTACTGCTTAAAGGAGTTGTCTCAAGAAGCCAAATCCCTTTCTATACCCCGAAAAAAGCATTTGAATTCATGGCTGGTCATTCTACAATTTCCCTATGACAAGGGAGAATAGGGAGAATGTCTGACTGCAATCAGCTGGATTTCTCCGTAGAAAGGAATTTTCCAGTAGGGTAACCCTTTAAACTAGTCATACCTTGGTGTACACTGAAATGTTATGCTGTCTTCTCCAGATCTGTTCTGGCACATTTACTAGTCTACCTGAAGAATCTCATGGAATTATAATACATTCCATTAAGCTGCTGTCAGGATTCTGGTATTTTTGACAACAGTCCATTCTTTTCTTGCCATGTAAAATATGGGATCCCCGACAGAAAGTGGGGAAAAATGTGAGTATAGCCTAACTTCACTGAACATGCAGACACAGTCCAAAGAGTTTCTGTGCTCATTTTTCATGTATCCTTAAATGAGGATGAACAATCTTTGGTTCATTTTTATTTTTCCAGGAAGAATTTCCAATCACCCATCAATTCATTGGACAGTAGTAGACATTGATGTTAATTAGTAATCCTGTCTGAAAGTGTTGTATATCCAATCTAAGATATGGGGGAGCTCACCATAATACTGCAAAACACGGGGTGCAGCTAAGTGTCCAAAAGAAACAACCTTATGAAAAATAAGCGAGAAAAAGCTGGACACTATAATACAGCGCACACCACTATATCCAAAAGTTGCAAAGTTTATTAGAACAAACAAAAAAAAAACACCACAAAAAGACAACAATAAAATCAATTAAAAAACCACAAAGGTATATGAAAAACTAGGCAGGAGGACAATATACTCTCCTACTTTACCAGGGAATCAAACATATTAGTATGTTCCACATGATCAAGTATAAAACTCATAAAGTGCATAAGAATAGAATGGCTGGCAAGATACAGAAAAAGATCTATAAATACAATGCAAAATACCATATAAAAAGTCCAAAGTGCTATAGTGCAGACGTGCAAATAACTCATATAATCATTGTAAACACCAATATGAACCTCTAACATAACAAAAAGTGCCCAACCTTATATGCCACATGGAGTAAATTACATGGGAGCAGATGCCCTGGTACAGACCCAACGCGTGTCGTCACACACAGTGACTTCGTCAGGGGTGGAGCCTAAAAGGAAGTGGTGTCCTTTTGTAGCTGAAATGAATTACATAACACATAATCATCAAGTTCTACAATTACCTGTGAGACCCTTAAGTGTGGAGAGAGCACCTGAAAGATGGCGTCGGCGCCGTCTGTCATATCCTACTGCGCATGCGCCAATCATCCCTATCATATACTCATATCAATAATGCGCATGCGCGACTGACGCGTATCACGTGGCCGCATGCGTTCCACGCTGCGTGTCACAGAGATGCCAATACCCTAAATCACATGATGCATGTCATGTGACCGCATGCGTCCATGCTGTTCCATGAAAGTGTTGCATAGTGATCTTAAATTGATAACTGGAGGGTAAAGTCCAGTATAAAGCCTTGATACTGCAGATTAGGATAAATGTACATTCTATGTGTTCCGTTAATTTATCATCTTCTTACTGTCTGGTTGTTTAATTTTCTTTGTGTGTTTTCCACTCTGACTAAACTCTTCCTCACTCTCTCTAATGTATAAAATCTTGGCCAAACATAACATTTCCCATAGAGAGCTTCCCTGAAATGGCTTCAGAAGGGCGGAGATGCGGGTAAGGCGAACGTCACTGCATATGCAGCAAAAAAACACTGGTGAACTGCAGCTTATTCATATCTAAGGTCATAAAAGTATGATGCTGCTTTACTGAAAAATACTGTGGGGCACAACAATGGAACTCAGACCCTGGTTCCATTACCCTGTTCACTCTTGGGTCAGGATTTATTATTGCATCTGTTGAAAAGGTGAAGGAACAGCTAAACGTGTCTAGCAACATACATATTCAGGCTACGTTCACACTGTGTATATTCTTGTAAAACTGCGGCCGTTGTTGCAAATTGCAACAACGGCCGTGTTAATTACGAAAATATACGTAACATTGCCGCCTATGGAATCCTGGCCTGAGTGTATACACATAGTATAAACTCCGTCCGGGACCCCTAGTGGCACCGCAAAAAAACAACATGTCAGTTTTCTGCGGCTGCTATTCATTGCTATTCATTGAATAGCGACCGCAGAAAGCTCTGTCAGTGCACACTATGGAGCGAGTGGCTGCGGCCGCTCGCTCCATAGTGTGCTGTGGGAAGTTTTGATGCGGGCCCTAAAGATCATCCGGCCGGTACTGCAGTACCGGCTGGGATGATCTTTTCGGAGACCGGCCGCTCCGTGGCCAGGTCGAAGAATAGCCGGTCTCTTACGTAGTATGAACATGACCTCAATTGTTAATGCCTACTGACATAAATGGACCTTTAAAGATGTGAAATGGAGAATGACACATAAAATGGTTCCAATATGCTTCAAATAGCCACCATTTACACCTAGCATTACAGCTATGCACTACCAGGTATCTAAAACAAGGCAAATGTGTGCTCTGTTTTCTGAATTTATTGTTGGATTACTTCAATCGCATCCGATTTTTATTAGGAAATAATCCATTCCAGGACTGGGAGTAAATACAATCTTATTTAGCTGGTCAGCTTCAGTGATCTCTTTGGCATATGGTAATAATGTAACACCAGTCTTATGACTGGCACCATGAATCCTGTGCTAACCCTCTTCCCTAAACGCAAATGACAATATTATTTTCTGCTTGGAAAATGAGGTATGGCTTCTTAGTCTCAAGGAGTTTTACCCATTATGGGAATTTTAGCACATTCTGGACCAGACAGATGTGACAATCTTTATAAATGAGCACTTATAGAATACAGCAATAGTAGTATTATTATAGAAATGGGGGGGGGGGGACTGTTGTAAAGGATAGAAAAAGGATTAACATACTGTAGGAGGAATTCATTATGACTGCATGGCAAAGTCACACATAATGTCACACATTAGTGACATTTCATGCAAATAAACTAGCATTTTTTCACTAGAGATGAGCGAGTAGTGAAATATTCGACTTTCGAGAATTTGAATCGAATAGGCACCGATATTCGACTATTCGAACGAATATACGATCCCATTATAGTCTATGGGTAAAAAATTTGAGGCACTTGGAAATCCAAATTCGACCACTTGGAGGTCACCAAGTCCCCCATAAAACCTCCCTAAATGATGCCAACACGTCCGGAGTGACACTGGGATATTAGGGGGAGCATGCCTGGGTGCACCCAACACCCCAAAATTGCAGTATAATGCCACTCTCTGCAGTTGCGGAGGAAAAATATTTGCAAACGCTTTACGAATGTTTACGGCAATGTTCACACATTTCCTTCGTATATCGTGCGCAGCCTTACATACATGATTCCAATGTGCATCCATAGAGCATCACGTTATTCGCGCGTATCACGCATTATGCTGTACGAACGCTAGGCCGCAGCAGAGCAGAGATTAGGCAACTGGCACAATAGGTATCACGTGCCTTTTACTGGGCAACTGGCACAATAGGTATCACTTGCCTTTTACTGGGCAACTGGCACAATAGATATCACTTGCCTTTTACTGGGCAACTGGCACAATAGGTATCACTTGCCTTTTACTGGGCAACTGGCACAATAGGTATCACTCGCCTTTTACTGGGCAACTGGCACAATAAGGTGTCACTTGCCTTTTACTGGGCAACTGGCACAATATGTACGACGTTTATGTGCCCTTAGTGGGCTAAACCAGGGACACTATAAGTCACTTGTACACACAGGGCACTGAAATGAATACAGGTGCTGATGCTGATGCTGCCGATGCTTTTATATCATCTATGTCTTAGCACTGAAAAGTGCTTTGGATTCAAAGATTACTAGAGATGAGCGAACCGGGTTTGGGTTCGAGTCGATCCGAACCCGAACGTTCGGTATTTGATAAGCTGGGGCTGCTGAACTTGGATAAAGCTCTAAGGTTGTCTGGAAAACATGGATACAGCCAATGACTATATCCATGATATCCATATAGCCTTAGGGCTTTATCCAAGTTCAGCAGCCACCGCTAATCAAATGCCGAAAGTTCGGGTTCGGATCGACTCAAGCATGCTCCAGGTTCACTCATCTCTAAAGATGACCTTTTTTGCTGGATCTTAGCCCTGAAAAGGACTTTTGGATTCAGTAGTAATCCTGCCTAACCAAAACGCTACTAAGACCTATCTCTCCCTGCTCGAAGAACTCTCCCTGACTAGGTTGAAAGCGCATCTGTGGTCGAGAGGCGGAAGTCAATTATTAAATATTCGAGGTCATGTGGTTCAGCCATCCAATGAGGGTAGACGCCGTTTTGATGCTGCGTGCGTGCTCCAAGGGTCCCTCATGGCCTCCCTGCATGGTGATTGGATTAAAAAAAAGCATCAAGTGCGATGGGAGGGCTTCCGAATGTTTCCCGCGTATTCGTCACACTACTTGATTGAATTCGAATCTTTCGAATACCGAAATATTCGATCGAATACCATCTCGATCAAATCGTAGTCGCTCATCTCTATTTTTCACACTTGTACACTGCCAATGCCAAATCATGTAGTACAACATACCACAGTGTTGCTGTTTGCTAAATATGACACATCCTTAGAATGCCTGGTTTCACTTTTAGATTTGAAGTTGGCTTAAAAAAAACAAAAAAAAAACAACAACTGTGACTAGTTTTTGGTGCATCTTGGCTCAATAAACCACATAAGTCATGTCCCCTCATCACAACTCCGCTCCCCTAGTAAGCCATGTTCCCTTGTCGGGTGAGGCTTAAAGAGTACTTAAACACATAATCGGGGGAGAGGCAATTTTTCATCTCTTTACCTGGCAGAAAGTGGACGTTTTGTCGATCTATGCCCTATTTGCTTGATGTAATGGAGGGGAGAAGAGGGTGCGTGACCTCTCTCTGTGCCCAATTTAGACAGAGACAAAGACAGAGGTGGCAGCAGAGAGCACCATGTCAGACTGGAAAGATCTCACCACTTTCTACAGGACATACAACAGCTATTAAGTACTAAAGATTTTATAAATAGAAATAATTCACATATCTGTATAACCTGTCGACACTAGTTGATTTTAAAATGACTTTCTTTCACTAGAGTAGCCCTTTAAGAGGGGAAGAAACTTCACTCTTAATACCCACCCACACCCATTTTGTTTTGCATATCCATAAGGAAATAAATTGTAAAATGTTTAAATGCATACTTATTATATTTAGGTATTATGCTTCTAGGAGAGTATATGTTACTTCTAGGGTGGAATCACATGCTACAATGTATACAATACAGTGAAGTGTTACCTTTAATCTTCAATGGAGGTCATCAGTGATGTCTAAACTCTGTTACCTATATTGTTAATAGTATTGGCTGGTTCCAGCAATATCAACAGGTATGCCTGGGTTAATAGTGTTTAATATACTGCAAGCACTTACTAGGTTATTTAATAGGTAATAATGGATTTCTACCACCCTGTGATAAATCTAATGCAGGCTGGACTGGGGAGCATGCACACGGCTGCCCACATGATCTCTGAGGCACTTAAGTGCTCAACACAATCCATGATTCACTCTTTTTTTCCACCATTTACAGAACACCTGTTCACAATCCGTTTGAGTCCAAATATATTTTTACAACTTTAATATAGTTGAATCCCTGGAGCCACATTCTAGGTGTCCCTTTAATTAATTCTATGTTAAAGCATTTTTGTAAAAATATTTTAAGGCTGCATTTTGAATTTGCTTTTACTCTTACAAATTAAAAGAGATTATTAAAGAGTGGTCTTGTTCTAGTGATGGAGTATTAAATCGGAGTTAAAACATTACCCTTCAAACAGTTAGGTTTAACCAAATAATACCCATACGATTTTAAAAAACACTTCTTTTTGGTATAGTAATCTGATCAATTCTATAATACCAAAAATGAACTATAAATTGGCAGCAATTTTAAGATAGGGTAATGAATTCTGGAAACTACAGCTGTAGTGGTCATTAAACACAAGGGCCATAGGTTTCCGAATTCATTGATTTCTACTGATTTCAATAGAACAATGGCCATTGTTGTGCACCCGGTTTTTAACTACGGCCACTGTTCACTGCAGACATACAAAGTAATGAACATGTCTATTTCCTATGACAGCAGTTTGCGAACAACTGTTCACACACTGTGTGGCCATCCTGCCAGCCATAGTATGAATTAAAGTCAATGATTTATTAATTTTCATTTACACCCATACGGCCAGCAGACCTCTACGGGTGGAAAATAATGTCCATGCGGCCGATAATGCATTTTCAGCCTTAATAACATGTAATACATCGGCCGTTTGACACTCAAAACAACGGCCGTGTCAAACAATGGCTGTTGTATTATAACGTTTGAACAAAGTCTGCCTCAGTTTAATCATTAAAGCAAAGTTTATGGATGGTGGCAGCTGAATCTGCTGAGTAGCACACTTTTAATTGGTTCATGTCAATAAATGCCTCTATGAAGCTAAAATACTTGTTTCAACTACAGGTTTTTCAAAAGAATATATTTACCCCCAATTCTGTCTCATGCCACTATTTGGGGCCTACAGTGCTTTATCCGCATTATCACTCTCATGGTCAAGATCACCTACTTACATTCTAAGGCTATGTTCACACTATGTAAGAGACCGGCCGTTCCGTGACCCCGGCCGGGTCTCTTACATAGTGTGGCCGGATCATCTCGGATGGTACTTAAGTACCGGCTGGATGATTTTTCCGGCCGCAGAGCTCTGATGCAGGCGCATCAGCGCGCGCCCGCATCAGAGCTTCCCATAGCCCACAGTGAAGCAAGCGGCCAGAGCTGCTCGCTTCACTGTGTGAAATGACAGGGCTTTCTGCGGCCGGAATTCACTGAATTCCGGACGCAGAAAACTGACCTGTCAGTTATTTGCGGGGTCGCACAGATCCCGGCCGGAGCGTATACGATGTGTGTACGCTCCGACCGGGATCCCATTGAAGATAAGCTATGTTCCACACCGCAAAACTACGGCCGTAGTTCTGCGACGAGAACTACGGCCGTAGTTTTACGTAGTGTGAACATAGCCTAAATCACTAGACTGCCGGCGTGTGTACTGTAGAATGCCACAGAATACTGCTGTTCTATGAACAAACACTCAAATTACTTTATATTTTGTCAAAGCAGTGGAGATCTATGAGTGTGCTTGAAGCATCCAACCCAGACAGTAATAAAGTACACAACCTGATGGAGGATTGACTCTCTGAACCATGCTACATAATGACCACTATTACTATTTTATTCCTTCTTATCTTTTATATTTACATATTTTGTTTATATTATCTTTAAATATTATGTTTCCAAGTATTAGAAGTGTAGTGTAGTGCCAGACCAAGGAGGCTAGCCTTCACTCCACATGCACATTAGTAAACCTTGTGCACCCATTACCCAGTCTCCCGTATATCAGTTGCCCTTTGCTCTTTTGGTCCGGCTGTTTTGGAGATGATATGACCCAGTCATCTACCTTGTTACACTTTGGCCCTTATCAAATTTACTGAGGTTGGTTACTTGCTGCCTAATGTATTGCACTTTCTGACAGAATACATTGTCACAAGAGGGTCAACGTTCTTCATTTCTCCTCTCTGTACTACTCACTCTGGCACAATATTACCATACTGCAGTGCTATGAAATCTTTAGCTGTAAATGAAATAATAGATTGTGTAAATCTCCACATTTCTTGCAGTAAAAATAATGGTTAATTACTTATTCATTAAAGTTTTAATATCAGTCATTTAGCGTTACATTTTTTTTATTAAATAAAAGCTACACTTATTAAATAAATGTAAAAAAGAACTCTAATATTTATTCCATACAGTGAAGGATATTATAAGGAAGTGAGAAAATGGACCACACACATTGTACACTAGAAACTTTATGTACAGATGGAATCTGAGGTAACAAACCTCCTGTGTAATAGAAATCACACAATAGATGTATTCATGAAATTAGCATTTCTTTTCCACTAGCGGTTAATTGTAAAAGACAGAAATTATTGCGTTTAAGAATAAAGTATGAATACATGAAATATGTCAGTTAACAAGAAGAATTAAATCTATGCATGAGGTTTGGTAATGACGTTATTCTATTTACATTCTTCTCTATGAAATCCTAGGTACCCCTGAATTTTCCACTTTCTACATCCTCCTCCTTCTCGCTGTTAATAATGTTTTGTATCAGTAATCACACTGTCTATCCTGTCTATATTGGTAGTAGCCATGATACCTGTGGTTAGTGGTGGCTAGATGTATGGTATAAATGTATTATTTTATAACAATAAAGTGCAACAGAATACAATAAATCAGGTGGTGAGTATATCATGTTTATTATTTTTTACCATGTTTATATATAGTGTATATATACAGTGGTGCCTTGGTTTAAGAGTAACTTGGTTTAAGAGCATTGCTTTGGTTTAAGAGCTCCCTGTGCTGGGTGGGAGGGGAGTGGAGGAGGGACATGGTCTGCATTGCGGGTTCTACAACCATGTACTCTGACCCAGGAAGTCTCCCTTACCTTCCAAATCATAGCAGATCCACTTCAAGCTGGGGCTCACATCAGGGGACAGGACTGTGGGGGTAATATCTTCATAGCTGTAACCCCTCTCTCACTGGACAGAGAGTGCTGCTATACTGTACCCACATCTGACCTGTTCATTCCTTCATGATCCCTGCAGTCTCTGTCCGCCCTTGTGTTTCCCATCCTCTTCATTACTGCACAGTAACTTATAATATCACATATTCCGCTGTTTCTGAATGTTTGTTTCATCTGTTTTACATGTTATTCAGAATAATAAATCATTATTTTTGGGGGTGTGGATTGCATTTCTATGATTTCTTATGGGAAAATGTGCTTTGGTTTAAGAGTGGATTTGGATTACAAGCACGGCCCCGGAACAAATTATGTTCGTAATCCAAGGCACCACTGTGTGTATGTATATATATATATATATATATATATATATATATATATATATATATATTATATATGTTTATATAAGCCCCCCCCCCCCTCCCCTGACAACACCTTTAAGGAGTTTTGCCCCATAAACAGTTACAATACACTTGGATATAAATCAGTTATGCTTTATACATCTATGAATTATGCCAATGACGATACTAAATAAAATATTACTATATAGGATTTACATTTGAGAACCTAGTTTATTAAGGGTTAATTGAGCACTAACTATCTGTATTCCACGTAGAACATAATATAATATAGATGACTGGACCACACAAGCTGTTTATGTACAGATGCGATCTGAGCTCATGCACCCCAGGACTAACCTCTAGCTCATGTAGAGGACACAATAGGAGTATTCATATGGGCAGTAACATCTACAGAACATCTTTGGTAACAGATTTGTATCCATTGAACCACAATTATCATGTAAAAACAGTTCCTATAACTATGGAAACCAATTGTGCAGCAATTCTGTACCGTACCAATAATTTTTTTTCCATTTCTGTGTTCCTAAAATAATCTGCAGTATTTCCAAGCAGTGACATGCTATGTTCACAAAACGTCAAAAATAGAGAAAAGGCGTCTGAATTTGATATGTAAAAAAAGTCCGTTTTTGTCACAATTTAAACTGACTGCAATGGCAATGCATTGAAGTCAATGGGAAGACGGACATCCAGTGCACACAATGCATTGCATAACGGATGTTTTTACCGCGGACGTCAAAATAATGAACATGATCAATATTTTCTGACGTCCTCTGCAAACAGCGGACGTTTTTTTATTAGTTATTCACACACAGTTTTCCTTTTGTCGCCGTTATTTCTCAGTTTTTACTATTAAATTCAATGGAATTTTCAATTAAGCTGCATCCAAAGGCCAATTAGTAACCAAAACTAGAAAAATTTACTAACAGCTGTCATTGCACTAAGGGGAGGCCAGTCAACTAAATGACGTCCGTTATTTTAGACTCAAAATAACGGTTGTTATTTAAACAGAGCTGAAAAAATGTTGTGTGAACATAGCCACAATGTGTATCAAGTAGTTTTAGAAACACAGAAGATTGTCATAAAATGATCACCAGGTCCATCTTGTCTTCCATTATAATATTTCTTTTTTATTTTCATCATAGGATAGGATGCTTAACCTAGACATGTTTTTCACTGTGGATTTACCTACCACATCTGCTGAGAGCCGGGAGTAAAAATGTACTAATTCAATAGAAAACATAAGAAATGTATGTCTACATTGCAGTTCCTGACATCCATCTGCAGGGGGCATTGTTGTACCAGCAATTAGGGAGCATGCACCCATACTCTGCAGTGGTACAGTAGCAGCTGTTTGGGACATCAGTGTAGTTAAGTGGTATCTTATTACTGCTTGTGGTAGTTGTATAAAATGATGTGATACAAAGCAAATAACAGATGACATTCAGTCAAGAATGAATATTACTTTTCCATTGATGATTCACATGATGTCATAAAAACAAAAGCATTATGAGACCAACTCTCTGTCCTTGAGTATATTATGCTGTAAGCATGAGGATTTCATTTACCTAACTAGCAATTTGTTTCTCTGTATGTGTTTACCTACAGAGGGATGATTTGTCTGCAGTTCTTTAGGGGAGGCTACCTCATTATAATAGAAATAGAAGAAAGTCTAAAGCAGCTTTAAAGGGGTACTCCAGGAAAATAAGTGTTTTTAAATCAACAATACAGAAAGTTATAGAGATTTTTTACTTATTAAAATCTTAGGTCTTCTAGTCCTTATCAACTGCTGTATACCCTGCAGGAAGTGGTGTATTCTTTTCAGTCTGACACAGTGCTCTCTGCTGCCACCTCTGTCCATAACATGAACTTTCCAGAGTAGAAGAGGTTTCCTATGGGAATGAGCTGCCACTCTGGACAGTTCCTGTCATGGACAGATGTGGCAGCAGAGAGCACCATGTCCGACTGGAAAGAATACACGTCTCCCTGAAGGGAATACAGTATCTGATAAGTACGGGAAGACTTGATATATTTAAATGCATGTATTATATAAACCTGTATAACTTTCTGACACCAGTAGATTTTTTTCCTCTGGACTACCCCTTTAACTATTCCAGATGTCTTTGACACAGTAGACTGTGTGCACTTGGTGGAATGACCTGTTACTTAACCCTTTAAGGACATGGCCCATTTTCGTTTTTACGTTTTCGGTTTTTCCTCCTTGTGTTTAAAAGGTCATAGCACTTGCATTTTTCCACCTAGAAACCCACATGACCCCTTATTTTTTGCGTCACTAATTGTACTTTGCAATTACAGGCTGAATTTTTGCATAAAGTACACTGCGAAACCAGAAAAAAATTCGAAGTGTGGTGAAATTGAAAAAAAAAACGCATTTCTTTTATTTGGGGGAAATGTGTTTTTACGCCATTCACCCTGGGGTAAAACTGACTTGTTATGCATGTTCCTCAAGTCGTTACGATTAAAACGATATATAACATGTATAACTTATATTGTATCTGATGGCCTGTAAAAAATTCAAACCGTTGTTAACCAATATACGTTCCTTAAAATCGCTCCATTCCCAGGCTTATAGCGCTTTTATCCTTTGGTCTATGGGGCTGTGCGAGGTGTCATTTTTTGCGCCATGATGTGTTCTTTCTATCGGTACCTTGATTGCCCATATACGTCTTTTTGATCGCTTTTTATTACATTTTTTCTGGATTTGATGCGACCAAAAATGCGCAATTTTGCACTTTGGGATTTTTTTGCGCTGACGCCGTTTACCGTACGAGATCAGGAATGTGATTAATTAATAGTTCGGGCGATTACGCACGCGGCGATAGCAAACATGTTTATTTATTTATTTATTTGTTTACTTTTATTTAAAACCTGGGAAAAGGGGGGTGATTCAGACTTTTATTAGGGGAGGGGGCTTTTTACTATTAACAACACTTTTTTTTTTTTTTTACACATATACTAGAAGCCCCCATGGGGGACTTCTAGTATATACACTGTGATCTCTCATTGAGATCTCTGCAGCATAGATATGCTGCAGAGATCCATGAGATCGGCACTCGTTTGCTTTCGGCTGCTGCAGCCGGAAACAAACGAGTGCCGAGCCAAGGACGGCGCCATCTTGGACGCGTCCCCGGCCGGCATCAGTAACGGAGATCGCTCCTCCGGGACAAGGTCCCGGAGGAGCGATCTCCCCCACTAGACACCAGGGAAACGTTGCCTCCGGTAATCGGAGGCAGCTGTCAACTTTGACAGCTGCCTCCGATTAGCTAATTAGCGGGCACGGCGATCAGACCGTGCCCGCTAATAGCGGCGGTCCCGGGCTACCCGGGATCGCGGCACTTCAAAGCGGGGCCGCCGCGCGGCCCCGCTTTGAAGTGCAAGTGAGGACATAGGACGTACCGGTACGTCCTATGTCCTTAAGAGGTTAAGTGATTTTCTTTGGGATTTATTGTTATGTAAGTGCTAAGTCTAAAAAGAGTCAGTTTAGAGTAAATATCATAGAGGCTGATGCTTTGTGGCCCCTGGAGAGAGGGGCCCAATCCTGGCTAGTCTCACCTGCTTTGTTACTGGTTAATGAAAACATGTGCAGAACTTCTCTCTCCAGAGAAACAGTATTGTTGACAAGCAATAGGGTGCAGGAGGAAAGAAGCACCAGGCCCTTTATATCCTTCTCTGGCATACAGAAGTAAGGCAATGTATTACAGAAGCAAGCAGGTCCTCATTAAAGTATCTTATTAAGCCCCTAAATAAATTATTAATGCTAGACTATAAGAAGAAAGGGTGGCATTTCAATGTACAGTTACTTGTACGAGAAACAGATCACTGATCGGCTATTGCCTAAAGCGCTCAATACAGTGAAATCCTAGGTGCAGTAAATGTGTAATTAAAAAATTATTTTAAAAAAGTTTTTGTTATACTCAAATCCATAATTTGTAATATTCATATTGACTTGGAGTGAATGCAATTACAGCATAAATGTGCCGTCTTTTTTTTCCCAAAACCTACTAAAGACTGACAGATGTCCATTGACAATGGCAGAATCTCTCTGCTCCATCATTATTAAGTTGAACATTGGATATATGAGCGCTAAACACCTGTGCAGAAAACATTCCAGTATCACCTCTAGTATGAATTTCCCATGTGGTAATGCTCCAGAAAAAATGGAATACTTACTACTATATTTCTGCACTTATAGCTAATTTCTTTTGGGGAAGGGATTCCTCTTAACAAGAAGCAACTAACCAAAGCAAACAACTACTACTTTCTAACAAGACAAATGGGAGATCATAAATTCTATTAGTATTTAAAGTGAACCTTTAACCCCGACTGCTGTGGCAGAGCCTCTCCAACCTCCCAGTCGAGCCCCATACACTTACCCCTTAGCATAAGACGCGCACAGGGCTTCCGATTTTTTTCAGTGGCAGGACCGGGTCCAGGAGCAGGACTTCAAGAAGGGGTAAGTATATGGGGCTCCACTGGGGGGTCGGGCAAGCTCTACCCCGGCAGCCAGGGTGAAAGATTTAAAGAATAGGAAATATTGTACAGAATGTTTTTCTATTTCTTTCAGTTAGCACATTCCAACACTGTGACAATTGTGCATGTGTGAAGTCAAACTAAGCCAAGCAAAGAGAAAAAATTACGCCATAGACATTAGAGCCCATTATATTCTTAAATCCTCCATTACTTGAAGCTCACTATAGTAGTGAGTTATAACTCTGTGAGTTATTTAACACTATATTAGTTTTGAAGTATATATTTATTTATTTTCGTTTTTCGTTCTTAGGTGCAGATATACGCTCTAGCTTGTACCTTTTTAGATGAATATCCAATAAACGTTATGTTTTAGAATTTATCTGACCTACGGTGGTCCTCTCCCCTCGGTGATAGCTATAATTAAGAATAATTAACCACCGGGTCACACCCATCGCTTTTGGGTTGACAGACCCAATTATCGTTTCCTGTCTGTGTACAATCACTATAGTAGTTACAGAAAGACTTAGGGTGCATTTAGATGGCCCAATGCACAACTGTTTGCGTGCACAAAGGTGTGTTGGTCATTAAGATCACTTAAACGTGACACACATTACTGATACAGGTTTAATTTTAATTGATGGAGGGGTAACACGTTATTACATCATCCATCATCCTCTCCAGCAGTCACAGCCCGCACAGCTCTGGGAGTCGGGTCGTGACCAGTGGCGGTCTTTGGCACCAAGCACCCCAAGCGATCGCTTGGGGCCCCCAACATCCAGGGGGGCCCCCATGCCCCGCTCTTGTGCTCAAGACCGCTGGACAGGGCCGCTGCCCCACTCGCTGCTGCAATCTGAACTGTAACTATGAGCACTCGTAATGAGCTCTCATAGTTACATGCAGCAGCACTGACAGGGCGGGAGACATTGGCCCCCTTCCGGTCAGTCACTCTTGTGGCCGCAGGAAGGGTTTTCCCTGCGGTCACAACTGGCAGCTTTGTCCTTGTGGTGCCGGCGCTCCAGTGACATCACTGGAGCATCGGCGCCAGGACAAGGGGAGTGCAGCCTCTTGTGATCGCAGGGAAAACCCTTCCTGCGGCCACAAGAGTGAAGAGAAGAGGAGACGCCCAGACCCAGGTGAGTATAAGTGTTTTATTGTGTTATATACTATATGGGAGGGAGAGCACACAGGGATCTGTTTAACTGGGGGAGCGCACATCGGGGGTCTATATAAATGGGGGGAGCACACAGGGGGGCTATATAACAGGGGGAGCACACAGGGGGGCTATAGACTACTGGGGCTTCACAGAGGGGTCTATATACTACTGTGGGCAGCACACAGGGGGTCTATATACTACTTGGGTCAGCAGAATGGGGTCTATATACAACTTGGAGAGCACACGAGGTCTATATGCAAGTGGGGGAGCACACAGGGGGGCTATATACTACTGGGGGAGCACACAGGGGTCTATATACTACTGGTGGGGCACACAGGGGGTCTATATACTACTGGAGGAACATACAGGGGGTCTATATACTACTTGTGAGGCACACAGGTGGTCTATATATAACTGGGGGATCACACAGGGGTCTGTATACTACTGGGGCAGCACACAAGGGGGTCTATATAATACTGGTGGGGCACACAGGGGGTCTATATATTACTGGGGGAACCTCACAGGGGGTTTATATACTACTGGAGGAGCACACAGGGGTCTATCCAAGTGGGGGAGCACACAGGAGGTCTATATCCAAGTAGGGGAGCACACAGGGGGGCTAAATACCCCTGAGGGAGCACACAGGGGGCCTATATACTAGTGGGGGAGCACACAGGGGGTCTATATACAACTGGGGCAGCACACAGGAGGTCTATATACTTCTGGGGGAGCACACGGGGGGCTATATATAACTGGAGGAACACACAGGGGTCTATATACTACTGGGGGAAGCAAACAAGGGGTATATACTACTGGTGGGGCACACAGGGGGTCTATATACTACTGGAGGAACATACAGGGGGTCTATATACTACTTGTGAGGCACACAGGTGGTCTATATATAACTGGGGGATCACACAGAGGTCTGTATACTACTGGTGCAGCACACAAGGGGTCTATATAATACTGGTGGGGCACACAGGGGGTCTATATACTACTGGGGGAACCTCACAGGGGGTTTATATACTACTGGAGGAGCACACAGGGGTCTATCCAAGTGGGGGAGCACACAGGAGGTCTATATCCAAGTAGGGGAGCACACAGGGCGGCTAAATACCCCTGAGGGAGCACACAGGGGGCCTATATACTAGTGGGGGAGCACACAGGGGGTCTATATACAACTGGGGCAGCACACAGGAGGTCTGTATACTTCTGGGGGAGCACACGGGGGGCTATATATAACTGGGGGAACACACAGGGGTCTATATACTACTGGGGGAAGCAAACAAGGGGTATATACTACTGGGGCAGGACACAAGGGGTATAAACTATTGGGGGCAGCACACAAGGAGTATATATTACTGGCGGTAGCGCACAAGGGGTATATACTACTGGGGGCAACACACAGCGGTCTATTGTTTTGGACCGCGTGTCAAGAGGGGGGGCCCAGACATAACTTCGCTTGGGGCCCCAGAAATGCCAAGACCGACCCTGGTCGTGACATCATCATTTTATCCAGGAAGAGAACCCTTGATGCAGTAGTAAGTGCAGGGAAAAAAACACTTTGGGGGACATGTATCATCGGGCGTACAGGGTTTTTTTCGGCGGAAAGTGCCGATTTGCGCATTATTTTATTCGCAAATGGCCGATTTGCGAATAAAATATTCGCAAATCGGCACTTTCCGCCGGGTACGCCGGGGGGGCGGGGAGGGGGTGTGAAGGGGGCGGAAAGGAGGGCGCGGACTCAGAGTCCGCGCGATTCACCATCCGTTCCGCAAAAAGATACACCGAAAATCTACTCCAGTCCTCAGCTGGCGTAGGTTTTCGGCTGTGCGCACCGGAGCGCACGGGATTTATGTAGAGGCAGTCCACCTCTACATAAATCTCCGTAGCGCCGGAGATGTGGGGACATTTATAAGTCCGGCGTAAAAAACACCGGACTTAATAAATGTCCCCCTTTATGTGTATTTCTCGTAATAATTGTATATTGGTGATTGGTTTAACTTTTGGGGGGCAATACAATACTTTCATAAAAATTTTTGCCAGACTTCTCCTTTAACAGAAGGAAATTTGGTGTCACAGCACACAGTTTGCAGCTGATTGTGATCTCCTTTGTTTGCAATGGTGTTTTGCAAACAAAAAATCTGGACTGCTATGGACTGGGACCATATTATCCTTGGCACCAAATCTATAGGTCTTGTTTTTGTTCTGCATACAGCAGTCGGGCACCCCTAGAAGTGATACAAGGGACACTCATAATGAGTGCAGGGCATCCTGTGGCCACATATGTTACCTCTCATAGCAGGGCTTCCAACTGGCAGGATAATGCTAGCTTACACACAGCAAGGGTTTCCAAGAAATGTGTCCACCAGATTGCAACACTTCAATGGCCAAGTCACCAGATATATCACCAATCGAGTATTTATGGAACAAGCAGGGATGCCAACTTCAGCTGCTTACAAGTGTGGAGGATCTGCAGGCCAAGATCAGATGCAATATTTGTGGGTAAATGTGCTGAACCCTATGCCCTATGGAATCGGTATGCCTTCATGCCCAATCATATCTGATCTTATAAAAATGAAAATAGAAAACTCACTGCTCCAATAAGGGACACACCTGTGCAGGGATTCTACACATGGTGAAGACCAGGATGCAAACAAATTTAAAGGGGTTATCCAGTGCTACATAATCATGGCCACTTGAGAGACGAAACAACTCTTGCCTCCAGGTCAGGTGCGGTTTGCAATTAAGCTCCATTCACTTCAATGGAACTGAGCAGCAAAACCCCGCCCAAGCTGGAGACAAGAGTGGGTCTGTCTCTGGAAGAAAGTGGCCATGTTTTTGTAGCGCTGGATAACCCCTTTAACATCCAGCAACTTTCATGTGTCCAATCTGTATGTCTTAGAACATAAATAGATAATAGCAAACGACGGTGTTATACGATGTGTGAACATAGCCTTAGTCATAGCATACAGGTACTTACAAACATACATGCTTAAAATACATGAGGGGAGGTCATATAACTACATTCCCCATGGAAAAACATAAAACCAGGAGAATCTGCATACAAAACATTGTATCAACAGGGGCATGTATAACATGGCCATACATAACATGGTGTGAACATGGACATACAGAAGTTCCTATCATTGTATAGTTAAGAATCAAGTCCTGTCATGAGTTTAAACCTGTTGGTATCCAGGACCCTAGAATAAACGTCAAATATGTTTCCCTAGAAAGAAGCTTCCTCATATTATTACCCCCGCGCACTGGTCTGACCACTTTCTCTATGTCCATAACCTCCAGTGTTTTGCAGTTCTCTGGATGGACCTCTCTTAAATGACATAAGAGCACAGATATATTAACAGCTGGCATTGCTGGCATCAGAAATATGATATTGTATTCTGTACAACCTGTATACTGTAGCTAACACACATTACATGTTGCTATATAGACCACAAAAGAAGTATTATAGTTTATTTATGTAGCTATGTAATAACGCTTATGTGTGACCACAAACTCAAACTCTTCTGCTACCACCATATGTTGACAAGTTATGAATTTAAATTACATTGGTGGCGCAACCAATATGATCCATCTCCATTATTACACTTAGATGTATACAAAATAGGGGATAAAAAGGAATGTAAAAATGGTCCTCTATGTGCTACCACCTCAAAGAACGGATCCTGCTGCAATACAGGTAAGTATTTAGTAATGATGTTTTTAATTTTTCTGTACTGCTTACTGTATCCTGTGACGAATGTAGGTCTTTTTCATTAGCCCTCATTGCCTGTTTACTTAATAACAGGCAATTTCCGTCCAGCTTTGATACCTTGTCATGGGCTCTATGCAGATTTTTTTCAGTATACCTATAAGGCGTTTATGCAACTTAGCAAACTTTGCAATGAAAGTTGCTTCATCTCAGCAGTTGTGCTGTAACCTGTGCCATTCTTCATACAGAATGTTGTTGCTATCATGTTCTGCACGCAATAATGAGGCCGTAAACAAAGAATTGTGAGCTTTTTCCTTTCTTTAAAGGGGTACTCCAGGTAGAGGTTAAAAAAATTAAACTTCTGCAGAAGCATATAGCATTGCTTACCTATCTATCCCAGTTTTGAAACTAACAACAATCAATTTTTTAGGGGGTTTTGTTCTGTATTGTGTTTCTGTCCTTCCTGGTTGAGCAGTTCCCAGAATGCAGCTGATCATTACATTCCTCCACCCATCACAATCAGTAAATCAGTGCAGCAGCTGCTTCTGGCCATTCAGAGATGGTGAATCACTCAGGGGATTGGGGGATCCAGCCAAGCCTGCTGTGACATCACACCCTGCTTCCTGTCTGCATCATCAGCAAACACACACAATGTGAGACAGAGACATGGAATATTTGTCTCCTAAGGGGGGATAGCAGAAGGAGCAGGAGACAATGTGGATTGGCACAGGGGCCATTTTTTTTACACTTCCTGGATTTCTATCAGCTACCAGTGTGGCAGAACTGTACAGAAACGGTAATACATTGTATAGACACATCTATATAACTTTTAATGTACTTTTAATAGAAAACAAGTTTTTCTTATCCGGAGTTCACCTTTAAGGGGTATTCATCAGTTGTGGCATCACAGTTTTATGACAAAGAAAAAAAAAAAACAGAAAAGGGTGCAACTGATCTATGTAAACCCAGCCTTTCAGTAATATCTAGAAAGGAGACACAGTTTCCTTCAAAATGATAGATAAAATCCAACTTCATATTGTTCACCTTACAATAGTGTAATAGCAGATTTGGAGTAATAATTATTGGGTTAAACATTTATGGTTAAACGGAAAAATACTAATTAGAATTGAAATTTTGCAATAAATTTACAATTTTAAATTACACCTTCACTTTGGTTTAATTCCTGAGAACCACCTAAAAGGCGATTAAAGCCCCTACACTCTGCTGTGAATTCTTTAAAGAGACTTTGTCAGTAGGTTTTTACTGTCTCATCTAGGGGTAGCATAAAATAGTGACAGAAAAGCTGAACAGAATGATGTATCACTTACATTGTTCTATGCAGCTGATTTAGAGATATCCTCCTAAATATCATGGGCAATATGTATTCCTCTCCATTATGTGCATGAGCCCAGTAGTCCTCAATATTCATGAGAAACAGAAAACTCCGCCCACCAGCTGCTGATTGGCAGTCATCTATCTATGCTGTGTATAGGCAGTCAACTGTCAATCAGCAGCTGGAGGGCGGGAGGAGGGGTGTAGCAAGAATCCTATTCTCCTTGATATTAGGAAAACATCTGAACAAAATGATGTAAGTTATACAATCTGTTCAGCATTTCTGTACATAGTTTATACTGCCCTCATTTAAGGCGGCATAAACCTAGTGACAGATTCCCTTTAAAGCGGTAGTTTTCAAAATGGGGGGATTTAGGGCAGTTATTAGCATCAAGGCCTCTTAAATTCACTTCAGAAAAAAAGGTTGGAAATTTTAATAAAAATGTCCTCTAATGTTCTAAAAAATATAAGAACGCTTACAAAATTATTCCATAAAGTAGACCTATTGCAAATGTGAATTAACTCATTTATGTGCCATGACTATCTTTCATATAAGAAGAGAATTTCACATTTCTGAAAATGCTAATCTTTCTACTTTTTCACATTTTAGAGAGTTTTTTTTCGCAAATAATCGCTGAGTGTACAGTAAGTACAATATGTCACAAAAAAATCTCAGGATCACTGGAATACGTTAAAAGATCACAAGGTTACTACAACATAAAGACTGGTCAAATTTTAAAAATGGGGCTGTGTCCTAAAGGCCAAAATTGGATACAGTCACATATTTAAAGTTCCATTCATTTAGTAACTCTTTAGTAACAACACCTTTTTTTGTTAATGAGTGTAGTTGACCAGGAGTGCAAATGTATCGGGAAAACTTAGAGGGGGATGCAGTTCTAAATGCATGAGCGAAGCTAGATTTTTCCAACAAAGTTTGGAAAAATAGAGATAGAAAGAGAGAGAGACGTAAAGGAGACTTCGGGATAAGCTTGAAGCTCTTGTGGTAGAGAGCGGTAGAGAGAAAGAGAGGAGAGTCAGGGATTAGATAAGAGTTCTTGTGGTCCAGGACCAGGAGCTATCCAGTTAGTGTGCCAATGCTGTAATCTGTTGGTGTGTACTGTGTAAAGCACAATTAACCATTTCAAACCCCATCCAACCCATTCCAAACACCATCCAAATCGTTCAAAGCCCCATTCAACCCTTTCCAATCCAACTTCAGTTTACCCTTTCACGCTACCATTAAACCTTTTTCAGTCCTCTAAATGTACATTACATGTGTACAATATGGGTAAAAGTATAAGCTTTAGATTTCATGATTATGTTGAATTTGTTTATTTAATTAATGGAAAAAGATCCAATTAAATAACTTGTTTACCAGATTCCTCAACTGCCTTGTGTAAGAAGTAGAAAGAATTTACCTGGCATGCTGCATTTTTGGTTTATACTTTTCATATGCCCCAAGGGAAGTGGTTGTGGAATAAAATTTAGAAAGTGGTTGTAAAAATGTGTGGTTTTATCTTAACCTTAAAAACATCTCAGGTTATTGGGATTAGCCATTGCCACTTTCCTGCATGCCTTCAATTAGCTGCATAAAAGAAAAACCCACAGCTTTAGGACTGAAAATAGATGGACTGAAGTGACGCAGATTCCACTAGATGAAAGAACAGATTTGAGAAGGGTAATTATAAGCAACTGAGAAACTAGTATTCGATACAACGTTTACTCACCTGAACAAATAAACTCAGAACTGTAACAGGGCTTTAACACTGAGATGTGAGAAAGAGGCAAAGGGTTTCGCTCAGGTCACAGGAAGGCCCAGCTATACAAGAACACTAAATCTGTCTGTTTCTACACCGCTTTGAGTCAGTGGGAGTTCAGTCAGTGAGATGAGGCCAACACCATTGCAGGGGTTATTCTATACAAATGAGTTGTTAAAAGCTGTCTTCAACTGTCTGTTATATGCTCTTCATGCAGTATAGAAGAAGTATGAAAGGTAGCACCAGAAATCAAACTTTTATACCCAATAATAACATAATAAGGTGGTAGTCACATTGTAATATTAAAATATTTTCATTCCGCAGAATTTCCAAAATCTCATTTCCATCTGGAATCTCATTATTCAATGAAATTCAATGGAACACAGAACAGATGACAAAAATCAAGTTGGCAAATGAAACGAAAATTCTATAATCAATGACGACCTCAGCTTTCCAGTTCTTGCTCTCACAGTGGTTGCAAGGTGCACTTTATTTTTCTTTCTTACTTCTCACTAAGAGATCTTTCAAGAAATCTAAATGCAAAGAAAGTTCAGATGTTTATGGTCTGAACAGAAGTGTGCTGTGAAACCAATATTGAGTGCAACATTTTTTCTGGTACTACCCATGCTTCCTTGTTTATTTAGGTACCCTAGCTATGAACTAAAATGATGTCTTTCCTACTAAACACCATAGCATACAAGTAAATTCATGGAAAATCTATTGGGGGTTTTCATGTTATCTCAAAATTGGATGACCCATTAGGACTGTGATATATATAAAAAAACAAAAAAACAATGCTTACCCTTTTAATCTTTGTCATATCTAGCACCACCAATCTGGTCCTACAACACAGAACCACTATGACCAGTACATAGTTGCTTGGTTATATGAATATCATCACTCCATCATCAAACAAATGTAAAACATCAAACATTATGTAAACAAAACCTGCAGGGAGGACCAAAACAGTGGCCCTGGATGTGGCAAAGGCCAAAAAGTTGGAAACAGCTTATTTTGTTTTCTAACTGAAACCATTATGCATTGGGGTCTAGTTCTGCCAAATATATCTCACTACTGTTACACTAACCGCATTAAACATATTACCTCTTGGTTAACCTTCCCTGCCTATAATCAATAGAGAAGCTAAATTCACTGACGTTGAGAAATACATAATGGTGTCTCCACTGTGTTTTGGTTGATCTCCCTGAGGTCAACCATCACTCTCTTGAATGCACTTACTAGGCTTTGCTCCCACTAGCCAGAATCCTACTCCACACTGATGAGGGGCAGATACTCCGAAACAGCGGTCTGTGGATGGATATCTTGCTGGGATATTTTGCAAGTCCTGTCATTTCTTGATTGTGGCCTGTTGGAAGGTTTCCTTGACTAAAGACCACCCTTGGCTTGGTTGTTCCTTGCCGGATGAAGGTCAACCATCGTTCTCTTGAAAACATTTTTTAGAAGGGAAAGGTACACTTAATCTTTCACATGTATATTGGCATGCTTTGTGCAGTTATACCCTATTCCAGTGTTTTATTTTGCTGCTTCCACGTGTTCAACATGTTTATTATGTATGCTGCTATACCTTGCTTGTTGATAATTCAATGTGTATATACCTGTATTGTAATATTAACTGTTGTCACTAGATGTCAATGTCGTAGAAACTAGAAGATGATACAAGTCAAATGAGTCAGCCTAGTGACAAGGCACACAGAGGTCCCTTATATTGAGGAAAGAGAAGAAATAAGCCAGAGACATAAAACAGTTCACAAAGATGGGAGCTGACAAAGGAGAAGCCTCAAAAAAGTCTACAAACATTGCTGCAGCTGCACAGAGACATGCTTGTGATGTGGTTGCAGTAACTCGGGACCTGCGAAATGCACTTGAGTAGATAAGTGGTTGTAATCAAGAAGGACAAACATGCGGACAGTGTGCTGAGGTGCGTGAAGTAGACGTGTGTTTGTGTGTATCTGCATGGAAGGATGTGGATGGTTCTAAATTCATACCTGGGGAAAAACAACTGGGACTGGTGTGTACTGTTCTAGAATGTATGTTCTGAAACGTTCAAGAGCACCTCCTAGAATGAACTGTAACCATTACACATTATGTGCCCCGTCAAAGGGAATCTAGCGGCCAAGAGACACCATAGTGTGAAGCCTTGGTAAAACCTTCTCTTCAACTATTTATGCCTGCGGACATTTCTTAAAAGGGTAATTCTACTACTTTCACTCTACTAAGAGAGCTTACAGAGTTTCAAAATTTTATTTTCCATCGGTCATCACCTAAACAATTTAAAGGGAAACTGACAGCACAGTTATACATATATCTGTACTGCCAGATTACAGTTTGCGTAGATACTTTTCTCTTCGCTGTGTGATGTGGGTCTCTGCCACAATCCCCACAATCTCGCATATTAAAAATGTTTTTTAATATGTAAAAAAAATCCATTTCATAATAAAAGTTTAATTCAACCCTCTTTTCTATTTTTTAAATGAAGAAAATAATAACAAACACAACTGTTATCACTGCCTGTGGAATTACCCAAACTATTCAATTATCACATTCCTGGTCTAGCAGGTAAACAGCATAAGCACAAAGGACCACCAAAGTGCAAAATTGCAGAATTTTGGTCACATCCCATCCCAGAAAAAATGTAGTAAAAAGTGATCAAAAAATACACGTGTGGTACTGATTAAAACTACAGATAAGGCTGCTTTCACACACACCGGATCCGCAGCGGATTTTACAGTGCTGTGTTCATTCATTTAGTCAAATCTGCTGCGGATCCGCAGCAGAAAATCCGCTGCGGATCCGGTGGGTGTGAAGGCACCCTCATGGTGTAAAAAATTAGACCTCACACAGTCCTATAAAAAAAAAAATCTAAATAGAGCCAGTTTAAGCACACACACATATCTCTTGAGATAACATGTCAGTTTTACCACATGGTGAATGGCGTAAGGATGTAAACCTAGAAAATTAAAAAAAATATTTTTTTTCAATTTCACCCCTCAAATAATTTTTTTCAGTTTCACAGCATAGTTTATGGAAAAAAGAAGCATGCCATTACAAAATACAATTGGTGTTGTAAACAAAAGACTTCATATGGGTCTTTTAACCCCTTAGTGACCGACGCACGCATATTCACGGCGTCCACTAATGGGCTTTATTCCGATGCGTACGCCTTTTAACGGCGGGCGCATCGGAATAAATTACCGCCCGGCGGCGGCAGCAGGGCGGGTGGTCAGCGGTCACCCTCCTGTAACTGCCCGGAGCGGAGGATTCTCGACTCCGAGCAGTTTAACCCGTTAAATGCTGCTGTCAAACCATGACAGCGGCATCTAACGGGTGCCGGTGTGTCCCGGTAGGCGTGCGGGTCACTTACGCGATCGCGATGTCCCGCGGCGCCGTCCAGTGTCCTGGTGGTCTCCATGGTGATCCGGGGTCCTAATGAAGGTCCCCGGGGTCACCATGGAGATGCCTCATGCTGACAGGGGTGGCCGTGGCTATTGCCTGTCAGCATGAGGCATGATACAATACATTGCAGTACATCAGGTACTGCAATGTATTGTATCAGTGATCAAAGTATTTTACTCTAGTGTACAGTAATGTAATGCATTACATTCCCCATACACAATAAAAGTTTACATAAAAGTGATCAAAAACACAAATCATATACATATTTGGTTTTGTTACGTCCGTAACGACCCAATCTATAAAACTATATCAATAATTACACCATACGACACACGCTGTAAAAAAAAAAAACAGTACCAGAATAGCAGTATTTTATCAATCTGCTTTAGAAAATACGTTATTAAAGAAATCAAAAAGTCATATACATATAAAACTTGGTATCAATAGAAACTACAGATCTTCCCGCATAATATAAGCCCAAAACCAGCTCTGTCGCGCAAAAGATAAGAACGCTATGGATCTTGCAATGTGGCGACAGTTTTTGTGGGTTTTTGCTAGGAAGATAGTTTCTATTGCGCCAAAGCAGTAATAGTTAAAAAAAACCTACACAAATGTGGTATCGCCGTAATCGTAGCGACCCAGAGAATACATGTATTATGTTATTAGTGACCGCTGATACAGATTTTTACGGCGATCACTAATGGGCTCTATTCTGCTGCTATCAGCTCTTTATGGCGCAGAATATTGCAGCGGCGCCGGTAATGCCCGCAGCTATCGGAGGTAGCTGAGGGGTTGGGGTAGAATGTGGGGTCAGTCCCGGCCAGTCCCCTCACCGGCGTTATTACCAGTATTACAGCCGCCACCGGTAACGGGCATTGCCAGCGCAGCTGAACGCTTTCATCTCTTCTCACAGTGAATCCACAGTGAGAGGAGATGAAAACATGTCCCCCCCCGTCCCCAGAATTAACCCTAGTGACCTGGTCACTGACCCTCCCCTCCCTGGGTGGCCATCTGATCCAAGATGGCCGCCGCCATCACTGTGAACAGACTCTGTTCACAGTGATGGATTCCTAAAAATGATCAAAGCTCCGTTCTCTCCACCACCGGAGGTGGCAGAAAGCATGGGGCAATGATCGGGGACCACCCAGTGTGGTCCCAGTACAAGCGATCAGCGGTATATACTATATACCGCTGATCGCTTGTTCCAAATGGTGCCGGCACTTTTTTACCCCTGTCACCAAAGTCAAAAGCCGCCCCGGATTAGCTGTAACCACTCCAGATTACCCGTAACCACCCCAGATTACCTGTAACCACCCCAGATTACCTGTAACCACCCCAGATTGCCCGTCACCTCCCCAGATTGCCTGTAACCACCCAGATTGCCCGTAACCCCCCCAGATTGCCCGTAATCCCCCCCCAGATTGCCCGTAACCCCCCCAGAGAGCCCGTAACCATCGCAGACAGCCCGTAACAACCACAGATTGCCCATAACCATCGCAGACAGCCCGTCGCCACCCCAGACTGCCTGTCGCCACCCCAGATCGCCCGTCGCCACCCCAGATCACCAGTGAACACCACCAGATTGCCCGTCAGCACCCCAGATAGCCAGTGAACACCACCAGATTGCTCGTCACCACTGCAGATAGCCAGTGAACACTCCCAGATAGCCAATAAACACCCCCAGATAGCCAGTAAACACCCCCAGATTGCCCGTAACCACCCCAGATATTCAGTAAATACCCCGAGATTGCCCGTACCCCCCCATACAGCCAGTAAACACCTTCAGATTGCCCGTAACCACCCCAGATTGCCGTAACCTACCCAGATTGGTACAGACTGCTCGTAACCACCCCAGATTGCCCATAACCACACCAGATTCCCTTTCGCAACCTCAGATAGCCAGTAAACACCCCGAGATTGTCCATTACCACCCCAGATAGCCAGTAAACACCCACATATTGCCTGTAACTAAAATGTATGCCCACGTATGGGGTACCGTTCTACTTAGGAGAACCTGCGTTACATATATTGAGGTGAGTTTTCTCCCCTGTTCCTCATGAAATTGAGAAATTTCAAACTAAACAAACATGTTATTGGAAAAATTCCATTTTTTCATTTTTACGGTTTAGTTTTGAATACTTTCCTCCAATACCTGTGGGGTCAAAATGGTCACCACACCCCAAGATGTATTCATTGAGGGGTGTACTTTCCAAAATGGGGTGAGTTTTGGGGGGGTTCTATTCTGCTGACACTACAGGGGTACTGCAAACGCACCTGGCGCTCAGAAACTTTTTCAGCAAAATCATGCACTGAAAATTCTAATTGGCACTCCCTTCCTTCTGAGGCCTGCTGTGTGCCCATACAGTAGTTTATGCCCACATATGGGGTACCGTTCTACTCAGGAGAACCTGCGTTACATATATTGGGGTGAGTTTTTTCCCCTGTTCCTCGTGAAATTGAAAAATTTTAAACTAAAGGAACATTTTATTGAGAAAATTCTATTTTTTTTTATTTTTACTGTCTTCTTTTGAATACTTTCCTCCAATACCTGTGGGGTCAAAATGGTCACCACACCCCAAGATGAATTCTTTGAGGGGTGTTCTTTCCTAAATGGAGTGACTTTTGGGGGGGGGGGGGGTTATTCTGCTGACACTACAGGGGCTCTGCAAACGAACCTGGCGCTCAGAAACTTCTTCAGAAAAATCTGCACTGAAAATGCTAATTGGCGCTCCTTCCATTCTGAGCCCCGTTGTGTGCCCATACAGTGGTTTATGCCCACGTATGGGGTACCGTTCTACTCAGGAGAACCTGCGTTACATATATTGGGGTGAGTTTTCTCCCCTGTTCCTCGTGAAATTGAGAAATTTCAAACTAAACAAACATATTATTGGAAAAATTCTATTTTTTCATTTTTACCGTCTTCTTTTGAATACTTTCCTCTAATACCTATGGGGTCAAAATGGTCACCACACCCCAAGATGTATTCTTTGAGGGGTGTACTTTCCAAAAATGGGGTGACTTTTGCGGGGGTTCTATTCTGCTGACACTACAGGGGAGCTGCGAACGCACCTGGCGCTCAGAAAATTCTTCAGCAAAATCTGAACTGGAAATGCTAATTGTCGCTCCTTCCCTTCTGAGCCCCGCTGTGTGCCCATACAGTGGTTTACGCCCACATATGGGGTACCGTTCTACTCAGGAGAACCTGCGTTACAAAATTTGGGCTGCATTTTCTCTCATGTTGCTTATGAAAATAAGATACTTTAATCTTAACAAATATATTACTGGAAAATTTCTATTTTCCATTTTTTTCTGGCCTAATTGTGAATACTTTCCTCCAGCCCCTGTAGGGTTAAAATGCTCATTATACCCCTAGATTAATTCTGTAAGGTGTCTAGTTTCCAAAATGGGGTCACTTATGGGGGTTTACAATATACAAGCCTCCTAAATCAACTTAAAAAAAGAACTGGTGCCTAAAAAAAATCAGTTTTGGAAATTTTATGAAAATTTCATCATTTGCTGATACATTTCTAAGCCCCATAACACCCTACAAAAGTGAAATATGTTTACGAAATGAAGCCAGAATAAAGAGGACATATTCATAATGTGACTTACTAACTAATTTTTGTCATATGACTTTCTTTTTTTAGAAGCAAAGAATTTCAAAGTTCGTAAAGTGCAAATTTTTAAAATTTTTCATGATATTTTGATGTTTTTCACACAAAAAAAAACACAAGACAGTGACCAAATTTTGCCACTAACATAAAGTACCATATGTTACGAAGAAACAATCGCTAGCATACGTTAAAGCATCACTGAGCTATAAGCGCATAAAGTGAGAGGTCAGATTTTGAAAAATGAGCCTGGTCTTTAAGGCCCAAATAGGCTTCATCCCTAAGGGGTTAAACATGAGGAGGAAAAAACTAAAAGTGCAAAAAATGAAAATTGGCTTGGTCACTAAATGGTTGACGCATTTTTTTAGAGACAGCACATTATGCCAGGAAGAAATGCTGGGAGATAGAAATCCTTAAGGCATGTTTATTATTCTTTGTGGATAAATGAAAAATTTCAATAAAAACTACAGTTAAAAAAAAAAAAAAAGAAATCCTTAAGGGAGCCTAATTGTGAATACAAGACCTGAAAACACTTTGGTCTTCTACTTAGGAACATAGGAAGTAGTTTACAGCTTCCAGTAGATCTTTTTAACTGTTGAATGTAAGGACTTGCTGTATCTATGCAAGTTATCTGCTTACTTTTCTTTAAATCTTATTTTTTTTCTCATTTTGGGATATTTTGGCAGCTTCAGAACCAATTACTAGTTTTCCATAGAGTTATGGACACAATGGTTTTGAACATACAACGGTCGTCATGGAACCAATTAATATCGTATGTTGAGGGACCGCTGTACTTTTGTACAAAATGCACAGGACTCTATCCCTGTCCGCACCTGCACCCATACAAACCACCGTACACCTTGGGTTATTTTTCCCCTTATCTGTGGGTGGTGTCACCGACATCCTGGGTGGGTCTACTACCACTCCAGGTTGCCGTGACAAGTGCCCAAGGGACCTGCAACAAGCCCGGAGGTTACCAACCAATTGGGGACATAAACTGGCCATATACAAAGCAGGTACCAACATCACACCTGTGCACTGTTACAGCGCTGGCGTCACGACAAATAATATCAACACTAAAGGCCTTATTACACAGAACGATTATCGGCCGTATTTGGCCATTATCGGCCATTACAGCCGATAATCGTCCTGTGTAATAGAACACTACCCAACAATACTACATGAATGATGTTGGCTGATCGTTGAAAGACAAACAACTCATATAGGAGCTATATGCTGCTGTCGCTCTGTGGAATGCTATGGGCTGCCCGTACCATCAAGCGATCATTTGGGCAGCCCCCCGTAGCTCTCTGAGGCCCCCAGCTCTGACCTGCTTGCTGCCGCCGGGCCAGACTGCAACCGTGTACCACATACATATGTAAATAAGAACAAATACGCTGGTTTTAGTAAAGTAACAGTTTCAGAAATAAATAAGGCATCAGTCTAGTCCTAGTTTCCTTAGTGACACAACCCCTTTAAGCAGATCCACAGTATAGTACACAGTGCTGATGGAAACAGCAAAAAAGCAACAACAAATCAGCACCAAATTGTGCCTGATTTGGCACACATCTTCTCCAACAGATTTTGGTGTGAAAGTTTTTTATTTTCAATCATTAGTTTATATTATGAAGTAATTACAGTAAGGCGACTTTCACACATTTGTGTATTCTGCTCTCATTTGCAGATCTGCAAATGTAAGCACAATATGGACCCATTCATTTATATGGCCCAATAGAAACATAAAAACATACATTGATGGCAAAAAAGACTGTTTGGGCCATCTAATTTGCCCTGTTAGCAATTTCTTTCTTATTATCTTAGGATAGATATAGGTTTATTCCAGGCAGGTTTACATTCTGTTACTATAGATTTACCTACCACATCTGCTGGGAGTTTTGTTCCAAGCATCTACTGCTCAGAAAAGTAATATTTTCTCATGTTGCTTTCCCCTTGATCTTGTGCTCGGTTAGTACCATCCCTACTTCAGACTATACAGATTCAAATCTTAGGCTGGGTTCACACTATGTATATTTGAGGCTGTATTTGGTCCTCATGTCAGGTCCTCATAGCAACCAAAACCAGGAGTGGATTGAAAACACAGAAAGGCTCTGTCCACACAATGTTGAAATTGAGTGGATGGCCGCCATATAACAGTAAATAACTGCCATTATTTTAATACCGCAGCCGTTGTTTTAAAATAACAGCAAATATTTGCCATTAAATGACGTCCATCCACTCAATTACAACATTATGTGAACAGATCCTTTCTGTGTTTTCAATCCACTCCTGGTTTTGGTTGCTATACAGCCTCAAACATACAGCCTCAAATATACATAGTGTGAACCTAGCCTTAAAGTGTTTCCTGATATGGTTTATGCCTCACACCCTCCACCATTTTTGTAGCCCGTCTTTGGACCCGTTCTATTTTATCAATATCTCCAGAACTGGACACAGTATTCCAGATGTGGCCTTACCAGAGCTCTATACAGCGGGATCACAATCTCCCTCTTCCTACTGGTTATACCTCTAGCTATACAGCCCAGCATACGATTTGCTTTCCCCACCGCCTGGTTGCACTGGTGACTCATTTTAAGGCTGTCAGTGCAGTTTAAGTTGCAGTGGAATTCATTTATTCTGCATTGGTTCTCAAATAAAATTAATTTAAAATAATTCTACTGTATACATACCGAAAAACATACATACAGAGGACTTTTACCTTAAAGGGGTTGACCACTTTATAGTAAAATTGCTTAATGTACAGTATTAGTAGGTGTACTCACTGTATATACTGACAGCATCTCCCTGTGTACCTCATAGAGCTAATATCAGACTCCCCTCCTCCAGGCTGTGCTGCCCTGCTCTGTGGTGTTTTGGTCCATAAGATTGATTACATGGAGAACCATGTGACCAGGCCCCGCCCCCCAGTGTCCACCACTGAGCCTGTATATGTCTATAGAGGACACAGGGGACAGGGCATGGTCACATGCTCCTCCATGTCAGCCATTTTGTGGACAGAAACAAAACAGAGCAGGGCAGCCCAGCCTGGAGGAGGGGAGTCTGATATTAGCTCTATGAAGTACACAGGGAGCTGCTGTCAGTGTATACAGTGAGCACACTTACTAATACTTTGTACTGACCTATTTTACTATAAAGTGGCCAACCCCTTTAAAAAAAAGAATGCCAGAACAGACAGGGGAAATAGAGAGATTTTTCTGGTCCCCCAAGGCTCACTCCTCAAGGTTCATTTAGTTTCTTTTTTTTGCAACAATAATTACAAAGATGACTTTAGAATACAGCAGTGTTTTTTTGTCACAGTAAATATAGTAACAACCCCCAATTTTGGTTCCTTATATGGAAGGAAATAGGCCAAATTCTGTAATTATTGGCACATAAGTGTAAAAACAATACTCTGAGGAGTGAAAATGTGTAAATCTAGTTGGTGAACTATATCGTTTTTGCTTACATTAGGAACTATTGTTATAAGGCCTCTAACCTAGCAAACCTATGGCTCAGTCCCAACTCACATATTAGGCACTACATAGCCACTGAGTTAGGAGAAGCGTCAGTCTTCTGCTCCTAATTTAATAGGACAAAGAGAGATGTGTGTGATGGTCTAGGTCACTAGAAGTTCAGTCATTTTTACATCAGAGCACATGCAGCGAAATATCTGATTGCACTAATAGCTTTCATTACTTTTAACATGTATTCACTTAGCCAAACAGGTGAAACTGATTTGTGCCAGGTTTTACAAGCCCAGGGGCTGAGATAGAGATGAGGTTTTGCTGTGACAAGCCCGAGCTTCTTCTGGTTCCCATCCCAGTTTGATATTTGTGAGAAATTCAATTTGAGAAAGCACCCTTTTCAACTTTCAGGCTAACTAGGATGCTAGAATCAAAACCAGATGTACTTATCAAGGCTAAAAATAACAAATATGCTGGAGGACCACCAGAGCAAGGGATAGAAGGAATCTCATGAAATTCTAGAACAATACATAATAATGTTCAGCAAACCACTAAGTCTGAAGTGAGACGGCTTTTTTTCCCCTTTCTGAAATTCTGAACAGTATCACAGTATTGTGCAGCCGTTATTTGAGATTGTTTAAGTGAAACCAAAGCCTGTCTGTTCTCCTCTTGCGCTCTCTTGCTCCCTTACAGGGCAGCCAAAGACAGGTCTGTCCAAGTGTGCCCATAGCAGGGGATGGTTTGTTTTGGCAAAAGGAGCAGGTGCCTTCCAAGTTCCAAGATCTGAAGTGTCAGCAGTGACCTCAGGTCTTGGGTGGCCAGCTTCACGCGTTCATTTCCCCCTGTCAGCTGATACTCCTGCCACCCACATACAATGGAAGATTTTAACAAGTTCAGAGTTCACAAAAATTATGTATTTCTGCTCACCGCCCATGATTTTGTTAGTTTTTAATTGTATAGTGTAGATAATAGAATATATATGCACAAACAGTGGGAAAAATACAGAAGGTTTTTATTTATTTATTTATTTTTTGCATTCTTTTGAAATGGAATTTAGACATGGAAAATTGTCTGTGGCAAAGAAAAATTTTAGTCTTGGAGAAATTTCATATATATTTCTATTGGTTGATAGAACCAGTAAATTACAAGCAGTATGAATTATGTTGTGGGAGGGTTTACTACATTAAAAGACTTCAATAGAGAACACAAGGGTTTTGTTATGAAAATAAAGTCAAATTTCCTGAACAACATGTGGTTATGAACAACCACTTTACTGGGATTAGTCTGTAATATCCTAAAAAGTGATATCAATTAGAATAATTTGGAAAGGTATATTTAAGCGCCACCACCTCTAATTTTAGCTTAGATTGGTGGGGGTCCCAGGAGAAGGTAGGTCAACAGCATTTAAATTCCAAAAAACTGTGTTAACAACCAAATTTACTACATCATTGTTATTTCCAGTGACGACTTCATGGTGGTAATTCACATGTTATCAAAGAATTATAAGTAACACATTTTATTCAGAGATTAAAGGACAGCCATCCAGTAAACCAACAATATTGTAGTGACTAGTTATCACTAAGACCACAATGCCAAAATAGAGAACCAAAGAAGACCAAATAGATACATTGTATTAGTGTCATGGCCGCGGCGGCGTCCCGTGCTCCGGGACGCCGCCGCAACCGCCATCCAGCTCAGGCAGCTGCCTGGGTCCTGGTGCAGGGACCCGGCGCTGCGGTCTGTTCGGCCCCGGGGGGCGCCTCACCTCGTCCCGCTCCTCCTTCCGTCTGTGCCGGCCGGCGCGCGCGTCCCCGCCTCCTAGGGCGCGCGCGCGCCGGCTGTCTCAGATTTAAAGGGCCAGTCCGCCCCTAATTGGTAGTTGCACCCAATCACTCCCTATAAATCCCAGCATGCCCTGTCCCCTGTGTTGGAGCCTCTACATGCTTCCCATAGCGTTTGGCCCAGCTCCCTGTTGTTCCTGATACCTGTCCGCTACCTGGTCCCTAGTCCTTGTTCCTGACTCCTGTCCGCTACCCAGTCCCTACTCCTAGTCCCTGGTTCCTGCTTCCCGTCTCTCTGCTGTTCCTGTGTTCAGCCTGTCACCTGCGGTACGCTTACACGCCACTGTCAGTACCTGCTCCTGTCACGCCTCGCCTGCCGTCACCAGCAACCAAGCCAGGGGTAGCGACCTGGGGGTCGTCTGCCGCAGCAAGTCCATCCGGCTTTGCGGCGGGCTCTGGTGAAAACCAGCGGCCCCTTAGACTCCGCTCCCTGGTGAGGTTTGTGCCATCGCTGGTGCCGGTCCAGTGGATCCACTACTCTAGGCGTTACAATTAGAACCCATTAAAACTCAACCTTTATTACAATATTACAGTACAACCAGAAGCAAAAATAACACACCAGAATACATAATTTGACCCCTACTTTTGTGCATCAAAGGGCTCTGTCTTGAAGGGGTTAAAATGGGCCTAACTGATTTATCTCTGACTTTCATCACCCAACATGCATGATTTTTAGTCTTAATGGTTGCTAGCTCAATGTTAATTTTGGAAAAATTATATATGTGGCATGCTACCATCATTATTGGAATGTGATTGCAATCGGAGTCAGAGCTAGTTTTGGCTGGAGTCGGAGTCAGAGCCGGAGTCGGAAAAAATGTACCGACTCCAGCTTTTAAAAAAATCTTAGAACAATTTAGATAGAGTTTTAATATGAATTTTATAAGTTTTGCTCATCAATACATATTATGAGCAACATTCTAATAGGACACTGGCCCTATTAGATAAGGGTGGTCAGGGAAAAGTTGTCGGTCACTATTTGGCAGTTTGTTTCTGAGCTGGAAGAGTCCATTGTGTGGGGAGATCTGTGCTGTTCTCTCCCTGGATGCTGGATGACTGTATATAAGCAGCAGTGTACTATGGAGATATCCTGTGTAATATAGAGGAGGAGAAGACATAAGTAGTGTAGCAGTAACCTCTGTCCTCGGTGTGGTGTTCTTCTTCAGTGCTCAATGGCTGCAGCAGGCTCTGTGTGTGTGTGTGTGTGTGTGAGTGTGTTTGTGCTATGGCTGCAGCAGGCTGTGTGTGTGTGTGCTATGGCTGTAGCAGGCTGTGTGTGTGTGTGCTATGGCTGCAGCAGGCTGTGTGTGTATGCTATGGCTGCAGCAGGCTGTGTGTGTATGCTATGGCTGCAGCAGGCTGTGTGTGTGTGTGTATGTACTATGGCTGCAGCAGGCTGTATGTGTATGCTATGGCTGCAGCAGGCTGTGTGTGTATGCTATGGCTGCAGCAGGCTGTGTATGTGTGTGTGTATGCACTATGGCTGCAGCAGGCTGTATGTGTATGCTATGGCTGCAGCAGGCTGTATGTATGTGTGCTATGGCTGCAGCAGGCTGTGTGTGTTTGTGTGTGCTATGGCTGCAGCAGGCTGTGTGTGTGTATGTACTATGGCTGCAGCAGGCTGTGTGTGTGTTTGTGTGTGCTATGGCTGCAGCAGGCTGTGTGTGTATGCTATGGCTACAGCAGGCTGTGTGTATGTGTGCTATGGCGGCAGCAGGCTGTAAGAGTGTGTGCCATGGCTACAGCAGGCTGTGTGTGTATGCTATGGCTGCAGCAGGTTGTGTGTTTGTGCTATGGCGTGCCCCCACACCTACAGTGACTCCTCTATATCACTATGTTTGACCCCCCTCTATATTACTATGGCTGACATCTATATTATAGATATCTGGCATTGTTAGCAGTGTTTCTGTGTATATGGTGAATATTTAGTTAGAAACTAAAAGACCACCTGCTCCTTATAGTCTAGTTGTAAGTTGTTCAGGACATGGAGGCTGGAGACTGGCTGCACCCACTGCACACACAGGAGAAGCTGCTTTATATCTTTCCTTATTGCCTGAGAAATTGCCCCAGGATCATGTAGGACATTAGAGAGAAGCTGCTGAGCCAGTGTGATAAATAACTCCCCTGGTATATGACTGTCCTTTTATGAAGGAGCAGGAGTCTGAGTTGGTGCTGATAAAATTCAGGAGTTGGAGTCAGAGTCGGAGCTGCGGCTTACCAACACCAAAGTCCTGGTCTAAACCAGTGTAATTTCAAGTTCCTTTAAATTGTAATGGGGTAATTTTTTTTAAACTAATACTTAACGCAAACTAATCGTTAATTCTGGCACATCTGTAGACTGTCTAGTCCATGGATCTCCAAACTGCGGTCCCCCAGCTTTTTGCAAAACCACAATTCCTATCATGCCCTGACAGCTAAATATTTGGATTTGGCTGTCAAGGCATGATGAGAAATGTAGTATTGCAAAAGCTGGGGGACCGCAGTGCATGAACTAGATAGTCTACAGATGTGCCAGAATTATCAATTAGTTTGCATTAAGTATTAGTTAAAAAAAAAAAATTACCCCATTACAATTTAAAGGAACTTGAAGTTACACTGGTTTCATGGATCTGTGGGGGGGATAACTATAGTATTATCTGTAGAGGAGGAAATACAGTCATATTCATCAATAATAATCTTTTAAGCAAATATACCATCAGGTACAAGTGTAGCATATCAATAGAACGGCGCATTGATTCTATTGGAGCCGCTTTACAAAGGGGCGGGGGTTTCCTCCCACTGGGGGCGGGCCGGCCCACCTCCAGTGCTTCAGACCGGCACTGGACGGCGTTCTTCTGATATGCTACACTTAAAGTTAATGTTCTTGATGGTGCATTCACTTTAAGGCAAGCAGTAGTTGAATAAGCATACCACTGTCAAGAATAGTGAGGTGACAAATACAAGGAATAAAAAAAAACTTTAGAATTTTGTTAATGTTCAGATATTTTATATGACATCATAATGTCTGAATCCATTTGTAGATAATGATGCTGAAGTACGCAATCCCTTTATGCTGATTATCCGGGATTATTTTCTGGCCACCCCTCATGAAAAGTAAGCCTTAATTAATTTCCCACAACTTTCCCAAAATCTCTCTTGACATCAAAAACACTTGATGGTTGGTTGCAAGTCTGTGAAATAATAATGTATATATTATTCTGGCATTTTTATAGATTGATTAATGGGCTTTCATTTTCTTGGAGCTGAGGGAAAGAAGTATTTGGAGGCTAACGCTTTGAAAAGTGAGTCTACAGAACTTCTTCAAACTCTCCACAAAGGCATTTGTGGAAAATGTTGCAGAAAGAATAAACAAAACCACAATCAGTTTCCAAATGTTACATTTATTACAATCAGTAGGCTTTATAGTTATAGCTACAAGGAATTCTAGAACACACATCACACGCTGTCTATAAATAATGCTAAGAAACACAAGTCGGAGACGGAGCATAGAGATAGCGTCATTTTGGAAATCAACAGCTGTGTGGCTCAGAACAGTAGCAGCTGATTGGGTCATAATTATAAGTTAACCAACGTTATGTCCAACTGATTAGTAACACCTGTGATTTACATGCAAAAGACACCGCTATGTTTTGGGCAATAACAACATTCTAGAGAATAATCTGCAGATGATGAGTTAATTAAGGACCCATGGCATAATAGAGGACTCAAAGACCTATGGAAATGATTTCCTTGTCTTCAGAGATTGCATTTATTCCAGACCTGACTCCCCTTGTGACTGTTCTTTATATGCAAGAAATTATCAAAAGGGTTGTGACAAGAAAATATAACATTTATTCAGAACCTGAAATAGTGAGAAAAGAATAAACATCTTATAGTCCTCCTGTACCCTCCGATGCGCCAAGTCTTCTGCTGGTCTCCATGTTTTACAGGTTCTGTTAAATCCTGACCCAACAGTACCTACCTGCTTAACCAGTCGTCTGTGGTGTCCTGCCTTGATCTCTAATCAGGAAGGCCCTGTGGGGTCATTGCAATACAGAACGCAGATAAAATAGAGGCCAGTAGAGAACTGGGGACATTGACAGGGCAGCTGCAGGAGATCATAAATATGAGTATAGCTTGTTTATTATTTTCACACAACCCGTATGGTGAAAAGTTTTGTTTTACCCAGGCAACCCCTTTAAAGGGGTAGTGCGGCGCTAAGAAATTATTCACAAAATAACACACATTACAAAGTTATACACTTTGTAATGTATGTTATGTATGTGAATGGCCTCCTTCCCCGTGTTCCCCGCCCCCCACCCACGGACCCAGAAGTGTGATGCATTATACATCGTGTCGACCCCCGTCCGCATTTCTTCTGATAGTGATGTAATCTTCAGGAGGCCGGCTGACCCGCTCCTGCCGTCCCTCATGCCGACCTCCCTCTGCCGCGTCATAACTGTGCTCAGCCGCTATTGGCTGAGCACAGTTATGACGCGGCAGCGAGGGGCCGGCATGAGGGACGTCAGGAGCGGTTCGGCCAGCCTCCCAAAAACTACATCATTGTCAGAAGACGGCGGACGGGGGTCGACACGAATCAGGTATGTATAATGCACTACACTTCCGGGTCCACGGCGGGGGGCGGGGAACATGGGGAAGGGGGCCATTCACATACATAACATACATTACAAAGTTGTATAACTTTGTAATGTGTGTTATTTTGTGAATAATTTTCTTAGCGCTGCACTACCCCTTTAAGCATATCATATTATCATTGGAACCTCAGTCATTACGGTAAAATATAGGTAAATCTCAAGATCAGGAGTAGAAAGGATGCACAGCGGCATTCACCATTAGTTGCAAATTCTTGATTTCATCCGGTGAGAATAAGCACTGATGTAGATAAAAATGTTCAGGCGTTAGGATGGCTTGGCCCACTGGAGGGTCATAAAATTCTCCCATGGACCCAGACAACTACACTGTACTTTGTGCTTTCTTATGGTAGCAGTGCCATTGCACAGTCAGAGAGATAATTAGCACTATTATCTGAAGTCTAAGAGGCACAGCTTTTACACAGTGCAGACTGCGCCGGGTGTGACCTGAGTCTGTCTTACTGACTTCAGATGACACACAGCAGCATTACTAAGTAGGTCTCTCTATGCATTGGATCCCTGGATTATTAGATGATCCAGGACACTGCAGTGCTAAAATGAACTCTAAAATGAAAACTGGTTAACTAAGCAACAGCACCTGAGCCAGGTTTCTTATTGCTCTGCCCCCCTTTCTTTCCTGCTAAACAAGACAAGCCAAATGGGAGGCAGGAGCAAAAGATGAAAGATCCCATGCACAGTATGTCGGCCTAAAAACAGGGGGGACAAATAGTTTGAGGATTTTACTACACAGGGTGTACATTCAGTATGGAGACCTAACTATAAAGGGGGGTGGGGGGTGGCATAGTGTATGGGGATCTAACTACGGGGTAGGACACACACTATTGGAGCCTAACTACTGGGGGCATATGCCGTTTCCCGGGGGTTTCTAGGTGACAACAGCTTGTTCATGTTTTACTAGGGCACTTGTCACGGTGGCCAGGAGTGGTGATACCCACCCTGGGACACACTGGCTTTGTGCTTTGTAAGGGTAGCACAAATGTGTGGGTGCAGGTGCAGGTATGGCAGAGAGTAATGAATACAGATTTCAAATAAACTTTTCATACGTGAAAGTGCGTCAGAAATAATCACAACAGATAATGTCCCTTCTCTTGATGGACAACACGGAACATTTGGCTTGTGTACTTGAAGTGTAGTTGGTTAAGAGAATAGCTGAGTTGAGTAGGTTAGAAAGTGTAGCTAAATTGAGTAGGTTAAGGGACTGTCTTGGGGGCCTTGCCTATGTAGTACAGTACTCTGCCAGGATATCTTGCAGTGACTTTTTGTAGAAGAAGAAGAAAACTCTCATACGGTTGAGAAGAAGAAGAGAAGACGAAGACTTCCTTTTGCCAACAAGTCCAGCAAGTGTCAGGTTTGGTAGTACAAGTCCAGGTTTGAACAACTGGGTAAAGCTAACCTCTTAAGATAACCAGAGTAGGCCAAGCAAGATTCAAGGTTGAACCCAGGTGACAATTACCCCACCTTTGGATTTAGCACTGCATAACTTGTAGAGGAAAGTGTTTCATAAAGAAAATCTGTAAGCTGTGACTCCTGAGAAGGGCCCTGGCCCAGTTATAAGCTTCAACAGCTGCTCTGTGTCAGCATCTATCATGCAGAATGGGGGCCTTATTATAGAGGGACAGTGGGGCATACAGTATGAGACCTTACTACAGGGAAGGACATACATATGGGGGCCAAACTACAAATGGAGACATACAGAATAAGGGTCTAACTGTATGAGTGGGGCACACAGTATAGGGATTAACAACTGAAAGGAAAGACACTATGGGGAAGGCATATAGTATAGGGGTCTAACTATACAGAAGGAGACATACAGTATGGGGACCTTACTATAGGGGAGGACATATAGTATGGAGGTCTAACAACTAGGGGGCATACAGTATGAGGGTCTAATTATATGGGGGGTGCATACAGTGTGGGAGGCTAACTACAGGGGAGGACATATAGTATGGGGACCTCACTACTAAGATAACATATAGTATGGGAGCCTTATTAGCAGGCTGTAACACAGAAAAATGTTTAAAAAAAAAAAATAATACTTAATATTTACTTGTTGTGCAATTGATCTTGTTAGACCTAGTTCCCTATAAGACCAAATTACTGTTCCTTATAGGACCAAATTAGCTAGAGTCTATTAGAATCTATTACTACTAAATAACAATATGATTTAGGATGTAAGAGTGGGCATAGATACGGTAAGTGTAAGCAGGCTAACTGCAATTTTTAATAACATCACAGCTAACAGCCGTATATAGATTCATGTGCAGCATTACTCACATATTATAAACTACTGTAATCAGATGTGACCAATATAGCACTGTAATGCACAACATTATTTCCACTGCTCAATAGACTAGTAGCGTTTATTTATTTGTGACACATATGTTTGAATAGATTTGTGGGAAAATGTCAGTCAGTGAACTCTCCATCACAGACAGGGGATAACTAAACCCAAGGGTGTTCACTGTGATCCAGAGTTCCAAAAACATCATAGGAAAGAAGGTTCTTGGGAAAGCCAAAGCAATTTTTTATATCTGGCTTCTATAATTATCAAGCTAAGAGTATATTCACACAGCACATTTTTCTGAAGGGGAAAAATACCATCCAATACATTGCAAACATTGCAAGAGTAGACTTGCATTTTCATGCATTTTACCCACTGTCATGAGCAAAACACTAGAATTAAGTTACATGCAAGCATATTAAGAATGCACACTGAAAAATATATATGTTAAAATATTTCAAGTAAAACAATGGGGAGCACTACGAGTACATTGTTTTAGCGCCAAAATGCTCTTTATAGAGTCAGCCTAAGGGATCTATCCATTTAATTATCAAGCTTCTCTTATGAAGCACATGTATTCCAGTTATCTAGCCCATTATTGGTGTTCTTAGAGATATGTATCATGGACATTTTAGATGCATTTCAGTCAAATGGAGACAAAAATTATAATCGTCAGCAAGCAAGAAAATCCTCAATCTCTCTCTATATATAAATAGAGATATACACAGGTATCCAAATTATTATGCCAATTATATTTTTCTCTCATTTTCCTAAAAAGTAATCAACGTCACAACTTAAAATACTCAAAATGAACAACAAAATGTCCAAATTATTATGCACAACAGTGTTTCAATACATTTTATGGGTTGTATGGAACTAAAAACGGGAATTTGTTGAATTTGTAGCATTTGCAGCAAGAGGTCACATTTACTGAAATCAAAAAGCTATTTAAATCAAAAACATCTTAAGGCCATGTTCACACAATGTGAACCCGGTTGGGTCACAGAACGGCTGGTACTGCAGTATCGGCCCTGATCATCTTCATTTGTGCTGAATTGGGATGTGGGCGCATCAGTGTTCGCCCGCATCCCAATTTACTATTCAGAGCCGGAGCCGCACTCTCCATTCAATAAATAGCGGCCGCACAAAACTGACATGTCAGTTTTTTGTACGGCCGCTAGCGATCCCGGCCAGAGTGTATACTATGTGTATACACTCTGGCCAAGATTCCCTTTAACTGCCACTTTCTGAAGGTACAGGCGGTTTGAGGAGGGCGGATTGTGGGTACAGAGTCGCTTTAAAACCTTAATCTATATACCTTTATACAAACCTTTATACAAACCTGTCTGTGCTCATACAGGAGGGCATACATTTTTAATAACTTTAGTTCAATAACTATACTAGGATTAATTGATGGACTTTCAGGACTGATGGTTGTACTTTTCCTAAAAGCTTGTGAAGCAAAGACTGCAGACATTACACAACCATCAGTTCACATTTTTATGTTATCAGCATTTATTAAAGGGCTGTTCTCTCTCTATCTTTAACTCCCAGCATACCCGAGAGCTTCATAAATGTAGGGCATTCTTAGAGTTGTAGTTTGACTAAACGCTTGCTATTCACAAAGGGAGTTGTGGACATAGATATAGTTGAACCCAGCATGAAACCATGTAAGCATGCCATTTCTCACTGGTTCTTTGGTTGTATCCACATGGATGAGAACAGATGTGAAATTCACCTGTTGTGGATTTGGGATTGTTTCACTTCTTACTGTATACAGTGATGAGATCCACAGTGAGTCTGCAACAAAATGTACATGTAATTCAGGGGACAAATCTGCATGAAAATTTCCAACATTTGTGGAATAACCCTAATAGGGTGTATATACGTTCAGTTCCTTGGGCAGCACATGCTGTAAAGATAGCACTGCTGGTGGGGCCTAGGTACCCATGTCTGACACTGTCACCACAACATGACTACTATCATTATGGCTACAGATTACACACTATATATATGTTACTTTTTTTTTTTTTTTTTTTATAATGACTTACATGTGATGTTGTTCACTTTCCCTTTTTTTCTTCATCTGGCCTAGACAATCTCTTCCAGACATAACTTGTCTGTGCAGAACCTTCCAGACACACATCTTTGTCCAGCTCCCTCCATACTTTTCGTCACCTATAGTGCCCCAAACTGTAATAATGCCCCTTTTGGTGTATTTCACAATAAGTACATAACTTGCTTTAATAGATAGAGAGGTGCCTCCAGTAGATACTTTTCCCATTAGGTAAATGCTACCTATAGATAGGTTTTCCAATTAAGTAGATCTTCCCATATGTTATTTCCCCCATTAGACAGGTCCCCCCATTGGTAATTTCCTTCATTAGCCCTGTCCCCAGTAGCTAATTTCACCAATTATCCAGGACCGATGGCCTCCCTGTAGGTAGCTTCCCCAGCACCCAGGTCTCCCTGTAGGTAATATCTCTATTAGCCAGGACCCTGTTTCTCCAGTAGCCAGGTGTCTTCCTGTAGGTAATATTTCCAGTAGCCAGGTGTCTTCCTGTAAATAGTTTCCAGAGAAGGTAGTTTTTCTTGTAGACAGTATGCCCATAGCAGGTCCCCCTCTATAGGTAGTATCCCCAGTGTGGACACTCCCAGCAACTTTTAAGGGTACTATTACACGGAACGATAATCGGCCGAATCGGCCCGATTCGGCCTATTATCGATCCATGTAATAAATACAACGATCAGCCGATGACAACAATCATTGGCTGATCGTTGATATAGGTTCTGACTTATTTTTGTCAGGCGCCGACTGCGCACCGCTATGTGTAATAGTGAGAGGAGGGGGGAAAACTTGCAAAATCAGCAATAACTATTTTCCCCACTGTATATAGAATAAAGATATACAATATTGTTCTTTTATTTCACCTACTAATTATTACTAACCTACTAGTTATCTGATATTTCTTTTGCTAAAGTTTAAGAGCACTCTTAATAATGAGCATGGATTATTTCTAGCCAACCCTCGTAGACCTGTAAGTCATACCAAACACTATTATACCTTCATTTAGAGCATTGGTGAGGGTCCCAGTTGTTGTCTTCTGACATATTGCAAGGAACCATTCAAAGTATTAAAACCAAACCATAAAAACACTTATTCAGGTTCAATGTAATATAAATATTTTAATTTAGGGAGGCTGGCAACTAGGATTTGAATTGGCCATGTGTGTACAGTCATATTACATAGAAATAAAAAGTAATCAATAAGGCATTTAGGGTATATTAATCTGGAAACTCTTTGGATGCCCCTGCATATAGATGTAACATCAAGATCTTTACCCAGGAAAAACATGTAATTCTTATTGTAGAGTCACCTACATTTTATCGGTAAGAAATCCATATTTTGTTAGCTATTGAATATTTTGACAGCAATTAGAAAGTACATGAATGACCTACCGTTTTTCTATTAATTCATATGGATATCTACCATCTACACCTGTTCTGAATATGATGCTGGGAAAGCTTGACCTTTTCTAGACTCTGCCATCTGGATCCCAGTGGATTTTTGATGAGAATCTACTATGCCTTACAGGTATATTTATGTTGAAACATTTGTCTGACGGGTGACATAACCCATGGTCCATCTTGAGAACATCTAACATCCTTAGCTCCTGCTGTTTCCCATTCCCCTCCAGAAAATAATTCCAGATGAAATGGTGGGAGGTAGAGCACAAAGGTAGAGTCAGGTGTCTGTACTTGCTGGGGGCTGATACTTGATGCCAGTGTACAGTATGTAACTCTGTGTCCAATGTATTTTTGCAGCTGAGAGCACAGTTTGCAGTCTTAGTTCAATTAGAGAAAAATGAATAGCCAAGGATGACCTTTCCTGCCTCACAAGGGGAGATGGGAGGGGAAATGTGAAATGTTACAATGCTGAATATTACAAATTCTCCAGGCGAGAACTGAGGTCACAAGAGATCAGGAAGCAAAAAAAATTAGACATATATAGCCATACACACAGAAAACATGTATAGCCATACACACAGTAACACAAATTAGGAAAATTCCATGTCCCTTGCCATTTATGATATTGGTAACTAATTTTTTTATGCCAATATAAAGAAATATTATGCTACACGAAAGATATTAGTATATAACTATCCTTCTGTGTATATCATGTATCTTGTCTAGGTCAGTGATTCTGCATGGTTCATTGTATTGATGAGAAAAGAAAGAAACAGTAGTAGGAATAATAAAAACTTTGGGGGAGATTTATCAAACTGGTGTAAAGTAGAATTGTCTTAGTTACCCCTAGCAACCAGAGTCCACTTTTCATTCCTCACAGATTCTTAGAAAAATGAAAGGTGGAATCTGATTGGTTGCTAAGGATCTAAGGATTGTTTGGGTTGCCCCTCCCGCTGCTACCCAAGTGCTGTCTGTGTGTGTAATAGCAAAGTGCAGCAAGCGGGAAAGTGAACACTGAGCTGTCAGGTCGTCGCTCGCTTTCCTGGAACATTGGGCCGTGTAATATGGCCTAAAGTGTCCCTGATAGGCTGCCAGATGATCACTTAGCCTGGCCAGCCTAACACACCCCTGGGTTTTGAATGAGGTGCTACTTGTGATGGCCGGGCATCCATAGCAACAGACACTCGTCTCCCTTGCCATACAGCAGAAGAACCGAGCAGCACAGTGAGGTTAGGTACGTTTCTGACAGCTAGCTCTAATCTTTCTGTCTCCTGTGTTATTAGACGCAGTTGGGATGGAAGCAGAGATGGTGGGGGAGGCGCTTTCAGCTTCTGCACTGGTCAAAAAGATGGTAAGTAGAAGCTCCATGTACAGTCCTTTCATGTACTGAGCACCCCTTCTCTCCTATATGGTATACTTCACTCCTGTACTTTGCCTCCCCCGCTCTGCTGAACTGTGAATGTGTAACGCCTGGACTAGTGGATCCACTGGACCGTCACCAGCGATGGCACTAACCTCACTAGGGAGCGGAGTCTAAGGGGCCGCTGGTTTTCACCAGAGCCCGCCGCAAGGCGGGATGGACTTGCTGCGGCAGGCGACCCCCAGGTCGCTACCCCTGGCTTGGTTGCTGGTGACGGCAGGCGAGGCGTGGCAGGAGCCGTAGGCAGGAGATGGTACTGGCAATGGTCTGTAGGTGAGACCGCACGTGACGGGCTGAACACAGGAACTAAGGAGTAACGGGGAAGCAGGAACCAGGAACAAGGAGTGGGGACCAGGTAGCGGACAGGGATCAGGAACAAGGACTAGGGACCAGGTAGTGGACAGGAATCAGGAGACAACAGGGAGCTGGGCCAAACGCTATGGGAAGCATGTAGAGGCTCCAACACCTGCAGTGAGGCAGGGCTGGAATTTATAGGGAGTGATTGTGTGCATGACCAATTAGGAGCGCACTGCCCCTTTAAATCTGAGACAGCCGGCGCGCGCCCTAGGAGGCGGGGACGCGCGCGCCGGCCGGCACAGCGACGGACAGGAGCGTGGAGAGGTGAGGCGCCCCCCCGGGGCCGAAGTAACAGCAGCGCCGGGTCCCTGCCTATGGACACCGGCTGCTGCATGGGGAAGAGAGGAGTCGCGGCGGCGGCCCGGAGCACGGGACGCGGCCGCGGCCGTGACAGTACCCCCCCCCCCCCTTTGGCCTCCCCCTCTTTCTGGCCTGTAGGAACCTCTTGATGAGATCTTGGTCCAGGATGTTAGCCTCGGGTTCCCAGGACCTCTCCTAAGGACCAAATCCTTTCCAGTCCACCAGGAAGAACCGTCTCCCTCTGACAGTTTTCATGGCCAGAATGTCTTTGACAATGTAGACGTCGTCAGAGACGGCTTGTGGAGCAGAGAGCGAAGCCTTATCGGAGAACCGGTTGAGGACTACTGGCTTTAAGAGGGAGACATGGAAGGCATTCGGAATCCGCATCGTAGGAGGTAGGCGGAGTTTGTAGGTGACAGGGTTGAGGCGTTTTAGCACCGAGAAAGGACCGATGAATCGAGGACCCAACTTGTAGCTGGGAATCTTGAGTCGGACATATTTGGCCGAGAGCCAGACTTTGTCCCCAGGGAGAAAATTCATGGCGGGTCTTCTTCTCTTATCCGCCTGGTCCTTCATGCGGTCAGATGCCTTGAGCAGAGATTGTCGAGTCTGTTCCCAGATTGACTGCAGGTCAGATAACAACTCCTCCACGGCTGGGACCTCAGAGGATGGAGAGAGGGGCAGAGGAGGGCGAGGATGACGTCCATAGACCACATAGAAGGGTGACTTGCCTGTGGAGCTCGAGTCCAGATGATTGTAGGAGAACTCCGCCCATGGAAGCAGACTGGACCAGTTGTCCTGGCGAGCGGAGACAAAATGTCGAAGATAACTGCCAAGGACCTGATTGACCCTCTCCACTTGCCCATTAGTCTGGGGATGATAGGCCGAAGAGAAGTCCAGCTTCACTTGGAGTTGAGAGCAGAGAGCACGCCAGAATCTGGAGACAAATTGTGAGCCTCTGTCAGACACTATATGAAGAGGAAGACCATGGAGGCGGAAGATATGCTGAAAGAACAGCTGGGCCAGGCGAGGAGCTGATGGTAATCCAGGAAGAGCCACGAAGTGGGACATCTTGGAAAAGCGGTCAGTTACGACCCAAATGACCGTGTCACCCGCAGATGGAGGTAAGTCTGTGACAAAGTCCATGCCTATATGGAACCAGGGGCGGTCTGGGACTGGCAAGGGCTGAAGTAGGCCGGCAGGTTTTTGATGGGAGGACTTGTTTCTGGCACAGATGGTACAAGACGCCACAAAGTCCTTGACATCTTGGAGTAGGCTAGGCCACCAGTAGTGGCGGGAGATCAGTTGCCCGGTCTTTAGAGCTCCCGGATGCCCGGCCACCATAGAGGAATGACCCCATTTCAAGATGCGTTTACGGAGTGCGGGGCGCACATAAGTCTTACCGGGAGGCAATCTCTGCAGAGTAGAAGTAGCAACAGGTACTAGGCGATCGGGAGGAATTATGTGACGAGGAGGCTCCTCTTGCCCCATGACATCGGATGCTCGGGATAACGCATCGGCCTTTATATTCTTCTCGGCTGGACGGAAATGAATGGTGAAGTTGAACCGAGAGAAGAAGAGGGACCACCTGGCCTGCCGGGGATTGAGGCGTTGAGCCGATTGGAGGTAGAGGAGGTTCTTGTGGTCCGTGTAGATGTTAACGGAATGTCTAGCCCCCTCTAGGAGATGACGCCACTCCTCCAGTGCCAACTTGATAGCCAGGAGTTCACGATCTCCAATAGTATAGTTCCTCTCGGCCGGGGAAAAAGTTTTAGAAAAGAACCCGCAGGTTCTGATCTTGCCTGATGTGTCCCTTTGCGAGAGGACGGCTCCTGCGCCCACAGAAGAAGCATCAACTTCAAGTGAAAACGGCTTGGAGATATCCGGGCGAACTAGAGCAGGAGCGGAGGCAAAGGCAGACTTTAGGCTATTGAAGGCTTGTTCGGCCTCTGGAGGCCAGCGTTTGGGATCCGCCCTCTTCTTTGTGAGAGCCACTATGGGTGCTACCAGGGTAGAGAAGTGAGGGATGAATTGCCGGTAGTAGTTGGCAAATCCAAGGAATCGTTGGATAGCTCTAAGTCCCTCAGGGCGAGGCCATTGGAGAACAGCTGAGAGCTTGGCAGGATCCATCTGTAGGCCCTGGTCGGAGACAATGTACCCAAGAAACGGCAGGCTGCTTTGATGGAAAACGCACTTCTCCAGCTTGGCATATAAACGGTTGGCCCGTAATCTTCGTAGTACCTGCCGTACATGGGACACGTGGGTCTGCGGATCGTGGGAGAAGACCAGGATGTCGTCAAGATAGACAATGACGCAGACATAGAGGAGGTCGCGGAATATATCATTCACGAATTCCTGGAAGACCGCTCGGGCGTTGCATAGGCCGAATGGCATGACCAGATATTCGTAGTGCCCATCCCTGGTGTTGAAAGCGGTCTTCCATTCGTCTCCTTCACGAATTCGGATCAGGTTATACGCTCCCCTCAGATCCAGCTTAGAGAAGATCCTAGCTCCACGGAGACGGTCGAATAGTTCGGGGATTAGCGGAAGAGGATAGCGGTTCTTGACAGTCACCTTATTTAAGCCCCGGTAGTCTATGCATGGGCAGAGGGAACCGTCCTTCTTCTGCACGAAGAAAAATCCAGCGCCAGCAGGAGAGGTGGATTTACGAATGAAGCCCTTCTGTAAGTTCTCCCGGAAGTAGGAGGACATGGTTTCCGTCTCGGGCACCGAGAGAGGGTATACTCGACCACGTGGAGGAGAAGTTCCTGGAAGAAGGTCTATAGGGCAATCATAGGGCCGATGAGGTGGTAGAGAGTCCGCCTCCTTAGCCGAAAAAACATCAACGAAGTAATGGTATTCCTGCGGTAGTCCCGAATGAGGCTTGGCGTCAGCAGGTGACCTCGTAGCGCACTTGGGTTGAGGAGGTCTCAGACACCTATTTGGACAGTCCTGGCCCCAGCTGAGAACCTCCCCAGTTCTCCAGTCCAGCTTAGGGGTATGTAGTTGCAGCCAAGGGAGACCCAACAGGATGTTGGAAGAGGAATGGCGCAAAACGTAGAAGGAGATCCTCTCCTGATGTAAGGCGCCCACCTGGAGGACTAGGGGTTCCGTCTGGCAGTGCACAGCTTCGGAAAGAATCTCGCCCGTGACCGAAGAGATAGACCGGGGTTGGGTCAGCTGTATCACGGGTAGCCGCCATCTTTGGACCAACGAAGCAGAAATGAAACTGCCAGCAGCGCCAGAGTCGATAAGGGCAGTAGTCTGGAGAACTTGCCCTGTGGGTGTCTGGATGGAGACTGGCATAGTCAACCTTGGAGAGGTGGCATTCACACCTAGGGAGGCCTCTCCCACCGGACCTAGGTGCGAGCGTTTCCCGGACGCTGAGGATGTTGGGGACATCTCTGCCGGTAGTGATCAGCGCCACCGCAATAGAGACAGAGATTCAGCTCCATTCGACGGGCTCTCTCATCAGTCGTCAGGCGAGCTCGTTCCACCTGCATGGGGACTTCTGGAGACGACTGGGGCATAGGAGCAACGGGACTCTGGAACACCGGTGCCAGCCGAGGATGTCGACGGGGCAGGCTCAGTCGTCGTTCCTGCCGGACCTCCTCCTCTCTCTCGGAAAATCGGTTGTCGACTCTGGTAGCCAGTAGGATAAGATCGTTCAGAGATGTAGGGAGGTCGCGGGCGGAGAGCACGTCTTTCACTCGACTGGATAGGCCCTTCTTAAAGGTGGCTAATAGGGCGGCCTCGTTCCAGTCCAATTCAGCTGCCAGGGTGCGGAACTGGATGGCATAGTCACCAACAGAGGAGCTCCCTTGAGAGAGGTTGAGAAGAGCAGTCTCAGCTGAAGTAGCACGGGCAGGTTCCTCAAAGACGGAGCGAAACTCGGCCAGGAAGGCCCGGAGATTGGCAGCAACAGGATCATCACGGTCCCACAGTGGCGTGGCCCAGGCCAGAGCTCTACCCTCCAATAGGCTGATGATGAAAGCCACTTTAGAGCGCTCGGTGGGAAACTGACTACTTAAAAGTTCAATATGCATTGTGCATTGAGTCAGGAATCCCCTGCACAACTTGGAATCGCCTCCATATTTACTCGGGAGGGCCAATAGAAGTCTCGAGGTGGCTGCAGGTGGTGGTGGGCGCTGGGCTGTAGTATGCTGCTGTAGGGCGGCAGTCAATTGCTGGATTTGCTGCGACTGTTGCTGGATCTGTTGAGCCTGTTGAGCGACCACTCTGGCTACGTCACGGAGATCAGGCACCTCGCCGGGATCCATGGTTGGAGCCTACTGTAACGCCTGGACTAGTGGATCCACTGGACCGTCACCAGCGATGGCACTAACCTCACCAGGGAGCGGAGTCTAAGGGGCCGCTGGTTTTCACCAGAGCCCGCCGCAAGGCGGGATGGACTTGCTGCGGCAGGCAACCCCCAGGTCGCTACCCCTGGCTTGGTTGCTGGTGACGGCAGGCGAGGCGTGGCAGGAGCCGTAGGCAGGAGATGATACTGGCAATGGTCTGTAGGTGAGACCGCACGTGACGGGCTGAACACAGGAACTAAGGAGTAACGGGGAAGCAGGAACCAGGAACAAGGAGTGGGGACCAGGTAGCGGACAGGGATCAGGAACAAGGACTAGGGACCAGGTAGTGGACAGGAATCAGGAGACAACAGGGAGCTGGGCCAAACGCTATGGGAAGCATGTAGAGGCTCCAACACCTGCAGTGAGGCAGGGCTGGAATTTATAGGGAGTGATTGTGTGCATGACCAATTAGGAGCGCACTGCCCCTTTAAATCTGAGACAGCCGGCGTGCGCGCGCCCTAGGAGGCGGGGACGCGCGCGCCGGCCGGCAAAGCGACGGACAGGAGCGTGGAGAGGTGAGGCGCCCCCCGGGGCCGAAGTAACAGCAGCGCCGGGTCCCTGCCTATGGACACCGGCTGCTGCATGGGGAAGAGAGGAGTCGCGGCGGCGGCCCAGAGCACGGGACAGAATGGAATAACACCTAAATGGAATAACAATCATAGCAGCATGTACAGTAGGCAATTAAAATGCATCTGACTGCCTAACTTCTAACTTTCACACAGTGGTTGTGGGTTTTTTGTAGTTAAGATGGCAGCTAGAAGCCTTGTGATGTCTCATTGGCCTGCCATCTTAGTAGTCCTAATATGTCCTGTGAAAGGATAGCAATGATCAAGTGATCACTTATACAAATCCCTAGGGGGGCTAAAAGTGTAAGTATAAAATATTGACGGAATTGTTGTCACTTGGCCACATTGCCTCCAAAAAATTATTACTTTTAAAAAGTGGTAAAAAATGAAAATAACTATGGAATTTTTACATCTGTAATTGTACTTAGCTGCAGATTAAAGCTATAGAAACATAGAAGATTGTTGGCAAAAAAAGACCACTGGGTCCATCTAGTCTGCCTTTTTAGTATCTCCCTTCTTATTATCTTAGGATAGATATATGTTCATCCCAGGCATGTTTACATTCTGTTAGGGTGCCTTCACACGTACCGACTCGCAGCGGAAATCTTGCTGCGAGTTTTGCAGCGAGATCCGCTACAAGCTAAGGTCTTGGCGGGCCCCTGTGACTACATACTCGCAGCGGTCTGAAAGACCACTGCGAGTATGTAATGCAGCCACCCCCTTAACCCCTTCAGCTCCAGTGCTGTCTGTATATACATTACCTCTCTCCATGCCGCAAGGGGTCCTGGCTTCCTGCTTTCCCACCCAGCCAAGTGTGTTGCCCAGCCGCAGCCACGGATTGGCTGGGTGGGAGAGCAGGACACCGGGACCCGATGCAGCAAGGAGAGAGGTAACGTATACACAGACAGCGCAGGAGCTGAAGGGGTTAAGGGGGCGGCTGGCGTTTGCCAGGAAATTACATCTCCTGGCATGCCATGTGCCACCTTCATCAACAAGTCCGCATACTGCCCCTGTCAGTGGATCATGCGTCAGACTTCCGTAATGTGCAGCGAACAGGGATTTAGTTGTAATAGGAGATTTTCTGCCTACTGCTCCCAGAGCAGCCTGGCCCTGACCCACCGTTTCTCTTTACTTCCAAATTGCCATTCAGGGCTCCAACTAGATGGCATGGGGAAAGCCACTGCCCATGGACCATCCCACAAGACTGATGTCAGTGGATCACATGTCCTCCATCTCTGCAGTGGGCAGGGTAGTAAAAGCTAACACAGCCCACTAAACAGACAGAGGACACATGATCCACGTCTCCGAAGGAGGGGGGGAGCCAGGAGACAGATGGAGAGGACGCTATCCACCAGCTTTCCAGTGTTTTCAGAGGGTGAGTTTCTGAGAAAAGCTCAGAAACAGTGTAGAGGCCGTGATTACATACTTTTACACATATATAAAGCTTTATAATTGAATACGCATTACCCACTATACACTTGCACAGGTTTCCCAGAAAAATGCCACTAGAAGCTTGAACCTGTGTGATGATATTAAAATCCTTAATTTGTATGACACATAAAAGGCAGAGCCTTAAAAAAATGATATACAGTGAAGTGGATTTTCATTACTGGTCATTAATTCTTTTTTAGAGCCTTGTGTTCCTTGTCAGAGCTTTTTTTTTAGCAATTGTAAAACTACTCAGTGTGATACAGAGTATGCTATAACTGGTGTACACTTATGCCAGATGGGACTAGGGAGAGCCAAATGTATTACAAACTGACTATAAACCCATTATGTATACATGAGGTAACCTGACCATTATTTGCTTCAATTTCTCTTTATAAGTCTTATAAATAGCCCACTGAATCAGGGAATATATTGCATAAAGGGAATATAAATGCTTATATATTTTCAGAAAGTCAGAAATCTATAGGCACAATTCATCTTACATTTTCATTAATGCGTGAATTGTACCTGGCATCCTGCAGCTGAACAAACTTACAATGCACACTTTCTAATGATTTGATACATTATATAACAAGTGTTCCTTTATGAAAAACGTGAAGCTGCCAGCGCATTATTTCCAGGAACTAGTGCACTTTGTATTCCGAGCGACAGCATTATATAGCAGCAAATCATGTATTATAATGGACGGACATTTTATTTAGAATTTGTTGTCTGCTGATAGTTGACAGCAGACTCTGGAGTATATGAAACATAGTTTATTTTCTAACAGTTATTTCAAGGCTTAGACCACCAAAGGCTGCTGGAAACTGGATAGTATTCTCTTCATACAGTTAGGTCTAAAAGTACTATATTTGGATAGTGACACAATTTTGCACAGAACTACTATGGATAGGGAAAAAGCAAACAATAGTATACATTTGCAACTTTAATTCAAGGTGTTTATCAATATTAAAGGAGAAGTCCGGCCAAAATTAATTTTTGATATGTTGTTACTTATGAAAAGTTATACAAATTTCTAATGTACATTAATTATGGGAAATGCACATATACTGCTATTTCCCTTAATTTAGTAGATCAGGAAGTGTTAGAAATATCTCTGAAGAAGTGACGTCACGACCCAGGGTGTAATTCCTATGGAGTGTCCAGCAGGGGGCGCTCTCTATATAGAAGTCTATGGGACTTTATTGTTTCTATGGGTTTCTATGTAATGTAATGTAATGTAATGTAGTGTACAGTGCTTTATTGAATGAATACATCTATGGAATACTTTGGGGAGCAAGTGTCCTTGCTCCCCAAAGTATTGCATAAATGTATTCATTCAATACATTCAATACACAGTAAGCCCGCCGATCCGCCGCATTTCCGCCGAATTTCCGCCGATCCGCCACACGCTGATCCGCCGCATTCCCGCCGATCCGGACCATATACATTGAACTACAGCTCCCATCATCTGCTTCTAGTATGAACAGGTGATGGGAGCTGTAGTTGGGTAATGGATATCACATGCCGCCGGGCGCAGGGGGGAGCCGCTCAGTACACAGCAGCTCTCCCCCCTCCTCCTCCTCCTTCCGCCTATACCAATGCTGACTCCCTGCCTGGCCGCCGCTCTCCGCTCACATATACCGGCTCCCGGCATCAGCGCGGACACCAGGATGCATCGGGAGCCGGTATGTATGGGAGGGAGAGCGGAGAGCGGCGGCCAGGCAGGGAGTCAGCATTGGTATAGGCGGAAGTTATCACGGAAGGAGGAGGAGGAGGAGGGGGGAGCGCTCCTGTGTACTGAGCGGCTCCCCCCTGCGCCCGGCGGCATGTGATATCCATTACCCAACTACAGCTCCCATCACCTGTTCATACTAGAAGCAGATGATGGGAGCTGTAGTTCAATGTATATGGTCCGGATCGGCGGGAATGCGGCGGATCAGCGTGTGGCGGATCGGCGGGAATGCGGCGGAAATGCAGCGGATCGGCGGGCTTACTGTGTATTGAATGTATTGAATGAATACATTTATGCAATACTTTGGGGAGCAAGGACACTTGCTCCCCAAAGTATTCCATAGATGTATTCATTCAATAAAGCACTGTACACTACATTACATTACATTACATTACATAGAAACCCATAGAAACAATAAAGTCCCATAGACTTCTATATAGAGAGCGCCCCCTGCTGGACACTCCATAGGAATTACACCCTGGGTCGTGACGTCACTTCTTCAGAGATATTTCTAACACTTCCTGATCTACTAAATTAAGGGAAATAGCTCTATATGTGCATTTCCCATAATTAATGTACATTAGAAATTTGTATAACTTTTCATAAGTAACAACATATCAAAAATTAATTTTGGCCGGACTTCTCCTTTAATGCATTGACTTGTTAGGAATGACAGCCATTTATTATACTCCCTCCACATTGAAGGGCTAACTGGGGTCAACTACAGATGATTAACATGGTTAAATGGATACCTGACGGGGGGGGGGGGCGGGGATTTACCACCTGCACACAATGTCCAATAGCTGCACAGTGTCTCTGTCACAGAGCCTCCCCACATACGCACATCTTGGAAGGCTTACTTCTGAGACGTGGAATCTCAGAAAGTGAGCGCCGGCTGGTCAACACCTTTAAGGGCCCTATTACACGGGACAATTATCATGCAAAAAATCGTTAGAAATTAAACGATAATCGTTCGGTGTAATTGCAGGCAACGATCCAAAAAACGTTTGTATGTCGTTGATTGTTGATTTAGATTTGAACCTAAAATTATCTTTAATCGTTCGCTAATCATTCGCTGTAATTCCACATTTGTTCGCTCAAGTTCCGCATTTTTTAACTAATTGTTCAGTGTAATTGCACATTGTTCATTGTTTTGCTGGGATCAGAAGTTATAAACAGTAGTAACGGTTGCAATATCGATCGTAGTAACGATCGTAACTAACGATTATCGTACTGTGTAATATGGTGAACAATTTCAGGTTAGCGGTAAACAATCTCATTTGCGGTCGTTTATCATTAGTCGTTAATCGTAAATAATTGCTCTGTGTAATAGGACCCTAAGTTTTTGCTTTCTCACTAATCGATTTTTTTTTTTACTTTCATTGCTTTTTATCACTTGCATTGACACACCTTTGGACCACATAGGACCACCTACGAACAGTTAAGTAAAAGTTTAACACTTAGGGGTAAATTTATTGTGGTTGCAGCAAGCACAGTTCTGGCAAAAGGACACAACTTTTTGTGCAATAGCAGTGCTTTTTTCTGGGTCTGCCACTGGCTCAACAGCTGGGTGTGCAGGGGGATGCGGCATGATGCAAAAGTAGTTTGCTCTTCCCTTAACTAAATTTACTACAATTTACACCTGCACACAGGGCAAATTGTAGCTGAAACGTATGCCAGATCCAAGCTGCATAGATTTCAGAGAGAGTGCATAAGAAGCTTAGAAGAGCACCCATGTATACCTATGCACTGATGAGATGCCAGTCTTAATTAGTTCTTGTTCAAGTAAAAAGTGATCTTTTATCACCCGCAGACTGTGCTAAGTGGGCAAGGCATCACGGCAACAGCGCCATTTAGCCCCGCCCACAGCAACACCATCGGTCCTGCCCCTATGTGATGTCATTGACACATAGGCCCCACCCCCTCGTCAACCATTGGAACAGGCTGGCCTAAAGGTCTAGGACCCACCCCCTCTAGGTCGGCCCATACCAATGTGTATTGAGGGGGCGGGGCCTATGTGTTGATGACGTCACATAGGTGCTCACAAACCCGCCTCTTTAATTCTCTAAAGGTTTTCCCTATATAATAATTTGGGCAAGAGCATCCTTTGGGACCATCAGTGAGACAGTCAGCCCTCACTATTGTAGGGGAATAATTAGGAGAGAGGGCAGGTTCTGGTGCAGGGCCATCCTTTCAGGGCCTAAACTGTGCCTAGGGCAGGCTAGAACAGGGTACCAGAACTAGGGTAATATAAACACACTCACGTTAGATGCCCTGCACGCCCACCATCTGCTACCCGAGTCATGGGTGCCATTATTGGTAAGGATAAGGACTCCCATCCATAGTCTCCTTTTTTTTCCTATAATATACAGTTACGCGAAGATGTAAGTCCAGTGAACACACTGGCATGTGTAGGAAGTTTTTACATTTTTACAGTTGGATGATCTATTCCCAACTGTACATGCATTTTTGTTTGGCTTTGGTTTGGTGATGGTTTTTGTGTTTAATTCCTCACTTTATATGATCAGTTTGGTACTTTTATTGGCCATCAAAAAATTGTTAGAATTGTGAGCTCTTGGGATTAAAAAGATCCCTTCGTCAGACAAGTTTACAAAAAAATCTTTGACTCATTGGTCTAGAACACATTGGCCCAGAAGTTTTAGTGTTTGTCTAGGTGTAAATGGAAAAACTTGTGCTTATGTTTTTTAGACTGCAAATGTTTCCTCGGGGGTAGAGAAAAGGTGGGGAATGTGATAGAAAAGTGCAGCCCCTAAGATGTTTAAATGAGCAAAAAGGAAGGTCAGCTCACCAGGATGCAGTATATGTATGCCGCTGTAATTCCCCAGATCAAGAGCGCGTGGAGCAATATTGCGGGCCGTCTCCCGTATAGACTTCGGTAAAGAAAATAGTGGCTCCCAGCTCCGTAAAAAATGTGTATAACTTTATTGAACGTGCATCTTAAAATGGCAAACAGGTTAAAAACATCAGCGCCGACGCGTTGCGAGGTTACACCTCTTACAACTTTCAGAAAATGCCCCCTGTGTGTCACTGGATGTAACCGCAGTGAACTCTTACATTTGCGGGCCAAGTGTATATACTTTACCTTGTCACGGGTTCTGCCAACCTATGCTACATCATTGAATGATTCTTTATTGTGATAATTATGCACAAAAGTAGATGAACAGCTACTAGCAGTAACAGCTAATAAGGCCAACAGGAAGTGACTTCTTCATGCATTAAGGCCCTTTTACGCAGGTGGATTATCGGCACATGAGTGTTTGGTCCATGTAAAAGAGCCAACAATTACCCAACAAACAAAAAAATGGTCTTTTGTCAGCTAACTGCATTTTTTCACAGGCAATCATTGTTATTGGTCGTTCGTCACCCTGTGTAAGCAGGGCATGTGCAGCCAATAATGATGCCTTTACATGGCCGCATAAACAATCAAACAATCATTTGTACAGCCTGACCACTTGATGGTTCTTAACAAGTGCCAATCACAGGCATTATTGGGGCCTTTAGAAACTCAAGACAAGAGACGTATGGACAGCAAACATCTGGGTTTAGGATACATTTAGACGTACAGGATCTGAGCAGATTTGATGCTGCAGTCTTAGTGTAACTAAATGATTTAACACAGCATTATATCTGCTGTAGATCCTGTATGTCCTGTAAATACTACAGTTACTACACATGAAAATTAGAAACTGCCAAGTTTTGTTTTTTGGGAGGTATACTTTAACATGACAGACATGTTGTTCACTTGTGCTAATGAATAGCTTAGACATTTGTTTCCTATGGAACCTTTCTCGGAGGTTTTGTTTTTTTACATTTTGCTTAGACATTTTATAAATGGTAAATGACCGTTTACGCCAGTTCTTAACTAAAGCATACTAAAATTTACTGTAACCATGAAGATAGGAAGTCAGTGAAGGAGAGATGTTGTATTGTATTATAGTTGACTTATTCTTTAACACTACTGGGAGCTCATTAGCAACTAGGAAAACATCAAAACGTGAGAGGTGTAGAGAAATAAATCTACCATGTCGAGAGCAGAAAGAGAAAGCAATATAAGGCAATCCAGATGTGGTTTTCATAAACGCTTTCCAGACTTGTTCAATAAACAGGATTACCCAATGTATGGATTCATGTTTTAAAGGTGGTTCCAAGAACCAGGAAAGTGAAAGAGAACAATAGGTAAACAACTTTACACTGCTCATAAATAAAACCCACATTTGTCATTCTATCCCCACCAGTTTGGTGGTGGTATTCACTCCACCGTCATTTCTCTGTCTATTTGGTGCATGCACTGGTGGAAAAGACCACCAATTTAGAATTGGTCTAAAATCATTTAATTCACAGAAGGGGGTGCACAAATGATATATAAAACCTAACGTTTATTAAATACAAATAAAATTATACCCCACATAAACAGACCAACACACAACACAAAACAAATCTGCAATCACTGTTCTCAATAATATACACCTAGAGCCATCAGCTGTTGTCTAAGTGTGCTGCTTCAGCTATGGTCATAGGTAATTAATGACACCAGGGTAGAAGGATACACTCGGAGTAGGGACCATATAACCCTATTATGCCCTAACCGAGTGGTATGTGTATACTACCCCTACTCGCACAGGGGGGAGCGGGGCACTCGCCCTAATAAGGGCGACCCCTACCCTGGTCTACCCCTTGGTGAATCAACACCCTGTTATGCCCTAAAAACAGTAACGCTGGTCCCTTACCCTCCGACGCGTTTCCTCCAGATGGCCGGATGGCCACTGCTCCAAGACACACACTCAGCGTGCACACTTGCACGGAGTGTATCACGGTTTTTGCTTGCCACTGCAGCAGCCGTTAAGCCCCAGCCATAACTATTCCCTGCTTTGTACCTTGCCTCCTTGAGAAATCCGGCCATCTGGAGGAAACGCGTCGGAGGGTAAGGGACCAGCGTTACTGTTTTTAGGGCATAACAGGGTGTTGATTCACCAAGGGGTAGACCAGGGTAGGGGTCGCCCTTATTAGGGCGAGTGCCCCGCTCCCCCCTGTGCGAGTAGGGGTAGTATACACATACCACTCGGTTAGGGCATAATAGGGTTATATTGTTTTAGGCCCTCCCCAGCCTAAATCTTACCAGCCTGCTGCCGCCCGATCCAGGAGCGCCAATTTTGACGCTCCGGGACCACTGGCACCCGGCTCTTCCCAGTACCCCTGGTGGCATTGGGTACTGGGGTAATAATGGGGGGTTAGTGTTAGCCATTTTATACCGGCTAACACTAGGCCCCGACTTAGTAATGGATTCCGTCTATTAGACGGCTTCCACTACTAAGTCTATAAAGTAAAGAAATAAAGACAACACACAAGTGAAAATTTTTTTTTATTCAAATAAAAACACCCCCACACCCCTCATTGACCATTTTATTAAAAAAAAACACCAAACAACCGCTGGTCATCGACGTAGTCCATAGAATCCGACGTAATCCACAGGATACCGATATCTTAAAAACAAAAAGGGAGAAACACACAAAAAACACACAAACAGGAGCACAACAACCATCATTGTGATCGGTGTTGGGCTCCTTACAGTATGCAGCATCTTTACAGATTGCTGCTTACAGTCTGGCCCCCAAGGGGTTAAGGGAGGATGTATTGCACCCCCCTTAACCCCTTGGGGGCCAGACTGATGTCAGACCGCACCCATCCCAGCAAGGAAGGGGTTAAGTGACCCCCCCTTCCTTGCTGGGAGGGGTGCAGTGCAGGGGAGGGGGTGGGGAGAGCTCTATACTCACCCCGATGTGTCCTCTTTGCTGGTCCGCAGCACAATGAAGTCACTGTGCTGCGGACCTGCTAATTATACGTGCACTCAGCCGATCAGCCAATCAGCTGAGCGCACATATAATTCTAAATGTTTCTTCTAATAATGCTATTGTGATAACATAATTAGAAGAAACATTTGATGTTTTAATTAAAGTAAAGTGATGATTAGTACAGAATGCTCTATTGCCGGCAATTTGAATTAACGGCTTATGGAGCTTCCTGTACTAATTAATATTTAATTAATAAAACACATTTTCGTTGTAATAAAATCAGTTTCGTTGTTCAATAATTTAATTTAAACGAATCCATCATTGTGCAATTAAATATACTGTCAAAAAATAAATATATATATAAATATACATTTATTTATATATATTTATTTTAACAGTATATTTAATTGCACAATGATGGATTCGTTAGAATTAAATTATTGAACAACGAAAGGGACTTTATTACAAAGAAAATGTGTTTTATTAATTTAATATATTAACTATTAGAGGCATCGGCATTCGGCATCATTGCCGGCTATTTTTGAAGTACTCCGTACGGACCGCCTGTCAATCCACGGCCGCATTTCCAGCTGCAAACAATGGTCTTGTTCATTTTTTACGGGTCCGTTTACGATAGGGCCGTAGATTCATACATAGTGTGCACTGTGCAGCCGTATATCGTATACTTTCCAGCGTACGCATGAACCGGAAAAATCCGGCCGATGATTTACCGCCCGCAATACAGCCGCACAGATACAGAGTGTGAACCTAGCCTCAAGGAGAGAAGTAACTCATTTGGCCTCAAAATGTACAGTGCATTTCATTTTTACAACTTGTATGTATTCTAGCTTGTGTTGCTGCTTAGAAACGATGTGTGAAGTTGCTGAATTTCTTCTTTCTTCTGCCAATATTTTTGTATGAAATAGATTAAGAAGTACCTAACATCCCGCTGACCCTTAATACCACATTTTGATTCCTTGTTTGCTGCTGGGCCTTAAATGAGGCTCTATATTTTGCCCTTGAGCTTTCGTGACACAAGTACCTGATCATAAATTTTTACAACCAAATTCCACCATGTATTTTTTTTTACCATTTTTCTATTACGCAGTAACTAGATAATGCTTTGCTTTCTTTAGCCTTATGCTTGTGGGATCTTTATTGCAGATGCTGGTGATATGTAAAGTCTTTTCAAAATAGCATAATTACTGTGTGGAACATAACTGAGCCTCAGCTAGCCCCAGTCTTTCCCAGATGTCTATTTGCCTTTTACAGTTTTAGCACTAAGCTGGACCATGTAAGAGAACTGTGATAATGTGTAATTTATTTATTTGTGCTATTTTTTGTGCCCAACATCTTAGAGAAAATGGTTAATGTTTCTGGAAGATGCAAGACACCATATAACATGCAAACTATGGATGATGGTTACGATGTTCTCTCTTTATATAAGGGGCAATGTTCCTTTTACAGTTACCCAGTGACTAGAGATGAGCGAACCGGGTTCAGGTTCGAGTCGATCCAAACCCGAACGTTCGGCATTTGATTAGCTGGGGCTGCTGAACTTGGATAAAGCACTAAGGTTGTCTGGAAAACATGGATACAGCCAATGACTATATCCATGTTTTCCACATAGCCTTAGGGCTTTATCCAAGTTCAGCAGCCACCGCTAATCAAATGCTGAAAGTTCGGGTTCGGATCGACTCGAGCATGATCAAGGTTCAATCATCTCTACCAGTACCCTTCTGGAATAATTAGGAGTAATAATAGTTTTACAATGAAGAAGCACGTAGAATAACACAAATCTCCCCAAAGTCAATGGCTAAGTCATATCCTAGACCACAACTCGGGCCCTATGATTTTAGAAATTAGTGTTGATCCAAGAATCCACTAAGCGAAACAAATCCTAAAAATTCACTTCCTTTAATTATGTACAGACCATAGTTTATTCATAAACTCATTGCTGCTTACATGACAAAAAAACACATAACATAATATACTTTAAACAGTCAATGGTGAGCCCATTTTTAAAAATAAGTCTCCTAAATATACAGCGGTATTTTGGTTTAAGAGTAACTTGGTTTAAGAGCGTTTTGGTTTAAGAGTTCACAGTTTATCAAAATTGTGACTTGGTTTAAGAGCATTGTTTTGGTTTAAAAGCTCCCTGTACTGGGTGGGAGGGCGAGTTGGGGAGGGCCATGGTCTGCATAGTGTGGTCTACAGCACTGTACTCTGACCCAAGAATTCTCCCTGATCTTCCAAATCATAGCAGATCCACTTCAGGCTGGGGCTTACATCAGGGTACAGGACGGTGGAGGTAATCTCTTCATAGCTGTAACCCCTCTCTCCCCGGACAGAGAGTGCTGCATATATGTGCCCACATATGTCCTTCCTTCATGCTCCCTGCAGTCTGTCAGTCCTGATTGGTCCATGCTGAACTCACACCCCTTCTCCATTGCTGTCATGTGACCACACAGACCTCTGACAGCAGCCCTGCTTCTCTATTCTAGCATGTTGTACTACACTACTGCATTATGGGGATCTGCATCTTCATCCTGTATCTACAAACTGCGGCTGTTTTTCAGGTTTATGCACTTGCTATACATTATACACCACATGCTAATTACTATACTGTACAGTAACTTATAATATCACATATTCAGCTGTTTATAAATGTTTGTTTCATCTGTTCTACATGTTACTCAGAATCTAAAATCATTATGTTTGGGTCGTGGAACCAATTGTCTGCATTTCAATGATTTCTTATGGGAAAATTTGCTTTGGTTTAGGAGTAGATTTGGATTACAAGAATGGTCACAGAACAAATTATGCTCGTAATCCAAAGCACCACTGTACTTGCTTAATCATATATTTCAGTCCTTATTAGTTAATAAGTATTTTTGCACCGAAACTTTAAATTTTGCTATAAACTAAAAGTTTATTATTTATTTTTATCCCTTAATGACCACATACTGTCTTTAGTCAGTGGGGCAAAGTAGCCTGGCACTGGTCTCCTGTGCACAATATTAAGGGAAATAGGATGCTGCATGACAGCAGGCCCTGCTCTATTAAGAGCAGAGAGACCTACTGTACAATCCTCGTGGCATTTAAGTGGCTTCTGGACTTTTGTTGCCCCATCAGCATCGGAGTGAAGCAATTGATGGGATGCAGAATATTTTCTATAGCAGCAGGGGGCCTAATGGAGGCCCCCAGCCATGCAATATATTTGTGCCTAATTGGTGCTGTGTCTGGCAAGGTCCGTTATTAAGGCCTATAAATGTTATGTTGACAGGATAATACACCACGCTATATTAGCATTACAGCGCATTATGTTAGCGGTTTGTAAATTCATGGGATTAATGAAAAGTAAAAATGAAAGTAAAGTAAAGGAAAATATAAAGTTATTATAGTAAATATTAATAAAATTCTTCATCCCTTTTTGAAAAAATAAAACTACACCATTTCCGCTATAATATCACATTATTTATCCCACATAGTAAATGCTATAAAAATGGAAAAACTATATCGGACTTGCTATATTTTGTTAATTTGCTTAAAAAAAAAAAAAAAAGGCAATATGTACCTAACGGTAGCGCAAACTTGTGACACTGTTAGATAGCTGTTAGGTCAAGGACACACATGTTAATTTTCCTATATCTGGCTGTGCTTCAAGATTATAGCAAAATGCTTTTATTATATAGTATGAGTAAGAATCAAAGAGGCTTTCCCGAGCTGCTGAAGTGCAACAAGCTGTGATACCTTCTCCATCCCCCTCCCATACCTGACCCTGCTTTGGACTTAGGGCCCTATTCCACCGGACGATTATGGTTCAGATTATCGTTAAATCGTTCGAATCTAAATGATAATCGTTCGTTTGAATAGCAGTTAACGATTAACGACCGAACGAGAAATCGTTGATCGCTTTATAAGACCTGGACCTACTTTTATCGTTGCTCGTTCGCAAAACCTTTGCAAATCGTTTGCATTGAATAAGACGTTGTTCGGTCATTCGCAATAGATACGAACGCAATAGCGAAGAAAAAACTATCTTGGGATCTTGGGGAGCGTGGTTTCGGCCACATGCATTTCTCTACATGTAGAAACATTGTCTGAATCACATTTTTCATGGTCACATTTAACACCACCATACCAGACCTGAACAATACCACCATACTGTGACTGGATAACACTGCAATAGCAAACCTGACCAATACCACCATACCCACCCACCGCCCTACCCCCTGGAAAAGACACCAGATTTACTGGCAAGTCTGAATGGGAGGTGGGAGACTAAAAAAATAAATAAACAAAAAAAAGTTGTTTCCTTCCCCCTGCTCCCTGGTGCTGCCCCCCTGCAAGGTGCTGCCCTAGGCACTGGACCACGGGTGCCTAGTGGTAAATACGGTCCTGACTGTCGTCAGCTAAGGAGGGCACAAAGAAATCAATATAGCAAGCAAAGAGTAAACCAGAAAAGAGTCAGAAGAGTACCAAGAATGACTGACAGATCGAGCATCACTACCTGGCTTAACCCCTTAGCGACCCATGACGTATCTGATACGTCATGGTGCCGCTTGGGGTGTTCAGAGCGGGGTCCCGCTGGGACCCCGCTCTGAACGGCGCTGATCCCGGCTGACATGTGCAGCCGGGCAGTGCCTCTATTGGCCAGCGCGGGTCCCGTTGCCGTGCCGGCTAATTAAGCCTCTAAGTGCAGCTGTCAAACCTGACAGCTGCACTTAGAGGCTTCAGACCTCATGTCCCTGGTGTCTAGTGGGACGGATCTCCCCCCCCCCCCCCGCGATGCGATCGCGGGGGGGAGATCCGTTCTTCTGCCCGTGCCGGGCCTCAGCGTCGGAATGACGCTGATCCCGGCTCGGCAATAGATTGCTATGGCCTGCAGCAGGCCATAGTAATCTATGACCGATCTAATCGATCTTTGCTGTGTATATACACAGCATTGATCTCTATGAGAGATCAGTGCTGTTTATATACAAGCCCCCCAGGGGGGCTTCTAGTTACAGTAAAAAAAAAAAGTAAAAAAGTGTTTTTATTAATAAAAAATCCCCTCCCCTAATAAAAGTCCAAATCACCCCCCTTTTCCCATTTTATAAATATAAATAAATAAATAAACATATTTAGTATCGCCGCGTGCGTAATCGCCCGAACTATTAATTAATCACATTCCTGATCTCGCACGGTAAACTGCGTCAGCGCAAAAAAATTCCAAAGTGCAAAATTGCGCATTTTTGGTCGCATCAAATCCAGAAAAGATGTAATAAAAAACGATCAAAAAGTCGTATATGCGCAATCAAGGTACCGATAGAAAGAACACATCACTGACTGACTGACAAAACTGACACCTCACACAGCCCCATAGACCAAAGGATAAAAGCGCTATAAGCCTGGGAATGGAGCGATTTTAAGGAACGTATATTTGTTAACAATGGTTTGAATTTTTTACAGGCCATCCGATACAATATAAGTTATACATGTTATATATCATAGTAATCGTAACGACTTGAGGAACATGCATAACAAGTCAGTTTTACCATAGGACGGACGGCGTAAATGCAAAACTCCCCGAAATCAAAACAAATTCGTTTTTTTTTCAATTTGACAGCGCAAATGATTTTTTTCCGGTTTCGCAGCATATGTTATGGAAAAATAATGCCTGTCATTGCAAAGTACAATTGGTTTCGCAAAAAATAAGCGCTCATATACGTCTCTAGGTGAAAAAATGCAAGCGCTATGGACTTTTAAACTTAAAATGGAATAAGCAAAAGCGCAAAAAACGAAAATAGGCTTTGACCTTAACGGGTTAAATCTAGGCCTAATTGGCTCTTCATTCCTGACTGCGGATTGGCCTGCAAACCCTAAAACAAGTTTGGATGCTGGCAATGGCAAACCTGAACAGTTTCCAAAATGGAGTAACAGCCAGGAACAGAGAAAGCAGACACCACAGGAGTGTGGAAATTTAAATTTCTGACACCATATCAATTTTGTTTCTCTTGTTTTACGTTTTTCTATTCTATTTATAGTGTGGTATACGGGAACAAAACACTGAAGGTAGGACTGCACAGAAGCTTTATAAAATAGCAAGATTACACACATCCAAATTTATCAATGTGTGAAACAGAAACTGGTGTAATTTTTCCCTAGCAACCAACCACCAACCAATCTAAAATTCTGAATGTGAGCATGAGTATTCAACGGCTAATTTGCATAACATTATTTTTAGTTAGTTTTTGAGAACGGCTGATAGAAAAAAGGTCAGGGTGATGTGCACCGCTACATCAATAAGTCAAGTTAGTATGCACTAACCCATATATATAGATTCCCTTTAAATTTCTAGAATATATGTTATTTCTGATCCTGGCCACTGCAGGTGGTTGATAGCAATATCACACTGCCAGTACCCAGTGTTTATAAAGCAGAACTATCTACTGAGCTTGCTCTCTAGGCTCTATTGACATACATCTCATTATGCACATATACAGTACTGTGCAAATGTTTAGGACAAGTGTGGAAAAAAGCTACAAAGTAAATATGCATTAAATTACCCACTATGTGCAGCACAGACAGCATAGATGGCCTGGGAGTTTCAGCCAATGAAACTCTGTTAGCAGAGGCATAATGACTAGTGATGAGCAAACATGCTCGTCCGAGCTTGGTACTTGGTTCGAGTATTAGGGTACTCGTTACGTGGACGAGCATCACGCGATACTCGAGAAAATCTCATCATCTGTTTCCTGTAAGTTTGGGCGCTATTTCTCAGCCAATAAACATGCAGGACACTCTTTGGTACATCCTGCAATCACGTGGGACCCATACATGTTGATAGCAGCGATTGGATGGATCAGATGACCCTGCCATATAAAAATCTCGGCCGCCGAGGCTTGGCTCACATGCATGCTGGAAGAGAACAGGGACAGAGCTACTGCTTGTCAGGGAGAGCATTAGGGAGGGAATTAGCGTTCCAGTAGGTAGGGAATACTAGACAAAGAACCCAACAGCCCTTCTAAGAGCTTAAATCTTTATTTTTTTGTATTACTCCAGACTGCTGGCTGGGACTTGCAGTGCAGCTACCTCGATTTTAGCAGCACACTGTGGTGATCGGCTGCTGGCAGAAAGGCGACAGTAGGTGTTGCATACAGACCCTTAAGAAGTCCTCAGTACTATAATATTTTTTGTGGCTGGTGCTGCTGCTGTTGTACATTGTATTGCTGTGATTTGTAGTACAGCTGCATAGAACCTCACTGCTCATTGTCCTGTGTAACAGGTGGCATAGACCATATACCACCACTTACACACAGACTATACGACAGCCTCCAAAAAACTAGTGTGACCAGTATATGTTCTTATTTCTTAGTGCTGCCATATCGAATCTCACTGCTAATTGCCCTGTGTATACTGTTCACACTAGTTTTTTGGAGGCTGTGGTATACAATCTGTTGGTAAATGGAGGTACTGTATATAGTGGCATCCACTATATACCTCCATTTACCAACAGATTGTATACCACAGCCTCCAAAAAACTAGTGTGACCAGTATATGTTCTTATTTCTTAGTGCTGCCATATTGAATCTCACTGCTAATTGCCCTGTGTAAAAGGGTGGCATCCACTATATACCTCCATTTACCAACAGATTGTATACCACAGTCTCCAAAAAACTAGTGTGAGCAGTATATGTTCTTATTTCTTAGTGCTGCCATATTGAATCTCACTGCTAATTGTCCTATGTAAGAGGGTGGCATCCACTATATACCTGCACTTTCACACCCAGACTCTATACGACTACCTCGAAAAGTAGCCTGAGTAATGTATTTTCTTGGCTTGCTGTGATCTTTAGTGCAGCTATGCAGTGTCCATAAAATGGGTCGAGGACGAGGGCATGGGGTTCCAAGCGATGCAGTGGGCAGAGGCCGTGGTTTAGGGTAGAGTGACACAGTAGCACCCATGGAGGAGGGAGCAGTGGCACACCGCAGACATTCAATATCTAGCAACTTACGGGGTCTCAGGGTACGCCGCTATTGAAACCTCAGTAGCGTGAACAGGTGATCACATGGAGAGTACATACAAACTTCTTGCAGATGTTGTCCTTGGTGGTATTTGAACCCAGGACCCCAGCGCTGCAAGGTTATAGTGCTAACCTCTGAGCCACTCAAATTCAAACTCAAAATCAAAATCAAATCAGCGGTGGGGAGAAGTGGTGACTCACATGATACAAATAAAATTACCCCAACTGCTAAAGTAGTCAGGGGGTGTCATGCCCCAGCCCAGGTCAATCTAGTAACTTAAAAAGACAAGTTATTAAGGGAGGAGGAGGGGAGCAGTCAGCTTGTCAGGCACTGGCAGGAGAACACTCTCCAAGGCCTTTGACCGTGGTCGCATGTGCCTTGCCCATCTTGTTCTGGGTCAGCACAGTCTTGAGGTTGACCACCAGGCTGTTGCCCAAAATTTGGCGTAATGGTGCGATTAGGCAGCCTCAGAGACATCCATGCATGCTGCCCCTGCTGTTTCCTGTTTATTTCCGTGGTGTTCCGTGGTGTCAGGCTAAGTTTTTGGGTGGTTCGTATACTACCTCTGTTTTAATGGTTCCCTGTGTTCTCACCGCCATGCTGTGTCAGGCTAAATTTTGGGGTGGTTCATATGCAACCTGTGTTTTAATGGTTCAATGTGTCAGGCTAAATTTTGGGGTGGTTCATATGCTACCTCTGTTTCAATGGTTCCCTGTGTTCTCACTGCCATGCTGTGTCAGGCTACATTTTGGGGTGGTTCATATGCTACCTCTGTTTTAATCCTTCACTGTGTGATCATTGTCATACTGTTGCCCATATTTTGGCCTAATAGTGCGATTAGGCAGCCTCAGAGGCATCCATGCATGCTGCCCCTGCTGTTTCCTGTCCATTTCTGGAGTTTTCTATGGGGATTTGCTGCTGCTCTGGACAGAGGTGGCAGCAGAGAGCACTGTGTCATACTGGAAAGAATTCACCACTTCCTGTAGGACATACAGCAGCTGATAAGTACTGGAAAAAAATTACTAATCTGCATAACTCTCTGACACCAGTTGATATGAAAGAAGAAAAAAATTGCCATATAAATAATAATAATGCTTTTATTTGTATAGCGCACACAGATTCCGCAGCACTTTACATGGTTTTTGCCAATTATTGGCCCTTGTCCCCATTAGGGCTCACAAACTAAATTCACTGTATGTCTGTATGTTTTTTGTATGTGCATGCTTCTTTTTTTAACCATGAGAACATGACAACATGGTTCAAAAGCTCAGATAGAAAAATGTCTAAATGCCAGGTCCATAGAAAATGTACTGTAAAATAAACTCCATTAGATCAGTATTTTTCTCTTTTATGTAAAGAATTGAGAGCCCTTTTTGAAATTCAATGGGTTTAAAATTCAATTGAAGAAAATTCCCCAAATCCCTTTAAATACACACACAAGGGCAGCAGCCCTGACCTCACAACACTCTGACATTGGAATTGCATTTTGTTTGTGCTTTATGATATATGTTACTATTCCATATATTTTCTTCATTTTGCACAGTTTAGGTTTCATTATCTCTACATAAAAATATAAAGGATTGCCTGGAAAACCAGTGGGGGTTTGGCATCTGGAAAAAGAAGCCTACCACTATTTCAGACTAACCTTATTAAACCTTCATTTCAGAAATGCATTTATTACTCATCATTATTCACTTGGAGAAAGTAAAAATGCACAGCTTATTCATGTTGTATGAAAAATGTTATTTTAGAAGGTGCTAAAAAGCTGGTTTTAAGCTTTAAAACCTGACAAGCATGATATCCATAGCAAGGTTGAGCCCACTGTTTTTGAATGAGCCAAATACATTACAGACAGACTGGTGATATATAACAGGTCACTACAAGGTTTCCATGACAATGCTGTGCTGTTCTAAGTAACGCATTTACTGGATATCAATTTCTACTTAAGACTATTTTTCATTAGGATGCATGGTATATTTCATTATAAAGCACCATGCCGCAGTGAGGAACGTTAACTTAAAGACACTCTTGCAGTAAGATTCATACTTTGTTTCTATGGTGACCCTGTGTATTTTGGCAGGCTTCAGTATTCTAACAAGTAGCTAAAATAGTAATACGACCTCCCCAAACCATTGCTACATTTAAACGTTTAATATTACAAATCCAAACAGTAAAACGTGCCCAGGAATATTGGAGGGCAGTACAAGGTAAAATACTTGTGTTGTCTAACCTCAGAGAAGCACAATGGTATGTAACATTACATGATTTATATTCTGTTCATTAACAACTAGGAGCCTTTAAACCTTAAACTTAAAAGGATACTCCGGACACTTATGTTTGCAGAAAAAATAATAAACAACCCATACTCACCTAACATTCTCCGTCAGAGGTCTTCCTGTGACGTCTTCGGGTGCACTGCTGAACGCTCTGGCTGCTAATTCTGAGACGGACCCCTTTGACAGTGACAGCCCACTCAGCCAATCACTGACTGAAGGAGGACAGTGCCATGGCCAATGACTAGCTGAGTGGGCTGTCACTGCCAAGACAAATATGTATCGGAAGTAGCAGCCAGCGATTTAAGTGGGGGATTCACAGGAGGACCTCCGAGGCAGTATTAAAGGAGAAGTCCGGCAAAAATTATTTTTTTATATGTTATTACTTATGAAAAGTTATACAATTTTCTAATGTACATTAATTATGGGAAATGCTCATATACTGCTATTTCCCTTAATTTAGTGTATCAGGAAGTGTTAGAATTCTCTCAGATCCAGTGACGTCACGACGAAAGGTGTAATTCCTATGGAGTGTCCAGCAGGTGGCGCTCTTTATATAGAAGTCAATAAGTACCATTGACTTCTATATATAGTGCGCCCCTGCTGGACACTCCTAAGGAATTACAGTGTATGTAATGTAATGTTATGCACTGTACTTTTGGGGACTTCATGAATACATTTATAGAATACTTTGGGGAGCAAGTGTCCTTGCTCCCCAAAGTATCCCATAAATGTATTCAATGAATAGATTTGCAGGGCACCGAGCAGGGAGGGAGACAGGTGCCATCTACCTCCCCCCTCCCTGCTCGGTGCTGGGCACATATACAAAGTACTACTCCCCCATTATCTGCAGATAATGGGGGAGTAGTACCTGTGCTATCCCTATCACCGGCGCCGCTGCCGCTCACACAGGGGCTGCCTCTGACTGCCGCTCACTCCCACCCACCCGCCCGTGCCGCTACTCACTATTCAGCCGGCCGCTACTTACTATCCAGCCGGCCGCTCACTCACTCCCACCCGCACGCGCCGCTACTCACTATCCGGCCGGCCGCGCCTCTCCTCACTATCCCTGACTCCCACCCGCACGCCCCGTTCCTCACCGCTCCTCACACTATCTGGCCAGCTGCCGCGCTCTGCTCATGCATGACGGCCGCGTCAGCCCGCCCCCACCCCGGCCGGGGACACCAGGAAGTGCCGTGCTCCCGGCCGGGGTGGGGGCGGGCTGACGTGGCCGTTATGCATGAGCAGAGCGCGGCGGCCGGCCAGATAGTGTGAGGAGCGGTGAGGAACGGGGCGTGCGGGCGGCAGTCAGCAGTCAGGGATAGTGAGGAGCGGCGCGGCCGGATAGTGAGTAGCGGCGCGGGCGGGTGGGAGTGAGTGAGCGGCCGGCTGGATAGTGAGTAGTGGCGCGGGCGGGTGGGTGTCAGTGAGCGGCAGTCAGAGGCAGCCCCTGTGTGAGCGGCGGCGGCGGCGGTGATAGGGATAGCACAGGTACTACTCCCCCATTATCTGCAGATAATGGGGGAGCAGTACTTTGTATATGTTCCCAGCACCGAGCAGGGAGGGGTTGGGTAGATGCACAGGCACCTCTTTCCCTCCCTGCTGGGTGCCCAGCAAATCTATTCATTGAATACATTTATGGGATACTTTGGGGAGCAAGGACACTTGCTCCCCAAAGTATCCCATAAATGTATTCATAAAGTCCCCAAAAGTACAGTGCATAACATTACATTACATACACTGTAATTCCTATGGAGTGTCCAGCAGGGGCGCACTATATATAGAAGTCAATGGTACTCATTGACTTGTATATAAAGAGCGCCACCTGCTGGACACTCCATAGGAATTACACCTTTCGTTGTGACGTCACTGGATCTGAGAGAATTCTAACACTTCCTGATACACTAAATTAAGGGAAATAGCAGTATATGAGCATTTCCCATAATTAATGTACATTAGAAAATTGTATAACTTTTCATAAGTAATAACATATAAAAAAATAATTTTGGCCGGACTTCTCCTTTAAGCGAGTATGGGTTGTTAATAATTTTTTCTGCAAACCCAGCAATATATAAAAAATATGAACGTCCGGAATATCCTTTTAAAATCAAATATTCCCTACTATATCATCTGGTAAAGAACAGATTCAAAAAATTCTACTTATGAGGGGGGTTAAAATTATCCATTAAGTTATTAAGATAGAAAATTTTCAAGTCGCAAAATATTACACAGCAAAATATTTGGTTAATTCTACCAAACAGTATCTCATTGGGACCTCATGTACACCTTACCCATCAATCCTTTATAGAAGGAACATGCATTTGTTCATATATAATTTTATACTTCACATCTATCGTATGTAGACAATACTCTGCACAGAGCAATTTTGCAAACACTACACAACATGCCTTGTGCTGAACCTCAATTACAGAATATATTGCAGCCTATCCTCAGGCAAATCTGTATTGGCGTTGACATCTTGCCTATGACTGTATTCATATTCCAGGCAGCTTTAAGGCTGCATCCATCTTCTTCAGCCACTGGTAGTCAAATGCGGAGCATTCGGGTTTGGATGAACCCCAGCGTACTTGAGGTTCACTCATCTCGAGTGTCCCAGTTTATAATAGTTTTTTGACAATTTGAAAGAGAAAAAAATATAGTTGCTTTCTTCCAAAAATAAGTTGTGTTTTGTAGCTCTGCCCTATTTACTTCAGCGGAGCTAAACTGCAATGCCAGATATAACTCATGGACAGGAGTGGCAGTGTTTCTGAGAGAAAGAAGCCATGCAAAGCCTGTAATAATATGTGCAAACTATCCCTAAGCGTATTGCAATGAGGAATTGTGTTGAAAACAGCCTGCAGGATGGGTGCATGTTTCCTACATGTACTGAAAAAACAAAACTGTATCAGTGAAGCTCAGGTAGAAAAAGATGTATAAAGATCCTCTGATGTACCAATGTGCTAATATTACAATAATAACACTGCTATGTGATTACATTCTCATTAGGGCTCTGTTTCTGGCGTACTTCGTGTATTACACTATTCTGTAATCAAAGTGTTTCCTTCCTTGCTCTGGCACAACTGAGAACACCACAGAATCAGTGATATCTGCCCAGTTTCAGTATTAAACATTGTGTGTGATTGTGTTAACATATCAGATTTACACCCTTTTATATGATTTACTGAGTGTCCCATTAAAGTACATTCATTTATTACAAACCACTGTCATTCTTTTCTTCCTCTGATACTTTCCCCTGAAGGAAAAATAATAACCTGTTACTTTGCCAGTCTTCTACAAATATTAAGTCAAAAAGCAAAAAAAGTTTTTTGGTTTTTTTTCTCTGACAGTAGAAAATATTTATAGCTATCATACGTCCATGATACTGAACTGCACAGCAATGTATATACAGTGTATAGATGTAGTCACCATCAGCACATCTATGTACTGCAGTGCACCAGAATGCTGCAGCCCTCTCAGTGGCAGGTGGGTGCAATCTAGGCAAGTGTATGTGAGTGTATAAGCACTGCTGCTTACTACTTCTGTCAGCCCAGTAAACAGTAAGGCACTCAGTAATGTGTGCATTGCTGCTCACTGCATCCTCTGGGCTAGAGGTAAGCAGGAACACATCACTTTTACTAGGCCAGGCACTCTGCAGCAGGTCGAGTGAATGTATACAGCAGCCCAAAGATGAGCAGCAATGCTGGCAGTTTGCCGCTCACTCACTAATATCACTAGGCTAGATAACCCAGCTAAGTGAGAGGTAAGGCATAAAAAACTGTACACCTTGCTGCTCAGTATATAAAAACAGGCAGTGCACCTTTTAACAGGAGTCCTTGCTCCTATATGTAATTTCATTAGCACTCTTCTTGGATTCTGTAATGCACCGCTAATCAAGTTGGTGGCAGCTACAGCTGTACACTGTTCATAGATATTAGATTTTTAGGTGCCAACAGATTAACGATCATATAATTGAATAATAAATATTTATTTTTGACTCATTCCAGGAAAATTTGAATAAAATGAGGAAATGCGAGAAAGATTCCTTATATATTGTTCAGTTGGTGACTACCCAATTATACGTTTTAGCTTTTAACTGGGGAAAAAAAAAATCTTAAAATATTGTTTGCACAAAAAAACCCAGATAAAAAAATAACTAAATTCGATGTTTTTATCTCCTTTTTTCAATTTTAGCTTTCAGTCAAATAATATTTAAATAATATTTATAATAACAGAAACTATTTATTCTAAAAGCAATGCAAAAAATGTTTTTTTAAGCTTCGCCAAATATTGCTATATCTCAGAGTTGTATTTTCATTATCCTGGGCAGCACTGTGCACTATAACTAAGTAAGTAGGGCACCTTACTGCCAGGTATTGGTATAAGACTAGTTCTCTCCTGATTCACCTACCCTCTACAGGTATTGCCTCTTTTTACTTACCCACTAAGACAAGGTGTAAGGTAGTGATGTACTTAACCACACACAACACAGATTTGCTACTTACACATTGCCTTGCTGTTCCCCTACCCTACTGGTCAGTTCATTATATGATGTGATACATGATCCCTCATAAAATATTAATGGAGAGGGAGCCAGGATGTGTAGTTATATCTGGTAAAAAGATGGAGAGATGGGCATATGAGCTGTACATAAGAAAAACATCGGACATTTACAAATCAAGATTATACATTTCCATTTCCATCTAGTTGTATAGGGACAATAAAAATTTTTCAAAAGAAGCGGTCTTTAAATTTAGTTATCGAAATGGATCATGCTGAAAGATAACAAAAAACTAGTTAATATTGGTAACCAAGAAGTTACTATAAGTAATATTTGTAGTGTAGTAAAAGCATTTATCATTGAATTATTCTCGTTGATACCTTATTTAGGATAAAACCTACTATTGTGGTATGCATGCTTACATTTAGCTATCAGGAGAACATGTCACACTTTAGCAAGGGCAGTTTCTGTAGAGTGTAGAAACCAGACTAATATTAGCATTGATACATTACATTTAATACAGATTAGAAATGTTTCACAGTGACAAATATACTAAAACACATGTAAAAATCCATATCCACAGGCACAAGAGAAGCTGTTTAAAAAGGCAAGACCCCATTTTTAGCTTGAAATATCTTTTTGGCTTTATTTGCACAGCACCGTGTATAATTTGCATTATGTAACATCTCTAATGTTGACCAGCCTAAGGCCATGTTCCCACTCCGTATAACACTGGCAGTTCTGTGACCCGGCCAGATCACAGAACGGCCAGTGTTACTGAAGATCATCCTGGCCAGTACTGCTGTACCGGCCAGATGTGTTCATTTCTGCTGAATTCGGATAGGGGCGCACAGTGATTGGCTGAGCTGGCTGTCAGTTCAGAAATTCATTCTGAAGCTACAGTTTCAGGAATTTTGATAAGTTATAAAGTTAGAGGTAAAAACTTTTTGGGGGGGGGACTTTTTTTGGTATAAAAAAAATGCAATATCTGTCATCTTTGGGCTATCAAAACAGACATTGATGTCTTCTAGTTTACTCTATTTATCACATCTTTATAGATCTACCTATAAGATTCTGACACTTGGTGTAAGTCAAACTGTAGAAGATACTTGGATATTACTTTGTTCTGCTAAATATTGAAGTAAATGGTTGGGTAAACACTGGAGTTTCTCACATACCATTAATAAAACAGCTAGCAGAAAATTCTCTGTCGTCTGTGGGGTCTGTCACAGTGTATGAGAACTGGCACAGATCAGACTATGGCGTTCTGTCAGGCCTCAAGATTGATTACCCTGCCTATGGATCCAACTTTGCGTTAATGTCTCACCATAATGGTCAGAGGAATAGAATTTCTGTCTGTAAATTGTCCAATCATGTTCTTTGCTCCAGTGTCGTGGGTGCTAATCTTGCTGTGAACTGGAGTGATAATTTGTTTTAAAGAAACCCAGAACTGCATGAATCACCTCTGCACAAATCTGCTATTCTTTAATAGGGGAAATATTTTTTTTTTTCTGTCTGGTGGCAAAAGAAGTTCAAAATAGCTCATGTTCTTATGCCAAATATCTCAAATACTAAGACAGCAACAAGCTTAACGTTTTTTTTTAAATTGTGCACAGTTTGTAAAAACTTTGAATAAAAACATTGTATGGTTCAAATTGTGAACTCTCAAAACTGTTTCTTTTATTAAAGATAGATGTTTATTAAATATGTTTAGTTATAAGTACATATAAATATTTTCCATCTCATATCTCATAAAGGGTTTTAGGGAATTAACTTTACATTCAGAGCATGGCAGAAGTAATCAGAAAGAATGTTTCAACAGTCAAATTGAACATTTATATTAATGAATAAAAAAACGCAAGTTCACAGACTGAAGAAATGTAGTATTGCTCATTAAATGGATGATGAATAATTATGCCTTAAAAGGTTCCCAGGCGATTTTCAGAAACTTTGTAATTGGGTTTGTTAGGCAAATATGCCATTATCTGCATTTAAAAAGACTCCCCCCCCCTCCTTTCTGTTATCCACTGCTCATTATCAGGAAATCTCGACTGTTTTACGTCAGTCGGGCCCTGTCTGTTCTATGGAGAGGGGAGGAGGAAGGAGGGAGATTAGTCAGCAGCTGAGAGCAGAGAACAAAGGATTACACGGCTAGGAGCTGCTGGAAGCCCCTATTCAGAGGTCAGAGAGGTCAGTGCTGACTTCAGAGAAGATAGCCTGGTGATGTAGCTGTAAATTAACTCTTTGTTGTCCTGTTTTGGTCCCTCATCTCCCTCCACCCCTCCCCTCTTCATAGAGAACAATGAAGACAGGGGGGAGAGCTTCAAACTGCTTTTTCATGATAAAAATGCATTTTCGGCTTTTAAACCCAATTACAACTTTTCTCAAAATCGCCTGTACTGTTGATTTCTGCAAAAAAAAATTTAACGACAGTGACACTTTAATATGACCAAAAGTATAAAAATCAACCAAGGAAACTTATCATCAGTTTTATGCTGCCCAAAATGGAAGTTAAATGAAACAGGGACAGGCACCCATGTTACAGTGGCGTATGATTCACCCAGAAACTGGGCTGGGCTGGCCTGTACGTGACCCACTGGCTTTAGGTGATAGGTCTCTTTCTATACACAAATAAGGATCCTGTCAGTGTTTCATGCAGCCAGTAGTTGGGGCAACTTGAAAATGTACCTTTCTCCAAAACTTTCACAATGGAGTGAACTCTTGCCCTAAGGAGCAAGAAAAGCACAAACACGAGAGGTTAAAAGCCTGTCCCCTTCCTAATATCACCAGCCCATTATAACCCACTTTTAGTACCACATGATTATCATATTCAAAAATACCAAATAGAGAGGGATGCTGGTGCCATCCTGAAGGTTTCAGAGAAACAATCTTAAGATTAATAAACAGAAAAAAGAGAGACGGGCGGCACTATAGACAAACTCAGGACGGCATACAGGGGATGTAATCAGGAGGGGTGGTCTGCTGTTCGTGGACTCAGATAGGTGGTGCAAAACTTCCAAAAATAGCAATAGACAATCCTTTGTAAATACGATTCAAAAAGAAAAGAAATGGGGTGCACTCACCAGAGTAGTCTTCATTGCTTTATTTCTTCAAATGCAAAAACACATAGGACATAGTGCAGACATGGACAAGGTGGACGCTAGGAGACAAACAGGTCGGTGACAGGCTGTTTCGCGCGTGACCGCTCTTCTACGGACCTCCTATTCAGTGAGTTCCGGCCGCAGAAAGACCTATCAGTTCACACAGTGAAGCAAGCGGCTCCAGCCGCTCACTTCACTGTGGGCTATGGAAAGCTCTGATGTGGGCGCGCTGATGCGCCCGCATCAGAGCTCCGCGGCCGAAAAGATCACCCGGCCGGTACTTAAGTACCGTCCGGGATGATCCGGGCTAAGACCGGCCGTTCCGTTACCCGGCTGGGGTCACGGAACGGGCGGTTGTTCACGTAGTGTGAACATAGCCTTACACTGTAAACAAAATACTGCATCTATTAATCTGTTATCCACAGCCACTCTTATGATATGGCAGCATGGGGCATTGTAAGTTCTTTGAATTTCTGATGGAATTGGGAAGGGGGGTGCCTGCAAGTCAATTGTAAAAAAAAAGATCGTTCCTGCAGCTGATTCAGAGGTATTAGCTTCAGGAACGTCCTGAATGCAGCCAGGCGGCCGGCAATTTAACAGCTGGTGCTATGCAACAGACGCTGTTAAACGCTGTGTGAACATAGCCAATTGAAGCAGCAGGTGTGTGTATCGCTGTTAATATGATCATACATCACTTGTTCAACTTTCACAAATGCAAAATTTTAGATGGAATTGCTGTTTCCAAATACAAACATTTCCGGTAAATGTGTCTATATTATTCCGTTTGCTCACTGTTAATCTCCAAGTTGGTCAGCCATGCCATATAATTTTCTGTCCTCAGTGGAATCATGCATGGATTTCCTAACATTCTCATTTTGGTAAACCAAAATAAATAATATACACAAGTGGAAGACCGTAATATTATTATTATTGCATTTTTCAGGAATGGTTATGAAATGTTTATATTCACACACAAAAACGCTTGTGAAAACTGGCAAGCATGGGCACCAGATGTGTCCAATTATATCTATATATGTGGTCCTCAGGTATGCCAGCAGCAGCGGGGACTCGCTCTTTGTTCCATAGCTTGCAGCAACCGACTGCCACACTTATGAGTGCTGCCAAACCACACCACATGGAAATGTACTGAATGGAATGGCCAGAGTAAAACAGGAAAGTTACTTAAGCTCGTAAAGTCTGATTATAGTAATGATGATTTAAGTACTGACCAATGACAATTTTTTCTTTCTTTTTCTTAAAGTGTGTTTGGTGCATACACCCAAAAAGGCTTATAAATAAGATGCAAGCTGGTTAAAGGAGGACCATTTAATACTGACCTTATAAAAGCAACATAGTGTGGTGTGGTTTGTCCACATGCCACCATTGCCTGTATGGTCTTCATGATATAATTCTTGCGTGCCTTACATGAATTAAAAAGTTGTAAAGTTTTGGATTATATTAAGGGATGCCTGCTAGTCATTGTACCAAAGTAATTTGAACAGTGCACATATTATAAACCTACGAGCCTTACTGACCAGGAGCCCTATAGATTCTCAGTTCACATCTGGAAAAAAAAGCTGTCCATATGCATAAGATGGCTATCTGCTCTGACCTCTGCATAAACTTGTTTATTTTAAGGAGAGAAATATAGTGTCTGTCAGAACCACTGGTTTCCAGTAAGTCTAACAGTAATTACAGCCTGTCCATTTCAATGCATATACAGTCTTTTACTGGACTTGCTGGATGCTGAGCTATCCCCAGTTGTTCGGCTCAAACAAATAAATGAAATTTTCTCCTGGCTGACAGAAAGTGGGCATGGCCTCCCCTCACACCACAACTAGCTCTACTATGAATCACTGGGCTGCTGGTGGGGTCTCAGTTGATGGAAGATGGGTGATCTGTGATGACAACTAGCTGGGATGACTTCTTTATATACTCCATGGCTCTCCAAAACTACAGCTCCCAGCATGCCCTACTAGCTCTCATATGGCAGGACATGATGGGAATTGTAGGAACACTGGTATAGTCAGGAACTATGACTGACAAAGTTCTACAAGACAAGCAGGGATGTGTGTATATCACCACAAAGATAGCTGTATAGTGATGGCTGAGAATAATGGCTGCACACATGTAGCGGTATGATGGTGGGATCAGGGCAACCTTACACCAGACCCAGGGGCATAGCTAGGGGTTCACACTAGGGGGGAGCAAGCGAGTCTGAGCGAGAATATCAGCAGGCGACTATCTATTAATTATCTATCTATCAATTAATTATCTATCTACCTTCTATCACATATCTGTCTAATATTTATCAGGCAGCACAAGGATGATAGGGTGACCTCCATTATACTTAGTAAAAGATGCTGGGAAAGCTGGGTGACCTCTATTATACTGGTTTTCGGGTGCCGGGAAAGCTGGGTGACCTCTATTATGCTGGCTATAGGGAGCTGAGAAAGCTGGGTAACCTCTATTATACTGGCTATAGAGTGCTGGGAAAGCTGGGTGACCTCTATTATACTGGCTATAGGGAGCTGGGAAAGCTGGGTAACCTCTATTATACTAGCTATCGAGTACTGGGAAAGCTGGGTGACCTCTATTATACTGGCTATAGGGAGCTGGGAAAGCTGGGTGACCTCTATTATACTGGCTTTAGGGTTCTGGGAAAGCTGAGTGACCTCTAACTGGCAGAAAGAGTTAATACTACACGATGTACAGCCCCTTTTCATTCTGCCAGAGTACCCACTCATGTAATTCATTCCCCCAAACCCATATGTACTGTAGGGCAGGACTGCTTTGGTTAGGGGGCACTGATAGCAGCAACAGTGTGCACATTGATTATACATGTTATTCCCATAAGACTCTGGTGGGCTCTGCTATGTTAGGGAGGCAGCAGGTGTCAGGTGCACTGTACCCACAGACCCCCAGCTTCCCACTCGTACCTTCAGTGTGGAGCCAACAGCACTGCATCACCACAGAGCAGGAAGTAGTGGAGGCTGAAGTGTTTGCTGTCAGTGCAGGAAAGGCTGAGGCTTGGGGGCAGGCTGCCAGCAGAGGTGGGTGATGGCCCCAATATTACTGAAGTACAGCCCCCTTTCACTCTGCCAGAGTACCCCACCCGCGGCAGGAGCAGGGGGCGGGGCTTGTCATCAGGGGCAGGGCTTGTTGGGACATTAATTTGCCCCACATAAACTAATACATATCCTGATAAGCCCCGCCCCCAGACGACAAGCCCCGTCCCCAGCTCCTGCCGCAGGTGGGGTACTCTGGAAGAATAAAAGGGGGCTGTACACAGGGCCGGCCTTTGGGGTGTGCGACCTGAGCGGTTGCACAGGGCGCATCACTCCAGGCCAGCAGGGGGGCGCTCGGGCAGAAGAGACAGCTGTACATCTAGCTGTAGTAATGTGTGCTGCTGTCTCTGTCTGCAGGAGCGCCGCCGGTACACTATAGCAGGAGGGCGCAGGCGGCCCGGCAGCCGGGCAGAGAGGCAGGTCTGCTTACTTATCTTTGGTGTAGTAGAAAGGAATGCTGTATGTCTGCAGGAGCGCCGTTAGAAAGGAGCAGGGTGCCGGGCAGCCAGCTGGGGGAGCGATCGGGCAGACAGACATACACAGCATGCATTATGTGACAGTGTTGTGCTGTGTGTATGTCTGTTCGCCTCGATCGCTCCCCCAGCTGGCTGCCCGGCACCCTGCTCCTTTCTAACGGCGCTCCCGCAGACATACAGCATTCCTTCCTGTTATCAGGGCCGGCCTTAGGGGTGTGCGGCCCCGTGTGTCAAAGGGGGCGCCAGGACCCGGTAAACCCGATCAGGTGCCGGGGCTGCCACCCGGGTGCTGTGCCGCCCCGTTTAACTAGAAGCATGTCTATGACATGCTTGTAGTTGCCTTGTTTAGACAGCGCAAGAAGCGATTGGCTTCTCACGCTGTCAATGACCCTTGTGGCCACAGGCAGCAATATGCCTGCGGTCACAAGAAGCCAGCTGGATAAAGTTTGAGTGCGGTGCGTTGCGTGCACACGCACGGAAGGAAAGCCGGGTCCTGAAAGCTTCCGGTGCAGAGAGCCTCTGTATATCAGGCTGCCTGCACCGGAAGACCGAAGATGCCATGCCTTAGACTGACAGAAGAAGGGAAAAGAGCTACGGGGAGCTGGTGAGTATTTATTTATTTATTTTACTCTCACCATGGGGGCGCTATGATACAATATGTTGGGGCAGCACACAGGGGGGATAATGTATTGGGGGAGCATACAGGGGGGATAATGTATTGGGGCAGCACAGGGGGATAATGTATTGAGGGCAACACACAGGGGGGATAATGTATTGGGGGCAGCACACAGGGGGGATAATGTATTGGGGCAGCACACAGGGGGATAATGTATTGGGGCAGCACACAGGGGACGATAACCTATTGGGGCAGCACACAGGGGACGATAACCTATTGGGCCAGCACACAGGGAACGATAACCTATTGGGGCAGCACACAGGGGACGATAACCTATTGGGGCAGCACACAGGACGATAACCTATTGGGGCAGCACACAGGATGATAACCTATTGGGCCAGCACACGGGGGATGATAACCTATTGGGCCAGCACACAGGGGACGATAACCTATTGGGGCAGCACACAGGGGACGATAACCTATTGGGGCAGCACATAGGGGACAATAACCTATTGGGGCAGCACACAGGACGATAACCTATTAGGGCAGCACACGGGGGACGATAACCTATTGGGGCAGCACACAGGGGATGGATAATACATGGGGCTCCACAGAGGGAATTATAATTCATTAGAGCAGTACACTCATACAATGAGGAATGCACAGAAGGGCACAGGAAGGACATACCTAGCTATTATGTGAGGGCACATTGGGCATTAAAACTATATTGGGGGTACAGAGGCAGCCTAACTACTGTAGCAAGGAGACTAAAATGTTTCTCTGAAGATTCTGGAGAGAAGACTCATGGCCAGGAGAAGATGGCAGAATGGAGAGAAAAAAAGAAAGATTGAATGGCCCAGATCGGAGAAGACACCCCCTGTGAGTTGGTGTTGTTAAGTAGCAGAATTGCTTATATGTAATCACTGTATGGTAGTAATATTTATCGTCAGCAATAAATTTGATACTCAGTGGGGACACTTTGAGGGCATTATACTGTGTGGGAAGACTAAGAGTGTGCCCTTCTGGTCTCATATTCTGCTGATTATACGCTGTGTCCAGGAAGGGGGGGGGGCGCTGAGAGGAAATTTCGCACAGGGCGCCATCTACCCTAAGGCCGGCCCTGGCTGTACATCAGTAATATTGTGTGACACCTGCTGCCTCCCTAACATAGCAGAGCCCACCAGAGCCTTATGGGAATAACATGTATAATCAATGTGCACACTGTTACTGCTATCACTGCCCCCTAACCAAAACAGCCCTGCCCCACTGTACATATGGGTTTGGGGGAATGAATTACAGTGTGAGAGCTGCCTGACATGTGCCTGCTGTTTGAGAATCCGTACATAGCTCAGCCAGAGTACGGATCTCCAGGGGGGCGTGGCCAGCAGGAATGGACAAGTAATGCAGAGGCAGACAGAGGGCTGAGAGCACATTCAGCTACGTGTATTAGAAAAACGGTCCAATTTAGCTTATTATTGTATATTGCAAAAATTCTTAACATGGCCTTAACATACTAAAACTAAATAGTCAAAATATTTTATAGTTACGCTTTACCTCAATGGATTGAGTATAGTATGCTATGATATATGTCAGCACACAGCTTTGACATTTTGCCAACATATACCCAGGGGTGCCCTGTTTTTAAGGTGAGTTGAACCACTCACCTCAGACAGTGCCCCTCCAGGACTGCAGAAGGTGGTAATTTAGTCTCCAGCTTCTCAGTCCAGCACATCCCTACATATAGATCTATCGCCATGGATAATTGTACCTTGCAATACATCATTCTTGAGCACAGATTAATAAATATATATATATATATATATTAATTTGTGCTCAAGAATGATATATATTGCAAGGTACAATTATCCATGGCGATAGATCTATATGTAGGGATGTGCAGGACTGAGAAGCTGGAGACTAAATTACCACCTTCCTACCACCTTCTACATACATACCTCCCAACCGTCCCGGATCAAGCGGGACAGTCCCGATTTTCGGGTGATATCACGCTGTCCTGGAACGGCCCCCCTGTGTCCCGCCGCCCCCCCTCATGGCGTCACTGAAGCCATCTGACAGTGTCGGCGGCTCTTGCGGCTGCTGACAGTGTCGGATGGCTTCAGGGAGCAGACAGTCACATGCAGAGAGCTTCTGGAGCACACAGCCTCACACACAGGTCAGCTGCTGCCCCGGAAGCTCTCTGCTCCAGCCCCGCACAGTACCTGCTTTCCTCTTATCTCCTGTGTGCTGCCGCGGCTGCTGGTGACGTCACAGGTCAGTGAAAGGTCAGAGAGAAGAAGAAAGCAGGAGCCGCGGGGCTGGAGCTGTGAGCTGCGGGGGCAGGGAGCTGTGTGTCAGGCTGCCTCTCTCCTGCTCTGTTCCTGACTACCTGTGACCACAGCAGCAGCTGGGAGAAGACAGACAGCTCTGTGACTGATCCCTGACTAGGTGAGTATATTTGTTTTTATTATTTTCTATTAGGGATGGGTCTGCCTGGAAGAGGGGGGTGGATACTAAACTGGGACCTATGATGGGGGGGATACTACAGTGGGACCTATGATGGGGGCGGATACTACACTGGGACCTATGATGGGGGGGATTACTACACTGGGACCTATGATGGGGGGGATACTACACTGGGACCTATGATGGGGGGGGGATACTACACTGGGACCTATGATGGGGGGATACTACACTGGGACCTATGATGGGGGGATACTACACTGGGACCTATGATGGGGGGGATTACTACACTGGGACCTATGATGGGGGGATACTACACTGGGACCTATGATGGGGGGGATACTACACTGGGACCTATGATGGGGGGGATTACTACACTGGGACCTATGATGGGGGGGATACTACACTGGGACCTATGATGGGGGGGATACTACACTGGGACCTATGATAGGGGGGATACTACACTGGGACCTATGATGGGAGGGGGATACTACACTGGGACCTATGATGGGGGGGATACTACACTGGGACCTATGATGGGGGGGGATACTACACTGGGACCTATGATGGGGGGGATACTACACTGGGACCTATGATGAGAGGGGGGATTACTACACTGGGACCTATGATGGGGGGGATACTACACTGGGACCTATGATGGGGGGGGATACTACACTGGGACCTATGATGAAAGGGGGGATTACTACACTGGGACCTATGATGAGAGTGGGGATTACTACACTGGGATTAACAAAGTGAGGGGGGATTACTACAGGGGGATTAACAAATGGGGGATTACTACAGGGGATTTACTAGGGAGAGGGGGGATTGCTACAGTGTGTGGGGGAGATGGGGGCTACTACAGTGTGTCCTATGGGGAGATGGGGGTTACTACAGTGGGATATGGAGGCACAGAGGGGTCTGTACCATATGGGGCACAGAGAGTTACTGTGAAGCAGATGAGGATGATACTGGAGAGAGGAGCCTAAAATGTTTGTCTCGCAGATGGCCGGAGAGGTTTTCAAGATGGCCGTGCATGATGGCGAAGAACCACAAAAGTGATCAACAAGAGAAGACGTCCCCTGTGAGTCACTGAATAGCTGCAATATAATCACCTATAAGGTAAGCAGGTGTACAGCCTCACCGCTATATGGTCACTGCTGAGGGAGAGTACTGCTCTGTGTATAGTGGATGTTATGTAGTAATGGTATAAGGGGGGAATAAGTCACTATGCGGTGAAGATCTGGTGGTAAAATTTGTTTCCTATATAATGGTAATAGGTAATGCGGTTATGGAGGTGTGGCTATGGGTGTAGTGACCCACCAGGCACTACAAAGTTTTATCTGCAATATGACATGTGCTTTGTAGAAAGTAACTGTGTAATGCTTTATCATTGGTGTCCAGCAGGTGGCAGTGCATTGCCAACATGTTGACAGTGAGCATTGGGACCCAGCGGCCTTCCACCTCAAGTGGGTTGCCTAGGCAACAGTAGGAGGTCTTACAGGTCCTGAGAGGAGTTGAGTAGATGTAGTCGGTGAGGAGGAGCAGACACGTGCTCTCCATCATAGTCAGATATAAGCAGTCGTGTGCTGACTAAAACCTTCAAGTAAGTGAAGTAACCTGCTGAGTGCAGAGCAGGCAAAGCAAGGAGAGAGAGGAGAGATTCTAACCAGCCAGATAAAGGCTATAACCACTAAGGCAGAGGGAACCCAATGCTCACTTCATGCAGCCTGACTGGAGAGTGACTGAACACCATTCCAATGTGCTGTATTACTGTGTAAACCAGAAAGTAAAGTCCCTCAGTATTATCACTGTCTATTCATTGTCTCCAAACGCTGGAAACCAACCACCTCATTGCTGTGACGACCGCCCGGGGCCTCAGGAGAGCCAGGACCGCTAAGGTAGGAGTAAAGCACCGTGACACTATTGCCCCTGACAACACCATCGGCACCCTATCTGGTCCTAATAGAGCCTCCAGTCCACCGTGCGGACGTTGCATGGGGGCGTGGCCCATTGCCGTGACTGTCCCTCTTTCCTTCCAGCAAAAGTTGGGAGGTATGTACATATATATATATATATATATATATATATATATTGAGAGGACTATTATAATTAGGTGCTGATGAAGTAATATGACTGCTGGTCCTCAACACGGTGACAAGCAGCGTGTCTGCACAGAGGAAGAGAATAAGACATAAAAATTGCTTGTGTCACTACAGATTACTGTTTGTATATATCTAGGGAGGACGTTACAGTGGCACAATCCGCCTTATCAGCAAGTGTCAGTGACTTCTCTGCAGGGGCAGACCTACCGCCGTAGCAGCTGCTATGGGGCCCCTAGCATCAGGGGGCCTGGGCCCCCCAGAGCTGACTGCCTAAAGCAAAAGTTTGCTATTTCTAGTTACGGCCCTGCTTCGCTGTAATTGCTACACAAAGGATTTTGGTTTGTTGGTGACTTCAGGTTGTGTGTTTGCATGTGTACAAGAGCAATGTACATATGTGTGTATGTTACATCCTTTCTATTGGGGATGACATTATAGATCTCTTTCAAGTTACATGCCTCCTATGAGCAATTAGAGGTAAATGAGTTTACGATTTATTTCCTTAGTATGGCATGATATAATCATCTACTTCACTGTGATTTTCCACCATATACATAGTATCAGCTGTGATTTTCTCCCCTTTATGTACCCCTGTAGGTGGTACCAGCTGTGCAGTTCTCATATGTAAAATGCACTGGTTAGTTACCCCTGTACACCAAATGAACTGCTTATGTAACACCAGCCATTTAGCTACCCCCTGTATGTGATATCAGCTGTGTAATGATGCCCTGTATGTGACATATTGACCCCATTAGAATGAGTCTGCAGCTGGCTCAATGTAGTGTCTGTTCCCAGGTTTATGCTGCAGAGAGGTGCTTGATTTCCTGCTGCTTGTCTCCATTGCATTGCTCAATGTTTAAAGATAAATTTCAAGAATTCTGATATGTGGGACATTGATCTTATTTATAAATAGAGCTGCGTAAGAACCAGCATGTCAGTAAGACCCCATTTACTTCAGGTTTTGTGCACACATTTCAGATGTACATTGACATGACATGGTATGAAAGGTATGCTGACATGTAATGCAGTATTTACCTATACATGTAAATTCAGCTTTAGTCTAAGTTATCTTAACCAGATATTAATGTCTCCCTTCTATAATAGCAATGCCTTTCTGTTTTTGGATTTTTATTCCAATCATTTTCTGCTGGGATATGTAACATGTGGGTTCATCAGATGTATGTGATAAATTCTCAATTTCTAAGAAACACAATTTTATCGTACAAACACGGCTCATGAGAAGAAATATTGGGGCATACACAAAATATAAATATTCAAATAAAATAAGGTAATTGGTGAATTAAGGCAATGAATGGCTGGGAGTATGTGTGTATTTATGAAGAGGGAAAACTGGGTCGAACTAGTTTAATATATGAAAACGACAGCACGTTTGTTATACATGCTTGTATTTTATCATTTCACCAGCAGGTGGCACTGTAAAAATCAAGTCAAAACTGAGTCCTTTACTCGTCCTTTATTCCAAGAAAATGTTCCTATATATCGTCATAAAATGCACAGCTAAAGACATAATTGCAAATTAAATGTCAATAGGGCACTCACTGTTTCTTCCGGTTGTCAATAGTTACATTCTCCAGTTCTTCTCTTGTACAGAGTTCCTGCATCATGCATGCACAGCCTGCTTCTCCTATCCTGGGCATCTACAAGCAGATGGTGGTGGTGATCTCCCCTCCTGCTTGTACCAGGCTGACAGCCTCTTGCTGTAATAGTAATAGTTACAAGCAGGACCCTCCTCACTGTAGGCTTTGGCAGCATAAGTCCTACTCTTACTCACCATTCTCTTCACCCCTTTATCTTTACAAACATTCTGCCCTAAACAAGAGAAGATGATAAATGTAGAGAAATTAAATAAGTCTTATTTCTTTATAAATGGTAGGACAAAGACCTAGAACCATGTACTCAAGGTCCTGAGAAGTTTTATAAATTATCTGCTTACTTATTTTATATAATGTCCTGGATAATGTTGTGTATATGTTTATACGCAATTCCTAATACACGTATGGATGTTGACAGCTGCATCTAAATGGCTAATTAGCCAGACATGTTGATCTGCCGCACCGGCTAACTACCATGGTCCCCGGCCAAGAGTGCAGTAGTTTAGAGCGGGGTCACGGCATGACCCCTCCCTGAACCCCCACCCGTATCAGGAGGTGCTGGCACGTCCTTTTGATGTAAGGGGTTGAGGTTTAACTGTTATAAAATAAAACTTTTGACATGTGAGAGATACATGTCAAAAGTTACCATTGTAAGAATGAGTTTCAGAAAATTCTAAAGATTTGTAATTTACTTCTATTTAAATATCTCAAGTCTTACTTATCAGCTGCTCTATGTCTTGCAAGAAGTTAACATTTTGAATGTTAATGTGTTTTCCCTGAGTCCTGTTGGCATCACAATAGATGGGGTGTCTCCTCCCCTGTGAGACCCGCAGGACGAGAGGAAATTTTAATAAATTTCAGCTCCACCCCCTCCTAGGCTATAAGATAGGCCCCTGCCCCCATACCTCCAGTTCTATTACAAGTAACATGTACTAGGGGGGGGAATTTGTGATGCCAACAGGACTCAGGGAAAACACAATAACATTCAAAATGTTAACTTCCCTTACATCCTGTTGGCCTCACAATAGATGGGGAGTTAGCGAGTAGTACCCCCATAGGGAGGGCCCTCAGACGCTACAACATTAAGGACTGAACTGGCAAAAGCCGTCCTGTCAGCAAGTAGGGAGTGTAAACAATAGTGCTTTACAAAAGTTAATGGTGTAGTCCATGTTGCTGATAAACAGATGTCCCCACTTCCCTTATTGTGGGTCGGGTCAACCCGATAACCCGGCTATCCTCCCCTCCGCCCAGTTGAAGATCCGTCCCACTTTTCTTAGAAGGGATTGGGATCTGGTGATCTACTGCTGTTGGCTGACAGACTGATCTGAGAGTCTAGGGATAGGAGCGACCTGTCCCAGGCCTGGAGCATTTCTGTCTGTGGATGACAGGAGTCCCAGAAAACTCATCACTGTTCTTACAGGGACTTGTTAGGGTCTGGATAGAAACTGACATCCGTGACGAATTCTGAGCTTTCTCTGTGGCAAAAGAAACAGGCGAATCTGGATGGTATCCACCACAAAGCCCAGAAAAATCTTGGAGGTTGACGGGGTTAGGTCCGATTTGTCTAGATTGACAATCCATCCCAGCTGTTGAAGAAACTAAAAGGACAGTACGAACCTGCGTGTTCAGGAGGTCGATGTTCTCTGCCATGATTAACCAGTTGTCCAGGTAGGGAATGACCCGGATTCCCTGTAGCCTGAGTTACGCTACTATTGAAGAAGCCACCTTGAATTGGAGATGGCGTAAAGTCCTTTCTATAGTTACTGCGATCCTTAGATACTTCCTGTGTGGCTGCCAGATGGGGATATGAAAAAAGGTGCCCTGTAAATCTAGAGATGAAAGGAGATCGTTTTTTAGAAGAACAAATTGCACAGAAAGAATTGTGTCCATTCGAAATCTTTTCTTGACCCAGGGATCCTTGATCCTGGAGTCCTATGCGTCTGCAAAAAAACTTAGACGACCTCCCACTGGCAGACTTGTATATTCAGAAGTCGGGCTTTTTGGTAGTGGACATAGGGGGCTCTCTGTTTGGACCTCTTCTGGATGAATAAGCACCCCTACCCCTGAAGGAGTAGTGGAACTGACGCATTCTTTGCGGAGTTCTTTCTCTACCAAAAGGCCTCTGAAAGGTTCTCTGCGGCTGAGGCACAGATTTACCTTTTTATCTGAGAGATCTATTATAAGCTTATCCAATTCAGATCCAAAGAGACGCCCTGGAATGTATTCAATACTGCATAGAAAAAACTTAGAATAATTGTTTCCTGCCCAGGGCCTTAAAGGGAATCCATCAGCTCCTGGTCCCTACCTAAGGTGCTGACAGTGTGCTATAGCTGGCAGTCCCCTAGTAAGCATGGTCATTTTTGGTAATTTTCTGTGCAGCGGATTATGTACAATCTTATGTCTTCTACTGTCACAGAGCAGTTGTTCGTGCCAACCACACTTGTCATGCACCCTCCTCCCTCTTTATGAATAATCAATGCTGCCCGGCCTCCTGCTCACTCAGCTGTCAGATTGCAGATCAGTCCTCTGTAGGCAGTTTATGTCTGAAAGAATCTCTCCTCCCTAATGTGTTGGAGCTGTGGTCTAGGGGTAACTCCTCTATCTAGAGACCTGCCAGCAGTTCATTCTCTGGTTCGAATCCCCAGATGAAAATTAAATAGATGTCTTTTTTTTCTCATTATTGTATAATTTTTAAGGCTATGTTCACACACAGTATTTTTGCTCAGTATTTTGGTCAATATTTTGCAACCAAATCCAGGAGTGGATTAAAAACACAGAAAGGCTATGTTCTCACACTGTTGAAATTGAGTGGATGGCCGTCATTTAATAGCAAATAATTACTATTTTAAAACAACGTCCAATATTTGCCATTTCTACAGTGTGAGAACATAGCCTTTCTGTGCTCTCAATCCACTCCTGGTTTTCGTTGCAAAATACTGACCAAAATACTGTGTGTGAATGTAGCCTTAAAAATGATACAATAATGAGAAAAAAACCCTCTTATTTAATTTCCATCAGGGGATTCGAACCAGAGAATGAACTGCTGGCAGGTCTCTAGACAGGTGAGTTACCCCTAGACGACAGCTCCAACACATTAGGGAGGAGAGATTCTTTCAGACATAAACTGCGTACAGTGGACTGATCTGCAATCTGACAGCTGAGCGAGCAGGAGGCCGGGCAGCATTGATTATTCATGAAGAGGGAGGAGGATGCATGCCAAGTGTGGCACGAACAACAGCTCTGTGACAGTAGAAGACATAAGATTGTACATAATCCGCTGCACAGAAAATTACCAAAAGTCACCATGTTAACTAGGGGACTGCCAGCTATAGCACACTGTCAGCATCTTAGGTAGGGCCCAGGAGCTGACGGATTCCTTTAACCAGAGCGCTCTATGGCTAGCGGTGGCAAGGGACATAGTAGCAGAGAGGCGTAGCTGCTGACGGGCAGCATCACACAGGTAGTCAACACCCATATTAACATATCTGAAGGAAGAGAGAATCTCCTCTCTTCTAACTCCCAACTCGAGACTCATCAGCCACTTCCTTAGTGCCACACTAACCTTTGCTGCCGATATGGAAACTGCAGCCTGAGTCAAGGCCGCAGAATATGTTCTTTCAAGTGAAGTCTCCATACGGCGATCCATTGGATCTTCCAGGCTGTTACCGTCATCAAATGGGACAAGGGTTCTTTAAGAAAGTTTGGCTACCGCCACATCTACTTTCGGAGGAGACTTCCACTCTTTAACCTTGTCCTCTGAAAGTATATAAATTGTTTTAAAGGGAATCTGTCAGCACCTATTCTTGGTCTAAGGTGCTGACAGTGTAAGGAAGGTCTGTGTTATCTAGAAAATCGGGAAAATAGAGGTATGAGACGGCACTAGATAACACAGCCCTACCTTACACTGTGAGCACCTCAGATCAAGAATAGGTACTGACAGATTCCCTTTAAATCTGCGACTAAGAACCGCTGCCTTTTCCGGTTTTGCCCACTCAGACTTCATCATCTCCAGTAAATTGTCACTAACTTCAAACGCTTTCTTAGACATAGAAGGTTTCTCCCCATCTTCATCTGGATGATTCTGGATCTTAACAGCTCTCACTAATCTAGGAAATTTCTCTTCAGGAAAATAGCATCTGCCAGGGTCCGGTTCTTCCTCCTCAGAGAGTGAGGATCCAACTTTGTCCAGGACCCTGTATTCATGTCCAGATGGGGAGTACTGCATTGGAGACGGGCTTCTCCTTGCACGTTTTCTGCTAAGAGAAAAAATTATGTAAGGCACCGCCAATGTGCCCCTAAACAAAAACAGTAAAAATATCACTTACTCCTGCAGTAAGGAATCTTTAAGATCAGAAATGGACTTATTGATTCCAGATATGGAATAATGTACATAGTACTTTACCCAAATCACCACATCTTAAACCGTAGGTTTCTCGTTGTCAGGGTGAGACATAGTAGGAGCACTGGGAGGCTGCTGCCGACAAACTTGGCACTTAAGATACTCCCATCCATCAGGCAAGAGGTTTTCTGAAACCATAATAGATAGTTACAAACCCCCTCTAAAAAAGGGTACTGTGGCACTTTAAGGAGGGAGGACTCACCACATTGCACACAGTTAAGGTGTTTTCTTTTAGTGGGTGATTTACCACCCAAACCCTCCCCGGAGGACACCTATGACAACGGAAAAAAATTCAAATACTAATAACTTCAAATTCAGAGAAAAAAAAAAAGAGAATACCTACAGTTGGAGATAGGAACACAGTGCAAAACGAATATGTAGGATAGAAACCGACACCTATGTAGCTTTAGCATCCACAGGGAGCCAAAACAGCTAAACCGGCGGCTTTAAATGGCGTTAGCGGCACCAAAAATAGGCCCCTTCCCCTGAAAACTCTGCCTTGCTGAAGTCCCTGAAAGGGGGTTACCTTTCAGCCAATGCAAAGGGGGTTACCTTTCAGCCAATGCAAAGGGGGTTACCTTTCAGCTGAACACAACAAAATGGAGGCGCCCATGCGGAGACCAGAAGTTGCACGCGCCGGACTGGAAGTAGACGCAGCCGGCGTCCGATTTCAGAAGCTGGCGGCGTCCAGCATACAGAATGAACCGGCCTTACCTATGCTTGACCAGGAAGACAAAACCCCGGCCCTCCTCTGGCTGTGGTCCTGACAAGGACGAAAAAAGAACTGGAAGTATAGGGGCGGGGGCCTATCTTATAGCCTAGGAAGGGGTGGAGCTGAAATTTATTAAAATTTCCTCTTGTCCTGGGGGTCTCACAGGGGCGGAGACACCCCATCTATTGTGAGGCCAACAGGACGTAAGGGAAATTGCATTTCTTTTCAGTCTGACACAGTGCTCTCTGCTGACACCCCTGTTCGAGATAGAAACTGTCCATAGTAGGAAAGGTTATTTATTTATTTATTTAGTGTGTATGTATAGTGTGTGTATCAGCACTGCTGACTCCACTGTCCAGCAGAAGTGTAGAGGTGAATAGACTGTACATAGGAGCTGCAGCCATTCTCCGGCCTCATCAGTCCTATGTAATTGCTGCAGGTGACCACTGAGGCTGCTGATATTGCTCTGTGTAATAAAGACAACAATCATCGGCTGATCGTTGTGTTTTGGGAAGTTTAGAAATCATCGGCTGATGATTGTGTTTATAAAATAATAAAGCTGTTACCTGATCACGTTCCCCGGTGTCCTCAGGCCTTGTCTCGCTTACAGAGCCTATTACATGGCTTGATTATCGTGCAGCAAGAGCTGTATATATATATCATTAGCGATGTCCGTGCAGCCCTTGCTGTATATAGTGACCAGGGAATCCCCCAATTGTCTGTGGGATTCCCCGGTTAGCACAGCTGCAGCTCTCACTTCTGGTCCCATCTCTGAAGTGACAGGCCACTTAGCCAGTTACTGGCCGTGGTGCTGTCCTGTCTGGGCAAGTGATTGGCTGAGCAGCCTTTTACTTCAGAGATGGGACCAGAAGTGAGAGCTGCAGCTGTGGTGACACAGACAATTGGGGGATTCCCTAGTCACTATTTACAGCAAGGGCTGCACGGACATCGCTAATGATATATATACAGCTCTTGCTGCACAATAATCAAGCCATGTAATAGGCTCTGTAAGCGAGCGTCATTCTACCAGATTGGCGCTTACTTATCCGGAATATCAGGCCGTGTAATACGGCCTTTAAAGTGGCCATACACTTAACTGCTGGCTGAACAATCTTTCAACTGACAATTATCTCTCCCATTCGGCCCCGTCCTCCCCATACACAGGAATGTTCAGCACAGCCAAGCATTCCTGTGTTCTCTATGGGAGGGTACAAAGAGAACAAAGAGTTTGGGCGTTGATTTTCCATCACCCCCAACCCCCTTTTTTACAGACATCATCTGTCAGAGGAATGTCCATAGAGCCCCATACACCTTACACTGATGGCTGAACCCACCACAAGTAGCATGTACCACCGACAAAAGTGTGAAGTGTATGGGGACCTTGAATTGTTGCTACAGTATTTCAGCATTTGGGGCCCCATTTTCACCTTTACCCTGGGCCACATTTAGTCTAAAACCGGCCCTGGATATAGGGTAATATTTTTATTGACTTAGTATGGTATACACTGCAGCAAGGTTGCACACTCGTAAGACCAGCCATGGTGTGGAAAAAACCACACCTGGTGCCCTGGGGCCCTTTAGTCGTGGAGGCCCCAGGACACATGCCCTGGATGCCCTCCCTTCAATCCAGCCCTGCATGTAAAACTATTTAAAAGTTTCATGCCTAACTTTGATTTATTAAATAAATATAAGCCTCCTTACTATTAGTATATTGTTTTTCTCTTTAGGGTGCGTTCTTACTGAGTAAAACAAGCGGAATTCTGTGGCGGAGCCCCAACCGCAGACTCCGCTTGGAATCCAGCCTGCCTCAGTGTGTCAACAGGATGCCTTCCGCGCCTCAGCTCTCTGTTCAAAGAATTGACATGACATATCTTTGAGTAGAGAGTGGTGGCGCACAAGGCATCTTATTGATACAATGAGGCAGTCAGAATTCTGCCTGTTTTACTCAGTGTGAACGCACCCTTATACATAGGAGATGGCCTTTTTGTCTGTTTGAATTAGCTAAAACAGTCTGGCCATGTCAGTACCGCACTCTCATATGTGTAATTATAATTTGCCATACTCTGACCTCTAAATTTTAGCTTCTGTTTTAGTCTACAGAGCAGTATGATGGATCGAGTTTTGCCCCATGATCTGTACTTTTTAGTGGTTTGGTGCCAACAGGACATTTTGTTAAATTTTTATCTGATATAGGATATGTCCAAAAATCAGAAATTTTGGCATTATATTTAGTTTACAATGATCACTGTATAGGATCAATAAGGTTTCATTTTAATAGTTTAGATAATTATGCACACAGTGATACTAAGTAGTGTCATGTGTACATGCCTAAGCACCAAAAGATTTCTCTGCGCTCACAAACCAAACACCACTACAAAATTTTACAAATAAGACCAGAATTTTCTGTTAAAGTTTTACTAGCATTTAAGGAACTTACTTGTCAATGTGAAAAGCCTGATAAAACTCAGGCCTTGCTAAAATAAAAACTTCAGCAGCACAAAATTCTGTATATTTTTCCTTTGATTCTTGTCCAGCAGACATAATAAAAGAAAGTTCCACCTGTGCAAAGAGCAGGTGTTCTTACATCATCTAAGCCCATAGAAGGTCAATAGAAAGATTTACATAAAAAAAAATCACCTAAATGCAGTGTTAACAGACTGCGGGCAAATGACATCAGAGTGCATTTAAACTATGTTGCAGGTTCACGGAAACTCAGGAACCACAATCAGGATACAATTTGTGCCTAGATATTTAATCCTGGTGCAGTGTAGAGATATGATTGGAAAGACAAACATATATAAAAGCATATAAAATACACTTTACCCAGATACTGGATATTGTTAAATAGGATGTAGATTTAATTCAATGCTTCATTCAGGAACTTGCAGTAGCAATGGATTTCATCAGCCCTGGAGATATTTACTGTTGTATGGAACAGTATGATAGATCAAAAGAGAAGTCGGGCAGGAAGGAATCATTATGGGCAGGGGGTGGGGGGGGGAATAAAAGTTAGAATCACCTGTCCCAGTGCCTGTGCAGAGCCACGTCCCGTCTTCTGAGCTCCCCTCCAGCTACGCCACCACCCAGCCCGCAGTCATTGATTGGCTGAGCAGGCTCAATCCCACCAGTCTGTGACGTCAAACTCGGGTCGTGACATACCCGAAACCCGTGAGATGATGACAGCTGGCGGGGGTTCGGGAGCTCGGTGATGCAGCACAGCAGGGGCATTTGGAGCAGTAAGCATAGTATCTTTTTTATTTCCCCCCACCCCCTGTCCTACTGACAGACTTGACAGAGAAGGTGGGACTGGGTGAATAAGAAACTGTACGTTCCCTGGGAAGGAGATATCAGAATCTGCTGGGTGGTGTGCATCAGGTTGTATGAAAAACTTAAAGGGGAACTCCACATAAGGAAAACTTGTTTGCTATTAAAAGTACATTAAACATTATATAGATGTGTCTATATAATGTATTACCATATCTTTACGGTTCTGCCACACTGGTAGCTAATACAAATCCAGGAAGTGAAGAAAAATGGCCTCTGTGCCAATCTACATTGTCTCCTGCTCCCCCACCTTGGGAGACAAATATTCCATGCTTCTGTCTCACATTGTGTGTGTTTGCTGAGCACAGGCTGATGATGCAGACAGGGGGCAGGGCGTGATGTCACAGGAGGCTTGGATGAATCCTCTAATCTCTTGTGTGGTTCACCATCTCTGACCGGTCCCTCACTACACCGGAGCAGGCAAGGAGAGACAGAAGCAGCTGCTGGAACTTTACTGATTGTGGAAAACTATGAAGTGAAATTCGGGCTATTTTCACACATGTTGGAGTTTCATTGCAGTACTGCAGCATCTGCACAAAAATGATGCAGTAACACAATTACATGATGCTAAATGGCACAGAGGATTAGAGCCGGAACTGCCAATCCCACCTGGAAAAAAAGGAGGCATAAACTGTATATCCCATGTAAGATAAAATCAGATAAAGTCCTTATTGTGGGGCTCAACCTCAAAGCTAAAAGATGCTTGATCATAATATGTGCATGGAAATGAAAAGAAAAAATAAATAAATTTAAAAAGTTCTTTACTTTATTCCAATATTGGCGTTACAGGTAGTAATAGTGCACTGTGTGGCTGGGACTACAATGAAATGATAAAGTACTGCAAATAATTCAGTAACACAAGGAAACTGCAATGTGTGAACACAGCCTAGATGTTCTGCAACAGATTTGGGTGGGGAATGGGCAGGGTGGGGGACTGTGATGAACAGCTGAGGGAAGGCAATGCATTCTGGAACCTGCAGTACTGTGTACAACTGCTCAACCAGGAAGTACAAAAACACAATACAGAACAAAACCCCCCAAAGCAAATGGATTTTTGGTAGTTTCAAAACTGGGATAGATAGGTAAGTATTGCTATATGCTGCAGAAGTTTCATTTTTTCCCCCTCTACCTAGAGTTCCCCTTTCATATATGGGTTGAAGTGGTACATTTGGTATATACACTCACCGGCCACTTTATTAGGTACACCATGCTAGTAACGGGTTGAGCCCCCTTTTGCCTTCAGAACTGCCTCAATTCTTCGTGGCATAGATACAACAAGGTGCTGGAAGCATTCCTCAGAGATTTTGATCCATATTGACATGATGGCATCACACAGTTGCCGCAGATTTGTCGGCTGCACATCCATGATGCGAATCTCCCATTCCACCACATCCCAAAGATGCTCTATTGGATTGAGATCTGGTGACTGTGGAGGCCATTTGAGTACAGTGAACTCATTGTCATGTTCAAGAAACCAGTCTGAGATGATTCTAGCTTTATGACATGGCGCATTATCCTGCTGAAAGTAGCCATCAGATGTTGGGTACATTGTGGTCATAAAGGGATGGACATGGTCAGCAACAATACTAAGGTAGGCTGTGGCGTTGCAACGATGCTCAATTGGTACCAAGGGACCCAAAGAGTGCCAAGAAAATATTCCCCACACCATGACACCACCACCACCACCAGCCTGAACCGTTGATACAAGGCAGGAGGGATCCATACTTTCATGTTGCTGACGCCAAATTCTGAGCCTTCGATCCGAATGTCGCAGCAGAAATCGAGACTCATCAGACCAGGCAACGTTTTTCCAATCTTCTACTGTCCAATTTCGATGAGCTTGTGCAAATTGTAGCCTCAGTTTCCTGTTCTTAGCTGAAAGGAGTGGCACCCGGTGTGGTCTTCTGCTGCTGTAGCCCATCTGCCTCAAAGTTGGAGGTACTGTGCGTTTAGAGATGCTCTTCTGCCTACCTTGGTTGTAACGGTTGGCTATTTGAGTCACTGTTGCCTTTCTATCAGCTCGAACCAGTCTGCCCATTCTCCTCTGACCTCTGGCATCAACAAGGCATTTCTGCCCACAGAACTGCCGCTTACTGGATGTTTTTTTTTTCGGACCATTCTCTGTAAACCCTAGAGATGGTTGTGCGTGAAAATCCCAGTAGATCAGCAGTTTCTGAAATACTCAGACCAGCCCTTCTGGCACCAACAACCATGCCACATTAAAAGGCACTCAAATCACCTTTCTTCCCTATACTGATGCTTGGTTTGAACTGCAGGAGATTGTCTTGACCATGTCTACATGCCTAAATGCACTGAGTTGCCGCCATGTGATTGGCTGATTAGAAATTAAGTGGTAACGTGCAGTTGGACAGGTGTAACTAATAAAGTGGCCGGTGAGTGTATATATATGGGTTGAAGTGGTACAAGCTAACCCAACCCCTCAGTGGCAGCTGAGGTGTTGGGTTAGCTTCAATCACACCTATCATGGTGGGCCGTATATTACAGTGGGCACCCACTACTGACTGCATAAGTACAGTTTGAGTGCAATGAACTCGACGTTAATAGGAGCACATCAAACTAGACCCTCATAATTAGTTCAAGTTTGAGAATTGGTAAAACCTAGTAAAGCCTAATGCTGTATTCACATGTCCGTAGATTTAGCAGCCATACGGACAGTGAACGCATGCAATGAATTGTTTCACCGCCTGGCATGATGTGTCAATATTAGGCCGGTAGCAGGGAAACAATCCATTTCGTGCACTTACCATCCGTAGGTCCGTAAAAATCTACAGACATGTGAATGCAGCCTTAGGGTATGTTCATACTGAGTAAATCAGGCGGAATCCTGCCTGCCTCAGTATGCCATAGCCTGTCTATGGGAGAGCTTGTGCAAGGAGAGTGGAGGCATGCAGGCTCTCCCATAGACAGGGTATGGGACAGGGAGGCAGGCGGGAATCCGTGGCAGACAGTTCCGCCGTCGCCGAATTCCACCCGATTTACTCAGTGTGAACATACCCTAAGACTGTGTGGTGGATGACCGGTCACTTGCCAGATGGTGAAGTGTGACTCCACTGCAGTAATGGTTTGTCGGGATATACCCAAGCCAGGTGTTATACTGTTGTGACGCCAGTGCCGGTTGGGCACACAGGTATGCTGGCACACCTGCTTTTATTTTTGTGAGGCTGGCTATACCCTTTCCCCTGTGGTCGGTAACCTGTCAGGATGTGAGGGGGTCCCTTGGGTACTTATCACGGTGGTCCGGAGTGGAGTTGTGACCCACCCGGACTATTGGTATCGCCACCCACAGAAAGGGGAGATGACACAAGAAAGATATGATGGCTGTGTAGGTGCTTGGATTTGGATCACAGAGTCCAGTTAAAATAAATAAACTCTTCTTAACTGCCAGAATACTTGATACAGTGATACACAGTAAGGGGGAGATTTATCAAACTGGTGTAAAGTAGAATTGTCAGATTCCACCTTTCATTTTCCAAAGAGTCTGTGAGGAATAAAAGGTGGAATCTGATTGGTTGCTAGGGGCGACTAGGACAATTCTACTTTATACCTTTTTGAGAAATCTCCCCCTTCGTTTCAGTTTAATAAGTTACTTTAGACCTTAGCGACTAGATCTGTGCTGAGAGCTGAGGAGTACAGTCGTACTGACTGAGTTGTGTGCTGAAAGATAAGAGAAGTAGAGGAGGAGGATTTCGAGAGAGTCCAAATCCAAAGTAGTACTGTGCTCTGCCAGAACTTGAGAAGTAGAATAAATAGAATACTTGAGAGTAGAGAGAATACTTGTTCCCATGTTTTGACTCGTTGGTCCTTGCACCACCTATTGCCCACCAGTGTCGGATGACCCATCCTAGAGGGTGACACAAGACCCTGACCTTGTTACCTGGGATAAACAGAGTGGCCAAAATTTCCTGGTGACACTTGCACTGCGAGATAGAGTACCAAGGCTTCTAGCAGCTTTGCTCTATCTGGATCAGTTCCTTTTTCTTCAGGGTACTGTCCAGCACTTTTAAACTTGTTCATGGCGTGGGCTGGGATGATCCCTGACTTGTCCTCTCTGAGTGTGCGTTGAGCACTGCATAGTGTGTAGAAGTGCTGCTTTTCAAGAAACGAGTATCTGCCTCCATGTGCGTCTATCCACTATCACACCTTAGACTACACTGCACTGGACTAGTTGTGCGCGTCCCGTAACAATGGACCTTGCATAGGTCAGGGCCCAGCTTGACCACTGTAGGGAACGTTCCTGTGTGTCTGTCCTGTACATAATCCAAAGTAAGACTCACTAGACTGGTTCTTTTATCCCTGACAGGGGACATGGCATAAGCAAGGGCCCAGGTTGACTACAGCAGGGACTGTCTTGTCTTGTGTCATATCTGCACAGAAATCTGACTAGGACTGAGCTACTTCCACTCACCAGTGTAAAACTCCTCCTACAGGGACCTAAGTGAACTTCCCTGGGATTGGTGGGGAGGTGTGTGTGCAAGAATAAGAGGATAGTTATAGATTAAGATAAAGAACAGCTCTCATTGGTAACAAGATCCATGTGGTACAAGAGAAAAAACAGTAACCCATTAGTAACTACAGCTGTGCAATACTCATATACATATACAATACTGACATATAGTGGTGGACAAAAAAATAACTTCTAAACACTCCAGAATCACTTAAGCTGATGAAAGAACTTTTTGGACAGGTGTATGAAATATAAAAAGAAAAGAAAAAGAACCACAGTGGTGGGACACCACAACTGCATAGGTCTCCTTTCTGTTCTGTAAGTCGTGAGCTAGGACCTCCATTATCCAAATATTTAACCAGCACCACAGATGTTTGTTCAGATTGAGCCCTTAAACCTTTCCTAAACAAATTATGCAGGTGTGCAAGGGGCATTATCTTTCTGAAAGAGGCCACTGTCATTAGCAGATGCCACGGGTGTCCTAAATCTGCAACAATGTTTAGGTGGTTGGTCTCAAAGTGTAACACTTTGGCAGCAGAACATTACCCAGAGCATCACAGTGTCTCTACTGGCTTGCCTTCCTCCCAAGTCGATAAGCACTACAATTTATGGAATGCATTGATTTTCTTCAGTTCATCACAGGCCTCCCATCCAACCTACTCCCCTCCCACAACACTTAAAGTGGTATTCCCACCTAAAACATCTATGGTACATCCATAGCATATGCCATAAATGTTTTATATGCAGGGTTTAGAGGTAGGACCCACACCTATGGTGAATGAGGGCCTCCTGGTCCCCTAAACTGGCAAGCACTCTTTTATAGCATTTCTAAATGTTTCCACTTTCGGATTGTAATTTTTTTTCAACATTACTATTCGTGATGAGTGTAATTGCATACCTCCTAACTTTTTGGATGGCTAAAGAGGGACACTTATGGTTCACTGCGGACCAGATTACCAATGTGTGTTAGTAACTGTCCGCATTTGCAGGGACCTACTGTCATATGTTTCATATGGCTTAAAGGACAAGTGCCATGAAAAACTTTTTCCCAGTAATTGAAGCACATTACAAAGTTATATAACTCTGTAATGTGCTTCAATCACCTATCTGCCTCCCTTCCCTGTCTTTTCCCCCCTCCACCCCCCATCAGGAAATGTCCTAACTTACACAGACCTGATTACTGTCGTCACTGTCACCAGGCAGCTCCTTCTTGTGAGGATGAATCATCAGCAGGAGGGCTGCTCTAGGTCCTGTTACACCAGCCCCCCCCCCTCCCCTCCTTGTCAGGTGACTCTGCTTGCTCAGCTTATCTTCTCTAGTGACATGACTCCTTTACTGAGTCCACTGCAGCAGGAGAGAGGGTATGTGGGGAGGGGGGAGCTGCCTATGTGCCGGAGTCAGCCGGAGGGAAGATAAGCAAGTGACATGTGACAAGTGATGGCTTGCAGTTGTTCAGCCAATGGGAGCTGAGCAAGCTGAGTCACCTGACAAGGCAGGGGAGGGGGGAGGCTAGTGTAACAGGAGAAGGAGCTGAGAGAAGAGCTTGGTGACGGTGACGACAGTAATCAGGTCTGTGTGAGTCAGGACACTTCCTGCTGGGGGGTGGAGGAGGGAAAAGACAGGGAAGGGAGGCAGACAGGTGATTGAAGCATATTACACAGTTATATAACTTTGTAATGTGCTTCAATTACTGGGAAAAAGTTTTTCATGGCACTTGTCCTTTAATTGTTTTTGGGGGCACGAATCATGGCCCCAAAACAGATCCGAAACACCTAGAGATGTGTGTGTATGGGGCCAAAGAAATAAATAATTCTGCATGTGTGAAAGATGCCATAATGTCACACGATTCATCTGAATATAACAATTTATAGGATCCAACTTGCACCACATGATGGTATAATCTGCAAGTTTGGGTCTATTATACAGGAAAAAACCCAGACAGCATTATAAATGCAAATCTAATTCATAGGTTAAAAAAGAGGGACATGTAAGGGGCAAAGAGGGACAGAGGGACTTGGCTCGAAAAGAGGGACACTTGGGAGGTATGGTAATTGCCAAATGTTCATGTTCATCCAAACACTCATAATTTGATTACCAGTGGCTGAAGTCGTCGGATGCAGCCCTAGGGAGTCCAGGAAAACATGGATACAGTTGTAGGCAGTATCCCTGTTTTCCTGGCAGCCCTAGGGCAGCATCTAGCTTCCTTATGGCCCTATTCCACCAGACGATTATCGTTCAGATTATCGTTAAATCGTTCGAATGTAAACGATAATCGTTCGGTTGAAATGCAGTTAACGATTAACGACCGAACGAGAAATCGTTGATCGCTTTATAAGACCTGGACCTATTTTTATCGTTGCTCGTTCGCAAAACGTTCGCAAATCGTTCGCATTGAATAAGACATCGTTCAGTCGTTCGCAATAGATACGAACGCAATAGCGAATAAATAGCGAAGAAGAAACGATCGCAATTACGATCATAAGTAACGATTATCGTTCCATGGAAATGAGTGAACGTTTTCAGGTCTTTCGCATTAGCGGTCGTTTGAGATTGTTAATCGTTAACGATTATGCAAACGATAATCGTCCGGTGGAATAGGGCCCTTAGACAAATGACAAACCGGAAGATTTAGCAAGTTTGCTTTTCACTGATTACTATGGAAGCAGCCATATTGCCCGTAAACAGCACGGACTACAGGCAACAAGGCACAGAATTTTCAAAACCGTCTAAAGGAACAATTGTTTCCTGCCACTTCTATTCTTTCGGTTTTGTAAAGTGTCAGGTGAATTTTGTTTTGTTAATAGTTGTACGGTGTGAAATCCTATCTTGTTCCCTCTCTCTCACACTCACACTCAGGGCCCTATTACACGGAACGATAATCGGACGAATTGGCCCGATTCGGCCGATTATCGCTCCGTGTAATAAATGCAACGATCAGCAGATGACAACGATCATCAGCTGATCGTTGATATAGGTTAGAACCTATTTATGTCGGGCGCCAACCGCGCACCGCTGCGTGTAATAGCGGTGCACGAGCGGCGACTAACGATATACATTACCCATCCACGTTCCAGGGCTGCTCCTGCCGTCCGCTTCTCCCGGGGTCCCGCGCGCGCTCTAACTTCACATCGGCCTGCCAGCTGATAGGCCGCTCAGCCAATCACAGGCTGCGGCGGTCCCGGCCTGTGATTGGCTGAGCGGCCTATCAGCTGACAGGCCGATGTGAAGCTAGAGCGCGCGCGGGACCCCGGGAGAAGCGGACGGCAGGAGCAGCCCTGGAACGTGGATGGGTAATGTATGCCAGTTTAGCAAGGGCTGTAAGGACATCGGTAACGATGTCCTTGCAGCTCTTGCTAAATGATTATCGGGCTGTGTAATAGGCCCAGTAAACGAGCGACGATCTAGCAGATCAGAATAGAACCAACGCCCCTCTCACAGGCGGGTAGGGGTCACAAACTAAATCAATTCCAATAAACCCACAGACCGAAGTCCGGGCTACAAAAACCCCTTCTTATAGAAACCCCCCTTATTAATAAAATGTAACTTTTAATATATATTCTTATAAAATAATCATGAACGTGTTAAAATTACATAACATCCAGCCCTCTAACTGTGTAATACACTACTTGGAAAATACAACTCTCTTTCTATCTAGAACCAGTATACACTGGAAATATATACACAACTAATTTATCTATCTAAGGCACAGCATATGCTGCAGACAAATGCTGCCTAGTTCACAAAGGAGCTGGGTGAATGCGTATAAAATTAACACAGTGCCATCTCTCTACATGTTTCGTTGCAAACACAACGTCATCAGGAGAAAAATGGGCAGCACTGGCTCTCTATACTGGTTACTATTTATACATATGGTCCATAAATTGGATCCTGGTACCGCCCCAAACAGTGGTCCATTTTGCACCAATGGCTAACAATGTTATTAAACTATATGGCCATATTCGTTGCAGATAGGTGATCCAACTTTGTTCCACCTACTTTCAAATGTACCTATCGGCTACAATGTCAACAAATCACGTCATAATAATCCCACGGGCACGTGACATACCTCCGCTACCTGATCGTACCATCCCGGAAATGACGTTCTCAAATCAGTCATGTGATATTGTCACGTGACCGTTACATTTAGTTCCGCGCATGGCAGTGAACTTAGAGCGCAGTGTACAATGTTCATTCCTACTGCGCATGTCGCCGTACTTAAACCACAGCGTACCATATTCTTACTGACTGCGCATGTCACGGTTGATAGGCTCACAGAACAAATACTCATTATAGTTTACTGGCCACTAGATGTCAATAGTGATTACATGCAATTACATGAAACCTATTAGGGAGACAAATCTATTATAGTATACCCTAGTATTATTACCATAAATGACAATGATATTCCGCATAGATAACAATAAGCTAAAGTATACCCCATATTGCTATAAGATAATAGCATTACAAGCCTATACAATAGTATAATAGGATAACAGTATTACAAGCCTATACAAAACATATACTAAAGCCCTATTATGGTGTACCCACTCAACAACCCTACAGGTAAGTACAAAAAATATACACAAATAAAGAACTACTATACCAATGATGTCATTATTAAAGCATAATCATACAATTATCTATGCAGCATAAATTGTGTATTATTACTTGTCTCTCACCTTCCATCTATCTATTTTTCACCCTATACAAAATGGTATAGATCCACTACAGCTATCTGTGGGCGTCCCTAAAAATAATCATTAAAGCATAATACCTATATCACTAACCAGTATAGAATTAACAGAAAAAATATATCTATATTCATGCTGTACGTATCATTCAAATTGCACATACAGTGCCGGTACATAGTGTCTTAAGCAACTTATTTAGAGGAAAGCAGCATAAGAAAAGCCCTCATTGAGCCCTAAAGGGGCCTGACTCTTGAGACGAAATATCCATCTCGCCTCCTCCTTCAGAAGGATCCTATCAATATCTCCTTTTCGTGGTCCTAACTTGAGTTGACAGAGGCCCCAAAATTTAATATCCTCCAGTCTACCATTATGAACATGTCGGATATGTCTGGCCAAAGTAGTGTCTGATTCCGTGCGTATCGTACTAATATGCTTGGATACCCTACGTCGCAACTCCTGGGTTGTCTTCCCTACATATATTAGGGGGCAAGTACATCGTGCAATGTATATCAAATTCTTGCTACTGCAGTTAAGAAATTGTCTGACTTCAAAGTTCTTACCGTCCACTGGATTCTGAAACATTTTGGTTTTACACATGAATTTGCATAATCCACAGTGTCCACAAGGAAAAAAGCCCTTCACTCTATTTTCCAACCATGTACGAGGGTTTAAAGATGTTTGTAGGTGACTATGCACCAGCATGTCCCTTAGATTTGGCCCTCTCCTAAATGTCACACTGGGGTACTTATTAATCACAGGAGCAAGATCTGTATCTGCTCGCAAGAGGTGCCAATGACGTCTGAGTATTGCCATTACTTGATCTGCATTCCCATCATAGTTGCCAATGCATCTAATTGTCTTATGTGTCTCACATGACATAGTATTCTGTAAGAGGCCATCTCTATCACTGTCACAAGCTCTATGGTATGCCTTACGTAAATGTTTACTGGGGTACCCTCTATTGCGAAATCTCTTATACAAGTTCCTACATTCTGCTTGAAACTCCCGTTCCTCAGAGCAATTGCGCCGGGCTCTAAGATACTGCCCCACCGGGATACTACGTCGTAGATTCGTCGGATGCCAACTCTGCCACTGCAACAGAGAGTTGGTTGATGTTGGCTTGCGATAAATGCCAGTCTGGACTTGGAGGTCGTCATCAATGTAAATGTGTAAATCCAAGAAATTAATGCTACGGCCACCAAATTCATAAGTGAAATGCATGCCAATATTGTTCTTGTTAAGTGTATCCACAAAATCCTGTAATAAAGATGCATCCCCATCCCAAAGGATGAGGATGTCATCTATATAGCGTGCCCACAGCAAAATATGTGTAGAAAACAAACCAAAATCATCATCACCGAAAACAATAGTGTCCTCCCACCACCCTAAAAATAAATTTGCATAATTAGGTGCACATGAAGACCCCATGGCCGTGCCTTGTGTTTGGTGGAAAAATTGGCCATTAAACAAGAAATAATTATGTGTTAAAATAAATCTTAATAAATCAACAACAAAATTATTATGTGCCTGAAAGTGACGGCTTTTAGTGCTCAAAAAGTAAGAAGTGGCCTGAAGTCCCAAATCATGACGTATATTGCGATACAGACTCTCCACGTCCAGACTGGCAAGTATAGTATTCTCATTGATCGTTAGATGCATCAATTTAGTAACCATATCTTTCGTATCTTTAATATATGATGGCAATGCTGAGACCAACGGTGCCAAGATCTTATCTACATATTGGCTTGCCCCTTGTGTTAGGCAGTTATTGCCCGACACTATAGGTCTACCCCTAATCGGACTGGTAGACTTATGGGTCTTAGGGAGCGCATAAAATGTTGCTATTGTAGGGTGTGGGTCAAACAGGAATCTTTTCTCATCCTCCGAAATCAACTCCTGTTCTCTTGCTGCCATAAGTATGGACTTAAGCTCTCCGAGATAACAGGCAGTAGGGTCAGAACTCAATTTTTCATATTTGGTTTCATCATTTAGGAGGGCTAATGCCATCTCCACATAATCCTCACGATTCATCAGTACCACATTTCCCCCCTTATCCGAGGGCTTAATTATCAGGTCTTCATTCTCCCTCAGGCTCTTCAAGGCTTGGTCTTCGACTTGTGTGATATTAGAATGTACCAACTCTTTATTAGCATGTATCCCAGCTAGATCTCTACTCACAAGTCTGACAAAAGTGTCAATATATGAATATTGTGAGAATGGTGGTGTCATTACAGATCTCGGTTTAAACCTTGTAAATGGTGCCTTTAAGTTGACCTCTCCACCCTCATTCTCTTGTAGCAACTCCTCTAAAGCCTGTATACTCTCCTCTTCTCTCTGCTGGATACCCCTCAAATGAATATCTCTCTGTAGGTGCCACTTATGTAGTGATAACTTCCGCGCAAAGAGATTAATATCCTTTACCCAGTCAAAAGACTGGAATTGTGGCGTAGGTGTAAAAGATAAACCTCTGCTTAATAGCTCTCTTTCTCCATCAGTTAGAACATGTGAGGATAAATTAATGACTTGTAACGCACCAGTAGCAGTGTCATTGTTGGCATCTATCAAGTCATTACTATTAGTTAGTATCACTACATTTTCTAAAACCCCGTGAGCAATGTTAGTTGGTATTTCCACATTATCTACAACCCCGTAGGGGGGAGGCCTAAAAAAGAGGGTAATGTCATAATTGGAGTAGTCTGGCTTGAAGTTGGCATATTTTGAATGGACGTAGCTGTAAGATTTGTTTGTGAGTGGACGAGTCCAGCATTGGTCATCATAGAGGTAGCTATTGGATTTGTTTGTGAAGGGGTGGGTCCTGCATTGATCATCATAGGCATCTGTGAGGTAGTTAGTAGAAATTGAGATGTCAACATGGGGGAAACCAAACCTTGAGATGATTGTACAGTAGACGTACCAAGTGAGCCATGAGCTCCATTTGGTGTAGGAACATTGTTTACCCATGTTCTCTGATTATTATGATGAGAATTACCCACTGATCTTACTTGATAGGGTTGTTTCCTACTGAATGTTGTCTTACCCTTACTGTACTTTGTTTTACGTTTCGTTCCTTGTCTAATTGAACTAGAGTCAGAGACTGAACCCTCAGTTCCTGAAGTCTCTGATTCAGAGGGATTATTAACGTTCCTTGTACGGTTTTGATAAGGTACTGTTTGTCCCTGTCTAGTACCCCGATATTATATATTTGGCCAGTAGAGAAATCAGTATAGTCTCTCACGTATTTACGATGTTTTTTCTCTTTAATATCGTTTTAAAAAATTTCAAGATTCCTTTGTAATTTCAATTCTAGATTGCCAAATTCAGGATGGTTAGATAGGGCCTGTATCTCTTTCACTTCACCTTCAAGTTTTTGAACGATTCTCTGCAAATGACCCTTCTCGTACTCAAGAAGGTAATTGATCATGCGCAATGAATTCTCTGTAAGAATTTGTTCCCACCCCTTCAGGAAGGTATTATCCTCCTGATGTGAGTTGGGGACAATGGGGATTCTCAGACCCCTATATACAATTTTTTGTTTATAATATGTATCGAGACTGGTCACTTCCCACCACGATTTAATATATTGTTTATATGTTTTATTGATGTTACAAAAGGCCTGATTAATTTCTGTTTGTCCAAGAGGAAGTACATTCGTAGTAAATACTTGAGTGGCTTCAGCTGCTAAACCTTCTAAATTAAATTTTTGTGATAGAAAGCCCGCCATATCGCGGTGCACATTAGAACCGGGGAAAACACTGGGGATTAATCACCCTAAATAATAATAGAACCAACGCCCCTCTCACAGGCGGGTAGGGGTCACAAACTAAATCAATTCCAATAAACCCACAGACCGAAGTCCGGGGTAAAAAAACCCCTTCTTATAGAAACCCCCCTTATTAACAAAATGTAACTTTTAATATATATTCTTATAAAATAATCATGAACGTGTTAAAATTACATAACATCCAGCCCTCTAACTGTGTAATACACTACTTGGAAAATACAACTCTCTCTCTATCTAGAACCAGTATACACTGGAAATATATACACAACTAATTTATCTATCTAAGGCACAGCATATGCTGCAGACAAATGCTGCCTAGTTCACAAAGGAGCTGGGTGAATGCGTATAAAATCAACACAGTGCCATCTCTCTACATGTTTCGTTGCAAACACAACGTCATCAGGAGAAAAATGGGCAGCACTGGCTCTCTATACTGGTTACTATTTATACATATGGTCCATAAATTGGATCCTGGTACCGCCCCAAACAGTGGTCCATTTTGCACCAATAGCTAACAATGTTATTAAACTATATCAACCGTGACATGCGCAGTCAGTAAGAATATGGTACGCTGTGGTTTAAGTACGGCGACATGCGCAGTAGGAATGAACATTGTACACTGCGCTCTAAGTTCACTGCCATGCGCGGAACTGAATGTAACGGTCACGTGACAATATCACATGACTGATTTGAGAACGTCATTTCCGGGATGGTACGATCAGGTGGCGGAGGTATGTCACGTGCCCGTGGGATTATTATGACGTGATTTGTTGACATTGTAGCCGATAGGTACATTTGAAAGTAGGTGGAACAAAGTTGCAATTGGATCACCTATCTGCAACGAATATGGCCATATAGTTTAATAACATTGTTAGCCATTGGTGCAAAATGGACCACTGTTTGGGGCGGTACCAGGATCCAATTTATGGACCATATGTATAAATAGTAACCAGTATAGAGAGCCAGTGCTGCCCATTTTTCTCCTGATGACGTTGTGTTTGCAACGAAACATGTAGAGAGATGGCACTGTGTTGATTTTATACGCATTCACCCAGCTCCTTTGTGAACTAGGCAGCATTTGTCTGCAGCATATGCTGTGCCTTAGATAGATAAATTAGTTGTGTATATATTTCCAGTGTATACTGGTTCTAGATAGAGAGAGTTGTATTTTCCAAGTAGTGTATTACACAGTTAGAGGGCTGGATGTTATGTAATTTTAACACGTTCATGATTATTTTATAAGAATATATATTAAAAGTTACATTTTATTAATAAGGGGGGTTTCTATAAGAAGGGGTTTTTGTACCCCGGACTTCGGTCTGTGGGTTTATTGGAATTGATCTAGCAGATCGGCACTCGTTTACAGGTATTATCGGGCCCTGCTCGGCCCATTTAATACCACCCTCAACCCCTGTTGGAGGAGATAGCTCCGTGTGGGAGGAAGTGGAAGGAGTTAGTCATTGGAGGTCTGTGAGGGCAGATGTGTGAGAGAGCAGCTCAGTTAGATATTTCTTCTTTACAAACAACTATTTCTATGATGCAGTGCTAAACTACTGTAGGGGAGAGCAGCCACAAAGGATTACCCTAGTCCATGCCAGGAACTTCTCAAAAATGTGCAGGGCAATATCCTGTTAACAAAGGAATCAACCCCAGTAGGACAAAGCAGCCAGTATTGAAAAGGTCTATGTATCCTACTGCGCAGGGCAGGTCGACTGGGAAAACTCGGGCACTTTGCTACACCCAGATAACCCATGACTAGTGCTTGTGCTACCCACCTAGGATGATACAAGGGGGCAGAAGGTGGTCAGACATTGTCTAAACGTGACTTTGAGTATCACTTATCTACTGATATCTACACTACAGTTCCAGCAGAGTACAGGATCTACACTGGGCAAGGGCTCTTCTGGAAAACTCCTCTTCTCTCTACCTTTACAAAGCACTACTACTATTTCTACCAAAGCTCTTACTCTTTTTAAGCACTTTTTAAGTCAGCACTTTGTGGCTGCTCTTCCCTACAGTAGTTTAGCACGGCATAGTAGAAATAGTTGTTTGTATAGAAGAAATCTCTAACTGAGCTGGTCTCTCACACATCTGCCCTCGCAGACCTCCAATGACTAACTCCTTGCACTTCCTCCCACACGGAGCTAACTCCTCCTACAGGGGTTGAGTGTGTGTGTGTGAGTGTGTGAGAGAGGATAGGATTTCACACCCTACAACAAAACACAATTCACCTCACATTACAAAACCGAAAGAATAGAAGTGGCAGGAAACAATTGTTCCATTAGACGGTTTTGAAAATTCTGTGCCTTGTTGCCTGTAGTCCGTGCTGTTAACGGGCAATATGGCTGCTTCCATAGTAATTAGTAAAAAAGAAAACTTGCTGAATCTTCCGGTTTGTCATTTGACTAAAGAAGCTAGATGCTGCCCTAAGGCTGCCAGGAAAACAGGGATACTGCCTACAACTGTATCCATGTTTTCCTGGACTCCCTAGGGCTACATCCGACGACTTCAGCCACTGGTAATCAAATGGTGAGTGTTTGGATGAACCTGAACATTTGGCAATTACCACACCTCCCAAGTGTCCCTCTTTTGGAGGGACAGTCCCTACTTTTGAGTCAAGTCAGCACTTGAGTCTGTGTCAAGATTTGCACTATTTACAAAGCATGTGTTGTTCACCTGCAACATTATCCAGAAAATTGTTATACCTTTGTACAAAATGCATGAGAGTCTGTCATCTTCTGTCTGCAACTATACACAGCACCGTACACCTTGGGTTATTTTTCCCCTTCTCTGTGGGTGGCGGTACTGACATCCTGGGTGGGTCAGTTGCCACTCCAGGTTGCCATGACAAGAGCCCAAGCGACCGGCAACAAGTCTGGAGGTTACCGACCATTTGGGGACATAAACCGGCCATATACAAAACAGGTATCACAGCACTGGTGTCACGACAAGTAACATCATAACACCACTGGCCGAGAATACAACCACACAAGCCCCCATATGTCAGCAGACAACTACAATGTTAAGGGGGAGGAATACAAGGCAAGACAGAAAGTATCTCAGGTGCCAGTGTCAAAAGACCTGCTCTGCGGCACATATTGGTAGGACGAATAGAAAGCAGACGGACCCTGTCACTTCACACAGCCTGTAACGTCAGTGTCCTCTTTGGCAAACACTGTTCACCCCAAAACAGCGCTGTGCCCCTCTGCAATACACTAAAACTTACAATACTATAAACCCCTCTACCAGGTTACAGGAAGCAGCAGCTCCATATAACTCTGGGTTGCTTAAAAACAGGCATCACATGACTACATGGTCATGTGACCTTTTGGCGTCAGGAGGTCCTTGCAGCAAGAGGAAAATACAGCTATGGTTGAGTCTAGAATGTAGCCTTTTCTGTGAGCTTCTTACTGCAGGGTATACATTCTAGTATGTTCAGTATTGTGTGTGGGGTCTGTATACAGAGGGAGAGGACTGGTGTGTGTGGGGTCTGTATACAGGGGAGAGGACTGGTGTGTGGGCTCTGTATACAGGGGGAGAGGACTGGTGTGTAGGGTCTGTATACAGAGGTAGAGGACTGGTGTGTGTGGGGTCTGTATACAGAGGTAGAGGACTGGTGTGTGTGGGGTCTGTATACGGGGGAGGACTGGTGTGTGGGGGGTCTGTATACGGGGGGAGAGGACTGGTGTGTGGGCTCTGTATACAGGGGGAGAGTACTGGTGTGTAGGGTCTGTATACAGAGGTAGAGGACTGGTGTGTGTGGGGTCTGTATACGGGGGAGGACTGGTGTGTGGGGGGTCTGTATACAGGGGGAGAGGACTGGTGTGTGTGGGCTCTGTATACAGGGGGAGAGGACTGGTGTGTGTGGGCTCTGTATACAGGGGGAGAGGACTGGTGTGTGGGGAGTCTGTATACAGGGGGAGAGGACTGGTGTGTGTGGGGAGTCTGTATACAGGGGGAGAGGACTGGTGTGTGTGGGGGTCTGTATACAGGGGAAGAGGACTGGTGTGTGGGGGGGTCTGTATACAGGGGAGAGGAACGGTGTGTGGGGTCTGTATACAGGGGAGAGGACTGCTGTGTGTGGTTTCTGTATACAGGGGAGAGGACTGGTGTGTGTGGGGTCTGTATACAGGGGAGAGGACTGGTGTGTGGGTTCTGTATACAGGGGAGAGAACTGGTGTGTGGGGGGTCTGTATACAGGGGGAGAGGACTGGTGTGTGTGGGGGTCTGTATACAGGGGGAGAGGATTGGTGTGTGTGGGGGTCTGTATACAGGGGAGAGGACTGGTGTGTGTGGGGTCTGTATACAGGGGAGAGGACTGGTGTGTGTGGGGTCTGTATACAGGGGAGAGGACTGCTGCGTGTAGGGTCTGTATACAGGGGGAGAGGACTGCTTTGTGTGGGGTCTGTATACAGGGGAGAGGACTGGTGTGTGGGGTCTGTATACAGGGGAGAGGACTGGTGTGTGGGGGGGTCTGTATACAGGGGGAGAGGACTGGTGTGTGTGGGGGTCTGTATACAGGGGGAGAGGACTGGTGTGTGTGGGGGTCTGTATACAGGGGAGAGGACTGGTGTGTGTGGGGTCTGTATACAGGGGAGAGGACTGGTGTGTGTGGGGTCTGTATACAGGGGAGAGGACTGGTGTGTGGGGTCTGTATACAGGGGGGAGAGGACTGGTGTGTGGGGTCTGTATACAGGGGGGAGGACTGGTGTGTGTAGGGTCTGTATACAGGGGGAGAGGACTGGTGTGTGGGGTCTGTATACAGGGGAAGAGGACTGGTGTGTGTGGGGGGGTCTGTATACAGGGGAAGAAGACTGGTGTGTGTGGGGGGTCTGTATACAGGGGAAGAGGACTGGTGTGTGGGGGGGTCTGTATACAGGGGAGAGGACTGGTGTGTGGGGTCTGTATACAGGGGAGAGGACTGGTGTGTGTGGGGTCTGTATACAGGGGAGAGGACTGCTGTGTGTAGGGTCTGTATACAGGGGGAGAGGACTGGTGTGTGTGGGGTCTGTATACAGGGGAGAGGACTGGTGTGTGGGGGGTCTGTATACAGGGGGAGAAAACTGGTGTGTGTGGGGGTCTGTATACAGGGGAGAGGACTGGTGTGTGTGGGGTCTGTATACAGGGGAGAGGACTGGTGTGTGTGGGGTCTGTATACAGGGGAGAGGACTGGTGTGTGTGGGGTCTGTATACAGGGGGGAGAGGACTGGTGTGTGGGGTCTGTATACAGGGGGGAGGACTGGTGTGTGTAGGGTCTGTATACAGGGGGGAGGACTGGTGTGTGGGGTCTGTATACACGGGAGAGGACTGGCGTGTGTGGGGTCTGTATACAGGGGAGAGGACTGGTGTGTTTAGGGTCTGTTTACAGGGGGAGAGAAGTGTATACGGACCCCACAAACACACCAGTTCTCTCCTCTGTATACAGAACCCCCCCCCCCACCACACACACACACACACACACACACCCACCAATCCTCTTTCTCCCCTGTATACAGACCCCCTCATACACACTCACGCCCTCTCCCCTGTATAGAGACACCCCTTCCCCCTATATACACACACATACATATATACAGACCCCATACACACCAGTCCTCTCCCCTGTATACAGACCCCACACACACCAGTCCTCTCCCCTGTATACAGACCCCACACACACACCAGTCCTCTCCCCTGTATACAGACCCCACACACACACCAGTCCTCTCCTCTGTATACAGACCCCACACACACACCAGTCCTCTCCCCTGTATACAGACCCCACACACACACCAGTCCTCTCCCCTGTATACAGACCCCACACACACACCAGTCCTCTCCCCTGTATACAGACCCCACACACACACCAGTCCTCTCCCTCTGTATACATACCCCACACACACACCAGTCCTCTCCCCTGTATACAGACCCCCCACACACCAGTCCTCTCCCCCTGTATACAGTCCCTACACACCAGTCCACTCCCCTGTATACAGATCCCACACACCAGTCCTCTCCCCCTGTATACAGACCCCCCACACACCAGTCCTCTCCCCCTGTATACAGACCACACACACCAGTCCTCTCCTCCTGTATACAGACCCCACACACCAGTCCTCTCCTTCTGTATACAGATCCCACACACACCAGTCCTCTCCTCCTGTATACAGACCCCACACACACCAGTCCTCTCCCCCGTATACAGACCCCACACACACCAGTCCTCTCCCCCGTATACAGACCCCACACACACCAGTCCTCTCCCCCGTATACAGACCCCACACACACCAGTCCTCTCCCCCGTATACAGACCCCACACACACACACCAGTCCTCTCCCTCTGTATACAGACCCCACACACACACACCAGTCCTCTCCCCTGTATACAGACCACACACCAGTCCTCTCCCCTGTATACAGACCACACACCAGTCCTCTCCCCCTGTATACAGACCCCACACACACCAGTCCTCTCCCCCGTATACAGACCCCACACACACACACACCAGTCCTCTCCCTCTGTATACAGAGCCCACACACACCAGTCCTCTCCCCCTGTATACAGACCCCACACACACACCAGTCCTCTCCCTCTGTATACAGACCCCACACACACCAGTCCTCTCCCCTGTATACAGACCCCACACACACCAGTCCTCTCCCCTGTATACAGACCCCACACACCAGTCCTCTCCCTCTGTATACAGACCCCCCACACACACCAGTCCTCTCCCTCTGTATACAGACCCCACACACACACCAGTCCTCTCCCCCTGTATACAGACCTCACACACCAGTCCTCTCCCCCTGTATACAGACCCCACACACCAGTCCTCTCCCCTGTATACAGACCCCACACACCAGTCCTCTCCCCTGTATACAGACCCCACACACCAGTCCTCTCCCCCTGTATACAGTCCCTACACACCAGTCCTCTCCCCCTGTATACAGAGCCCACACACACCAGTCCTCTCCCCCTGTATACAGACCCCACACACACCAGTCCTCTCCCTCTGTATACAGACCCTACACACAGCAGTCCTCTCCCCTGTATACAGACCCCACACACACCAGTCCTCTCCCCCTGTATACAGACCCCACACACCAGTCCTCCCCCCTGTATACAGACCCCACACACACCAGTCCTCTCCCCCGTATACAGACCCCACACACACCAGTCCTCTCCCCCGTATACAGACCCCACACACACCAGTCCTCTCCCCCGTATACAGACCCCACACACACCAGTCCTCTCCCCCGTATACAGACCCCACACACACACACCAGTCCTCTCCCTCTGTATACAGACCCCACACACACACACCAGTCCTCTCCCCTGTATACAGACCACACACCAGTCCTCTCCCCTGTATACAGACCACACACCAGTCCTCTCCCCCTGTATACAGACCCCACACACACCAGTCCTCTCCCCCGTATACAGACCCCACACACACACACACCAGTCCTCTCCCTCTGTATACAGAGCCCACACACACCAGTCCTCTCCCCCTGTATACAGACCCCACACACACACCAGTCCTCTCCCTCTGTATACAGACCCCACACACACCAGTCCTCTCCCCTGTATACAGACCCCACACACCAGTCCTCTCCCTCTGTATACAGACCCCCCACACACACCAGTCCTCTCCCTCTGTATACAGACCCCACACACACACCAGTCCTCTCCCCCTGTATACAGACCTCACACACCAGTCCTCTCCCCCTGTATACAGACCCCACACACCAGTCCTCTCCCCTGTATACAGACCCCACACACCAGTCCTCTCCCCTGTATACAGACCCCACACACCAGTCCTCTCCCCCTGTATACAGTCCCTACACACCAGTCCTCTCCCCCTGTATACAGAGCCCACACACACCAGTCCTCTCCCCCTGTATACAGACCCCACACACACCAGTCCTCTCCCTCTGTATACAGACCCTACACACAGCAGTCCTCTCCCCTGTATACAGACCCCACACACACCAGTCCTCTCCCCCTGTATACAGACCCCACACACCAGTCCTCCCCCCTGTATACAGACCCCACACACACCAGTCCTCTCCCCCGTATACAGACCCCACACACACCAGTCCTCTCCCCCGTATACAGACCCCACACACACCAGTCCTCTCCCCCGTATACAGACCCCACACACACCAGTCCTCTCCCCCGTATACAGACCCCACACACACACACCAGTCCTCTCCCTCTGTATACAGACCCCACACACACACACCAGTCCTCTCCCCTGTATACAGACCACACACCAGTCCTCTCCCCTGTATACAGACCACACACCAGTCCTCTCCCCCTGTATACAGACCCCACACACACCAGTCCTCTCCCCCGTATACAGACCCCACACACACACACACCAGTCCTCTCCCTCTGTATACAGAGCCCACACACACCAGTCCTCTCCCCCTGTATACAGACCCCACACACACACCAGTCCTCTCCCTCTGTATACAGACCCCACACACACCAGTCCTCTCCCCTGTATACAGACCCCACACACCAGTCCTCTCCCTCTGTATACAGACCCCCCACACACACCAGTCCTCTCCCTCTGTATACAGACCCCACACACACACCAGTCCTCTCCCCCTGTATACAGACCTCACACACCAGTCCTCTCCCCCTGTATACAGACCCCACACACCAGTCCTCTCCCCTGTATACAGACCCCACACACCAGTCCTCTCCCCTGTATACAGACCCCACACACCAGTCCTCTCCCCCTGTATACAGTCCCTACACACCAGTCCTCTCCCCCTGTATACAGAGCCCACACACACCAGTCCTCTCCCCCTGTATACAGACCCCACACACACCAGTCCTCTCCCTCTGTATACAGACCCTACACACAGCAGTCCTCTCCCCTGTATACAGACCCCACACACACCAGTCCTCTCCACCTGTATACAGACCCCACACACCAGTCCTCCCCCCTGTATACAGACCCCACACACACACTAGTCCTCTCCCCCTGTATACAGACCCCACACAAACCAGTATCCCCCCCCCCCCACCTGTAGATATTAGAGCTCCCTTGCTCTGTCTCTCAGTATACACAGTGTATAGTGCAGCAGATCACTGTTTCCAGCTTCCTGCTTCTAACCCAAATGGAACTCAGCCCCTTCCGAAACAAGCCCCGCCCCTCCATGCTGATGTCACACTGAGTGGAGAGGACACACTCCAGCATCCGGATATCACATTGCTGAGCATCTATGTGCCTGCTGTCCTGCTGCCCTGACTGCACAGCCTGCCGCCCGCCCTGCTGCTGCTGCTGTACTACTCAGTAATGACTCTCCTGTATACACAATAAAAACTTCTGCTGGGGAGGGGGATGTGTGTCACTTCAGCCCTGGACCAGATGCTGTACACATGTGACCACCTAGTCTATACTGCATATAAGGCCACCTGGCTACTGTGTTATATGTGACCTGCTATTCTATAGTATACCTGTATAGACTAATGAGGGAGCACCCCATATGTATATGAGCCTGTGCAGCTCTTATATCATGTTATAGGATATACATAAGCCTGTGTAGCTCTTATATCATGTTATATGGTATATATGAGCCTGTGTATCTACTATATCATGTTATATTGTATATATGAGCCTGTGTATCTACTATATCGTGTTGTGTGATATAAATGAGCCTGTTTATCTGTTATATCATGTTATATAATATATATGAGCCTCTATCTACTATATCATGTTACATGATATATATAAGCCTTTATATCTACTTTATCATGTTGTGTGATATAAATGAGCCTGTTTATCAGTTATATCATGTTATATGGTGTATATGAGCCTGTGTATCTACTATATCATGTTATAAAGTATATACAAGCTGCTTTATCTACTATCATGTTATACGATATGAGCATCTATATCTACTTTATCATGTTATATATGAGCCTGTGTATCTGTTATATCATGTTATACGATATATATGAGCCTCTATCTACTATATCATGTTGTATGGTATATATGAGCCTGAGTACCTACTATATCATGTTATATGATATATACATACTGTATACTGTGTGAGCTGCTGTGTCTACTATAGCATGATATATGAATACAGCATACATATATATTGTGTGTATGTCTCCAGCACGTTTCCTTACAGCTCCTGGATGTCACTCATCAGGATGTTGCTGGTGCACCTGTAGACCCCAGCCCTCCTGTGTCACATTCTCATTGTATGGAGACAACTGCTGTGTGGCCCAGCAGGCTGTTCCTAGTGATCTCTCCACACCTTCCTCTTTGAATCCCCAGGCAGCTGCAGTGTAACTTACCTGTCGCTTCTTTCTGCTTACAGTGTGACTTGGCTGTATTGAGAGCACTTAACATCTTTACTAGAAAACCTATCCTGAGAGCATGGCACTCAACGTAGGAAATGAATCCAAGACTGTGTCGGATAACGGCAAGTCCAGAAAAGTGGCCCTTATCACTGGGATTACAGGACAGGTAAGGAGTCTCTTATTTGACACCTCAGTTAATTGGTCATGTAGTAACATAGCTAATAAGGTAAAAAAAAAGTCCATCAAGTTCATCCTACAGAAACTGTACTGTATTTCTCCAGAGGAAGGCAAATCTCTTATGAGGCAGATGCCAATTTATCAGGATAAAGCCCTGGATCACATGTAATATTGTAATATTATATTTTTCAAGAAATGCAACCAGGCCTTCCTTAAATTTATTGAATAAATTAGCTATGACAATATCATATAGCAGAGAGTTCTCATTGCTCGTACAGTAAAGAATCCGCTTCTGTGCTGGCGGTGAAACCTTCGTTCCTTTAGACGTAGAGGATGTCCCTTGTCATGGTTACAGGCCTAGGAGTAAAAGGATCTCTGTACTGTCCATTCATATATTCGTACATTGTAATCAGATCGCCACTAAGATATCTTACTTCTAAACTACTGTAAATATCCGCAAGCTTGATTACCTGTCTTGGTACTGTAACCCACCCATTCCCCTAATGACCTCAGTCACCCTTCTCTGCACTTGCTCCAGTTCAGTCATGTCCTTATATACAAGTGCCCAAAACTATACACAGTATTACATGTGTGGCCTAATCAGTGATTTGTAAATATTCTACTCTGTAGCCCCTCTACAAGGTCATTAATAAACATATTAAAAATAAGTGATCCCAACACTGACCCCTGCTGTACCTACTGTGACTATCAGAGTATGCCCCATTGATGGCCACCCTCAGCCAGTTACCCATTTACGATGTGACTCCATTAGAATCAATGGAGCCACGTCATTCAGTTTCCCCCAACTGGGGCGGGCCAGGCTGCTTCCAGGGCTTTAGCCCTGGCCCGGTACCCGTGAATAGAATGGCAATACACACGGGAACCGGGCCGCAGTTTAAAAAAAAAAGGACCATGGCATCGGCTTCCCCATGCCGGTGCCGTTCTTTACATGGGTAATACTTTAAGGGTGAGCTCCAACATATCAAGTTCACTGTGTATTTTACGCTCTGAGTTTCGCAGTAAATCTGTAATTTTAAGGTCTATGGCCCTGCTTTCTCGCTGTGGTTTTGTGTTCCTGCTTACCTGCCCATGCTTACTTGTGCTCCTGCTTCAGTCTCTGGGCCCCATCACTGAGTTGTTCTGCCGTAGCCAGTAATTGGCTGAGCGGGCTGTCAGTAAGCAGGGACCTTGAGACTGAAGCACAAGTGTCACCAGGGAGCGCAGGCAGGTAAGTGTTTGCTGTTTATAATTTTTGCCAGCAGCTAATCAGTTAAATATGGTTTTGACTTCGTTTTTGCAGCTGAATGAAAATTTGCTGTGAGAATGCAGGGCCATAGACTGAAAAGTTACCAAATATCACAGCAGCTTTGCCAAATTTACCAAAAACTAAAATGGGACATGAACATACCTTTTTCCACATTTATACATTTATATGGCTACAAAAGTGAATCATCAGGTACCATGGATAGAATGGCGCTGGTGCCACAGTCCTTTTTTTGAACCGCGGCTTGGTTCCCATCATAGAGGGGTACATTTGCTTTAAGCATCAGCATTTCTAATTTGATAAAAATGAATGCCTGCATTGCCAGTAGTTAGCCAGGCTTCAGGTGTAGTTTTGTTTTGTTTTTTTGGCAAAAAAAAAAAAGCATTTATAAATTGCTGTGGTATAATTTCCACCCATCCTGCTCAAAGAGCACAACTTAGTAGTGATGAGTGAACTTCAGAAAAGCGTCCAGATTCGGCCATGTGGCCGAGCGCAAACGCTTTGTATTCAACGCCCTGTGGCTGGTGAAGTTAGATGCCACCCTAGGGAGTTAATGCAGCCACAGGTTGTATGCAGATTACTAGCATTGTGTAGAAGAGCACCTTTAGGGCCTGTGCACACAGAGCAAAAGAGCATGAGAAATCCCATTGAATCAATGGGACAGGCAACATTTCAAGCGGTGTCCGCGGCACTGGCTCCACTTGAAATGTCTGCCTATTTTGCTCTGTGTGCACGGGCCCTTAGGGTAAGATGTCACTGTGCAGCTATTGCATGCAAACAAAGCACAGCCTGCATGCATCTTAAATTGATATACTGCAAATTTTAAAATCTACTTTGCAGGTAATTTTCAGTCATAAAAATTTTCACTGTGTGTAGATGAGATTTCAAAAATTCAATCTAGTTTGCGGGTACTGTAGTATGCAGTGCGAGTTTCCACCAGAACAAATCCACACTTATTCCATCTAGTGTGCATTTACCTTAAGATGTCTGGTTGTTCAATAAGCTAATCATAAAGTTCCCTATGTTTGGACCCCTATCTATCAACTGTAATATGTGGGGAAACCTGTGACGAGAAGAATACAGTACCCCATCAGAAATGCAGATGTGGGAACACAGCACAATTTTGCCCTGCTTTTCCTGTGTCTCTGCCACAAATTGAAATTGCTGCAAAAAAAGGCATTTACTGAAATTTGCATAATCATTGTAAAATAGTGGCTTTTTGATGCAAAACATTGGAAAAAAACTAAACCGAGGATGTGCCATCAATAACAATGAATTTAAAGGGATTGCACAAGTGATTCAGCCATTGTTTATCCAGATCGGCTGCATGTCTGATTGAGCCATGTAATGGCACTGCAAGCGAACACCAATCCCACTGTTCAGCACTCATTATCAGGGCAGTGTCGGCCTGTGTAAAAGAGCTGTTAGGGTTTGTTTACACATATATAATTTGCTATGTATTTTACACGGCAGATTCAATGGTGCTAATTTAGTTATTTATTTATATTGGTTAAAGCCTGAGTATGAAATCTGCACCATCAAATCTGCAGCAGATGTAGTACCTCTGGACGTACCCTCACACTGCAGTTTTGTGTAGGTGCTGCCATAATAAATACATATGTATATAACCCATACTCCCTAATTCTTTAGCAACCATTTCATGGCTCCTGGTACTCTCAGCTTCATGCAGGAAATGCCTGTTCAGCCAGGGCCGCTTCTGCCATGAGGCAGAATGAGCTTTCTGCCTCAGGCTGTAGATTCTTTCCTCCACTAGGGGGCGGCACAATCCCTTACTTTCACTTTTACTACAGGCACATCCCCAGGCACCCCTGCCACATCAGGCCCCCTCTTTATAGCTCCATGACCGACAGCATTGTCACTGGGGGCAGCTGTCTTCTAGCTGCTGGCTGTCTGTGCCGGAGCAGAGAGAAGGGGGAGGCAGGCCCAGCACAACAGCAGAGCCCACACACAGCAGGTATGACTGGAAGTATGCGTGCCCTGTCCCCTCCCATACAGCCTCATCTCCTGACCCCTTCACTGCTGGCCTGGGATGTGACATCTGCTAGAGAAGAGACAGACACAGGAGGTTAATGTGTGTGTGTGTGTGTGTGTGTGTATACAGCATATGTGTGTGTGTATAAACATTATGTGTGTGTATATATATATATATATATATATATATATATATGTGTATGTGTATGTGTGTATCTAATCTGCCCTGTATGTACAGTACATGTGCCCTTTATAAGTATAGAGTGATCTCAGTAGCTGAGCCCAGTCTATGCCCAGGGTTGCTAGCTGCTATCTGTCACCAATGACTGGCATTCTGTTGTGTTATTAGCGCCCCCACATTGAGCCTGTACACACATTCACCTTGCTGGGGAAGCAATAAAAAATCCCTAGATGCCATAGTTATAGCCGCACACTGTAATAATACCATAATAATCAGTATACACTACTTACATTATTAGTGCAGTGTATTGTTTAAAGGAGAAGTCCGGCGAAAATTATTTTTTTATATGTTATTACTGATGGAAAGTTATACAATTTTCTAATGTACATTAATTATGGGAAATGCTCCTATACTGCTATTTCCCTTAATTTAGTGTACCAGGAAGTGTTAGAATTCTCTCAGAAGCAGTGACGTCACGACGAAAGGTGTAATTCCTATGGAGTGTCCAGCAGGGGGCGCACTATATATATATAGAAGTCAATGAGTACCAATGACTTCTATATATAGTGCGCCCCTGCTGGACACTCCATTGGAATTACAATGGATGTGTATGTAATGTAATATACAGTGTTTTTGATTGAATACATTTATGAAATACTTTGGGGAGCAAGTGTCCTTGCTCCCCAAAATATTCCATAAATGTAATCAATCAGTACATCACAGTGAGCCCACCGCCGCTACCGAACGCCCGCCGCTGCCGCCGCTGTGGACTACTCTCAACTACTACTCTCCCCACCTGCTCATAGCATGTGCAGGTGATGGAAAAGTAGTAGCCGGGTTATATGGCTGAGATCGCCGCCGCGATGCCGCGCAGGGGGAGCTGCTCATTGCAGCTATCATCCCCCTCCTGCTGCTTCCTTACTCTATGTGATAGCTGACTTCCTGCCGGGCCGCCGCTCTCCGTTCACACGTGCTGGCGGCCGGGCAGGAAGTCAGCTATCACATAGAGTAAGGAAGCAGCAGGAGGGGGGAGCGGAGGGGGATGATAGCTGCAGTGATGAGCGGCTCCCCCTGCGCGGCATTGCGGCGGCGATCTCAGCCATATAACCCGGCTACTACTCTCCCATCACCTGCACATGCTATGAGCAGGTGGGGAGAGTAGTCCACAGCGGCGGCAGCGGCGGGCGTTCGGTAGCGGCGGTGGGCTCACTGTGATGTACTGATTGATTACATTTATGGAATATTTTGGGGAGCAAGGACACTTGCTCCCCAAAGTATTTCATAAATGTATTCAATCAAAAACACTGTATATTACATTACATACACATCCATTGTAATTCCAATGGAGTGTCCAGCAGGGGCGCACTATATATAGAAGTCAATGAGTACCATTGACTTCTATATATAGTGCGCCCCCTGCTGGACACTCCATAGGAATTACACCTTTCGTCGTGACGTCACTGCTTCTGAGAGAATTCTAACACTTCCTGGTACACTAAATTAAGGGAAATAGCAGTATAGGAGCATTTCCCATAATTAGGGTACAAACCCACTTGACGTATTTGCTGCGTGAATCAGTCTTAAAAATAAGCAGGCAAAACGCAGGTTGGCTTTATACGATTGTTCTGCATTAAAATACGCAATTGCGTATTTTTGAAGCGTGAAGCTTGTTGTTAGCAAAGCATCAGTTGTTAACAATCTGTGCGAAAAACGCATGTAGCTTCACGCTTCAAAAATACGCAATTGCGTATTTTAATGCAGAACAATCGTATAAAGCCAACCTGCGTTTTACCTGCTTATTTTTAAGACTGATTCACGCAGCAAATACGTCAAGTGGGTTTGTACCCTAAATGTACATTAGAAAATTGTATAACTTTCCATCAGTAATAACATATAAAAAAATAATTTTCGCCGGACTTCTCCTTTAAAAGATGTAAAAAAATAAATGAATCCACTGTATAAAAAAATGAAAATCAGTACTTTTCCCTATTTTTTAAATAAAAAAATGTAAACAAGAATATATATAACTGAGTGTATGTTCACACTATGGAATACGTTCCGACAATGCAGCAGACTCCACTTGAAGTTTCACCTGGTCCCATTGACTCAATGATATTCTCCAGCTGACGACAGATTGAGCTTGAGAATATCATTGAGTCAATAGGACAGATGGAACTTCAAGCAGAGTCCGCCACACGGCCTAAACTTGAAATGTTTGAGCGTATTCCATAGTGTGAACAAATCCTGAGACTATAGAAACTATATACAGTGTATATATATACAGTGGTGCCTTGAATTACGAGCATAATTCGTTCCCGGGACCATGCTTGTAATCCAAATCCACTCTTTAACCAAAGCTAATTTTCCCATAGGAAATCATAGAAATGCAGACAATTGGTTCCACACCGCAAAAATAATGATTTATTATTCTAAATAACATGTAAGACAAAAGAAACAAACATCTAGAAACAGCAGAATATGTGATATTATAAGTTACTGTACCGTAATGGAGAGGATGTGAAACACAAGGGCTGACAGAGACTGCAGGGAGCATGAAGGAATGAGCAGGACAGATGTGCGCCCATACATGCAGAACTCTCTGTCCGGGGAGAGAGGGGTTACAGCTATGGAGAGATTACCCCCACAGTCCTGTCCCCTGATGCAAGCCCCAGCCTGAAGTGGATCTACCAAGATTTGAAAGCTGAGGGAGACTTCCTGGGTCAGAGTACAGGGCTGTAGACCACACTATGCAGACCCTGTCCCTCCCCCACTCCACCTCTAACCACGTACTGGGAGCTCTTAAACCAAAGCAATGCTCTTAAACCAAGTCACAATTTTGAAAAACTGTGAGCTCTTAAACCAAAACGCTCTTAAACCAAGTTACTCTTAAACCAAGGTATGACTGTATATCTAAACTTAACAAAAACTACACTACTTTTCCTGCATGGTGAACACCATAAAAAGAATATATTCATGCAATATATTCACTATTGGTATATATGTGCTGTATATTGATGCTAGTATATATCTATGTATGTATTTATCTGTTTATGCAGTTGGCTACCTATATTTCTTAACTACTAATTGTTAATTTGTGTTCAGCCAATCACTGGGTTACCACTGTGGCCAGTCATTGGCAGGCAGTTCCTACTGGGTTGCCATGTCATCAGAAGCAGGATGAGGCAGAGAGGACCATTGCTTTCAGATAGCAGCAGGTCAGTAAGTGTTATCTTTTTATTTTAGCAGCACCTGGGGGCATTTCTAAAAAAATGCAACCACTTTATTAACCCCTTAAGGACCCATGACGTACGGATATGTCATGGAATCCTGTCACTTAAGGACTCATGACGTACCTGTACGCCAGTGGGTCCGGCGGCGCTATGAAGTGAGCTTAGGAACTCAGCTCACTTGATAACAAGTGGGGACAGGCTGCTATATGCAGCCAGGTCCTCACTCTTAATGATGGGCTGCAGCACTTAAATCAGAGATGGGAGCTCCTGTCACTGTCCGTTTGCAGTGTGATACATGGGTCCCAATCGTTGTAACTGACTGATTGAGGTCTCTTACCTCTTCCCTGGCAGTCAGATTGGGGATCCCTGCACTCCACAGGCAGGCTCTATGCAATGATTGCAGATTACATTGATCATTGCTATGCTATCGCATAGCAATGATTAGTTTATTAAATCCAATGTAAAAATGTAAAAGTCCCCTAAAGGGGCTTAAAAAGTGTAAAAAATAATTTTTTAAAAAAGTTTTAATAAACACACCATAGCCCCTTCCCCAATAAAAATTTAAATCACCCAACTTTCCCATTTTATAATTAAAACAAATAAAAATAAATAAACATATTATACACTGTAGCACGCGTAATCGTCCGATCTATTAAAATAAAACAATATTGTTCCCGCAGGGTGAACGGTGTAAACAAAAATCGGTAAAAAAAATGCTTTTTTTTTATTACATTTTATATTTAAAAAAATGTATAAAAAGTTAATCAATAAGTCCGATCTACACAAATTTGAAACTAATAAAAACTAGAGATCATGGCGCAAAAAATGACGCCCTATACAGCCCTGTAGGTGAAAAAAAAAATTGTTATAGGTGTCACAGAAGGGGCCATTGTAATCACATCTATTTGCAAAACAAATCTTTTACTGTTAAAAAAACCCCACAGTAAAACATTAGAAAAGCTATACAAACTGCATATCGCGGTATTCAGACTGACCTATAGAATAAAGAGTTAAAAGGTTATCCAGTGTTAGAAAAATATTTGTATAATGCTTCCCTGTTGGAAAACATAATAAACATGGTGTAAAGTGAAACTGCCTCAGTTGCCCCTAGCAACCAATCAGATTCAACTTTTCATTCCTCACAGACACTTTGGAAAATGAAAGGTGGAATCTGATTGGTTGCTAGGGGCAACTAGGCCAGTTTCACTTTACACCATGTTTGATAAATCTCCCCCTTATGCTTGCCCCTCCGTGCTCCTGGCAGTAACAGCCTGCTCAGCCCATCACTGACTTGGATGGGACAGTGCCATGGCTAGTTATTGTCACTCCTAAAACTAGTTTTTTTTTTTAAACAAGATGCCTATCCTTAAGAACAAGATCCATCTGGATATTGTTCATTAAGAAGATTTAAAAAAATAAATAAAAAAAAAATGTTTGTTTTTGTTTTAATCTGATGCAAAAGGCTCTGTTATCCTAGCCTTACAATTCACACTGCTCCCTCTCCAGGTCTCTAGTGCAGGGGTTTGCCAGTTGAATATCCCTGGTCTATACCATATTTTTGTGTACTCTCAGTTTTTACAGAGGAAAACACAAAGTGTTTTCTTCACAGATTCTTTAAGAAGACAAAGCTTGTGATTTGCTTAATCTCATGCCATATTAAAGGACAAGTGCCATGAAAAACTTTTTCCCAGTAATTGAAGCACATTACAAAGTTATATAACTGTGTAATGTGCTTCAATCACCTATCTGCCTCCCTTCCCTGTCTTTTCCCCCCTCCACCCCCCACCAGGAAGTGTCCTAACTCACACAGACCTAATGACTGCCGTCACTGTCACCAGGCAGCTCCTTCTTGTGAGGATGAGTCATCAGCAGGAGGGCTGCTCTAGGTCCTGTTACACCATGGCTTGCAGTTGTTCAGCCAATGGGAGCTGAGCAAGCTGAGTCACCTGACAAGGCAGGGGAGGGGGGAGGCTAGTGTAACAGGAGAAGGAGCTGAGAGAAGAGCTTGGTGACGGTGACGACAGTAATCAGGTCTGTGTGAGTCAGGACACTTCCTGGTGGGGGGTGGAGGGGGGAAAGGACAGGGAAGGGAGGCAGATAGGTGATTGAAGCATATTACAGAGTTATATAACTTTGTAATGTGCTTCAATTACTGGGAAAAAGTTTTTCATGGCACTTGTCCTTTAAGTATGTTTTTGACATTAGAAACCCTTCTTCATGGAGAGATATGTCTTACATCAATCATCTCTTGATGATTGTAGTTTCCATAAAAGTGGTTTAGGGCCATTTCATTAAAAAAAATTCCAATAGCTTAAAAATCTGTCACAACTGTGACTCTCTTTGACACATGGGCCAGGATTGCTTACGGTTGCATTTCCACATTTGCGATCATGAATGTGGCCAAAGCCATGCCCCCTTTAATTCCTCAATAGCTATGTGACGTGGCTGTTGATTCTAGCAACATCAGGTGGCTATTGATGAAGGATGCGATTTCTTGGTCACAGGTGGCCCTAAGCGAGCGCCAATCAGCAAGATTCGTGCTCGTTTGCACTGCTTTTACACAGCATGAGAAATCGAGCGGCCAGGCTGCATGAACGATCCTTGTATCATTTGGGCAGGCCTGGAAACTGACAGCACAGATATCTATATATCTATGCTTTCTGTTTACAGATCACTACCAGCGTATACTTACTATTTATGCTGCTTGTCATCTGGCATGCAGCTCTCCAGTACCCCGGCTGAAGATACAACAGTGGCTGACAACATGAGAACAGGATGGCAGATCACAAGCAGCGCTAATGGAAATATACACTGCTTGGGATCTGTAAACTGACAGCACAGATAGATATATATATTCGTACTGTCAATTTCCCTTTATCGTTATCAGACTCACATAACCCTGTTTACAGAGGAACATGTGCTGCCAATATTGATAACTTTTAAACTTTTTTTCCTGGTCCTCAGCTGATCACTGTCACTTTTACATGGGCCGATTATCAGCCAAAGGAGAGTTTCTAGCATCGTTCCTGGGCAATAAGGGCCTTTAGAGCAGTACTCTGGGAAAAAAAAATTGTTTATTTTTTTTACTGCCTACCAGTAATAACATATATTAACCCCTTCATGGTGCAGCTAGTTTGGGCCTTAAAGCGACACTATCAGCAGGTTCGGGCCAGTAAACCTGCTGATATGAGCCAGCCGCTATTTACCTCAAGATTCCCGGTCTGTAATTCATATTTCTGTTTGGTCTTGTATATGGTAGTTTTCTGCTAATTGCTAATATGCTAATTAGCAGGTTCAGGGCATTTGGGGCGTTCCCCTTGCTTCCGGAGCACCCGCTTGGCCCGCCTAGCCTGCCCCCTCCTGGTCTGCCTATTATGCATATTCATAGAAGCATAGTTATGCCGCTTTTTACGGGCTGCTTCCTGCACATGCGCCATAACAATGGCCTAACTATGCATATATGAATATGCATAGCAGGGCTCCAGATGGCGACCAAAATGGTCGCCAATGCGACTGACATCTTGCAAATGGCGCCCAGATTTATTAATCTGGGCGCCATTTGCGACTGGCCCCGGCGGCGCGCTGTCTCTTTAAGGACTTCCGCACGCTGCGCCGAATCACGTGGTGCCTCTGCGGCCGTCCGTCCAATGAATGACGGACGTGCTGGATGACGTGTGCGGGGACACGCTTCTCCAGTGACGTCATCCAGCACGTCCGTCATTCATTGGACGGACGGCCACAGAGGCGCCACACTCCTCCAGCGCCTCTCTCCCGCCTCTCCTCACCCGGCGGTTCTTCAAGTTCACCCCAGCGGCACCAAGCTTAGATAGTGGGTGAGTACAACCGGAGGGACGGCAGGGGTGGCGGCCGGCCAGTAATGTGTGTGGGGGGACCGCGGCCTGGGCGGGGGATTGGTAGTGTGTCTGTTGTGATGGCGGCCAGGTGCGGTAGTCAGTGCGTGTGGGGTGCGAGGGGGGGGGGTATGTATAGACTGCACAGTACCACTTCCCTCAGTGTGTATGTATAGACTGCACAGTACCACTTCCCTCAGTGTCTGTATGTATAGACTGCACAGTACCACTTCCCTCAGTGTCTGTATGTATAGACTGCACAGTACCACTTCCCTCAGTGTCTGTATGTATATACACTGCACAGTACCACTTCCCTCAGTGTCTGTATGTATAGACTGCACAGTACCACTTCCCTCAGTGTCTGTATGTATAGACTGCACAGTACCACTTCCCTCAGTGTCTGTATGTATAGACTGCACAGTACCACTTCCCTCAGTGTCTGTATGTATATACACTGCACAGTACCACTTCCCACAGTGTCTGTATGTATATACACTGCACAGTACCACTTCCCTCAGTGTGTGTATGTATACACTGCACAGTACCACTTCCCATATCCCATATACATTGCCACAGGGGCTATATGTCATCGGCTGCCGGGGGCTATATATATATATATATATATATATATATATATATATATATATATATATATAGTAGATCATTGCCGGTAAGATGGCAGCTGGCTGAGGGAACACACCGGCAGCAGGGGGGTATATGGTTGTCAAGTTGCAAGTTTCCATGTTGAACGTTTTCAAACTAAGAAAAGAAAGGATCTAAAGGAGGAGGATGCTGCCGTGGCCTCTGCACACAGTAAGTCCCATTTAACATAACATTAATGTTACATGTTTTAAAATGTTGGCGACCAAATATTCTATTTGGCGCCTACATTTTTCAGGTTAGGAGCCAATGGCTCCTAGGTAAATTTTTTAGTCTGGAGCCCTGCATAGTGGGCGAGCTAGGCAGGTGCTTTGGGTGCATGGGGAATGCCCCAAATGCTCTGTACCCGCTAATTAGCATATCAGCAATTAGAGGAAAACTAACACATTTTTTTTGCACATAGGCATATTTAAAATGGCCCTATTGTGACTCCTATAGCGCTTTTATTTTTTCACCTACGGGGTCGTATGGGGTGTCATTTTTTGCGTCATGATCTCTAGTTTTTATTAGTAATATTTTTTTCTAGATGAAACGTATTGATCGCTTTTTATTTATTTTTTATACAGAAAATGGCATTAAAAAAAGGCAATCCCTGCGGTTTTTTAGCGCTTTTTTTTTCACGCAGTTCACCGTGCGGGAATAGTATTGTTTTATTTTAATAGATCGGACAATTACGCATGCTACGGTATATAATATGTTAATTAACTTGATTACTTTCTATGTGTTTTATGTATGAAATGGGAAGGTGGGGTGATTTTCACTTTTATTCGGGCAGGGGCTTTGGGGCATTTTGTAAAAACTTTTATTGATTTATTTTTTTACACTTTTATAGTTCCCTTAGGGAACTATCACATTCATACATAAGATTACATACACTGATCCCTGCTATGCTATAGCATAGCAGGGATCAGTGTTATTTGTGATCTTCTGATCCAGCCTGCCTGTGGCATCCCGGGACCGCGCCAGGGCGTACATTTACGTCCTCTTGCGGTAAAGCCCAGTCAGTGAGGGCGTAAATGTACGCCCTGTGTCGTTAAGGGGTTAACTCACTCAAGATGCAATGTTTTGGCTACAAAACAGCCTGTGCGTGAAAAAGCCTGTTTTGTAGTCAAAACATTGTATCTTGCGTGCGTTGGACGTCTCATTTCCCTCACAAAAAGTGCTGTGTCATCCCTTGGATTGCTTGGAATGCTTACTAATCACTTCTGATTCGTTACATTGTCCATATATACAGATTCAATCAATATCCTATACTTTTAGTAAGAGTCTGTAGTAGAGGGTAACATCCTGAAACAATTGCCTGTGGGTGGATATCTGGCTTTGGTATTTCTCTTGTCATATCCATAGAGTTGAAATTGTGTTGCATATTGACTGAAAGGGCTACTTAATATGGTGGTTTTGGTGGTCTCTTTACAGGAGCCACCCCCTGCTATGGTCCTTCTCTGGAGGGATATCTGGCTAGTCCATGTTTCAAGACTCTTAAAGGGGTACTCCAGCGGGGGGGCTATTTTGTGATCTGACCGGTAAAGAGGTGGCTGAGAGAAAAGACGTCCACTCATCTCCTCGGATCCAACGGCGAATCCCTTATCACGGCGCTCCAGTCCCTGGTTCCCGGACGCTTCCTGGTGTCTGACGCGGGCTCGAGACGTGACGTCTCAAGTCCACTCAGCCAGTCAGTGACAGAGACGAGATTCGTTTTAATTCCGCTCAGATCCCGCCTCTGTCACTGACTGGCTGAGCGGGCTTGAGACGTCACGTCTCGAGCCCGCGTCAGACACCAGGAAGCGGCCCGGGGACCGGAGCGCCGCGATACGGGACCCGCCGCTGGATCTGGGGAGGTGAGTGGACGTCTTTTCTCTCAGCCACCTCCTTCCCGGCCAGATCAGAAAATAGCCCCCTCGCTGAAGTACCCCTATAAATCAGGCTCCACAGACTTTTAGCATATTTGTATTTCCCCAGGGGCATTGCACCTAGGTTTTCACTGTGTTGAGCACTTTTACTAGCAGCCTACAGTGTCTTCTTTAGCTGATCTCCCAGGTCAGTGATTGCTTCACAGTGGTTCTATACCTGTAGTGGCATTCAAATCTCTTACATAGTTAGTTGTTTCATGTAAACGCACCGTTAAAGAAAAATGTTTAAAAGTAGGTTAAGGCTATGTTCACACTACGTATATTTGAGGCTGTATAGCAACCAAAACAAGGAGTGGATTTAAAATACAGAAAGGCTCTGTTCACATAATGTTGTAATTGAGTGGATGGCCGTCATTTAATAGCAAATATGTGCTGTTATATTAAAACAACGGCTGTTATATTGAAATAATGGAAGTTATTTACTGTTGTATGGCAGCCATCCACTCAATTACAACATTGTGGGGACAGAGCCTTTCTGTGTTTTTACTCCACTCCTGGTTTTGGTTGCTATGAGGACCTGAGATGAGGACCAAATACAGCCTGAAATATACTGTGTGTGAACCCAGCCTTAAGATGCGACCCCATGAATTGTGTTCACCTTTAAGTAGAAAATAATTTCCAGTATAAGGGTATAAACCCACACACCGTATAAGCAGCGTATTTACTGCTGCGATACGCAGCAAATACGCAGCAAAAACGCAGCAGATTATATCTAAATAACTGAACACAGCATCAAATCTGTACCAACAAATCTGCTGCGTATTTGCTGCGTATTTGTTGCGTATCTGCTGTGTATACGGTGTGTGGGTTTGTACCCTTACTCTTAATTCATCCATTTGCACGCACACACCTGGCTTGAAAGGTCAGGTTATCCTGAAAACACTGTTCTGGATCAGGAGACAAGAAGAAAGAAAAGTAAACCTGTCAACTTTGTCTATAAATGTATACAGACAGGCTGTATTTCGTGCATGCAATAAAAACACAACTGCACAATAGTAAGAGATCTATACAGACACACACAAACTGTACTGGGAGAATCCCAAATGGAAACAACTTGAACATGGCTGAACCTAGCTACAAACATTTATTTGCAAATGTCCATCAGTGTGTGGGATCTGTCATTGTCACTAGACCCTCTGTGCTGTTTTTGTCCATTGTGTTGTCTTTCTACTACCTCTCAGAGCTGTGGCTGAGTGGCAGGTAAGGAGTGTGATCACATGTTGGCAAACACGGGCTTCCTATAGCAATGCCAACTAATTGCCAGCTTACCATTTAAATACCACATAACTTTTTTATTTATGTGTGTATAAAGACTTATTTTTTTGTACTTTTAACTGGTGCCAGTTATTTTACATATAATATATTACACAGCCATAAAAATTTTAAGAAAATGTAATTTTGCTAATTTGTCGGACAATAATTTTTTTTCTGAGCTCGCTACATTATAAAACTGACATGCTAAATGTGCTTAAGTTTTTAATAGTTTTTGTTTTACTATAAAAAAATTAAAACCCTTAAAAAAATAAATAATAATAATAATTAAAAAAAAAAAATCTGTGCATCGCTATGTTCTGACCCCTATAATTTTTTTGAGGGCTGATTTTTTGCACCATGATCTGTAGTTTTGTTTTAGGACCACATCTTATTTTTTCTTCAAATTGATATGACCAAAAATCAGCAAATTTGGACCCTGGAGTTTGTCATTAACCATGCAGGATCAGGAAAGTTAGAATTCAGACATTCTGCACACACTATACCAAATAAGTTTATATTTTTTTACAGTTTTTAAGTCTACCTAGGAACCTGTTATAAAGAAGCATTCGATTGCTGATAACTGGTCAGTTTAATGCATTTGCTAGATGGGCACTCTGCTTGTAAAGTCTTTCACAAACAGACTCAGCAGAGAGGTTGGAGCTGGAGAGATATAAAAATGTAATTGTCTTTATCCACTACCTCACCTGCGATTGTAAAAAAAAAAAAAAAAAGAGGATTACAGCCAGAGTACCCCTTTAAGATTTGTAATTTTTCCTTTCATTTCTTAAATAAACAGGGTGAGTAATAAGTCTCAGGACACCCTTTTATTTTCTATATTCTAGTAGTTTTTTTGCACAATATAAATTTTCCAGCATATTTCAATGCACTGGTTAAAATTGGAGATAAAATCAGCAGCAAAAAAGTCTGCCACTTGTCAGCATGTAAATAAAGGTTTATTATTTATGGCTAGTTCCTCACTGGATGTAAAATCTTATATATACAAATAATTAGACTTTCAGGTAATCTTCAGCTCATTTCAAACCTTCAGCTAAGTACTCCATCTAGAGGTAGTTAGTGGTATAACTTTTGGACTGCTACACTTGCGTTCTTGAAGACAACTAAAGTTGTTTTAGAAATCTGTAAAACACATTACTGTAGTCATACTGGCCACTTAACTACTTGAATGTTTAATAATGACCAGCCCATTTTAGGCCTTAATGACCAAGCCATTTTCATATTTTATTAATTGCGGCCTTCCAAGAGTCATACTGTTGTTTTATGGCCCACATAGCCATATGAGTTCTTGTTTTTTGTGGGACAACCTATACTTTTTAATTGCCGCCATTTTCAGGTTCATAAAAGTTATTGATTGATTTTTATTAACCCTTTTTTGGAGAATAATAGAAAAAATTAATTTTTCTTTTTTAATATTAAACTTACGCTATTCAGTGTGCGGTAAAAATAACATAAATGTATTCTCTGAGTAACTACGATTACAGCGATACCAAATTTGCCTAGTTTTTAATTTAACTAAGGGCACAGTAGAAACTATTTTCTTGAAAAAACGACAAACTGTTGCAAGATTAATGGCGTTCGTATTTTTCTTGTGATATAGCTGTTTGTGGGATCATGTTTTGTGGGAAGATGTATAGTTTTTATTAATACCAATTTTCACATAGGTATATATGATTTCTTTTATGTTTTTCTGAGGCAGACTGACAAAATAAAGCAATTCTGGCGCTGTTTTTTAACATTTTTACAGTGTGAACCATATGGTATGATTAATAGTAGCATTTTATAGCTTGGGTCATTAATGATGTGCTAATACCAAAAATGTAGATTTTTTTTTTTTTTTTTAGTTTTTTTATGTAATTTATTATGTATTATTTATGTATTATGTAATTTTGTATGGAGGAAAAAGTGTCATTTTACCATTGCGTGGGAGGGGTTTGACTGCAGCATTAAATGGGTTAAACTACCCGAAGGGGATGATTTTTTGCTTCAGGTAGTTACAGTGGGAGTCCAGCTGTCACAACGTGGGATGTGGACACATAAGTGTGACGTTTACTTATTCCAATAGGTCAGTAAAAAGGCGTATAAATCAGAATAATATCGGAATAAGGACCACGTCTAAAGGCGTTTTAGCGGCAACTAATGGGTTAAGGTTGATATTCTTGCCAAGATTTTGGTAATCTTTAAATATATGCTTATAGCAGTTCCCTAAGATTCAAGGATTATTGAAAGGGACTTTCTTTCAACTAGGATAACTGGATGATAACCAGTGTAATTCCTACAGGGAGCTGCTTTAGTCCAATAGTAAAGCCATGTTCAAAGAAATGTATGATAGAATTATATAGATATGTATCCCTATCAATAGGGGTAATCCTGTTTTAGGTGTAACAAAGTGCAAACTGTTTCCAATAAAAAAAAAGTATATTAGTAAGTGAATGGTGAACCACAATGCAAGTATATACAGTTCTGATAACAAATGGATATAAAGTGACAGTGCTAAAACAAAAAAAAAACAACAACTATATCCAACCACAAAAAATAAGATACAGCTATGGCGGTATCCATGTTTTCCAGACATTTTCCAGGCGGTCCCCGGGCGGTATCCTCCCTCTGCACGGAGCCGACAGCCTGAGGGAGATGAGCGCAGATCTATTTTGCTTCAAATCTGATTCTCTCATTTCTAAACAGAAACCATTAGGTTCCCTTTCTTTTGCTAAAGATGACTTATAAAAACCCAAAAGGCTAATATAATAATGCTCTTCCCAGATATTCATAGTGCTCATCTACTAGCATTAGAAGGAGAAATATTTAAGTATGCCAAAATCATGTCTGCTATTGACATCTTAAAGGGGTAGTGCGGCGCTCAGCAATTATTCACAGAATAACACACATTACAAAGTTATACAACTTTGTAATGTATGTTATGTCTGTGAATGGCCCCCTTCCCCGTGTCCCACCACCCCGTGATCTGCTTCGGGCCCGTCCGCCATCTTGTGCCAAGACGTCATCTTCTGGAGGCCGGCCGAACAGCTCCTGCCGTCCCTGATGCCGGCCCCCCTCTGCCGCATCATGACTGTGCTCAGCCGCGATTGGCTGAGCACAGTTATGCTCAGCCACTCGAGGCTAAGCAGCTGATGACGCGGCCACAGTTATGCTCAGCCAATCACGGCTGAGCATCTGATGACGCTGCAGAGGGCGCCCGAAGAGGACGCAATTGTCTGAAGATCGGAGACGGGGGTCGATACGCGTCAGGTATGTATAATGCACCACACTTTCGGGTACATGGGCGGGGGTGGTGGGACACGGGGAAGGGGGCCATTCACAGACATAACATACATTACAAAGTTGTATAACTTTGTAATGTGTGTTATTCTGTGAATAATTGCTGAGCGCGCACTACCCCTTTAAGTTCAGTACTTATCAGCTGCTGTGTGCCCTGAAGGAAGGGTTGTATTTTCTTCAGTATGACACCGTTATCTCTGCTTACCACTTCTGTTTGTTTCAGGAACTATCCAGAGTAGAAAAGGATTTACTACTGCACTGGACAGTTCCTGATGGGGACAGAGGTGACAGCAGGGAGCAGCATGTCAGACTAGAAAGAATACACCAGAAAGGAGATGCGGCCAAGGTGAAGCAGAAGCTGCAGCCTGCATATGGCTAGAGCTGCTTCTTCACCTCAGCAATGTCGGAAAACAGATCCGGTCAATGGAAAAATAGCTGATGCTACCCATCAGTCATGGCAGCCAGGTAGTGTTTAGCAGTCAGAAGACATGATATTTGTATTTTGTGTTTTAATATTTTTTTTTATAAAATATAGTTTCATAAATACCCTCAACTTGACTATAGCGTAATGTTAACTGATGTAGATAAAACAGCAGAGTCTGTGACTCTGAGGAATATGATAAATGAAGCTGGAGCCAATGCACTGGTAACTGAGAAACAAATGTATTTAAAAACACTGGAGCCTTTTCCTGGCAGCATTTTCTGCCAGTTTTATTTCTTCTTATGCTCCATTGGCCGAGCAGCTGAAAGTACTGTAATAACCGGAAACCAGGGCATTTATGATCAAGTTCCTGTTATTGACTTGCTTGAAAGAAATGCCAAGATTTTGCAGACACAGCACAGTAGACTCACTGTGGGAGCCACGAGTGAATGTTGTTTGGTTACCTAAACTGTTTCTTACTATTAAATGAGAGCAATCTCAATATTTATATGAAAGACAATGTATATTGATGGTTATTCACATGCTTTCTGATTAAGTCAAAAGCATTCATGAAAGGTTTACTACTATTAATAAAAAAAAAAAATCATTATGTACTGTACACTTAGTAACCATATTTATTATTTCCTATTCTTGTCCTCTCCTAAACCTACCCTTTTTTTTTTTTTTTTTAATTTTAAGTTTTTAAAATTTTTCATAAAAAAGAGAAATAATACAAATACAGCAGAAAAAAAAGAAATTAACTTTAATATATGCACTGTACCCTAAAGCAGATAATCATCATGATCAATCTATTTCCACAACTACTATGTAGAACTAACATAAATTCTTTATTCATGGCGCCTTTATAAAATTTGGTAGTATCCTAAAAAGGAGCAGGAGAAACACATTGCAGCTCTAGTACTCCAACTCCAACAAGCTTAGGGTATTAATAAAACTAACCCATCACCTGAGCAAGCTAAAAAATTAATACAACTCCGGTTAAATCTCTGGAATTTACTATTCGCAGACTCGGGAGGATGCGGAGAACGAGGTTGATCCAGTGGTCGTATACCTTCTCAATGCCTGCGTGCTAGTGGGGGCGAGTGACGGAATCCGTGGTGGGTTATCTGCCTGGATTCCGTAGTGTGAATGCACCCTTAGGCCCTGTTCACACTGAGCAAACACGGCGGAATACTGCGGCAGAGCTCTCCGCTGCAGAATCCTGTCGTGCTCAGTGTCCTGCTGTGAGTGAATGAGAGGGCGCGCGTCCGCTGCCGCCACTCTCCGCTCATCGGCGTGATATGTCACTTCTTTGAGCAGAGAGGGGAGGAAGCGGACGCGCGCGTGCGCCCTCTCATTCACTCCCAGCAGGACACTGAGCATGGCAGGATTCCGCAGCGGAGAACTCCACCGCAGAATTCCGCCGTGTTTGCTCAGTGTGAACAGGGCTTAAGGGTGTATTCACACTAAGTAATCTGAGCCGATAACCCGCCACGGATTCCGTCACTCGCATGCAGGCTTTGAGAAGGTTGCGCAGTGTGAATGGGGCCTTAGGCTGTGTTCCCACATGCCGAGGAATGCATGTGGTGGAGACCACGCCCATTTGTTCACCAATGGCAGTGTGTTGTTCCCAGGATTATCGGAAACATTGCACTGCTATTGGTGACTGCATAGGCGTGTTATTTTGGCCACTTGTGGTGACCACAGTTTGGGAGCAGGGCCTTAGGGTTTGTTTACACTATCTAATTTGAGTTAAATTCCACACAGATTATTACCCAGATCCTGCCTCAAAATCCTCAAGGAATTTAAGCCTTAGGCTTAATTTCATTCACAATTGCAGACAAATATAGAACTCGTTGTTTTTTTATACCCTCTTTACATGCCCGCAATTTTTACAGATTTTATTGGCACAGACATGCCAATAGTAGTTGACGGGATCTGTTTTTTGCAGATTGCGCATCTGTGGTCTCCCTTATTTGCGGATCTGCAAATTATGACATCACTATTTAAGCTCCTCCTGGCAGCAAAGTGAGCCAGTAATGGCAAGGGAAAATGGATGCCAAGCGACCATACGACCTTTTTAGTTGTGGGGAAAACTAGTACATCTTTTTTTTATTATTATTATTATTTTAACTTGTTCAACTTTATTAACTAGCACTTTACACATCTTGCAGATCTTCAAAGCACAAACAGATTTTTAACTTTTTTTGCGGACTAAATATAGTGTGCAAAAAAATTACTGATATGTGAATGAGGCCTTATTGATTTAATTAAGAAATCAGTTACCAACTGCACAATTTCAGATGTGGATTTAGATTCTGCTTCATGAATTCACATGTCTGTTCTGGACAAATTCTGGGTAGAATCATCCCATTGCACTTTGAAATTCTGCCCCAAATCTGCTTTGATACAGGTTTTATAAGGACTTTGAAAGGGATTGTACTCATTTCTTAGGGTTCATTTACACAGAAAGATTATCTGACAGATTATCTCCCTAAGATTTGAAGCTGAAGCCAGGAATGGATTTGAAAAGAGGAGAAATCTCAGTCTTTCCTTTATGACCTGTTCTTTGTTTATGTATGTTTCTGGCTTTGGCTTCATATCTCAGGCAGATAATCTGTCAGATAATCTTTCTGTATAAATGGACCAGTAACGCACCATATGCTTCTAATGGCTTCACTTACGTTGTGCTGCTCTAGAGATCCCATACTCTTTTAGGCTACAGCTGGAGAACATGACATCAATGTAGCACAAGCTATTTGGGGATAGGATGGAATATACTTCAGCTGGTAACCACTGCGGTTGAAGTATTTCTGCTGCTTGGCTATCATGGCCTGCATGGATTTTAGCTCCAGCGGGGTAGCTCAGTAACATGTAAACTTTCATGGCTGTTTGAAAGCTGAGTTATTTCTTCTTCACCCCAACATGCAGGCATCCACAGTTTGGTCATTTATCAGACAAAGGTTTTGCCTCATAGGACAAGAAAACGCTGTATACTTGATAGCCAAGTTTCTTATTAAAGTTAAAGTCCAGTATATCCTGTGTGTGGGCGGTATTCATTTTGGCAGTAAATACTAGGACATTAAACCATAGAACCTAGACACAGAAATATTTTCTCCCCCGAATAACCATCTATTATCTAAGGTTTAGTAGAGAAGTTAAATTTCCTATGCCAAAACAATTTTCTTTAGAAATGTGATAAAATAGAGTAAACTTTGGTTGGCCAATTTCTTTTTTTTTTTATTTCCTGACTGAAATAATCTTGTGCCAAAGGGCACAAACCACTTTTTAAGTAATTTGTGTTTTTGTAATTTATAAAGAAAAAAAATTGCAGTTAAAAAAAAAAAAAAAATCATTGTGCCACATGCCACACAAGAAAAGGTTTATTTCTTTCAATGGAAGGTAATTTGGCAAAGCGGCTATAAGCCAAAATGCTGCATGTGCCATTTAATTCAACTCTTCTCTGGCTATCCATAAAATGTTCACTTTCCAGCCAACGCAGAAGGAAAATCTCAGTTGTGGCATAAATATAGCACCTTCCCTAATGCAAGGGAGAACGTTTACAGCACATAGTAAATTAGATCGAATAAATATTTCTGTAACCATGAACCGAGAATGAAAATAAAATTACGGTATGAGATTATATAGAAAACCGCTTGTTAAGAGTACCATTTTGTCACAGTTGAAGGGAAAACTGTTCCTATTTACAGGTTTAGGGTTGTGAATAAAAGGACTGTGCTGTGTCCAAAACTGCACAATAAAACAATTTCTGCTCTACATATTGTTTAATAGAAGTTGAAATGGGCTTGCTGTGCTCTAAATTGGGTGTCTAGACAGGCTTGTATTGACTTGCATACTATGACCAGCTTTCCCTTCAAGCATATAGCTGAGATGTTTCAGGTAGGATGGCATAACGTTCAAGCAGTATTATGTGCAGGTAGCTGGTGAAATCTACTGGGACCCTGAAAGTGCCAAATTGCAAGAGGCTTCTTAATCTGCACTGCATATAAACCCGTCAAGCAAAAGCTCTTTGTTTTCATTTTTAGTCTTGAACATCAGATGCTACGTGTTATGTTTCTTTCTTGGAACACAAATTGAGATGCAATGTTTTGCCAACAACTACATTTTGGTAAGAAAGAATAGTGTGGTCATAGGCAGAATTTGATGTGTCCCGTATTAAATGTGAATGCTGAGTAACTGCTTTTTAAAATCACTCATCTGAAACACAGCTGCATTAGTAAAGAAAACTAGAAAGGGTGCCACAATTGGCGAGAGGGTAGTTGGCTGCTCTCTGTTAGAGGTAAACTGTTTCCTAGTGCCCAGAGCTTCAGTCTAGAAAGCTATAAAATGCAGGGCCACTGAAAACATATCACCTTTACAAAGGATGCCTTTTAGACTTCCACACCATGCTGCAACTTGGGGGAAGATTTGTCACCAGGGACACCGGTGTTGTCTTGGATGTGGTTCAGACACCTTGCTTCTATTAAGTGTAGAGTGCCTATGAAGTGTGCCTCTTCCTCCTGGAGGATCGGGCTTGTCTGTGCACTACACAGGGAAGACATTAAGGTGCACTGTAAAACGCACATTTGCATTTGAGAACTGCAGAGAAAATGCACGAAAATGCCTTGCAAAAACATGCACGTTTAATAGATTGAGACACCAGCTGTCAAAACATGTTTTAGCAACAGTCTTTCCTTGTCATAAAGCTATCTGACAAGCCTGGTAATGTTGATCACATTGCAGAGCCCCAACTGGCAGTCTAGTTATCTAAACAAAGAAGCGTAAAAAAAATGTGGGATCAGGGCCCTAGGGCCCTATTCCACCGGACGATTATCGTTTGCATAATCTTTAACGATTAACGATCTCAAACGACCGCTATTGCGAAAGACCTGAAAACGTTCTCATTTCCATGGAACGATGATCGTATTTGCGATAGTTTTTCTTCGCTATTGCGTTCGTATCTACTGCGAACGACCGAACGACTTCTTATTCAATGCGAACGAGCAACCATAAAAATAGGTCTAAGTCTTATAAAGCGATCAACGATTTCTTGCTCGGTCGTTAATCGTTAACTGCATTTCAACCAAACTATTATCGTTTAGATTCGAACGATTTAACGATAATCTGAACGATAATTGTCCGGTGGAATAGGGCCCTTAGGTCGAAACCATGTCCTATTTCTTTATTAGTAGCTGCACAATGTTCCTGGGATTATTGGCAAGATTGTGTGGCTATTTGGGAAGAAAGGGGGGCCTGGTTCCAGGTGCATTGCAAACACAAATGTGGTACTGTAGATATCTTTTTATATGCAGTTGATCTTGTATTAGTGAATTGCTCAAGCCACACAACGTCATGCACCCATATGCTATGTTTACACATTGTATTATGACACTGCTCATTTTGTAGTCCCCAAAAGAGAAAAGGTCTGCAAAATGCATCCCAAACTTTCTGGGGGTGCTTTTTTTTGAAAAGGAGAAAGGATGATTGCACCATATTGAAGGAGGGATGGATGGGGCATTATATTGCAAGATTTTGGCCTACAACCTCCTTCCCTCAGTCAGAGCATTGAAGATTGTAGCTGGTTCTTCCAGCATGACAATGACCAGAAATACACAGCCAGGGCAAGTAAGTAGCGGGTGTGTAAGAAGCATTTCAAGGTCCTGGAGTGGCCTCTAGACCTGCACCAAATAGAAAATCTTTGGAGAGAGCTGAAACTCAATGTAGCCCAGTGACAGCCCAGAAACCTGAAAGATCTGAAGATGATCTGTATGGACAAGTAGGACAAAATCCCTGTGCAAACAAAAGTTTGTGTACCAAATATTAAGGTTTTGTTTTTATATTGTGTCAAATTCTTATTTCATGCAATAAAATACAAAATAATTATTTCAATCAAACAACATGATTTTTTGGGGTTTTTTTTTAAAATAGATTTTGCCTCTCATAGTTCAATTATACCTACGATAAAAATCACAGACCTCTCCTTTTATGTAGGTGGGAAAACCTGCAACATCAGCAGTGCATCAAATACTTGTATATAATTCCCCACTGTATTTGCAGATCTGAAAAAAAAGGGCTATAGATAGAAGATGGTTGCGGAACATGCCAAACATGTGGATGGTAATTCTGTTTTTCACAGACCCATTGACTTCTATTGGCACTTTGTCGCATCCACACGGATCCGTAAAAAAGAAATGAATATGTGCATGGGCTTGTAGACATAATTGTGTCAGCAATTGCAGAAAATCTGGATGTGTGCATGCGACCTTAGACTGTGCATTGTCTGTGTCGCAGTTACCACTATATTTGTGGAATAAGAGGGGTAATGAACATGTAAACTTTATTGTGAATTTGTAGAAGCAGCCACATCTGTTTCTGATTAACAGGGAGCTATAAAATGTAACTACAGCAATGAAATGTGCGGAGGAATCGGCATTGTGTTCATCTGTCTCACTTGGCAGTCAGCTGGTTCATAGCCGCTGTTTGCTCCACCTTTTTTTTGTCCTTAAGATCTACAGTACATCTTGAGTTCTTCATCGTAAACTGCGTATTATTTTTCGATGCTATAACAACAAACTAACTTCTGTGGTTCGATTCCGCTTTTCTTTATGTTAATTTCCTTTTTTTGCGCTGTAACCTTCCAGAATAAAAGGTAAGCTCTGCTGTTTACACATGGGATTTTGTCTGCAGATGTTTACTCTCCTTGTCCCCAGGCTGTTTTGTTACACCTTGTACCCACTGTATGCCTGTTGACTAATAAAGAAAATTCCCTTCACCTATTGAAGTTTTTAGGATACAGTGAAAATTTCAAACTAACATATAGCTGGCTATATGTGCACCTGTTCCAGGCAGTGGAGCCTGCAGGATAGGTCTGGGCATTCATTGCAGTGAAGCAGATGTAGCTTCCCACTATAATTTAGGTTTGGTGGTAAAATCTCAACAGGCACATTAAAATGACTCGGGTTCATGTGCAAGGCTGTGTTACTGCTCCATTTTGCATGGGGCCATAATGTGGCTGCCAAGTGTATGAGGCCTTTGCTGATTTTAATATCAATTCACTATGTATAGAGGAGAGATTAGTTGTGTACAGGTAGAGCGGGTTTTTTAAACTCCGTTCCTCCAGCTGTTGCAAAACTATAATTCCCATTATGCCTGGACAGCTAATGCTTTAGTTTTGGCTGTCCAGGCATGATGGGAATTATGGTTTTGTAACAGCTGGAGGGTCGCAGTTTGACATCTTTGATGTAGAGTCTGAAGAATCCTGTATATATACACAGCCATATATCATGTGTGATACAAGAGTTCTACCTTGTACATATGCCCTTGTACATATGAGCTTGGTTCAACATACACATTTATAAGATGTTTTGCAAGTTCTCATCTGCATGGTCAGGCACAGACAGACAGACTGTGTATTTAGCAAGACTTGAGCAGACAAAGAAATTCTTCAAGCCGTATTTTTGACCACTCAAATCCTGCTAAATAAATGGGAACCCTTAGGGCCAGTTCACACAGAGTAAAATCAGCGGAATTCCGCGGCGGAACTGCTTCAGTGTGACACTGTTTCTCTATGGGATGGCTTGGGTACCTCCGCGACTGTTCACTCAAAGAATTGACTTGTCAATTCTTTGAGCGGAGAGCAACGGAAGCGGAGGTGCGCGAGCCATCCCATAGAGATACTGTGGGACACTGAGGCAGGTGGAATTCCGCCGATTTTACACAGTGTGAACATACCCTAAGACAGAGGCTGATCCAGCAAGAGGAAAGGTACCTTATCATATCATTTTTATCTTTATATACTTGATTTAGTGTGTCACTGCCAACATCCCATTTTGTCGTACCCTAATACTGCTCTTACATCCAGATGCCGAGCATTATACATCACAGCTCGTCACTTATGCCAGCGTTTCCCAACCGGGGTGCCGCGGCACACTGGTGTGCCGGGAGAACCCGCCAGGGGTGCCGCGGGATCCCGGTGGGAAATGTGCGCTGTCTCTTTAAGCATCCCGAGAAGCTGCGGCCGCGCAGCTTCTCGGGATGCACAGATCACTTTGATGATCCGCCCGCACAGTGAGCAGGCGGAACATTAAAGTGAGCATAATGTAGGAGCAGGAAGTGTCAGCATCCTGCTCCTACATTAACTCCCATAGGCTGTCGGCATTTCATGCCAGCAGCCTATCGGTGGCCGGGACGTGACCTCTCCTGCAGGCGTGATGACGTCATGGAGGTCCCGTCCCTGCGGCTCGCAAGATGGAGCCCGAAGAGGAGGAGGAGAGCTTCTGCCTGCAGCCACAGCGCGGATTAGGTGAGTAGGATGTGTTTTTTTTTTTTAGGGGCAGAGCAGGGGGCATTATTAGTTTATGGGGGGCACCTCTGGGGGCATTATTAGTATATGGGGGCACCTCTGGGGGCATTATTATCTCATGGGGGCCACCATAGCTTTTTTTTTGTATGGGTTTTTATGTATGTATGCACATTTTTGTATGTGTGCATATATTTTTATAAATATTTTCTCAGAAATAATATTTTTTGTATATCCTTATGTATTTTTTATTTTTTATTTTTATATTGAAATAAAGTTATTTTTATATGTGTATGTATGTGTGCATGTTTGTATGTGTATATATATAATATATTATTTTTTTATTATTTTTTTTTATCTACATTACATTACACATATGCTTTAAAAATAATCAAAAAAAGGGGGAAAGAAAAGGAGCAATAAAGGCAACTAATCGAGTCCAGGCATACTAATAGAGAAAGCAGGATGAAAGTACTAGGTATTGAGGAGCCTATGAGTTGTACAGCCTGGGGCAGAAGAGGGTAAACCATCATATTGGATTTAGAAAAAAAAAAAAGTTAATTGGCCACATTGGATGGGAGAGAAAGGGTTAATCAGCCATATTGGTTAAGATCTAAGACCAGGTCTTTAAAAGGAGGACAGCACACCAATGAAGCCGCTCCCTGATGAAGGAAAACGAACCATTTTCTGAAACTAGTCGGAGGTTTTTTGGTCTACTACGGCCTCCTTACTTTGTCTTTGTGACGTCACTAAGATCTACGGGCGGAAGTTTTTGTGGTGCACGCTGCCGGCCGGAGCGTGCCCACACTCGATCCACTATACTGCCTGTTCCTGGACTTAAGTTCTGAAGGATTATTACCTGTGCCACTGCATCCAATATCCCAGACTGTTTACACTGGATTTGTATCCTGTTTTCTCTTGCCGCGGACCGTCTGTTCTGGACCTGCTCTCTTATTGTTTGCTCCAATTACCCAGGTAGGATCAGTTTCATGGTATCTTATGCTGGAGAGGGCGAGCTGAGACTTGTAGTGCCTGCATTAGACGGATTGGCAAGGCTGCAGAGTTAGCCAGTGTTGTTTTTAGCCCAGGAGCGGATTTCATATGTGACACTTGTACTCCTTTTGGACAGCATTCTAATATACACATTTATAGTGAGTAGCGCCGGTGGATGCAAGTGGACCACCTTGGTGGAATCCGCTAGCTTGCTTGTTTTTTGAAAACGAAAATTAGCCTGGTCCCGAAGGGGTTAAGGGACACCAGTCACCAGCAAACAACCCCTGCAGCTATACATACAGTGTAATAAATCTGGTAGCACTGTTTTCAAACATATAAGTATTTGCTATGACCGTTACACAAATCCCTCAAAAACTAACTGTATACATTTTTTGCACTTGTAAATCATACTTAACTAGGCATGTGGGCGGTCCTCTCTCTCTCTCTCTCTCTCTCTCTCTCTCTCTCTCGATATAGCTGGGAGAAGCGTGTGGTTATGTGGCTTCCTGCTATCACAAGCTTGTTGCACAAGGCAACTTTTATTATAGGTCTTCGGTGGTCTTGTGCAGTGGAATAAAGATGGCAGAGTTCTGGGGAGTAAAGAGCACAGCCTCATGCTTCTCCTGGCTATATGTAGAGAAGATTGGTGGTCACTCATACCCCCTTTTGACATGTCTCTGGCACAACTCTTTTTTGGTTATCTGTTTTTTTTATAACAAGGAAACTTTAAGGAGTTAAAGTTGTCAACCTCCGTTTTCTTATCAGTTACTTAAACCAGTGCTTCTCAAAGTGTGAGGCGGGCCTCACCAGTGAGGCACCCCCTAGTTGTTGGTGAGGCCCAGCTGAGGAACCAGTTTTCACAAAGTAACTATGATCTGCACAGTCCCTTTACTGTTTGCAAAAATCTCCATATTAGCAACATTATTAATTTATTTTATACTTGCTTTATTATCTAAAGCTTGGGAGACTGGTGAAAGGAGCCCTAGCATTATTTTCAGCTTTTTAATGGACTTTCACCACAGATAGTGAGGCCCAGGCACCTTCTTGGTCAGTCTAGTGAGGCCCAGGCATTGCCTTGGTCTGTTGGGTGAGGCTCCAGTAGAAAAAGTTTGAGAAGCACTGACTTAAACAGTTAGATACTATTAGAAATATAACTTTGTAATGACATGTTATTGATACCAGAATATTGCTAGCATGAATTTCAAAATAATACAGCATGTCCATCTTATGCAATCACCAAATTATAGTCTAAAAGAAATACTGGAGGAAGAGAAAAATATTTCTGTAGAAACTAAATGCTATTGTCTTGCACAGGTAGGATCTGAATGAGTGTTGTCTACTCCAGTTTCTATACTTTTCTGTGTCCTGGAATCCGGGTTTTTTATAATATGGTATCTGTCTAGTGCCTGATATGAAATTAAAGGAGTTTCTCTGTAAATGCTTTAAAGTTCTGTCTTTACACTTAATTTTCGTGCATAAAGTGTGCTACCGAATATATACTAGAGGTGTGTAAAAATAAGTGCGTATGTCTCCATTGACAGCCATTATTCTTCAAGTTATTCTTGCGATAAACTGAGACAGTAGTTGAATGTATTTAAACAGAAATGATTAATGTGATTTTTTTGCTGCACTAGAAGTACCAAATACCACATGGCCTGGTTTGGATAATAATCTTGTTTCTTGGTCAGGTATATTCTGTTGTTGCACAGTTCTCCAGCAGATGGCACCAGAACTGTGCATGTTGTGTTTTTTTTCTATTTACACTGCACAACTAGGCAGCGCATTTAAACAAATACAAGGGTTTGTCACCTTAAATTGACACTTCAGTATTTGAAGAATGTATCAAGTGTGGATCATTCTCAACATTAGCCGCTAAAACCATATATGTAATACCATGCAGGTGTTTTTTTTTTTTTTTTTTTTTTAAACCCCTGACTATTTGCTTTTGGAATAACAATGACATACATTGTAATGTATTGATCATTGTATCAATACGAATCTGATAAAGAGACTGTGCCTTAAAACGCATAATTCTTGTAATAAAGCTATGATTTTACATTAAGTACTATTACTCCCATCATTGAAGGAGTGATGTCCATCTGATGCCGTCAGCGCCACCAAAAGTCCCAGACCTTCCTGCATGGTTGTACCTCCAGCTGGCATAACCTTCCTGTTTATTGCCTTGTGTTAGAGAATGTTCACATGGTAAGATTTTTAATTTTTAAATGCAAAGCCAGGAATGGGTTTGAAAGGGGGTAGAAGTCCCAGTCTTCCTTTATACATGTCTATTCCTGGCTGTGTATTCAATAAGAGTGTGATAACACTCTTAAAGAACCTGGCATCAGTCAAAAAAGAAAACAAGATTGTCTGTCCTCTGATCGCTGGAATCATGCGGCAGCAACAATCATTAGTCAGTGAGACATGTCCCTGTGATGGACGTGATGGGCTGCAGGGGTCTGCCCATCTAAGACTGTATTTATACAATGCATTTTGTTGCAGTACAGTCATGGTTCCCTTAAATTTTTGGTCTTAACTGACCCAAATCATGGTAAAAATTACGTGTTTTTACTGCATTTGACGTAGTCGTGCTTCTTCAATAATGGCAGGTTGTCTTGGCCCTGAGGAAGCAAACATGCCCACCAACATACTACAGCCGCCATGTTTTCAGACTGTAGAATGCTGTATAGTATCCTAAAGTATCCTAAAGATATCCTAAAGTTCTTCTTCTAAACGTTACACTAGCATGCATGTTGCTTTTGGATAGCAGGGGATTCAGTACTATACATGCTTTTTCGCCTTTCTACTGAGGAGTCATGACCATTATCCTTATGGGATACTCATTAAAATGAGCACATGAAAGATTTTGACAAAGCTTAGAAAGCAAGTATTTTCCAGAATAATTGAAATTCCAGGATGAGGAGCCACATATTCTGGGCTGTTCATATGGGTGTTTTACCTGTGTGGTCCACTGTGATCCAAAATGAACACACACATGGAGCTTTAATCAACAAAAGATCAACTCAAAGGATATTTTATATCCCCAGTGCCTCTTAACTCATGAATGGGGCAACTTTGGAAATAGTCTTGATTAGGAATATACAATAGTCTTGTGTATACAGCTCCCAAGCTAAATTATGCATCTAAAGAAATGTTGTGTGTTACTGCTTCCACTTTCCTCAGGTTAGCAAGAAGGGGGCAGACAGTAACATAACTGCTATGGCAAATTTTTCAGTGACATGTCATACCAAAATATGCCCTAGCATGCAAAACTTCTAAACACGATGATCCAATAGAAGGTTCCCGGCTCAATACACATTTAAATCTCCATGCTAATTGTTTAAAGGGGTTTTCCATAACATATATTTTACTGATGGCCCATCTTCAGGATAGGCTGGCAATATCTGATCAGTGGGGTGCCAACACTCAACCCACCTGTTGACCGGCTGTCAGTCAAAGCTACAGCATTCACTATACAACCTGTACAAAGCTAGAAATGGACATCACTTTAAAGCGTACCCGCGCAAAAAAAAAAAAATTTACGAAATTTACAGGAGTTGTATTTGCAAGCATATTTGCAATTTAGTCTCTTCATTTAAAAAAAAAAAAAAGTTTTCTGTTTAAATTAATGTTATACATATGTCCAAACTGTGGTCCGTGCTCCTTTCGCGCCAATATTTATTCTTTTCTCTGTTCAGAAAAAGAGACCAAACACAGAAAGTCTCAGTCCTTTGTGCGTTCATGCAAGGAAAGCCACCTGTTCATCATGCAGGTTTTATATCAGCTGAGGGCTAATTATATTAACTTTTGCTAATTATATTATCAACTATGCACGCTTATGGTCCGTTTACACAGCGATTATCGTAAAATTTTCACGATAACGATCGCATTTGAGCGATAATCGTCTTGTGTAAACTGCGTACGATCAATCGACGATCGATAAATTGTTCATCAGGATCTTTCAACATGTTCTCAAATCGTCGTTGGTCATTCACTGAAAATAAGCAGATTGCTTTGTCTAAACCGCCTTTCAAGGAATCACGCTATGTATGAGATGGGCTTAAGAGATGTTAAAACGAATGCAATAACAATTTTTTCAAATGATATATAGTTCCGTGTAAATGCTGATCGTTTTAAAAAAACACATCGTTACTTGGAAATCGTTAATCGTTCGATTGGGCGAATTATTGCTCCGTGTAAAAGGACCATTACAGAAATCACTGTAAAATAGTGCTATTTTTGTCATCATTTTGACGGAATTGCTGCAGAAATAGTGCTATTTTACTGTGATTGCACAAATCGCTGCAAAAACACATAATTAACACTAATTAATTGCCATGTGTGAACATAGTCTTATCAGAAGAAAATGCTCTTTGTTATGTAACAATCTAGTGAGTATAATGTCACTTTCTGGTTACAGAGGTTTTGGTGGTGTGTGACAGGAGAGCTGACCATACAATGCAATCACCCCAGGATTCTCTTCTACTGAATTTGGATGTGCAGCAGCTGTACAAATGTGTAGTGAAGACTTGTCCTGCTCCGTATGCAGAGGACTTCCCGTGTTTGGTCCCTTTTTTTGAACAGAGAAAAGACCAAATATTGGCATGGAGGGAGCATGGACCACAGTTTGACAGGAAGTGAGACCTAGTGGCCATATGTATAAAGTTAATATGAACATAAAAAATAAATTGGGTTTATTGCAAAACTGCTTGAGATCACAACCTCTGTCATCTCTTTAATTTTATTTTATTTTTTGCAATTTCCAATTTACACAGCAGAAATTTACACACGCTCTGAGCTGCCTTCGATTTTTGCATCTGGCGCATAGACAGCCCTTATCTGCTGGAGCTACTGAGAGGTAATTGTCTTTGTAAATCTAGCACAACGAACACAGGAGGCGTTTTAAGTAGAAAATCACCAGACTTTGTAAATCTCCCCCTATAATTCATAAAACCTCAGAGGTTTTAAGTTTTTAGAAAATGGCAATAATCCCATGCATCAGATTCAGCTTTAATACATCATGGTGGCAGCAGTCATTGCTTCTGTCATTTTGTGTGTGAATATTTAAAATTTTCTGTACAGTATCTTGTAGTTCTCTGCTATCCGAGTGGCATATTTAAGTGTCTGTCCTGTCATGAAGCTGGCTTGGTTTACATTCCAGCAACAGGGTATGAATCACGTTTACCATATCAGTTGCTCACCCGTACCACACAATTTCTATATAAAATGGGTAAAATATAGCCACCTGGCATGGTCGATTAAAACCATATGCCACAGTAGTAATCCTAATTGATGGGGTTAACTGTGTTTTTTTTTTTTCCCATGAGCTGGTTGGTCTACAAACAGTAACACGGAGTGAGATGATGGTGTTGACTATGGCTGGGTTCACACTGAGAAATAGGTCAGGAACGGAAGAGGAATCCACTCTTATTTCAACTTGAAATTCCTCCCATAAAATATGTACAGAGCAAAGTCCTATTGTGTTCAATGGGATTTCTGCTCTGTTGTTCACACTGCAGAATTTTCTGCTGCTGATCTGCTTTCTGTCAATTCTTTGGGCCAGTTGACACTGAGTGAACACGGCATTAAGGGCCGCCGCTTGAAAAAGTAACATGTTACTTCCTTAAGGGGAAAGGAGAGGGAGCGGACGAGTGCGCGCCCTCTCATTCACTTACGGCAGCACACTGAGCTTTCCGCCGCGGAATTACGCCGTGTTTACTCAGTGTGAACCGGCCCTTTGGGCAGATGCTGCTAGAGGAATCCTATAGAAGTCAATGGGGGCTTAAATTCTGCTTGCATTCTGCTCCTATTATTTCAAGCAGAAAACTTTAATCTACAATTCCTCGAGAATTCCTCAGTATGAACCCACCCTATGACTGGAAACATGTTTGTCACCCAGGCTGACTGTATACAGATGACACATGTTCTGTGACAGGACAGTAGGGTCAGCTCTTTTCTTTGTTTCTGTGCTAGAGCTGTCCACTCATATTGTGCTGTTGGTGTGTGGAACAATGGGGCGGGCGGGGGTTCATCCTACTTATGCCTGCATGCCAAGGTATGAAGACCAGGATATATTCAATGATTTATATATGTGGGTTACAAATTCCAAATATTGTTCTAGAAGATTTGGGGGATTTTTTTTTAGTTTAGTTTATGCATAATATTGTATACTCCTGTAAACACCATGGCTTTGCTCCAGGGCTCAATTAAACTGTGGAAGTAGTAATTTAATGAGACTACTTAAAGTGACACCGCATCCCGAGCACTAATAATCACTCCGCATGTCGTCATCTCTGGCCCACTCTTTGATTAGTCACATCTTGATAAGTGAAACTGTGTAGGTTGTTTAAGGTTTTCAATACTTGTTTGACAGAATAGTTAAAGGAAGAAAAGTAACAATGGCCTTCAGTGTGTACTCCTGGAAACACCCAGAGGCACTTAGGAGTGGTACCAAATATCTAGGTTAAGTGTTTACTAACCTTTTAAATTACTGTTAGCATGTTTGATTCATTACTCGGTAACACTCAAATAATAGCGCTTCTGTAGTAACATCTCCATATGACATTCAGCTCGTCATTTGCCTTGCTTTAAAATCTAAGTTACTTTTATTGCTTGCAACATTTATGGTATAATTTGATCAGTGTCAAAAGGGCATAACAACAGGCTGACAGATCCTGCCTTTATAGTATGCTATAGCAAAAACATATGAAGTCTTGTGTAAATTAAAAAGATTGATTTTATTAAAAATAATAACATTCTATTTTCCATATGTGTATGAATAAAACAGATGTATAGCTCTAGCAGGTTACACTCTAAAATGTGGAAATATTTGTGGCATACCTTTAACTGTATATAAACAATTTGTCGCCTGTTATTGTATAAAGCAGAATTCATTTATATGCCTTTTACTTATTAAAGGGGTTATCCAGCGCTACACAAAAATGGCCACTTTCTTCCAGAGGCAGCATCACTCTTGTCTCCAGATTGGGCGGTGTGTTGCTTCTCAGTTCCATTGAAGTAAATGGAGCTTAATTGCAAACTGCACCTGAACTGGAGACAAGAGTCGTGTTGTCTATGGAAGAAAGTGGCCATGTTTTTGTGGCACTGGATAACCCCTTTAAAGATGCACTCTGGGTTTTTTTTTCTTGTTGCTTTTGGTGTGATGCAAAGTCTGCTATTAGAAAATAATGTAGCTGTTACTGTGTAAGCCTTGTGCTTACCTGTTTTAGCTTACGTGGTAAGCATAGGATTTCAGCCATCTTGATCCGTTTTTGCCCACTTAAATGATTTTCTGTGTCTTCAGAAGAAAGCAGCAAGCTCAGAACTGGGGGAAGGAGACAGAAAATATAATGACATGTATGGAATGAATTGTTTATCTCAAGGAGGGAGGGATAATTTACCATATATTTTACATGAGTGGAATACCCCTGTATTCCAAACAATATTACAGGGAATTCTTTACTTCTTTAAAAGGAAAAAAAATTAACCTTCTTATATGTCCTTATAGCACACAAAGCGCTGAGGAGGAAGGGAATTTTCTTACCATCATCCTCGGTGCAATTTTTGGGATACTAGCAGATTATGTATTATGCTAATGAGGCTTTTTGGGGCCACTGGTGGTGTGGCTTATGCACTTATGGCACTTTCCTCAGGGTCATGCATAGAAACCATTGGTTCCCATAGCAAAAGCCAGTTATTCCTTCTTTCAGAAGACCTCTTATTGCCAGTCATGCTACCCCCTTAATTCTATCATGTTATACTAATAGTGGTATCCACAATCGGCTCCCTTTATTTCAGAATTTACCTTTTACTGTTCCAGTCAGTGGTCTTCTGCCAGGAGCTTTAAATTGGCCATGTTTTTCTTAAGACCATAATACATGGCACGATATAGAGGAGGAAGCAAAGACTGACCTGTCAGATCAGCACTCACTTCCCCCTGATGCCCTGCTCGCTGCTTATGTTATTACATGCACAGACAGGCAGTTGCAGGAGTGGGGGAGGGGGGCGGTGAGCTGTGGGAGGGGCTGTCTGGGCAATCCTTAGATTGCCTGGGTGGTATATTGAAGCCAACATGCACAACCTGGTCTTTTAACAGGCACTATTATACTAAATAGTTACTGGCCAGAATGGCCAAGTACGACTAATAATCGTTGTAATGTTGTAATAGGGCCCTCCGACAAAAAAAAAGTAAAAAAAAAATGAAAGCAAAACAGTGAAAGACTTTCCTTTATTTTGTTGGTTGGACAGAGGTGGACTGCAACATCAGCTGGCCAGTAAGTAGTGCCTCTCTGCTCTTTATGATGCAGGACATAAATGTTGCAGTTTACATCTGGCCTATAGGCCTACTGCCTTGCTAACTAGCAGTTGCTGAACAGAGAGAGACAGCTGGATGCAGCAGGAGATTCATACATCTGGGTTGGGTAAGGTTTTAGCATTCTGGGACAAGGCAATACATAGCAGCTGCATAGTCTTCCTCCATTGAAGGTCCATCCCTGTCTTACATACTGAGATGATGCCAGCACCACCCTGCTTCACAAAATGAATACAGTATTCTACGTATTCACGAGAAGCTGTCTTTTATTCTACTTGTATACCTTCAGCTTATCCTGCAAAGCTTTTTTAGCATCACTGTTCCTATTGACACTCAAAATAGATTTTTCCATTAAAATATGGCATCCAGGTAACCTAAGTGTTTGTAAAAGAAGAAACCACAGGAGCTACAAAACCCCATGGTAGGCCCAACATTTTCAGCTTTCTGGCTCCACTGTAGATGTTACATGTCTAGTTTTGTACTATTTAGCTGATTAGCCATCGACTATTACAGCTCATTCCGCAGGCACTACTTACTTACTTCTGTAAAACAGGGAACATGTTGACTTGCAGACCAGAAATTTTTAATCTAAAGCTTCTACTTCTTTCACTATTATGTTCAAGAACTTTGGTTCAGACAGAGGGTCTTCTGTGTAGAGATGTAATAAAGCAAAATGTTCCACCAAAGAAATGATGTTCTATTTCTTATAAATTGGACTTGAACATAGCCGAGTGGAGCTGTGGCTTTCTTGTAATTAAACAGGGGCTTGATGTGGTTTTGGGGCTGTGGTTTGTTTTTGTTACAGTTACTATCACAGGAACAATTGTGTGTTACAGCTGGATCAAGGCAGACAGGTTTTAACATGGTTTAATGTGCATGGGGAGATCTGTTCTGGAAGACATAGAGGAGGCGTACTTGTGGTACATGTGGGCTCCGGCATTTCTTTACTCTGCCAGGTTTACCTCTGTGGGAGTATTCCATGAAGTTGGGCAATATCACTTTTCATCTTTTAAAAATATAGGCTTCTTCACAGCTATAAAGATTACAAATTTATGTGAGTGTCATACTGCTCTCAATTGTCACATTGTTAAAGGGCGATTGTTGCAAGGCGGTCTGCAGTACCCAGAGGAAATGCCAAACCTTTTCTAAGAAGGGATCACAAAGGAGATATTTAGTGCAATGAATGCGGCAACGCTTGTTTAATCGGAGAAGCAGGTTGACACACAGGCTTTTTTCCTTTAATGTCAGTCATCTGCTCCAACAATCACATATGATGCTTCTGTAGCAATACCTGCAATTGGAAGCATTGACGGAGTACATAAGTGATGCAGAAGTACACATTTCTCACCACCACTCTACAGGTAACATAGCAGGTGTCCCTCTTGCCAAGATTTTATAAGGTTGTATTTGCGTCAGTTTAGAAACAATTATAAATTCTATTAGATTTCGAGAGCTCTGTTTCTTTTGTTTACAAGGCACTCCATGATATAAGATGGCCAGGGCCGGCTCCCGGTTTTTGTGGGCCCTTGGGCGAGAAAGCCTCAACGGGCCCCTTTGTATAGCACACCTCGGGGCACACCTACCAAATAAAGTTTGACAAAATACCGAAAAAAAACGTAATTCAGTAACTCACAGGTGACGTCTTCTTTGATCTGAGGAGATTGCTCTCCGTTTCCTCTCCATCTGGCCCAGACCACCATGATGATTTCTTCCAGCTACACTTCATCTCTCCAGAACCTGTCAGACAAACATCTTAGGCTCCGCACATTTCCAGCAACTTCCTTCCCTTTTTCCCACCCATAGGCTCCTATACAGTAGTAACTCCACAGTTTGGTGTCATGTGCAGTAAAGTAAGGCGGATTGGGGGTCCCATGCTGTGCCCTCCATATAGTAATAATGCCCTCTGTCCCCATAGTAATGCCCCCTGCCATGTCTCCATAGTAATGCCCCCTGTCCCCATAGTAATGTCCCCTGCTCTGCCCCATAGTAATGTCCCCTGCCCCCATAGAAATGCCCCCTGATCTCCCTCAGCACAAGAAAATAAAAAAATAAAATCATACTCACTAATCCGGGCGGGGGACGGGTCCTCATCGCCCTTGTGTGCACCTTGTGGATCCACCAGCAGGCGTGATGACGTCATCGCTCTGCGCCTGTTGGTGAGAGCGCATCCATGCTAGAATGGACTAGAATGGAGTTGCTAGGAGGTCGTCCCCCTGGAGTCTGTATTCTAGCTTGTTCACCATAGAGCAGGCTAGAATGGAGTTACAATCAGGAGGCATTACATGAGGTATACCAGGGGGAACTACAACTCCCAGCGTGTCCAGCCTGTTATGGGAGATCAGAGGACATTACAGGAGGAGATATAATAGGACTACAACTCCCAGCATATCCAGCCTGTTATTATGGGAGATCAGAGGACATCACAGGAGGAGATTTAAGAGGAGTACTACAACTCCCAGCATGGACAGCCTGTTATTATGGGAGATCAGAGGACATTACAGAAGAAGGTATAAGAGGAGGACTACAACTCCCAGCATGGACAGCCTGTTATTATGGGAGATCAGAGGACACTACAGAAGTAGATATAAGAGGAGGACTACAACTCACAGCATACAGAGGGAAGGTATAAGTGAGCCCCGCCCCCTTATGTCACATGACAATGATCACAGGTCCTTTATCCACCTGCATCCTTTCCCGTTCTCAGCTCCGCCCCCTTATGACATCACCACAGGTCCTTCCCCAGTGCCGCAAACACGGCAGGTCCTTCCCCAGCCCCTCCAGCCCTCCCCTGGACTTGGGGTCGTCAGCACCCGCTCCCCCGGGGGTCGGTGATGCGGCGGGTGTCTGGCTCACTGCTCGGGCAAGTGTCGGGGGCCCATTTGGCGGCCGTGGGCCCCGGCACTTGCCCGAGTATGCCGGGTGTGGACGCCGGCCCTGAAGATGGCCTTATTAAAGGGGTAGTGCGGTGCTCGATATTTATTCACTAAATAACCCACATTACAAAGTTATACAACTTTGTAATGTGTGTTATTTAAGTGAATGGCCCCCTTCCCCATGTTTCCCCCCACCCCCGGAAGCGTGGTGCATTATACTCACTAGTGGATAACTAGATCCAGAGTCCAGTAGGAGGTAACAATAATAATAATCCACTGAGGCAAACGCCCCAAAATATACCTATATTCCCTATTGGTTAAAATTTAACTTTTATTGCAAATAAAACTAAAACTAAAATTAATAGATTAAGCAAACAATAGACAACATAGAATGTGAACAGTGAATTAAAAAGCTTTGCACGATCTGCCTTAGTGTTGAATGGTGTGCAGTATGTATAAGGAATAGGAGTGCATCAATAGCCGGTCAGTACTCTCCTTGAGTCACCACAAACAATTTACTAACCCAAAAGGGGATAAAGCAAGACACCCCAATGGGTATAGATTCCTCCTATCCTTGAAAAACGTACATATATATACAAGGAGAGGGTGACACTGTGGCCGGGTATGCCTATCTCAGCCCCACGAGCGATTTTGCGCGTTACGCTCAGCTAGCTAGCCCCCCGTGTTAAACAATGACAATGTCACCATCTACGGCAGCGTGCAAAGTACTAAAAGAGCCCAGCGTCTGACATGTTTCGTTGCCAACGCAACTTTTTCAAAGACTATGGCTGATGGGCGGCGTCATAACGGAGGTTTAAATAACCTATTACCCCGAGAGATGCCGACTTGATAGGTCAAAAAGGGATAAACGTAATAATAATACCTCCCCCCTGAAAGATGACGTAGCAGTCAAGGATAGGGTCATTGAAATGACTCCTTCCTGTAATAGGTAGGTAATAGAGGGGTGGGTTTATGTTTGTGCGCAGGCGCATGGACTTGGACTGAATCATGAAACGTCAAAGTCACTGCGCATGTCTTCTAACTTAGACTACCGACGCTTGATTTGACAATACGCATGTCAGGGATCATAAGATGTCATAGCTACTGCGCATGTCTTCTAACTTAGACTCCCGACGCTTGATTTACCAATGCGCATGACACGAGACTTAGAATGAATCACCAGGTTCTGACTTCGATTCTTGATGCTCGATGCGCATGACACGGGACTTGGATTAAATCACCAGGTAACAGTCTACGCATGTCATGAGACTTAGTCGATTTTTGAGCTATAGTCTCTAATGTGCCCGCCCCACGGACTTAAAAGATATTTTCCAGGAAGCATATGTCTGGATTTTTGAGATCATTAGTATTAATATAGATATAACATATATAACAAATGCTTTCATTCCGGATCCAATTAACCTGGCTGAGTAGATTTTATAAGTAAGTATTATCATGACTGGGGTGCATTGAAGAAGGGATGGATGGGGGGGGGGGGAACTTGTATATGACCTATCATTTAAAACACTGTACAATATAGATACTGTGTCTATTAGATTATTGTGTATATAGTACATGTAAATTTTAAAGAAAAGGGGTGTAGGTAAAACCCTCATTCAAACCGTAGGGAGCCAATGTGTTAAGTCTAAAAATCCACTTTGCCTCCAGTTGTAGAAGTTTTTTGTCAAGATCTCCTTTTCTGGGGCCCAGTTTTAACTGTTGGATTCCCCAGAATTTGAGAACTCTGGGGTCACCACCGTGGACATTATTCACATGTCTTGCCACACTTGTTTCTGTTTTTGTATTTATATAGCTGACATGTTGACAGATTCTCTTCTTAAACTGTTGTATCGTTTTACCGATATATAGTAAATGACAGGGACATTCTATTGCGTACACTATACCGGTTGTAAGGCAATTAATGAATTCTTTGATCTCATAAGTTTTTTTATCTTGTGGATTTGTAAAGGATTTTGTTTTGACAATATAACGGCAGAAAATGCATTTCCCACATGTAAAGGAGCCTGTTGCTCTTGATTTAAGCCAGTTAGTTTCTGGAATATCATTGTCACTAGAAAAATGGCTATGAACTAGCCAGTCTTTTAGGTTCTTTCCACGTCTATAGGTTAGACTTGGTCTTGGAGTTAGTATGTCCTTTAAATCCGTATCCATCATTAGGATGGGCCAATGCTTTTTGAAAATTTTTTGAATATGCCAGTGGGCCACATCGAATGTCCCAATACATCTGATGGTTTTCGGGCCATCTTTTTGGACAGTTGTCCTGGATTGTAAGAGAGAATCCCTCTCCAGATGTTTCGCCCTGTAATAGGCCTTGTGTAGAACTTTTTTAGGGTAACCCCTAAGTTGGAATCGAGAATATAGAGTCTTACACTCCCTTTCGAATGTTTCCTCGTTCGAACAATTTCTACGGGCCCTAATATACTGTGCCATCGGTATTCCTTTTTTAAGGGGGAGAGGGTGATGACTAGTCCAATCCAGGAAGTTATTGGTTGCTGTCTTCTTCCTATATATTTCAGTGGAAAGTGTCCCGTCAGTGTTCTTGGTGATAGATAAATCAAGAAAATTAATGTGATCATGGTGAATTTCGCTCGTAAATTTTAACCCAATACTGTTGTCATTTAAAGCTGAAACAAAATCTTGAAAAAGGTCGATATCTCCGTCCCATAAAATTAAAACATCATCAATATAACGACCCCAAAACAAAATCCGAGATGTGAAGGGGAGGAGGGAGTCGGAGAAGACTATCTCCGACTCCCACCACCCCAAAAATAAATTTGCGTAAGTAGGTGCACATGTGGTCCCCATTGCCGTACCGGTCATCTGTAAATAAAATTTGTGCTCAAATAGAAAGAAATTGTGTGTTAAAAGGAAATGAAGAATATCAGTGACGAAAGTGTTATGCTCACGAAAAGAAATTCCTCTTGTTTGTAAGAAGTATTCTACCGCTTTAACTCCTAGATTGTGTTCAATACTCGTGTAAAGGGCTTCCACATCAAGTGATGCGAGCATGGTTCCTGGGAAGAGGTTAATTTCTTGAATCTTGGTCAAAGTCGCCTTCGTATCCTTTAAATGGGAGGGTAGGGCTTCCACGAATGGAGACAATATGATGTCAATATAAGTACTTATACCTTCAGACAAACTATCATTACCCGACACGATCGGTCTACCAGGAATTGGGCGTCTTTCCTTATGCAACTTCGGTAGTGCATAAAAGGTAGGGATAGTTGGACAAGGATTATATAGGACTTTAAATTCATCATCAGTTATTAGTCCCTTTTGTTTTGCCCCCATTAGGATCTGTTTTAGCTCAGCAAGGTATTGTTTGGTGGGATCACTCTTAAGTATGTTATATGTCTTGGTGTCTTGTAATAGTTGTAATGCCATATTGCGATAGTCGGGGGTATCCAGAATCACCAAATTACCCCCTTTATCAGCCGATTTTATGGTGATCTTCTTGTTGTTTGCTAATTCTTTGAGAGCTTTATATTCATCAACTGAAATGTTCGAATTTCCTTGATTAATTTTACATTCCAGTTTTTCAATATCCTGACACATTAAAGTAACGAAACGATCAATGGTGTGACATGTGACTATAGCTGGTGTAAAAAGAGATTGCGGTTTTAATCTCGTCTGGGGGGCTTGAAATTCCCTAATACCTGTATCGATTTCTGTTTGTAGGTCGATAAGTGCCTCCAAAGCATCTCTCTCTCTTTTGTCCATATCGTATGACGGAATTTTTTTATTTTTAAAATATTTATGAAGTACAAGTTTGCGTGCAAACAAATGGACATCTTTAACCCAAGAAAATTTATCAAATGGTGGAGTTGGAGTGAATGACAAGCCCTTTTCCATTTTTTAATTCACTGTTCACATTCTATGTTGTCTATTGTTTGCTTAATCTATTAATTTTAGTTTTATTTGCAATAAAAGTTAAATTTTAACCAATAGGGAATATAGGTATATTTTGGGGCGTTTGCCTCACCACATTACTTTCGTCCCCGGCTGCCATCTTGGGACAATGACTTAATCTTCAGGAGGCCGGCCGGACTGCTCCAGCCCTCCCTCATGCCAGCCCCCCTCTGGCGCGTCATCAGCTGCTCAGCCGCGATGTCATCTTGGAATGCCATCTTGGGACAATGACGGGGTCGACAGTAATGCAGTGATTATAATCCACCACACTTCCGGGGGTTGGGGGAACTCAGGGAAGGGGGCCATTCACTTAAATAACACACATTACAAAGTTGTATAACTTTGTAATGTGTGTTATTTAGTGAATAAATGTTGAGCACCGCACTACCCCTTTAATATGATGTTATCTGTTGCAGATGTGAACAAAGCTCAAATATAGTGGCAGTATATCCACATTTATTTATTACAAATAAACATATAGGGACAATAGTGATTCTTGGTGTAGATACTTAATACAGGAACCTACATGTTATTTTTTTCTCTTCACAAAAAAAGCTAAATTGTTATATAGCCCTGTCTACAATGAGATTATACACTCACCGGCCACTTTATTAGGTACACCATGCTAGTAACGGGTTGGACCCCCTTTTGCCTTCAGAACTGCCTCAATTCTTCGTGGCATAGATTCAACAAGGTGCTGGAAGCATTCCTCAGAGATTTTGGTCCATATTGACATGATGGCATCACACAGTTGCCGCAGATTTGTCGGCTGCACATCCATGATGCGAATCTCCTGTTCCACCACATCCCAAAGATGCTCTATTGGATTGAGATCTGGTGACTGTGGAGGCCATTTGAGTACAGTGAACTCATTGTCATGTTCAAGAAACCAGTCTGAGATGATTCTAGCTTTATGACATGGCGCATTATCCTGCTGAAAGTAGCTATCAGATGTTGGGTACATTGTGGTCATAAAGGGATGGACATGGTCAGCAACAATACTCGGGTAGGATGTGGCATTGCAACGATGCTCAATTGGTACCAAGGGGCCCAAAGAGTGCCAAGAAAATATTCCCCATACCATGACACCACCACCACCAGCCTGAACCGTTGATACAAGGCAGGATGGATCCATGCTTTCATGTTGTTGACGCCAAATTCTGACCCTACCATCCGAATGTCGCAGCAGAAATCGAGACTCATCAGACCAGGCAACGTTTTTCCAATCTTCTACTGTCCAATTTCGATGAGCTTGTGCAAATTGTAGCCTCAGTTTCCTGTTCTTAGCTGAAAGGAGTGGCACCCGGTGTGGTCTTCTGCTGCTGTAGCCCATCTGCCTCAAAGTTGGACGTACTGTGCGTTCAGAGATGCTCTTCTGCCTACCTTGGTTGTAACGGTTGGCTATTTGAGTCACTGTTGCCTTTCTATCAGCTCGAACCAGTCTGCCCATTCTCCTCTGACCTCTGGCATCAACAAGGCATTTCCGCCCACAGAACTGCCGCTCACTGGATGTTTTTTCTTTTTTAGACCATTCTCTGTAAACCCTAGAGATGGTTGTGCGTGAAAATCCCAGTAGATCAGCAGTTTCTGAAATACTCAGACCAGCCCTTCTGGCACCAACAACCATGCCACGTTCAAAGGCACTCAAATCACCTTTCTTCCCCATACTGATGCTCGGTTTGAACTGCAGGAGATTGTCTTGACCATGTCTACATGCCGAGTTGCCGCCATGTGATAGGCTGATTAGAAATTAATTGGTAACGTGCAGTTGGACAGGTGTACCTAATAAAGTGGCCAGTGAGTGTATACAATATATATCAGCTACTGCCAGGTAAAGTGAATGACCTTCGTAATCAAGTGACAATGACACCTGTGAAGGGATGGTGATCTATTAAGCACCAAGTGAACAGACTGTTCTTGGCAGGGCCGGATTAAAGGGAGGGCACCAGGGGCACGTGCCCCGGGCCTCCACCACTAGGGGGCCTCCACCAGCCCAAACCTGGAAGTAGGGTTTGTGAAAAAAAAGAAAACAGTAGAGTATCCTCACTGTTTGCTGCTAACCATGTGTCTAACCATGCTAACCATGTGCCTGTGTGTCCTGTGACTCCTGCTCCTCCCTGTGAGGACTGTGATATGGCTGAGAGACAGGACACCAGGGCAGCTGCAGGACGGGATACCCTGCTCATTGTGAGCTAAAGGACCTGTGGTGATGTCGGGCCCATGTGATGAGTTAGGAGCTAGACTCTGTAAGCTGTCGGAAGGGATGTGTATGGAGAGGAGCTCATGTCCATATGAGCAGGTAACCAGCCCTTCAATGTACACACACACCACAGCACTGCCTGTTACACATACATATTTTTTATGAATGCTCACACATATACAGCTCTGCTATCTATACTTGCACACTCTGTACTTTCCACATTGCCCCCTAATGCCATCTCCCCCCCCCCCCCCACAGTTTCCACAACAATGCCCACATTTTGTGGTGAGACCCAATACCCCTTCAGTGGCACAGTGCACAGTATTGCTGTACTGCTGGACAAATAGCCTCTGTCCCCATTACCACATGATGTCTGCCATCTTGCTGTTATATAGTATCTAGATTAACCAAGCTGAAGTTGGTTTCTTATTCAGCAGTTTCCTATTCAAAGTTTTTTTTTTTCCTGTTAGCTATTATTCTTACAGAAAATGTATAATATTCATTACCTGCTTGTAAGTGAGGAGCCCTGAGAGGTCTAGTGATAATTATGGCCAAAAGGAGCCCACGGTTGGCATAAAAATGTAAAAACAGTAAAAACACAAAATTATGATTTCAAAATAAAATTGACTTTGGACCACTGATCTCACACTGATAATAGACAGAGAGGGGGGACCCCACATCACACTGATAATACACAGAGGGGGGACCCCGCATCACACTGATAATATACAGAGAAGGGACCCTGCATCACACTGATACTACACAGAGAGTGGGGACACCGCATCACACTGATACTACACAGAGAGGGGGACCCCGCATCACACTGATAATAGACAGAGAGGGGGGACCCCACATCACACTGATAGTACACAGAGAGGGGGGACCCCACATTACACTGATAATAGACAGAGAGGGGGGGACCCCACATCACACTGATAATAGACAGAGAGGGGCCCCACATGAAACTAAATGAAAACTGACAGTTTTCAACACTGAATTTGAAAGAAATGAAACATCTACAAACATTTTCACTACAATTCATGAAGAGCTCGGTGTGACAGTCGTGTATAATGTTCATGAACATTATAAACCCCCTACAGTAAGGCAGCCATTTGTATGGATAACTGTATAGTTTTTTTTTTTGAGGGGGGGGGGGAGCGGGGAATGAGAAGCCCCAAACGAAATTGTCGCCCAGGGCCTCCACCAACCTTGATCCGGCCCTGGTTCATGGGGTTGATGTGTTTGACATTGGAAAGATGGACAAAAACTGACAGCACAGATATACTGTACATGTATTCCATGCTGTTTGCAGATCACACAGCAGTTGCTGTGGGCTACTGCTTGTGATTCGTCATCCTCTTCACTGGCTCTTCCATCCAGCCGCTGTCTTCTAGCCCCACCTTCACCAGAATGATTGCCAACCGGAGGAGGCAGGGCCTGGAGACAGCAGCTGGACTGAGAGACAGTGAAGAGGATGCTGGATCACAAGCAGCGCACTAGGTTAATCTGCAACTGCTGTGTGTTTGGCAGACTGACGGCACAAATGTGTGTGTGTGTGTGTGTGTGTGTGTGTATGTATGTGTATGTATATATATATATAATATATATATGTATGTATGGTCCTGTACCCTGGCCACTTCATTTCTTGTGTAAGAAGGCACTGCAAATGAGCTCTGATCTTGCTGATCGGTGCTCGTTTCCGGAAGCCTGTGGGCGAGATATCGCCACATGTAAAAGAACCCCGTGGTTCAATGTTCTGTGATTTGGACATCTAATTATGGCTGTGTAAGCACAACGTTTTTTCAGCTCCATTAAAAATTATGTCCCTTATTTTGAGTCTAAAATAACGGATGTCATTTAGCAGCCTGGCCTCCCCTCTAACGGGTGTTTGTACATTATTCTAGTTTGGGGTTTTAATTGCCCTTTGGATGTGGCGTCATTGAAAAGTCCATTGAGTTTAATAGTAAAAATGGAGAAAGAACGGTGACAAAAGAAACTGTGTGAACAAATAATAAAAAATGTCCGCTGTTTGCAAAAGACATCCGAAAATAACGATCGTGTTCATTATTTTGACGTCCGCAGTAAAAACATCCGTTATTCAATGCATTGTGTGCATTGGACATCTGTCTTCCTATTGACTGCAATGCATTACCTTGCAGTTAGTTAAATTGTAGCTAAAACGGACGTTTTTTTAAATATCAAATTCGGATGCCTTTTCTCTATTTTTGAGGTTGTGTGAACATAGCCTATCTTGGAAAAAAAACTGTTTGCCTCAGCACGTTCAAAATAGGATGCCCTAGTAAAATTGTGAGCAAACTCTTATTTTTTGCTTAGTTATTTATAAATAAAGACAATGAAATTTCTAAGGGTCCCAATTTAGATGGATAATTATTTCATTACATTCCTAATGGATCATTGCTCATTTCTGTGTCTTATTTAAATAGAATTCCTTACATTTTGTAAGATGAAAAGATAAACTGTAATATGTGTGTATATATATATATATATATATATATATATATATGTGTGTGTGTATTTTTATATATAAAAATATTAATGTATGCAAACTGTCTATTGTACAGTGGGATTATTTTATACCTTTAACAGTAGTACTCTTCCTTCTGTATTGTTTGAAGAAATAGATTTTATCTTTTTGATTTTCCTTTCTTTTTGTTGACTTGTTACAGAAGGTTAAAGGACAAAGATTTTTTAAAAAAATGCATTAGCTCACCATTTTTGTTATGAATGTATTTTCCCAGAGGTCATTGTTTAATGTATAAAACAGAAGTCCCCCAGCAATTGGTGTATGTGTTTTGTCTGCTATCATCTGAGTCCATTTGGATGCCGCATTGAGCTCCACTGTCAGACAGGACACAGGTAGGTTGAAAAGTCACATCAGGATCTCTTAGAATAAAGGATGTAAGATGCTTCCTTTTGAGTGTTTAGGGAGACATTTTCAAGGAGCTGTCCAGTGAAGGTTCATATCACAGGTCACAAGGTTTCCTAACACAGGACATCCACCCATCTTTTAATTATTTTCTGCTATGAATTGTGGAAGTTGAGCACTCTTCTGGAAACCGGCCAGGATTCAGGACCCTTTATCAATTGCCAAACTTGTGCAAAGGTTTGCTCTAGTAAGAGTTCCTTCACTATGCACTTTCCTGTCCCTTAGTATAATCACAGGGAAACAGCATTTAAAGGTTTCAGACAAGTAAGGATAAGATAAGAGCTCCTTTATTGTACCTTGAACATTTGTATAATTGACACTTTTATTGGTGCGTTTACACAGGCAGATTTATCTGACAGATTTTTGAAGCCAAAGCCAGGAACAGATTATAAACAGGGAACAGGTCATAAAGGAAAGACTCTTTTCAAATCCATTCCTGGCTTTGGCTTCCAAAATCTGTCAGATAAATCTGCCTGTGTAAACGCACCATGAGGCTGGGTTCACACTACGTATATTTCATTCAGTATTGTGGTCCTCATATTGCAACCAAAACCAGGAGTGGATTCAAAACACAGAAAGGCTCTGTTCACACAATGTTGAAATTGAGTGGATGGCCGCCATTTAATGGCAAATATTTGCTGTTATTTTAACCCTTAGGGGACACAGCCAGTTTTCATTTTTGCGTTTTCGTTTTTCCCTCCTCGTGTATATAAGGCCATAGCGCCTGCATTTTTCCACCTAGAGACCCAAATGAGCCCTTATTTTTTGCGCAACTAATTGTACTTTGCTAAGGCAGATGTAATTTTTGCCTAAAATGTGCCGGGAAACCAGAAAAAAATTATATGTGTGGTGAAATTGAAAAAAAAAAATGTTTTTTTTTTATTTGGGGGGTGGTTGTTTTTACTATGTTCGCCCTGGGGTAAAACTGACTCGTTATATATGTTCCTTAAGTTGTTACGATTACAACGATATGTAACATGTATAACTTTTATTTGATTTGATGGCTTGTAAAAAATTAAAACCTTTTAAAGAAAATATATGTTCCTTAAAATCGCTCCATTCTCAGGGTTATAGCGCTTTTATCCTTTGGTCTATGGGTCTGTGTGAGGTGTCATTTTTTGCGCCATGATATGATCTTTCTATCGGTACCTTGATTGCGCATATATGACTTTTTGATCGCTTTTTATTACAATTATTCTGGATTTGATGCGACCAAAAATGCGCAATTTTGCACTTTGGGATTTTTTTGTGCTGACGCCGTTTACCGTGTGAGATCAGGAATGTGATTAATTAATAGTTCAGGCGATTACGCACGCGGCGATAGCAAACATGTTTGTTTATTAATTTATTTATTTATTTTTATTTATAAAATGGGGAAAGGGGGGTGATTCAGACTTTTATTAGGGGAGGGGATTTTGTGTTATTAAAAATACATTTTTCTTTTACTTTACACATATACTAGAAGCCCCCCTGGGGAACTTCTAGTATATGCACTCTGATCTCTCATAGAGATCCATGCAGTATAGTTATACTGCATGAATCCATGAGATCGGTGTTCTATTACTTTTGGCTGCTGCAGCCAAAAGCAATAGAATGCCGAGCCGGGATCAGCGCCATTACGGAGCAGACCCCGGCCCGGGATGGATGCGGGGATCGCCCCCCCGCAATCGCGCCGCAGGGGGGCGATCCCCCCACTAGACCACCAGGCATGTATAACAGCAAGTATTTAGAAGCAGCTGTCAACTTTGACAGCTGCTTCTAAGTACTTAATTAGCGGGCACGGCGATCGGACCGTGCCCGCTAATAGCCGCGAGCCCGGGCTACTCGCGGCACCCGGGATCGCGGCAGTTCAGAGGGTGGTCGCCGCGCGACCCCCCTCTGAACTCCCATAGCGGCACGAGGACGTTCAATAACGTCCTGGTGCAGCTATGGGTTAAAACAACGGCTGTTATTTTGAAATAATGGCAGTTATTTACTGTTATATGGCGGCCATCCACTCAATTTCACCATTGTGTGAACAGAGCCTTTCTGTGTTTTTAATCCACTCCTGGTTTTGGTTGCAATATGAGGACCACAATACTGACTAAAATATACGTAGTGTGAACCCAGCCTAAGAGTGAGTTATCAGAAAATCAGATGTCTAAAATATGAACCACAAGATTAGTAGGAAACCACTTTTAAAACACAGAACAGGCAAAACATCAACAGTTAATTCCTAAAGTTGATGTGTTAAAAGTGTTAAAAATTATCAACATATGAATACGCTGTAAAACAAAGCTGAATTTACCAGAAATCCAGGTCCAGTCTAATGAAGGCAGATTTTCTGACTTGTACTGGTTGAAAAAAAACCCAGAATAAACCCAGGAATTCCGGCCAGTACAGAGAGTCGCAGCTTAATGTGTCCATCAGTCACATGACTGCCTTCTCTCTGTGAGTGCTCAGATGGCCTAAGATACACAGGACTTCCTGTTTTTTGATAAAAAGAGAGTCATAAAACAGGAAGTGCCGTGTTTTTCCAGGATAACAAAAAAAAAATGAATGTAAATTGCAAACTTGCTTTATATCACATCTACTTTTGATTTAGATTTTGACATTTATAATGGCAGGTACACTTTAAGAACTGGACCATGGAGCTTATGGTTAATAGTGGCCAGGTCTGAAGAATGACCTTTTACATTATATGGTAGATGAAGTGTCGGATCCTCGGGGTAGGCGGGGACCACAGGAGCCAGAATGACGGCGCTTCACGGCTTCAGGTTTAATGAAGTAAAACGATGAATTTTAATGGTCTCATAAACATCGCGTTTCGAGGCATAAATTGCCCCTTTGTCAAGTAGGAGAGACATCAACTTTTTTAGCCCTACTTTTACATTATATGGATAACTAGTTACATTACCTGAGGGACAGAGTGCCCCAAGATGCATTATGGTACAAAAGCTTAGCCCGCCAAGGCAGTGCTTTGGGTAATAATGTTCTGGGAATTCTTAGGTCCTGGAATTCATTTGGCTGGATGTTCCACCTACTCAAACACAGTTGCAGGCCAAGCACCCCCTTAATTGCAATAGTATTCTCTAATAGATGCACCCTGCTGCTTTGCCATGTTTTTGAACTTTTTTTGCAAAGAATTTCAGGTATAGACTTGGCCTCTAAATTACAAATGTCAGTCTAGATATGCTGCAAAATATCCATGGAGCTTGCAGCTTACACAACATAAAGGATCTGCTTCTAACATCTTGGTACTAAAAAGTACAGGAGGCACTTTTAGAGGTCTTGGGGAGTCCATGCCTTCACTAGTCTGAGCTCTTTGGTGGCAAGAGGGGGACTACGTAATACTAGTCAGGCGGTTTTAAGGTAAGAGTATGTTCACACTGAGTTAAACAGGCTGAATTCCATGGCGGAGATCGGAGGCGCGCAAGGCATCCTAATGACAAACTGAGGTAGGCGGGGGGCTCAGTGTTTTAGTCAGTGTGAACGCACCCTTATGGTTGATTGGTGTATACACTTTTGAAGGCCAGGGCCACATCATGATACCAGAGAGATGTTTAATTTCTCTTTAGGATTCATTACTCTATTTTCATCAAACTTACTAGATCTGTACTGAAGCATATGATGTAGATGTGAACACAGCCAAGCCCAATACCAGTATGGGATACTGTACTGTACATCAATGGCTTTTTGAATGTAATGACTATTACTGTGTATTCTTTAAAATAGTTGACTGTGAAATAAGAACATGTTCAAGGTAAGTCACCACACTTTCAAGAGAAATGTAGTGCTTAGAAAAAAGCTCTTACTTTTTTTTCCAAGTTGTGTGGGTTCTGTTTTAGTGATTAAAATTACTGCTCCACCTTGGAGTAACATTTTCAACCAAATATTGGAAAATTTTTGAAATGATCATAGTTGCCCTTCCTCTCCCGACCACAGAATGCTGGCAGTCTGTTGGCTTTAGTTATAGACTGGGATGTGTGAAGTCGACATAAAACTAAATCTATATGCAAGCTGAAGCTTTTGCCTAAGCTTGAAAAACAATATTCGCCTAAAAAAGGCTAAAAACCTCTCAAAGACATGAATCATGCAAGTGCATTTTTCAGTCAATTTTACCTGGAAAAAAAAGTGAATGGCACAAGAGAAAAATCAATTGCTCGATTTGTCAATTAAGTTGGTGATGGCAAATAGCTTGGTGACAGGCAGACAGACCTAAAGCACTCCCACGAAAGAAGGCAGACAGCAGCCCAACATCTGCTGAACGGTATTTATAGAAATGTTTAAAAAGGTCTTTGTGACTCCTCCACTCTAGAAAACGGCACTGCCAAATGAAATTCTTAGATTTGAAAACTATTCTCCAGACATCTGTTGATCTGCCTTGCTGCTTGGTCTCTGGGAGATGGTATAGTTGTTTTTATAGTAAGCAAGTAATGTGGACAGATTTTTATGCTGATACTTTTCTTAAGGTAAATCATTCATCTGCAATTCACTGTTGACACTTTTCATATATCTGTCTGTGCTACCACAAAAAAAAGGTTTGTATTCTCTAATGCAAAGTGTCAAAGGTGTTCCCAAGCTCTTAGAGTGCTGAGTGCTGTAATGTCTCTTCTCCCACCTATTTCTGCTCCTGCGGACATAGCTTCTAGCGCTGAGCCATGCTTTCCAATATAATTTCTCTGCTGTTTAACCGAATTGTGCACAGGTGCAAGATTTGGAAGCAGGACTCCTCTTCCAGCTGATTTTCCATCAAACGGGGAGAGGGCTGGAAGGGGGAGTGAGGAGGCATTGCAGCCCTTAGTATTTCACGAGTTTTTAAATGCCTCTTTGATGCTTTGCACCAGGGAATAAAAGCATGTTTCCACATTCTAGAAGCACAGCTGAATATATGCAAGGTACAATGTGATTTCTTGACCTAAGAGCTACAGTGTCAACAGTTTGAAATGTAAATTGACAGATTCACTTTAAAGTACATGTACCATCAAGGGCCTTTTTTTTTTTTTTTTTTTTAAACCGTGGCCTGGTTTCCGTGTACGACTCTAATGGACCCGCGTAACAGAGGGAAGGGTCTCCTCCCACTGGGGGCGGGCCTGCCTGCCTCCAGTGCTTCAGCCACAGCCTTGTACCTGTGAATAGAACCGCGCCAAACACGGGAACTGGGCAGCGGTTAAAAAAAGCACTGTGGCACCGGCTTCCCCGCGCCACCACCGTTGTATACATGGGTAATACTTAAAGCAAATGTACTTGATGGTCTTGTGTCTTTGCAATTGTCTGATGGCATTTTTCTGACTCCAAATTCTTTTTCTAACATGCTGGCTTACTGCAGCCATTGTTACAGGCAGCTTAGTTGCCTACTCCATACTAGTAATACATAACAGAGTATGCAATAAGCTTCTCTCAAATGTTTATTATAGAATGTTCTCCTTTTATACTGCTGTAGCGAGCACTGTATCAGATAAACTTCTAAATTTATAGTAAAAGAATGTGTCATCACAAAATGACTAATTGCTTAAATCAAGTTTTCTATGTTCAACATACTGTTTAAAGGTGTTATCCTGTGAAAATGTTTTTCTTGCAAATCAACTGGTGTCAGAAAGTGCCAGAGATTTGTTGTTTAGTTCTTTCAAAAAAAATCTCCAGTCTTCCAGTACTTATCAGCTGCTGTATGTCCTGCATGGAGTGGTGTATTTTTTCCAAACTGACACAGTGCTCTCTGCTGCCACCTCTGTCTGTGAGAGCAATAGTCAAGAGCAGAAGGAAATCCCCAATGGAAACCTTTCCTGCTCTCCAGACTGTAAAAGAATACAACACTCTCTGAAGGGCATACAGCAATGGATAAGTACTAGAGACTTGAGATTTTGAGTTGAGATTTTTTAATAGAAGTAGTTTATAAATCTCCGGCAACAGTTGATTTAAAAGAAATTCTTTTTTTGCTGAAGTACCCCTTTATGAACTTAGTAATTTGTTTATTTTACATTTTACTGTCATTTTTAAAATCTGAAACCTTTTAGTTTTCTGTCTGGACACTAAACCTAATAAAAGCCTGACATATAATGTTCCGTAGAGAAAACATTTCAGCACTCTCAGGCCGAATTACAGTAAACGGTAACACCTATATATAAATAATATAGGATCCACCATTTATAGTAAGTGCCAGTCTGGGCTACCTTCCTTCCCTCTGTACAGGTCACAGAGCATGCCTAGAAAACTCTCCCAGTAGCAGCAACTACAATATGTTGGGCTGCTATAAAGCATATCTATAAATTCTCTGCAGAAAACTGGGCAATATGGCTGCCTTCACCCCCCACCCTCCAGATTAGAGATAAAAAAATATGCGTCTCTAATAAGTGAAAAACAACAACTCACTTTAAGCTATTTGTTTATTCTGTACTGGACTGATCTTTACAATTAAATGGATTACAACTATGTCAGTATAGGTGCCTTTACCTTGTTTGGTCAAAGTAAGCATACAAATAGCTAACACATATTGGCATAATGACAAAAAAAATGGTTAGGAGTCTGTGGTCACCCACTCTTTATGTAGGTAGTCAGAGTGGCTTAGGGTGACTGTAAGGGTACGTGCACACTGCGGAATGATGACGGATAACCCGTTGTGCATTGCGCAGCTCGCACCCGCCGGCGGACTGAGGCGGGCGTGCTCTTCTCCGCCCGTATCATAGTCTCCATTCTATGCACGGGCGGATTCCGTCTGTCCAAAAAATTAACAAGTTCATTCTTTGGACGGATGAAGGAATCTGCCCATGTATAGAATGGCGTTTATCACACGGATGGAGATATGCGCGCTCGCCTTCGGGTGCGAGCTGCGGAATGCGCAACTGTTTATCCGTCGCCATTCCGCAGTGTGCACGTACCGTAAGGCTGCATTCTCAAGTTCCGTGTTCCTTATGGAACACGGATGTAGAATGCCTGTAACGGACTCTCCCCCACCCAGGCAGTATCTGTGATAAGATACTGGGAGCGGGGGAACTGTACAGATATGTGCCGCACTGTAATGACAGCACCGCGCGGCTGATTCATTATAGTGCGACGCATATCTGTACAGTTCCCCCGCTCCCAGCATCTTATCACAGATGCTGCCCGGGCAGGGGGAGAGTCCATTACAGGCATTCCACTGCCGAACCTGCAACGTGAGAATGCACCCTAAGGCTACGTTCACACAGAGCAAAAGGAGCGGATTACGCAAGGAAATATTTCCGCCTGAAATCAACTGACGCTGAATTCCGAGCAGAATATAAGCAGAATGTAAGCAGAATCCCTGTGTATTCTGCTAGGAAAGTGTTCAGCTCGTAATCAGCTCTTGACAAATTCAGCGCGGAATACTCGAGGAATCCGCGCTGAATCCGCATGCATTCAGCGCTGAAATTCAGCGAGTATTTGGTGAGTAAACTAGACTATACCAGAACATATACTAGAATCCTCCTCCCCCCCCTTTTCCCCATTTCCGCGCTGATTCAGCGAGTAATTTCCGCTTGTATTACGCTTGTATTCCGCGCTGAATCCGCGCTGAAACAGAAAATCAGAGCCCCATTGATTTGTATAGGCTTCCGCTAGCGGAAGAATGAACATGTTCATTCTTCTGGCGGAAAGCGGATTAGTTCAGTGCGGAAATTCCACTGTGTGAACTGCAGAGCAGAATTTCCATTCAACACAATGGAAATTAGCTCTGCACCTATTTTAACGGCTGAAATTTCAGCGCTGATTCAGCGCAGAAATTCAGCTGCTTTTGCTCAGTGGGAACGAGCCCTAAGAGGTAAAAGCAGCTTTGACACATACAGTTAACTCCTATTCTGAAAATGTGAATGTGAGGATGAGTCCCCAGAAGTGTTAGAACTTGGGTGGAGATATAATTATGCTATAATTTGTAATATTCTTCATGTAGTTTCCACAGATTGTACTATTGTGAGTATAAATATTCATTGTTCCCATTCGGTGGAGTATATAAAACGACCTGCCAGTTTATTGGCATACTGAATTTTAAAGGTCTTTAACTGGATTACTCCCAGAAGTCCCTTTGCGACACTGTACTTAAATAGGTTGCTCTTTAATGTGCTATTTCTGGTTGTTACACAGCTATTATTATAAGGTAGTTTATATGGCCCATAGTGATGTAAAAGTTCATGTAATCTTGTGACTCGTATTGCAAAGTAGAAGACAATAATGCAAAGTGTTTTTTGCTGCAGCCATCTGCAACATCTCCCTACAGGCCAATACACAGCAGTCTGCAGTGCATATTGATGGATCGCATAAGCTGGCTGTGGTGTATGCAGAAGATTTACAACACAATTAAAAAGCTGTTTTCCACTCCTTTTTGTTTTATGGGCATTCACAGAAACAAATTGCCCAATATATACAATTTAGCAATAAATGTACGTTATTCAATGACATTCTTGCTGTGCAGAATCACTTCACTGACAGCTCTCTGAAGGTAACGGAATGAAGTCATTTCTTTTTGGCATGGCATAAAACCTAAAACAAGAACACTACAGTACACTGTTTGACTTAAATACTTTGTTATGAACCTGATCAAAACTACTTTTGAAACTGTAGGCAGAAAGAGGGAAGGAGTAAATGAGACTGGGAGGTTTCCTGAGTATTTCCTGTCGTTTCCGGGATGTGGAGCAGTTTCTGAACAGCTATTTAAGAACGCCGAGATCGGCTGGAAACCCTGTGAATTTCGAATATAACCTCTTAAAACTTGTGCTTGGTGTTAAATCTCTCCACAGCTTATAAAGTTAGTGAAATTTATCTGTGTCCAGGTGATTTGGAGCAGCAAATTGGGAAAGTGAGGACTTTTCACTTTTCATAATGTAATGTGCCTCAACCCTTAAAAGACCTCTTTGTAAAAGGACATGCAAAGGGGGTTTTTTTCTTAGTTTTTTTTTCTCCCCCTTGGCCTTCCTGAACTGACTCCAGGGTTTATGTCCTCTGAATTAAAGCAATATGGATTGAGCAAACTTATATGAACTCTGGTGATGCCAGTATTTTGAAATATTATATATCTGTATTACTGCTACGTTACATGCTCCAAGAGACTAAGCGTAGAGCTTAAGAATAAGGCAGCATTTGTTTTCTTTTTACAGCCAGTCAATAAAATGTGTGTTATGAACCTTTTTCTAATCGTGATACTGTGCTGCTTGTTCTCGCTTCTGAGCAGAAACCATTCCCACCAGTGCTCTTAAATGTGCCTTTTATTATGCCAAGAACTTTTTTTGTGAACAGAATCATTTAAATTTTTTACTTTTTTTGTATAATTTCACATTGTGTGTGTGTGTATGTGTATATATATATATATATATATATATATATATATATATATATATATATATATGTGTGTGTGTGTGTGTATGTATATAATAATATAATTCTGTAGGCAAGTCATATGTTTGCCCAGATTTTTGAATAATAATAAAGTTTATTAAAACTACAATAAGGATTGTGTACAAATACATCTTGCGGTGGCCTTTTCATCAACTACATACCAGCTTTGCACATGCTAGCCATTCTCGTTCTCTGAATTGAATCAGGCTGCTTTTATAGCGGTCTTGAAGGAGTTCCAATATATGTTGAGCACTTGTTGCCTGCTTTTGCAATGCTACACAGTCCAGCTTTTTTCAATCGTTTTCTTTTAGTTAATTACATTATTCAAACTGGCCATACAGGATCAATGACACTGAGTGAAGTCCAAACAAACTTTCTGGAAATATTCTAAAAACATTGTTTCCTGAAAGATTGTCGATGGGAGAACTATTCTGAATGATTTTTTTTTCCGTCTGACTATTCCACTGAAATTGCAGACACAGCTGACTTCATTTCAGATGAAGACGGGTCATTGGTTGGCCAAACTATTTGTTAAATTTTAGCCTACATACAATCATTTAAGGTAAAATTTGATGTTCTTTTTAACTTTAATTTAATGTATATGAGCATCTTAAGAATATCCGTCTTAATCTTGATAAATAAACTTCTTCTATTTACATATAGCATTCACACAACAGTGCTCCATTGTATGGACAATTTTTTTTTTTTTTAAATTCTTTATTTTTGGGATCAACAAGAGTGGAGGTGCAGGGACAACCCCCCCGCCTCCCGGAAACGTACATTGACAATCAAGACAGAGCGAGGAGAAAAAAATGAAAACAACCATATTTGTCACCTAAATTAAACCATGTCCAATAGGAGACTCGAACTGTGTACACCAATCCGCATCGCGGTATGGACAATTTTTAACTTTGCATGGTCTTACACCTCCCTCCCGGTCTGTACAATGTGCATGACACTTGCACATTACACAGGAACGGTGGCCTTTTCTGTGGCTGTGTCCAGTATGTAATGAAAAGATGGCGGTACCGGATGGTGTTCAGTGTCGCTGAAAAATAGAATGGTAGAAAATATTAATCCACTAGTCACATGATTTGCTTTGTAACCAAAAGAAAATTGTTTTAAATAGGCACTTTCACAAAAATTATTCTTGATGCGAGACATGTCAAAAGTTTTTATTGGTTGGGATCTAAGTGTTCAGACTGCGGCCAATTGGGAGAACGAGCCAGGAGAAGTGCAATCCTCCTCCAATTCTGTGTCAAGTGAGGAGACGGTCGCATAATGGAAGTCTATGGGGTACATCTCCTCAAATGGACACAGAGCCAGGAAAGGATTGCACAACACTGCGAGGTCTGAATAATTAAACCCTGACCGATTAAAAAAAAAATGGGTAGGGAGGATGTAGAAAAATATGTTATGACAATGATAAATCTGCCAGTTACATGGTAAAAGTTGAGACTATGCAAAGTCAGGGGAGTTTTTTTTAACATTTTTTGTAGAAGTGAAATATAAGAAATGGTTTGCGAAGTTAAAAATGTATTATTTTCTAAAGACACAATCCCTTTTATGTTGATCATTTTTAAAGAATTTTTTGTGCTGTAAAGCATCTCTGAAAATACTGTTAACTTAAGCCATCATATATACTGCTGTTTGGTTTCCCCTCTAATAATGTGTAATAAAAAAAAAGAAAAGTGACAATCAGAAAATATAAATGCCATCATTCAGTATATACAGTGGTTTCTTGGATTACGAGCATAATTAGTTCCTGGGTCGTGCTTGTAATCCAAATTCACTCTTAAACAAAAGCTAATTTTCACATATCATTGAAATGCAGACAAATGGTGCCACACTCCAAAAATATTTTTTTTTATTCTGAATAACATGTAAAACTAATGAAACAAACAATGAAAAACAGCTGAATATGTCAAATTATATAAATTACTGTACAGTATAGCAATAAGCATGTGGAGTATAATGCATAGTAAGTACAGGGCTCCAGACTAAAAAATTTACCTGGGAGCCATTGGCTCCTAACCTGAAAAATTTAGGCGCCAAATAGAATATTTGGTCGCCAACATTTTAAACCATGTAAAATTAATGTTATGTTAAATGGGACTTACTGTGTGCAGAGGCCACGGCATCCTCCTCCTTTAGATTCTTTCTTTTCTTAGTTTGAAAATGTTCAACATGGAAACTTGCAACTTGACAACCATATACAGTCTGACTCAGTACTTCAGCTTCACTTGGTTAGCCTTTTAATGAGGCTTACTCTTCTGAACTTGAACTTAAAGGGAACCTGTCGACCCCCGTGCCGGGGTGACAGGCTCCCAACCCCACGTTAGAGCCCCCTATACTCACCTCATCGCGCCGGGTCCCGCTTCTGAAGATGGCCGGGTCACGGAGATCTTAGCCGCTGCAGCCCGGCGTGCGCTGAGAGATGAGTCCAACGCTCATAGAGAATGACGGGAGAGTCCAGCGCTCCGTCATTCTCTATGAGCGTTGGACTCATCTCTCAGTGTGCGCGTCGGGCTGCAGCGGCTGAGATCTCCGTGACCCGGCCATCTTCAGAAGCGGGACCCGGCGCGATGAGGTGAGTATAGGGGGTTCTAACGGGGGGTTGGGAGCCTGTCACCCCGTCACCGGGGGTGACAGGTTCCCTTTAAAAGCTTGCAACAGTCTATACATACTGAGCTAGACTTATGACTGCAGCCATAGTGACCCCCCACAAGATGTGTATATAGATAGATATATCTCTCACCTAGTGACTAATGCAAGTGACCCCCTACAATACAGACACCTGAGGGGCCCTGATAATAATAATTGTGCATATATCTATCTCCCAGTGTCTGCAGCCAGTTTGCCCTACACTTATAGATGGCCCCCTCCCCTTATAGATGACCCCCTCTACCCCCATTATAGATGCCCCCTCCTCCCCCCCATTATAGATGCCCCCTCTCCCCCCCATTATAGATACCCCTCTTCTCCCCCCCTTATAGATACCCCCTCCCCTTATAGATGACCCCCTCTACCCCCATTATAGATGCCCCCTCCCCCCCCCATTATAGATGCCCCCTCCTCCCCCCCATTATAGATGCCCCCTCCTCCTCCCCATTATAGATACCCCTCTTCTCCCCCCCTTATAGATACCCCCTCTACCCCCATTATAGATGCCCCCTCCTCCCCCCCATTATAGATGCCCCCTCCTCCTCCCCATTATAGATGCCCCCTCTTCTCCCCCCCTTATAGATACCCCCTCCCATTATAGATAGCCCCCTCTCACCCCCTTGAAGATGGCCCCTCTTCTCCCCCCATTATAGATGCCCCCCCCTTTCCTCTATGCTAAGCAGTATTTAAAAGAAACAAACACACAAACTCACCTGACAACCCGCTCCCCCGGCGATCCTCTTCTTCTTCGGACGCTGTCCCCGGCTGATGCGCGGCTGCCGGGGGTGTCCCGTCCTATCCCCGGCAGCGCGGCGCGTTAGTGAGCTCCCTGTACGCCGGGGCTGTGACTTCTGACACAGGAAGCGTCTCTGACGCGCGCTTCCTGTGCCGGAAGTCAGGGCCCCAGGCAGCTCACTGATGCGCCGCGCTGCCGGGGATAGGACGGGACACCCCCGGCAGCCGCGCATCAGCCGGGGATAGGACGGGACACCCCCGGCAGCCGCGCATCAGCCGGGGACCCGGACTTAAAGATACAGCACGCCGCCGCCGGGGCCAGTCGCAAATGGCGCCCAGATTAATAAATCTGGGCGCCATTTGCAAAATATCAGTCGCATTGGCGACCATTTTGGTCGCCATCTGGAGCCCTGAAGTATATAAACCTTAAAAAAAAAAAAAAAAGCAGTTTGTAGATACAGGATGGAGCTGCAGTTTCCCATAATGCAGTAGTGTAGTACAACAGGCTAGAATAGAGAAGCAGTGCTGTTGCCAGAGGCCTATGTAGTCACATGACAGCAATGGGGAAGGGGGTGTGTGTTCAGCATGGACCAATCAGTAAGTGAGAATCACAGAGCTGTGCAGGAGGACAGTGACAAAAAACCTCTCTATACAGCAGTGTGAATGGCTGATTGTAAGTGCAGGCACATTATAACAGCAGTGTGTATAGCTGAGTAAGTGCAGGCACATTTAAAGCAGCAGTATATATAGCTGAGTGTGAGTGCAGGCACATAATAGCAGCAGTGTGAAAGGCTGAGTGTAAGTGCAGGCACATTATAGCAGGAATGGAGAGGATGGGAAACACAAGGACTGACAGAGATTGCAGGGAGCATAAAAGAATCAGCAGGACAAATGTGGGCACATACATGCAGCACTGTCTGTGCGGGAAGAGAGGGGTTACAGCTATGAAGAGATTACCTCCACAGTCCTGTCCTGTCCCCTGATGCAAGCCCCAGCCTGGACCGGATTTGCCATGATTTGAAAGGCGAGGGAGACCTCCTGGGTCAGAGTACAGTGCTGTAGACCATGCTATACAGATCATACCCCTCCCTCACTCCCCCTTCCACCTAGTACAGGAAGCTCTTAAACCAAAGCAATGCTCTTAAACCAAGTCACAATTTTGAAAAACTGTGAGCTCTTCTTGAAGAACGTTCTTAATCCAAGTTACTCTTAAACCGAGGTACCGCTGTAGTTCTAATTATTAAAAAAAATCTAGGTGAGATTTCCCTTTAAGAATGTACAAGTGCATGAGAAATGACAGCCGTGTGTATTGGGCAGTGGAGGAATAAAAAGTTTCAGTTCTAGACTTAATGTTAAAATCATTTTTTCTCCTCATGAGCTATGTCTGCAGGATTTTTTTTCTTCTCTAGGTCAGCAAATTGAAAGTGTTTACCTTAAATTAGTGAATACATGCACACCCACCTTGGCTTAATATATATGGTCAAACATCATCAAAGTTGATAGCCTTTGCGGAAAAGAGAACTTTAGCTTTGGACAAACAAATCTGTGTACTTTATCACATCTAGCACTACTGGAATGTTCCTCCTTCCCTGATTTCATTACTGGCTTTTGGCACAGGCAAGAAACTGGAGTCAATGCTTCAGTTATAGACATTGACAATGGCTGCATTGCTGTGCCCTTTTTGAAAACCGACACCCAGTACAAAATTGTGGCCTATGGGTGCCGGCACAGTTCCACATCAGTCTGCGTGGTGTGTGTTGCATTGCCAGACAGTAAATCAGCTGTGCTGTGTGTCGGCCAGACACCAGTAGCACTTGCTGCCTGTTTCCATCTCATTGCAAATCCTGGGCCTATCACTCGATAGACCTGGAAAGGAAGTAGTGAGGAAGCAAGTGCCACTGCTAGTTCAGAATGTTCCAGTGTGGTTGGAAAGTCTGAGAAATAGCTTGGGTGAGAAGAACAAGACCTTATTGACAGGGTTCAATCCTGGTCAGGTCTGTTTCACGTCAGTGTATTAAATCCACACAGCTTTTCCTCTCCCCTTTACCCTATGGCTTAAGCACTTCTGCAGTTTAATGTTTGTATTTCCAAGGATATACTATAATGCAATAAATATTTGTCAGATTTTGATCTGCTTTCTTAAAAATTATGTCAATTGTAATTTGAGTTCTAATGTAATAATGTATAGAAAAACTTGGGTAACTGCTTAACGGCCTTTCGTTAGAACTCGAATACATTTATTATTATAATATAAACATTACTGGGTTGTTAGTTTCTAGCCATGTGTACGATTCTGTTAACAACTCATTTCTTTTATTTTTTTTTTTATTCCTCAAAAAAAGAGTTGTTTGTTACATTTCCTTGGGCAAAACATATGCAAAAAGTATATTTTTGCCATTCTTTGGCTAGTTTTACATTTGCATATGTTTTTTTTTTTCAGGGTACTAAAAAATGTAGTTGACTGTGCTATTTTGCACTGTAAAAATACTGACAGTTGCAGACCTTTCTGCCAGTCCTCTTGTCATTCTTTGTTTCTGTATTTTTCTCCCTAAATAAATTATTTTGAAAACATAATACAACATTTTGCTTTGTGTGGCATACAGGAACCCATTACACTTAATAAAGGGGTCTTTGCATCTTTGCCCAATCATGACATCTCCACAGGGTATGTCATGAATGTCCAGTCAGTCACTGTCTGCTGCTTGTGGTATCCTTTTCTTTTTGAGAATGATATTCTGCTGTTTAGCCAACACAATTTCTGGTGGATACTGTACATAATTTATATGCAGTATGTCAATTGAGGGGTGGACATTTAGCAGCATGACAGAAATAAACAGAGATCTTAGGATTTCTGCACAATCATTTCAGCAAGGAACCCAGACCCCTATCGATCAAAACATCTGACATTGCTATCATAAGCCAGAAGTTTATCCAAATGATGGTTACTAGAGATAAGAAAACTGTTGTTACTAGAGATGCGCGATGGCTAAAGAAGTTGCATGCAGTCTTAGGGAGTCCTGAAAAACATGCATACAGACTATGGCTATTTTCACACAGTGTAAAAGTACGGCCGTTGTTGCCATCGTCCGGTCTCTTACGTAATGTGAACATAGCCTATGACTGTGTGACCAATCAGGAGAACGAGCCAGGAAAAGTCTATGCTGGTGTGCATTCCTCTCCTCGCTTTGTGTCTATCCAACCTGGATAACTCAATAGGCTTCTCTACTTCTCCACAACGATCAATGTCTGGACACTCAGAACCTGACCGATCATAACTTTTGACATGTCTCTGTGACATAAAAAAGCAAAAATTGTTAGAACCCCTATGCCTCTGTTCACACTGTAGGCTGCATGTGGCAAAAGAACAAACAAAAAAACAAAAAGTGCAAGAGCAACCTACAGGTGCAAGTGTTTACCATACACACTCCCCCCAGCATACACACGATGAAAACCTGCTATATAGATAGTAAAAAATGAGGATCATAGCAAACCATTTGATTAGAGTGTACCATGTCACCATGTTAAGGTGTCCTCAGAGACATGGTCCTACTCTAGCATTCTCATACTAGCAATGGCCTCTCCAGGGATACCAATAATCTCTATTTACAGCACCCACAGGACATGAGTGGAGTGCAAGCCGTCAGGAGATAGCCAAACCCCCCACTTTTAAAAAAAAATGTTGTTTGTGCTTTAGCCACATGCTGCGTGCATCCTACAGTGTGAACAGAGGCATTGGGTGCTGCCAATTTTTTTTATTTTTTTTTTTTCTGTTGTATGTGAGGAGTGTGGCTACCTCCTTTTGGCTTGAACTCCCTATGTCATGTGGGTGCTATAAATAGAGATTATTTGGTTCCTATTTGCCAAGTTGTAGGCCTATTGTTAGCCCAGGAGAGGCCATTGCTAGTGTGAGAATGCTAGAGTTGAACCATGTCTCTGAGGACACCTAAAGCGACTCTGTACCCACAATCTGTCTCCCCCCCCCCCCCCCCCCCCCCCCCAAACAACTTACACCTTCGGATAGCTGCTTTTAATCCAAGATCTGTCCTGGGATCCGTTTGGCAGGTGATGCAGTTATTGTCCTAAAAAAACAATTATTAAACTTGCAACCCTGTGCCAAACTGCAGTGGCCTAAAGTATCTGTGCTCTAACCTTGCACCACCCCTCCTCCCCACCCTCTTCATCATTAGTAATGCCACTGGCAGGATATTTCCTATTCCTTTGCAGTGAAAACTGCACAGGTGCCTTAACGATCCAGCCCATGTACCATGTTCTCACAGCTGATGAATAGGAGAATACCTGCCTGGAGCATTCCTAATGAAGAAAAAGGCGAGGAGGAGGGACAGAGAGGTTGTGCCAGCCTAATGCCTAGTCAATCTAGGCCATGCCAGTTTAGCACAGGGCTGCAAGTTTAAAAGTTGTTTTTTAGGACAATAACTGCATCAAATAGTTTGCTAAGATCCTCAATAGAGCAGGTTTTTAACATGTGTATGCCTGGGGCAGTATATACAGTAAGCACTTGCACCTGCAGGTTGCTGTTGCACTTTTTGTTTTTTTGTATGTTTCTGTGACATGTCAAAAGTTTATTCTAATGAAAGGTACACTTTAACATACTGCGGGGAACATTACAAACACAGCCTAGAAAGAGCTATGCTGAGTCGGCATTTATGGTAAAATATATCTTTTATTAAGCCTGGTAAAAGTTCCACTTAATACAAATACAGAATAAAAATAGATGTCATAGATTTTTTGTAGATGTCATGCGTGTCTATACTAGAAAATAAAGTTTTTTTTATTATTTTTTTTATTTTCCTTTTCAGCAAAATGGCTCTACAGAATGTAAGTTTTCCTTCTGCCTTAAAGCGACTCCGTACCCACAGTCTGACCCCCCCAAACCACTTGTACCTTCAGATAGCTGCTTCTAATCCAAGATCTGTCCTGGGGTCTGTTCGGCAAGGGATGCAGTTATTGTCATATAAGCAACTTTTAATCCAGCAGCGCTGTGTCTAACGGCCGGGGCTTACATTAGTATATGCATTAGGCTGGCACAACCTCTTTGTCCTTCCTCCCCACCCTCCTCCTCATTAGGAATACTCCAGGCAGATTGCCTCCTATTCCCCATCTGTGGCAGCCCGGCACATGGGCTGGATCGTTAATACACCTGTGCAAAGCTCAAACAGCAGTAAATGTTCCTGGATCATTCCTAATAATGAGGAGGGTGGGGAGGAAGGACATAGAGGTGGTGCCAGCCTAATGCATACACAAATGTAAGCCCCGGCCGTTAGACACAGCGCTGCCGGATTAAAAGTTGTTTTTATGACAATAACTGCATCCCCTGCCGAACGGACCCCAAGAAGGATCTTGGATTAAAAGCAGCTATCTGAAGGTACAAGTGGTTTGGGGGGGTTTGTGGGTACCGAGTCGCTTTAAGGGTGGGTTCATACTAAGGAATTCTCGCGGATAATATCCGCAGAATTCCGCTGTCTGTCCGCGCGCACGGTTGCGCACCTTTCCGCCAGCTCCATAGACACTATTCTATGGGCCGGCGTATACCGCTATCAGCCAAAAGAAGTGACATGTCACTTCTTTCGGCGGAATGCGGAATCAGCCGGCCCATGGAATGGTGTCTATGGAGCCGGCGGAAAGGCGCACGGCCGTACGCGCGCACAGACAGCGGAATTCCACGGATATTATCCACGAGAATTCCTCAGCATGAACCCACCCTTACAGTGGAACTACCCAGCTAAATGCAGCCCCATGGACTCTGCTAGAAACTAGGCAAAAGCCACAACCTTTTTTTTTTTTTTTTTTTTTTAATACTCTTGGGGAGCTCTGATCAGTAAAACCAGATTCAGGTTTGTTTTGAGTTGTTAAATGTGCTCTCCCTGGAGAACTGGCTTCTGGATGTCTGCAGCTCAGCATGTGGTTAAACATTTCAGTTGGCAGACTGTGTGTGCACCTTTCTTCAGTACGATTTCTATATCACTGTATTACATAATATCAGCTCCCATACAGTGGCTGTGCACGTTTCTTACAAACGTTTAATTCTTTTATTTTTCCTTTCTCTCTAGGATGGCTCTTATTTGGCTGAATTTCTACTGGAAAAGGGCTATGAGGTAAGTGACTAACGTTAGAACAGGCTGATGAAATCACTAGCATGCAGCAGCCTACAGAACTTCCTCTGTTGCTGTCCTTTCTCTGTGTTTTCCATTCCAAATCCAGATAACAAATCAAAGCTTCCAAAAAGAATGTGCAACATGGCCTGTAATCACGCCAGCTTATTGTACTATTTATCAGAGAGGGTCTGCTAGTGGATTCCCTTGTCTCCTCAGGGTATTGGCGCTCTGTACATTTCCCGCAAGGTCAGATAAGCTGCAACCTGAACAGGCCAGAGCTGTACAAAAAAAAAAAAAATGACGGAATAATTTATGATGTAATACAGCACATAAAAACGTTCCCAACTAGGTCACTTTCATTTAAAAGTTGCATTAAGCAATAAAAATCACACACACACACACATACATATATATATATATATATATATATATATATATATATATATATACACACACACACACACCCATACCCAAACATTTTTAATTCTAGTGATGTAAATGGTGTTTTCTCTTATTTAACATGACGTTGCCCTTTCAGCCATGTGTGGTGTACTCAAAATGAATCTACAGAATAGCTTATTCCTCCCAGTACATTTAGAAATACAAGTAGAAACAAGCACTGCTTAAAGGGGTAGTGTGGCGCTAAAAAATTATTCACAGTCATCAGCCGCGATTGGCTGAGCATAACTGTGCTCAGCCAATCGTGGCTGAGCACAGTTGTGACGCGGCGGAGGGGGGACAGCGGCAGGGATTCGGCCAAAATGGCGGACGGCCCTCGACACGGATCAGGTAATGTATAATGCACCACACACTTCCGGGTACACGGGCGGGGGGGGGTGGGACACAGGAAGGGGGCGATTAACAGACATAACATACATTACAAGGTTGTATAACTTTGTAATGTGTGTTATTCTGTGAATAATTTTTTAGCGCCGCACTACCCCTTTTAAGTGTAGACACTGAATTAACAGGCTGCTATTGGTGACTATAAGTGAACAGCCCATTTCTTGGTCTTAAAATTCAGTGGCTCAATATATGCCTTGTATAGTATTTCCATTTTTTCCTGACCGTGAAAGATATTGTATTAATATAATATAGCTCCTCCCCTAATACTTGGGTTAGAAATGTTCACACATTTTTCTTAAAGGGGTAGTGCGGTGGTAAGCAATTATTCACTAAATAACACACATTCCAAAGTTATACAACTTTGTAATGTATGTTATGTTAGTGAATGGCCCCCTTTCCCGTGTTTCCCCCCACCCACGCCACCCCCGGAAGTGTAGTGCTCTATACTCACCTGATTCGTGTCGACCCCCGTCCACCATCTTGTGACAATGATGTAATCTTCGTGCGGGCGGCCGAACTGCTCCGACCGTCCCTCGTGCCGGCCACCCTCTGCTGCGTCTTCAGCTGCATAACTGTGCTCAGCCAATCGCGGCTGAGCAGCTGATAACACGGCAGAGGGCGGCCGGCACTAGGGACGGTAGGAGTGGTTCGGCCGTCCGTCCGAAGATGACATCATTGTCTCAAGATGGCGGACGGGGGTTGACACGAATCAGGTGAGTATAGAACACTACACTTCCGGGGGTGGCGTGGGTGAGGGGAAACACGGGAAAGGCATTCACTAACATAACATACAGTACAAAGTTGTATAACTTTCTAACGTGTGTTATTTAGTGAATAATTGCTTACTGCCGCACTACCCCTTTAACTAGGTGCTCTATTTTCTTAAAGTGACACCCTTAAAGTGTCAACCCCTTTTTGCATTATGACTTCCCTACACAGGTCTACAAACCAAAAATACATATATCCTGCACAGCCCAGATATAAAGCTGGTGCTCAGAACCTGACCCAAAAACACAACTGCCCAAAACAATAGAAATAAGGTCAGAATAAGTAGCAGCACACCAGCAAATATAGTGAAACAAGTACAAAATCTTTATTAACAAGTTATGGCATACACGAGACAACATCTAAAAACAATTAAAAACATATAACACCGTACAAGCCGTCTATAGTGATAGTACGGCCAAAGGGCTCTGGAAAGCCATTGCAACCATCCACCCCACATACACCTTTGAAAATGAAATTAATACAAATACCTTAAAGCCCATATTGCATAAACCAATGTGGGAACATGAAAAGTAGTATCAATGCTTAACCCAATGCATCTCCAAATAATACAAGTGAAAAACAGTACAAAAATGCATGCAATGAATAAATATATGAATAAGTGTGTGTACTAAACAAATCACTATGAAAAGGTGAAGCAGTAAGAGGGCACAATGAAGGAGAGTGTACAAAAGGAAAAAATATATCACCAAATAGATGGTATTAGGAGTGGATAGAAACCAGGGATCAGTGGACCCTGGCTTCCATCCACTCCTAATACCATCTATTCGGTGATCTTGCAGTTTTCATACCTTATTTTGTATTATACGTCATGGTGCTTGTTCCAGTTAAAAGGGATCTTTTATCATCTGCGGATTGTGCTACCTGGACGGGGCTTCACGGGCGCACCACCACTTAGCCCCGCCCACATCACACCTTAGGTCCCACCCCTCCATTATGTCATTGGCACATTGGCCCTGCCCCCTCTGCGGCCATTGGTATGGGCTGACGCCTGTGCAAAAAAAGGGGTTGACAGTGTCACTTTAACCCCTTGCCGCAATATGACGTTTGGGAAACGTCATGTAAAGCAGGTAGTTCCTGCATAATGACGTTTCCTAAACGTCATGCTTTCCCTGCCTCCCCCCGCTGTCTCTAACGGCGGTCGGGCAGTGGGAGGAGGCTATGCCCCGGGCAGTTAACCCCATAGACGTCGCGGTCCATTGGAAATCCTAAGGGAGATCTGCTCCCGCCTACCCCCCTGGAGCCACGTGAGCGATTGCATGGCTCCAGGGGGGTTACCATAGCAACCGAGATGCTGGTTAATGTGCTGAGGTTAGGGGTCTGATCATTTGAAAGAGCTGTCAGTGTTCTGACAGCTCATTCACACTATAATACATTACAGCACAGAGATGTACCGCACACCAGTGCGCTCAGTAGTCCTCAATATTCATGAGCACTAGCTCCCTCTGCCCACTGGCCGCTGATTGGCAACTGTCTATCTATACTGTGTGCGTATATATAAATAAATAAATGTGTGTGTATACAGTATATATATATATATTTATATATATATATATATATATATATATATATATACACATACACACACACACCGTGTATAGGGAGCCAGCTGTCGATCAACAGCTGGAAGGTGGAAAGAGTAGTGCTGCACAAAGCCCATTTTCCTGCATAATAGGAGAACAAAATAACACTTGAAACTGATAGGAAAACATTTTTGTAAAGTTTTCTTTTAATATTTCGCTTGTAAAAGTTGTAAAAGGCAGAATTTCACTTTGAATTTGAAAACATATAAATGACTGAACTATAACTTTGGTTTCTCCAGAAAATATAGGGTTATACGGGTCAGTCGTCTCTGTTCACCAGTATTTTAGCTTCTGTTTAGGATCAGATATTAGGAGTCTTAGTGGCTGGGAAAATACAAAATCACTACTTTTGGCAACGATGACTGTTCATTTGAGGTTGGAACAGAGATAAGTTCTGCAAGCTGATGGATTTGTCTCCTGGACAATTAAATATTCCCATCTGAATGGAGGGGAGGGGGACACTAATCTGTTCTGCAAAGATGAATTAGGTGGTGTTACTAAAATTGGGTACTGTAGTGTCAAAATATGGGTAATATTTCAACTGCAATAAAATATGTTAGCATGAAAAGTATTTTCTTAACAAGCAGTTTATCATAGCTTTTGCCATAGCTTATGTTTTTGTCCATGCTTTGTTTTGTCTGTCATTTTTTACTTTCCATTTACTTTATTTGCCAGTAAAAAGATCCATCAGTTCTGAGCACATGTATTATAGGCCAGCAAGTTATAGATAAAGTTAATACAGCGAATACAATGAATTCCTCAAGTTAATAATTGCCAAAAAATGACTCCCAATTGTAAACCTACACCATGTTTTTCTAATGGTACAGTTGCTACATTACCTTCAGTGGAGGTTGCGTACTGATAAATTCTTGTGCAGTAGGAGGGAATATTTTCAGTCTGAGGCCTCATCTTAAAGAAGACCTGAAGCAGAAACTGCTCCTTTTGTCATAGACCATCAGGTAGTGGTGCAGCACCCAGCCTCCTGCCCGCTTCTGATCAGACACAATCTTTAATTCTAGATTTCATCCTGCCTTCATCAATGCTATGCCAGTCCCCTCATACCTCTTTGCAAAATTAGGCTATGTTCACACTATGTAATAGTACAGCCGTTGTTGCCATCGGCAACAACGGACGTACTTTGTACGGAGTGGAACACTGCCTATCCTTTTATGGAATCCTGGCCGGAGCGTATACACTTAGGGGGAGATTTAGCAAAGGGTGTAAAGTTTAGACTGGTGCAAACTGCCCACAGCAACCAACCACAGCTCCTCTTTTCTTTCAGCACTGCCTAAAGCTGAGCTGTGATTGGTTGCTGTGGGCAGTTTGCACCAGTCTAAATTTTACACCCTTTGATAAATCTCCCCCTTAGTATACGCTCTGGCCAGGAACCCAAGCAGCGCCGCAAAGAACTGACATGTCAGTTTTCTGCGGCCGCAATTCAGTGAATTGTGGCCGCAGAAAGACCTGTCAGTTCACACAATGAAGTGAGCGGCTCCGGCCGCTTGCTTCATTGTGTGCTATGAGCACTGGGGCCGAAAAGATCATCTGGACGATACTGCAGTACAGGCCAGAATGATCTTTTCAGAAACCGGCTGTTCCGTGACTCAGCTGGGTCACAGAGCAGCAGGTCTTTCACGTAGTGTGAACATAGCCTTACCTAGACAGCTAGAGCCAGTACCATCTCTTACCGGTGGCAGGACAGTATGGTTATCCTCCCTTCTATATTCTATTGAATTACAGAAAACCATAAATATACAGTTAGGAAGGCTAAACAGTCATCATGTTCCTTGCAGCCGTGCTCCCCTTTTTCATCCCTAGATCACAATAAAGTCAAGTAGGAAAATCCCATGTTTGTACTGTTCTCTATCAAGCGCATCACCTTTTTAGCCCTGTTTCCCTTAAAGGACAAGTGCCATGAAAAACTTTTTCCCAGTAATTGAAGCACATTACAAAGTTATATAACTCTGTAATATGCTTCAATCACCTATCTGCCTCCCTTCCCTGTTTTTTCTCCCCTCCACCCCCCACCAGGAAGTGTCCTAACTCACACAGACCTGATTACTGTCGTCACCGTCACCAAGCTCTTCTCTCAGCTCCTTCTCCTGTTACACTAGCCTCCCCCCTCCCCTGCCTTGTCAGGTGACAGGCTTGCTCAGCTCCCATTGGCTGAACAACTGCAAGCCATCACTTGTCACATGTCACTTGCTTATCTTCCCTCAGACTGACTCCGGCACATAGGCAGCTCCCCCCTCCCCTCATACCCTCTCTCCTGCTGCCCTGGACTCAGTGAAGGAGTCATGTCACTAGAGAAGATAAGCTGAGCAAGCAGAGTCACCTGACAAGGAGGGGAGGGGGAGGCTGGTGTAACAGACCTAGAGCAGCCTTCCTGCTGATGACTCATCCTCACAAGAAGGAGCTGCCTGGTGACGGTGATGACAGTAATCAGGTCTGTGTGAGTCAGGACACTTCCTGGTGGGGGGTGGAGGGGGGAAAAGACAGGGAAGGGAGGCAGATAGGTGATTGAAGCATATTACAGAGTTATATAACTTTGTAATGTGCTTCAATTACTGGGAAAAAGTTTTTCATGGCACTTGTCCTTTAAAAGGGAACTCTATGGCTCCAACTACAAACTACAACTACAAACTAAAACTATAAACCATAATTACTGTATGCTTTTTAGAGTCTCTAAAGGAACTTTCACCTCGGCACTACTAGAGACAGCGGACGTGATGTGTGAACTGCGTCTAGTCCCCTCAATATATGAGCTTGGTGGTGCTCAATCATCCATAGCAGCAGACACTTAACAGGGATATCTTCATGAAAAGGATTAAAGATGAGGCACTCACCCCTCCATAAGCAAATGGTTACTTTATTGAAGACTCTTCATAAGAACATAGGACGCGGTCGCGTTTGCTCACTTGACCGCGTCCTATGTTCTTATGAAGAGTCTTCAATAAAGTAACCATTTGCTTATGGAGGGGTGAGTGCCTCATCTTTAACCCTTTTCATGAAGATATCACTGTATGCTTTTTACCTGTATAATCATTATGTGTAGTATTAGGGGCCCATCATAAACCCAGATCTGGATACAATCCAAAGAAGAGTAGAGGAGACAGCACTTCAAAAAAACATTGTGTAGATTATTCACATCATTTTACAATGGTGCCATCCTTGTTGAGTGGGCCGAATGCAGGAAGTCCCGGTCATCTGTGCACTCACAGAGAGGGCAGTCATTTGATTGAGGGATGCATTGAGCCAGGACTTCCTGTGTTTGGTCTCTCTCTTTTTTTTTTTTTTTACCCAGTATAAGACCAAACAGCTGCCTTCAGGACACTGGACCTGGATACAAGTAAGTATAGCTTTGTTTTACAACATGAGAACAAAAAAAAAAAATAATGAATGTAAATTGCAAACTTGTTTTATATCACATGTACTGTTGATTTTGATTTTGAAACTTATAATAACAGTGACAGTTTTAGCTTAACTCCTTAACGACGCATGACTGGTATATCCGTCATGCGGCCGTTAAGGGTGATCAGAGAGGGCTCCTGCTGCCCTTGGTCCCCAGTTGCTATGTGTAGCCAGGGACCGAAGGTATTAGCCGCTGACGGCTAATTACCTATTTGAATGCAGTTGTCAAATTTGAATAGTGGTGGTGGCCCCTCTTCCTGGTGTCTAATGGGGGATTTCCCCCCCGCGATGTGATCGGAATGACGCTGATCCCAGCTCGGCAATCCATGTAGATGGTCTGCAGCAGACCATTATAATAGAGCACCGATCTGATGGATCATTGTTCTATCATATACACAGCATTGATTTCAATGGGAGATCAGTGCTGTGTATATAGAAGTCCCCCAGGGGGCTTCTAATTACTGTTAGTGGAAAAAAAAGTGTTTTTATTAATAAAAAAAACAAACCCTTCCCTAATAAGTTTGAATCATCCCCCTTTTCCCATTTTATAAATATAAATAAATAAATGAAAAAGTAAACATATTTGGTATCGCCGCGTGCGTAATCGCCCGAACTATTAAATGATTACATTCCTGATCTCGCACGGTAAACGGTGTAAGCGCAAAAACCCGCCACAGTGCAATATTGCGCATTTTTGTGTACATTAAGTCCAGAAAAAAAACAGATTGCAGCGCAAAAAATGACACCCTACACAGCCACATAGACCAAACAATAAAAGCGTTATAAGCATGGGAATAGATTGATTTTAAACATTTAGTTTTTTTTTAAAGGTTCAAATTTTTTAAAAACCATCAAATAATATAAAAGTTATACAAGTTACATATCTGTAACGCCTGGAGTAGTGGATCCACTAGACCGTCACCAGCGATAGCACTGACCTCACCAGGGAGCGGAGTCTAAGGGGCCGCTGGTTTTCACCAGAGCCCGCCGCAAGGCGGGATGGACTTGCTGCGGCAGGCGACCCCCAGGTCGCTACCCCTGGCTTGGTTGCTAGTGACGGCAGGCGAGGCGTGACAGGAGCAGTAGGCAGGAGATAGTGCAGGCGGAGGATAGTATATATGCTTGCAGGTGGCGGACAGGACTCAGGAACAGTGGGAAGGCAGCGGGCAAGGACTAGGGACTAGGACTGAGGACAGGAACAAGGGACAAGGACTAAGGTCAGGAACAACAGGGAGCTGGGCCAAACGCTATGGGAAGCATGTAGAGGCTCCAACACGAGGGACAGGGCATGCTGGGATTTATAGGGAGTGATTGGGTGCAACTACCAATTAGGGACGGACTGGCCCTTTAAACCTGAGACAGCCGGCGCGCGCGCGCCCGAGGAGGCGGGGACGCGCGCGCCGGCCGGCACAGACGGAGACCGGAGCGGGACGAGGTGATGCGCCCCCCGGGGCCGAACAGACCGCAGCGCCGGGTCCCTGCACAGGGACCCCGGCAGCTGCGTGGGATAGAGGGCGGTCGCGGCGGCGGCCCGAAGCACGGGACGCCGCCGCGGCCATGACAATATCGTTGCAATCGTACTGACTTAAGGAGCATAGATAACTTTTATATTTTTACCATAGGGCGTAAATACGAAACCGCTCGAAATAAAAGGAATTGCACCTTTCTTTCAAATTACACTGCACATATAATTGTTTTCAGTTTTTTTCAGCAAATTTTATAGAAAAATTAAGTCTGTATTTGCAAAGTATAATTGGTGGAAAATAATTAGGGATCATGTGGGTCTGTAGGGGGAAATATGCAAGCACAGTGGCCTTTTAAACATGAGGAGGAAAAAAACGAAAGCGCAAAAATTAAAACTGGCTCCGTCCTTAAAGGGGAAACTGTCAACTGGAAAGGATGTCCCATACTGCTTACATAGCTATGTAAGCTGTAAGTCTATCCATATGTTTATTGTACTGTATTTGTCCGATGCTAAAATCACCTAAAATGCTTTTGACAGCAGCTCTGAGGTGTCATAGAGAAGTAGCTTGGGCTTTTCAGTGCACTTGGGCTTTTCAGTGCACAGTGCAAATTTCTGACTATGCCTCTGACACTGAGCAGTAATTAATACAGTATTTTAGGTGATTGCAGACTTAGACAACTAAAATAAAGAAATGAGTAGCCTCATTACTTACATAGCTATGGAGCCATGTGAGCAGTTTGGGATGTCTTTTCTAGCTGACATTTTCCCTTTTAACAAAGAAAAAACTGCCCTCCCCCATGTATCATGTGTCTTGTCACGTTTAGCCCACCAAGCACTAAACTTTACAAATATCCTTCAAAAAATACTCATTTGTTCATGATGACTTCTTTAAGCTGTCTTGAAGGAGTTAACTGTCTGTGTCAAGGCATAAAGATTGCCTTATCTCACATTCTTAACCAGATTATCCCTTTTGCACACATTTTGGCATGTCAAAATGTTTATATTACACCTGTATTAGCAGCAGACAACCCCAGCTTTCATCAGTCCTTACATTAATACTTGTTGTCATAGATTAACCAGTTGACAAGTTTTTCTTTTGCCGTGAACATTCCTTCAAAAGCGAGAGAACAAAACAGGATGGAAAGAATGCGACTGCTACCACACTGTGCAGAGGGTCTTTGAGTGTTTTCTGTGAGCGTGATTTGCTACAGTGCCAGTCTACTGGCAGAGTGCTTTTTCCTGCTGTCAACTCTAGCTGAAATCTTTCATCACATTGCAGAGAGATGATACAGCGTGTCAGTCCATGGGCTGCTCAGGACGGGATTGCCGAATGTCTAACAAAACTCAGTCAGGAGGGGATGAGAACACTTAATCGGGGCTTTTGAAAGGAAAAATAGATCTTTCCAACGACTGAATTTTCCTTTGTTCTATCCTTGTTTATAAATTATGTTTGTATTACTGTATACTATGTGAATGTACATATCACTAAGCATACAAGTGAATGTTTTTTCATAGTAGTGGGTGATATTTGTGTCAGTTGTTTCCTTCAGATCTTTAGGATACCTCAATAGCGGTAATTGATATAATTATATATATAATTATATCAGAAAACTTTTAGTGCTATAGCCACCTTGCCTTTTTTATCTACTGACAGAAAACTCATTAGTTTGTTGTAATCTCACAATAAATGGGTAGTTTTTAGACTTTTTCTTAGTGGCCTTACAAGCTAACATCTTTAGAGCTGTATTGCAGGAGAGACTTATTGTACATTCCATGAAGACTAAACTACATGGGCTTGTCAGTCACAGGGGATGAACCATGTTTCGCGGTTTGTCATTCACAGGTGCATGGCATTGTACGTCGATCAAGCTCTTTCAACACTGGGAGGATTGAGCATCTATACAAGAATCCACAAGCTCATATAGAAGGAAGTAAGGCTAGTTCTTTATTACAATGCTGCTGTAACCATGTCTTCATAAAACAGAATTTCCCAAATTATTTCTCCCTATATTTTGATACCATTCAATAGACAGAAATTTCTAATTCTTTTTCTAGACTTTAGTGCATGGATGTATTTATTGTAATTTAGAGTGGCTTGATGATAGAGTTCAGTATCCCAATATTTAAGTGGTTGCCTCATAAAATATTTATTGACTTTTTTAGAACAGGCAAGCAGCACACTTCTTTCCTAGGGTGTACGGGTATGCCCTGGCCGCCTGTCACCAGACGACCCAGGATGTACCAGTACGCCCTGGGTGTCTAATGTGCTATGAAGCATGCTCAGGAGCACAGTGTGCTTTATAGCAGGTGACAGCCGGCTGCAATCAACGGCTGGGCCCTCACTGTTAATGACAGGCTGCAGCGATTGTGCTGCAACCTATCAACCCCTTAAACGCCTCATTGCGGTACGATCTGCGTTCTGCTTGTAGAGTGTGCCACAGGCAGACTCTGTGTGCATAACGCTGGTAACACTGATCAATGCTATGCCTATGGCTTAGCATTAACCCCTTGCCTCTAAAGCCTGTTTTGGCCTTAATGACCAGGCTCATTTTTCAAAATCTGTCTCACTTTATGCGCTTATAGCTCAGTGATGCTTTAACGTATGCTAACTTTATATTAGTGGCAAAATTTGGTCACTACTTTGTGTGTTTTTTGTGAAAAACATCAAAATATCATGAAAAATTAGAAAATTTTGCATTTTATGAACCTCTGAAATTCTCTGCTTCTAAAAAAGGAAGTCATAGCACATAAATTAGTTACTAAATCACATTACCAATATGTCCTCTTTATTCTAGCATAATTTGGGAAACATATTTTACTTTTTTAGGGTGTTATGGGGCTTAGAAATTTATTAGCAAATTATCACATTTTGTGAAAGTTTCCAAAACTGATTTTTTTTAGGGACCAGTTCTTTTTTTAAATGGATTTAGAAGGCTTGTATACTGGAAACCCCCATAAGTCACCCCATTTTGGAAACTAGACACCTTAAAGAATTAATCTAGGGGTATAATGAGCATTTTAACCCTACAGGGGCTAGAGGGTAGTATTCACAATTAGGCCGTAAAAAAATCGAAAATTTAAATTTTCCAATAATATGTTTGTTTAGTTTGAAATTTCTCAATTTCATGAGGAACAAGAGAAAAAAAGTTCCCCCAAATTTGTAACGCAGGTTCTCCTGAATACAACGGTACCTCATATGTGGGCATAAACCACTGTATGGGCACACAGCCGGGCTCAGAAGGAAAGGAGCGCCAACTAGCTTTTTTAATGCAGATTTTGCTGAAGAAGTTTCTGAGCGCCAGGTGCGTTTGCAGCGCCCCTGTAGTGTCCGCAGAAGAGAAACCCCCCAAAAGTCACCCCATTTTGGAAAGTGCACCCCTCAAAGAATTCATCTTGGGGTGTTGTGACCATTTTGACCCCACAGGTATTAGAGGAAAGTATTTAAAATTAGACAGTAAAAATGAAAAACTTGAATTTTTCCAATAATATGTTCGTTTAGTTTGAAATTTCTCAATTTCACTAGGAACAGGGGAAAAGCTGCATGCCAAAATCTGTAACGCAGGTTCTCCTGAGTAGAACGGTACCCCATATGTGGGCATAAACCACTGTATGGGCACCCAGCCGGGCTCAGAAGGGAAGGAGCTCCAATTAGCATTTTCAGTGCAGATTTTTCCGAAGAAGTTTCTGAGCGCCAGGTGCGTTTGCAGCGCCTCTGTAGTGTCAGCAAAATAGAACCCCCCCCCCCCCCCCCAAAATTCACCCCATTTAGGAAAGTACACCCCTCATCTTGGGGTGCAGTGAGCGGTTTGACCCCACAGGTATTAGAGGAAAGTATTCAAAATAAGACAGTAAAAATGAAAAACTCGAATTTTTCCAATAATATGTTCGTTTAGTATAAAATATCTTAATTTCACGAGGAATGGGAGAAAAAACGTACCCCAAAATCTGTAACGCAGCTTCTTCTGAGTAAAACGGTACCCCATTTGTGGGCATAAACCACTGTATGGGCACACAGCAGGGCTCAGAAGGAAGGGAGCGCCAATTTGCTGGAGCAAAACCGCAGCTAGTAATAGTTATTAGAATAGCGCAGTTACTAAAATACAATAAAAAATGAGATTACAGGTAATGTGGGGTGGTTATGGGCAACCTGGGGTGGTTATGGGCAACCTGGGGTGGTTATGGGCAACCTGGGGTGGTTATGGGCAACCTGCGGTGGTTATGGGCAACCTGCGGTGGTTACGGACACTCTGGGGTGGTTACAGACAATCTGGGGTGGTAACGGGCAACATGGGGTGGTTACGGATAAACTGAAGTGCTTATAGGTAATCTGGGATGGGTACCTGTAATTTGGGGTCGTTACAGGCAATCTGGCGTGGTTACGGGCAATCTGGAGAGGGTCACTGGCAATTTGGGGTGGTTAGAGGCAACGTGCGGTGGCCGGAGGAAACGTGCGGTAGTCGGAGGCAACGTGCGGTGGCAATGGTTATGGGCAATGTGTGGTGGTTATGGGCAACTTGCGGTGGTTATGGGCAATGTGCGGTGGTTATGGGCAATGTGCGGTGGTTATGGGCAACGTGCGGTGGTTATGGGCAACGTGCGGTGGTTACGGGTAATCTGGGGGGGTTAGGGGTAATTTGGGAGTAAACTGCAATTATTACTATAATAAAAAGTGTGTGTTTTATTTTTTTGTATGTTTTTCACTGTACTTTTACACATTCATTTTCACTATATTACTATGATTACTGTGATATTTTCTATCACAGTAATCATAGTTCAGTGACAGAGACCAAATTGGTCTCTGTCACTTTAAATTTTCAGAGTTGGCTGGTTGTGGAGCGCATGCGCACTTCACAACCAGCCAGGACGCCGAGGAGGAAGGAGCTCCAGGATCAGGCAACGTATATGGGGAAGGGGGGGTGACTGAGGGACGGGGGTGACTGGGGATGTGGGGGGCGACTTGGGGGACGACACACTGACACTTTTTATCCCCTGTCACCAATGATTTATGGTGACAGGGGTTAAAAAGTGCTTCTTTGCACTGGGAACAGGCGATCAGCGGTATATAGTATATACCGCTTATCGCCTGTACCGGGACAACACGGGGGGTCCCCGATCACTGCCCCATGCTCTCCGGTGGCGGAGAGCATGGGGCTTTGATTATTTATTCATTTCCATCCCTGCGAACAAACATTGTTTGTTCGCAGAGATGGGAGCGGCCATCTTGGATGTGATGGCCGTCCGGGGAGGGGAGCGGGTTAGTGATCGCCCACTAGGGGGGCTGATCTGGGGTCTGATTTATACATTTTAATTCCCCCCCCACTGTGGATTCACGGTGGGGGGAGATAAAAAGCTGTCGGCGGCGCCGGTAATGCCCGATACTGGCGGATCGCCGCTGCAACGGTAATAACGGCGATCCGCCGGTATCGGGGGACGAGGGGAGGGGGCCGGGGGACATAGGAGAAGTGGCGGCGGGAGGAGGCAATGTGCTGCAGCCTTCTCCCGCCGCCCAATCGGCGGGAGGACACCGTATCTCCCCATAGACGCTGCGGTCGCATTGACCGCAGCGTTTATGGGGTTAACTGCCCGGGGGGAGCGCGGCTCCCCTCCGGGCAGAGGCAGCGGGAGGATGCCGTGTGACATAGCCTCCTCCCGCTGCCCGATCACCGTTAGGGACAGCGGGGGGAGGCAGGGAAAGCATGATGTTTGGGGAACGTCATGTTGCGGGAACTACTTGTTTTACATGACGTTCCCCAAACGTCATTTTGCGGCAAGGGGTTAAACAGTGTATGCAATCTAATGGTTGCATGTAATAGTCCCCCAGGGGGACTTAAAAAGTGTTTAAAGAAAAGGGAAATAAAAAAAAAACAAACCCAAAGCCCCTCCCCTAATAAAAATTAAAATCACCCCCATGCCATTATACAAATAAAACGTAAAAATAAATAAATAAACATATTATGTTTATTATGCGTTTATTTTGCGTGCATTATTGTCCGATCTATTAAAATATAACAATAATAATATTTTACAGCAAACGGCGTAAACAGAATGAGGGAAAATGTTACATTATTTATAAAAAAGATTGACAAAAAGTGATCAAAACGTCCGATCTACACAAATATGGTACTAATAAAAACTTGAGATCATGGCACAAAAAATGACACCCAGACCCCCCATATGTGAAGAGTCACCGTAGGGCTATTGCAATAAAAAGAAGTTGTTCATTAAAAAAAATTTATACATAAAAAAAATCTGTGTAAACCTGGATATGGTTATGTTCAGACTGACCTATAGAATAATGGTATCGTGTAACTTTTACTGTAAAGTGCGTTATGTAGACCCCCCTTGTGCAGGCTTGATTCTTATTGACTAGCCTGCACAAGACAACTATACGGCTGAGCTTGTGTGACCACTAGCTCTGATTCTTTATGTGGACATTGTAAATGGCCTGTCATGAATAATTTTGTTCTGTTCTGGACACTGGTTCAAAGAATTAAAAGAACATTAGGGTGCCCCATAGCAAGAATGTAACAACAATATCTACACACAGCCATATTTAGGATATATATATTTGTTATGTTAGAAGCTAATAGAAAATATTTATTCATAGAACAATACATAGTATTTAACCCCCGAAAACCTGCCCAAAAGTTGGGGGTCGTCTTAAAGGCCAGGAATGGTCACCGCATGTTCCCGGCGCAGGCAGCCTGATGCAGAGACACTGCCTGCACCGGAGGTCCCAAAGCTCTCCTAGGCAGTCGAGCGTCACATTGGAGAAGCTCGGAGACCCTCAGCTGCTGGGAGAGCTTCAGGAGAATGGCAGAGGCTTCAGGAACTTCCGGGGGCCTCTGCCATTTTCCCAAAGCTCTCCCGGCAGCTGAGCGTCTTCGAGCTTCTCCACTGTGACGCTCGACTACCTGGGTGAGCAGTCAGGGGGAGTTGGGCAGTGGGGGGTTCCTGCCTTCTGCTTCAGTTAACCCCTGCCTGACCGCAGTAGGGCTCCAGCTGGTAAACCCTGCTGTGGTCAGGCAGGGGTAAACATTTTCCGGAGTATAAGATAAACCCCTGAAAAAGCTGGTATTGTTTAAAGCTGGTATTCCTGTTATCATAGTAGAAAGTGATCCAAAGGCCAAAATAAGAATTTCACCAGGTCTAACCCACGAGTGTCTGTGTATGCTAAAACTCCATAGGGTCTCACTAACCCATATTATGCCATAACTGTGGTCTTTGTCTTATGACGGATGATAAAAGCATCTGCATAACTCCTAATAAGGCAATTTGGGGTTAAAACCTTCATTAAAATACCTAATACTTTAGTAATTCTTGTTTCACACTTTTAGACATGAAGTTGCACTATGGTGATCTGACTGATAGTACATGTCTAGTGAAAATAATTAATGAAGTTAAACCCGTTGAAATATACAACCTGGGAGCCCAGAGCCACGTAAAGGTAAGTCATAGTCTCCTATTTGGTTACTAAATGGTACAGTATAATATTTAATGAGGTCATCCTATGAAGGATAACTGTTGTGATATCTGGCTGTACTTCTTAATGGGATGGCATCTAATGATGAAGGACTCTTTGTAGCACAGCGCATTAAAGGAGTGATGGTGATGTCACAACCTAACTCCCAGGATGATGGCAGGGGGACACAGGGCACTGGAGGGACACTGAGTATCCTCCTGCCCTCATCCTCTTCAGCAGCCACAGCCCGCACAGCTCTGGGAGTCGGATCGTGACATCACCATGTTATCCAGGAAGTGAAGCCTTGATGCAGTAGAAAGTGCAGGGAAAAAACACTTCATAGCCACTTCCTGTAATAAGTGTATATTGGTGATTTGTATAACTTTTGGGGGGCAATACAATACTTTAATAAAAATTTTCTCCGGACTTCTCCTTTAAGCTACCCTGCTTAACCTTTTGTGGTTTCTGATTTGCGCTGGTAGGGGTCCTGCTGGATGGTCAAAGATCTCTTAATATAAAATAGAAATCTGTTCGGATATGCAACCCACCATTGTTTTAGGCATACCGTACTATGTCATGATAGATCGTAGAAAAGATTCTTACTTTGTCTAGGTTTAGAACATATTTTAGCGTTATGCCGACTCCCTATGACAGTGACTACATACTTGGTATAGGTGTGTAAAATTCTTTCCTTTCCACTTGGTAAATGATGTTCAGTTTAGAGAAATGTAATTTTTTGCATCTGGGTGCTGCTTATCTGCATATGTCATATGTTCTAGGGGGATGGACAGTGTCAATGACTTGTAGAGAAGCATTTTGGGGGTATACGTATAAATAATATACTACAGAAAAGCTGCTTCTGAGGACAGCAGAATATTGTCATGTAGTGAAAGAAGCATGATTTCACAGGACAGGGACATAATGTTACCACTTTACAATGCACTGGTGCAGCCTCATCTAGAGTATGCTGTTTGGTTGTGAGCACCAGTTTGCAGACAGACCTGAAATTATAAGGGGCAGGGGCAACAATTTTTTAAAATGTTGTTTAACCCTTTTACAACCTGGTGTCATTGATGCATCAATGCCCAGGCTGTTTTTGGACATCAGCTTATGGGATCATTATGATCCCATAAGCTGATGTCCCTATGTCTACCCCCTCTCCTCTGTCCCTTGCTGCTGTCACAATCTTATAACAGCGGCAGGGGAGAGAGCGGAGGGGGCAGAGCGCTCGCCCAGCGCGTCCTTCCCTCCCTCCCCCCGTCGGCCTCCGTAGCCTCAGGCTTCCCGTTTCCATGGCTACCATCGGGGCTCTGCGGGCACTTCGCAGAGCCCCAATGGACACTGAACTGAGAATTCTCCCTCTGTAGAGGGAAAATTCTCTGTCAGGAGCCCTATAGGTGCTGCGGTCGTACTGACCACAGTATCTATAGGGTTTACTCTCAGCACCACCGCGGATGACACAGGCGCATCCTCAATCATAAATTAATGTCGCTGCAGCGATGTTAATTTACTGTGCAGCGGCGGGAGGGGGTTATTTATGATCACTGTTAAGATCAAAAGGGGAAAGTCTTTCATTATAGGGTGATTTATTTGGGCCTCATGAGATTTTTACCTTCTTAATCAATAGAGGGGAAAAAAGTTCTAAAGTTATGAATAGACCCTCACCCTCCATCTTTTCCCCGCCCTTGGGTTAAAAAAAATAAAAAATAAAGCACAACCAAGTAACTGTTAACAATTATGATTTTTGTCCCGTGCAGGATTTTTATAGACACAGTTTGATAAAAAAAAAAAAAAAAAAGAAAAGTGGGCTGTGCCAAACATTTTATGAATACTTTAAAGGTTCCCCAAGTCTTTATTAAAATATTGCTTAGTTTCTCTAATGAGGTCTCTGCAGTCTCTTTTTTTTGTGAACTCTTTTTTTTTATATCTATTCTAGTAAATGGCAGATAAGTGCAAACTGCCGTGTATCTATGCCAGCCTACTGTATGTTGTCCTCCAAGTAGCAGCCAAGTTTAGAGATTTTTAATAAAGACTATTTAGAAAGTTGCTTCATTCAGAAAACAAAAAAAAAATGCTAAATTGTTTCAAAGTCAGTGGGTGGCATTGAAGAAAGAATATTGTTTGTTAGACTATCTGCATTTATTCATTGTTCCAGCTGCAGTTTTTATTGTACAATGCTAAGCTCACAGGAGAAAAAAGGAGTCACCCCTAAAAAAATAAGTGCAGTGCGCACACAGTTGAGCATGTGACTCAACCACTGCCCCATCGGCACAGGCTAAACAATTCATCTGTGCTTGCACACTAGGATGACAGATTTTTTTTGTCTGGTGAGCTTATATTTTATATTTGGTCAGCTGTAGAGATGAGCCAACTTGCCATAAGTTCAGGTTTACATGAGGCATTTGAATCGCGAAGCCTGGAGAAGGTGGATGCAGCCTGAGGACTGCTTGGAAATCCTGGATACAGCCGTAGACTCAGACTGCATCAACTTTCTCCAGGCAGCCAGATTCAAATGCTGATCATTTGGGGTGGTGCCAACCAAAACTTTCGCCAAGTTTGCTTGTCTCTAGTCGGCTGCATAGGGTGATATTAAGTGTGAATGCGTTACCAGCAGAAATACCTACTGTTTAAATTATGTTTTTATGGTAAACCTATTTCGTAAGATTTTTTGTGTAATTTTTTTTTTCAATTTTCCTTTTTCCACAATCTATATTTTAAAATATTCCTGCAATTTACCTTTTGACCAGTAAGCCAAAAACTGAGCTAAACCTTTCAGTTCTGTGCAGATACCTTTCCAGCAGTGTCCTCCTTATCATCTTAGATAATATATCTTAGAGGAATACAGTGAAAGGAGAATACATATAACAGAATATCTACTACTAGTTGCAATAGCTGAAGCTCGTAGCTCAACCCCCCCCCCTTACTGTGAAATGACCCCTGGACAGGACACAAAGAATGCCCAGAAAACAAACACAAATATAGTCTGAGCCTGTCTATTGTGTCTATATCCATGGGCTTTGCCATAAAGCTAAATGCTGTTAAAAATGCTTTAAGGTACAAACACACTGGGTGGATCCGCAGCAAGTTTCTCGCTGCAAATTCGCAGCGAGACCCGTTGCAGATCCCTGCCCAGTACACTTATGGCCAGACAAACTCGCATCGGGATGTCCATCCTGCTGGGAGTATGTCCACAGCACTCCCCGTTAACCCCCCGGCCGTCGGTGCGCATCCATCTCCGGGTCCCCGCTCCGGCTTGCTTCACGTCCCGCTCAGCCAATCAGTGCGCTGCGGCGGGGCAGCGCACTGTTTGGTCGAGTGGGACCTGCCGGAAACCCCCGAATCAAGCCGGAGAGGGACCAAGTGAAGTATTCATTCCGGCGGCTGGGAGATTTATGGGGTGGGCTGCGGACATACTCCCAGCGAGATGGATCTCGCTGCGGATCCGCCTAGTTTTTTTGTACCCTTAGCTCAGAAAATAGAAGTAGTTTACAAGATAAAAATGGAAAATAAATAAATAATTTTTTTTTTTTTATAATATAGTCACACTTTTGAAGTGCAGGAACAGCTGAGCGCTTTTTTTCAATTATATATAACACTTTTTAAAATATATTTGTTAGAATTACACAACTTTTTAGCCATGTCTGATTTTGTAAATGTGCTCTGTTATACAACATTACAATGTAGGAGCAGTCTGTTTTGTGTGAGCTTTTGGAGGGCACTGCGGTGTGGGATTGGAATGTTGGATAGGGATTATTATTATGGCCCAATGGCTGTGTAATTCTGAATTACAGGATGAGCAGACATTGTGGCTACAATTTCCTGTGGTTATAACCAGACAATGTTAATGTTTTATATGTCTGCTGTTTACTGTAAGATATATGTTTGATTTGGATTGTATTTTAAGGATGTACTGTATATGTGTTTGTTATAATATATAAAATGTATCTATCTATCAGTCTAATTTTATAACTGCAAGAATCAGCTAGCACAGTGATGTAATATGTCATGGTACCCTCATAGCAGCCGTTTATTGCTATTAATAACAGATATCCGTCTTTTGGGCCACTGTAATGTGAATAATAGGTAATCTAGACTAGAAATTGTTTATACAGTAAGTATCCTTCAATTTAATGTAAACGGAATGAATGTTTGTGTGTAATAGTTTTGTGGTATTGTCATTTCAGAAAATGAGTAGGGTGTATAGGATAATATTTACCTTGTTTCGTTGCTTTTTTTTTAATTTTTATTTAATGCTGGAACTCGGCAGTTTTCGAGAAGCGTGGGACAAGAGGTGGCAAAATGTGTGCGGTCATTTTGGAAACCACAATGCAGACATTCTGGTATTTCCACATGAATCCCTTCTGTGCCCATCCTAATTAGGAATTTTGCAACATTTACTGACAGACTGTCCAGTGGGAACTGTTCTTACTGACTCATTCCATTGGCTCCACAGCATTTCTATTCCCTGACTTGTGTGACAGGCTGAACTCTGAGAGCTGGCTTCTTACAGCGTCTGTGAAATGAAGTGAAAGAGATCACGACTCTTGGCAAAACTTTAGAATATTTTACTCAGAGTTTCTTGGAGAATTAGAGGTTTTGTCTGTTTCAACAAGTTATGTTTGTGAAGTCAATTTTCCATGAAATCTCAGTGAATCGTATGTTTTGCTGTGAATATAAAGCAATGGCTTATTTTCCTTTTCACAGAGCAGGGAATGGCAGCATAAACACTGCATTTCTGGGAGGACTGTCAGGTTTGCCAGCCTGTGACTGCTGATGACTCACATCCCAGCTGGAGCTCGGATACCGATACACATTGGGGATGCGTTGGACCTCCCCCAACCTACTCAGGCGTCTAGTATAATTGGTAGCATAAATAAAGTTTTCTTTAAGAATGGAGTAAAATACTGATTTACTATTTGGAAATTGACAAAGAAAAAAAAAGCACAATGATGTGTTTGGACGGTGTACACAGATGACGGGTGCAGTTTTTTTTTTCTTTGTGTGTGTTTGTTTTGGCTCATGTTTTTGCAGTATAACGTTTTCTATCACTCTCACTTCCAGTCAGTTTTATGTGGGCTGTGCAGAAGGCAAGGAAAATAAAATAATAGGAAGTTGGTCTGGTTTCCTGAAGGAAACCAATGAAGATGAAATTGGTTCTTGGAATGAATACACAAGGTCTGGGAAGGACTGACAGAAGAACTCACACTGAATCATAAATAGTAAGCACTGTGACTCAGGGTAAGCTACACAGAGACCGGTTTGATGTAACATGGTTGACGCAATGTGGGAGAAAGCAAGCCGATTTCAACTTAAGAGTTTCTTAAAATAGTGACTCTCAGGACCATGACTTCACCATGCAGGTGATTGGAGGAACAGATTGTGCACTGAGCAGGTTTAGCCTTTCCTAGGGGTGTGGACAGGGAGTGTAGTGACCTGTATTCATCCATGTCTGTATGGAAAGTCTTTAACAGTAGCTTATTCACAGCGATGGACTTTCCAAGTATTAGACATAACACTGACTAAAAGTTAAATTGATGACTTATTCTTGGGCAGTTTTATAATTTCTTTATCTATTTGGCCGCTCTGTTTAATTTTCTGTGGGTCTATGCATTGTAAGACAGGACTTTTTATTAAAAAAATAAGCATGCAAGTAAGACTATACAGTTTATGCATTGGATGGGCACTCATGATGTATACAGTGCAGAAACTAGTTAATATTATTAATTTGTAAGGCATGTACAGGGCTGCTAGACAAAGTGTGGTTTTGCATTTGGTTATGGACTTACTTGAAGTTTAATATAGAGGAAATACCTGCAAAGAGAAATCTCTGCACACTACAGAATTTGCTGGAAATTTCAAGGGGAGTCCGCTTGACATGTCAATTCTTTGGGCGGGCGGTGGATTGAGATTCAAAATATCATTAAGTCAATGTAATATTATAAAAGGGGTTATCCAGAATTAGAAAAAGCACAGTTGCTTTCATGCAGCTTGTCCTCAGGTTGTGTGTGGTATTGCCATTCAGCTGCCTATCTTTCAATGGAACTGAACTGCAAAACCACACTTTTAAACTGAGGACAGGAGAGGTGCTGAGGTAAAAAATTCTCTCTGTTTTAGGGATGAGGACAGTGTATGGGAGAAGCTTATGGACATAGTGGATAAGTGTCTGAAATTTGGAAAGCTGATCTAGCAAACAGGACACAGAATTTTATCACTTTTTGTTTTATCTCCCCATACAAATATATAGTTGATGTAAATAGCACATTAGAGTGCACTTGCCACAGGTATCTTTATGTGCTAGTTTAACCCCTTAACAACACAGAGTGTACATATACACCCTGGAGCCGCTAGGGGGGTTCAGAGGGGGGCTGCGCGGTGACCCCATTCTGAACCACTGCGATCCCGGGTGCTATCTGCATTCTGGGACCACGGCAATTAGCTGGCATGGTCCGATAGCGATGCGATCATGGAGGGAGCAGTCCCTGCATCTGAGCCAGCCGGGGTCTGTGCTGTAAAGACGCTGATCTCTGCTCGGCAATCTATTGTTCTCGACTGCAGCAGCCGAGAGCAATAGAACACAGATCTCATTGATCTATGCAGTATATCTATACTGCATAGATCTCAATGAGAGATCAGTGTAGTAATACTAAAAGTCCCCCCCTAATAAAAGTCTGAATCACCCCCTTTTCCCATTTTATAAATAAAAATAAATAAATAAACATATTTGGTATCCCCGCATGCGTAATTGTCCGAACTATTTTATTATCACATTCCTAATCTCGCATGGTAAATGGCGTAAGTGCAAAAAAAAAATTCCAAAATGCAAAATTGTGCATTTTTGGTCACATTAAATAAAAAAAGTTGTAATAGAAAGTGATCAAAAAGTCACATATACACATACAAGGTACCAATAGAAAGAACAGATCATGCCGCAAAAAATAACACCTCACACAGCCCTCACACAGCCCCATAAAAGCATTATAAGCATGGTAATAGAGCAATTTTAAGAAACATTTATTTTTTAAAAAAGGTTTTAATTTTCTTAAAAGCCATCAAATAAAATAAAAGTTACATATTGTTGTAATTTTACTTACTTGAGGAACATTTAAAATAAGTAAGTTTTACCTAGGGCGAATGGCATAAACACACAAAAAAAAAAACAATTAAAAAAAAATGTTTTATTTTCAATTTCACCCACATATAATATCTTTCTGGTTTTGCAGTGTACTTTATGCAAAAATTAAGCCTGTCATTGCAAAGTATAATTGGTGGCACAAAAAATAAGGGCTCATGTGGGTCTCTAGGTGAAAAAATTCAAGTGCTATGGCCTTTTTAAGCACAAGGAGGAAAAAACTAAATAGCAAAAATAGAAATTGGCTCTGTCCTTAAGGGGTTAATGAAAGCAAGTGAAAACATGAAAAGCTTGCATTGGGTTTTGGCATACCGTATAAGATGACTGGGCTTATAAGACGACCCCCAACTTTTCCAGTTAAAATATTGAGTTTGGGATATACTCACCATATAAGACTACCCCCATTCCAATGCACACCAAATAAAAATTAATAAAAAACATCAGACAGCAGTAAGATCTGAGAGGCAGAGAAGGAGGTACAGTAATACCGGTAGGATATAACGGAAGCCAGACTGGTGATAGAGGTTTGTTTTTCTGGGCACAGCGCCACTCTACCATATCTCTTTTTAAACATACCCCAGATGCCTTCGGCTTGCGCTGCCCTTCATATGGATTCTCCAGTCTGGTTTTGAGACTTCTCAGCACCCGCCCAATAGGACGATACCCGGCGTATAAGACGACCCCAGACTTTTGAGAGGATTTTCCTGGGTTAAAAAGTAGTCTTATTTGCAGAAAAATACTGGATATTTTTGAATGTGAATGTGGCAGTTAAAGTCTGGTTTGCGAAAAGAAAAACTTTTTATGATTTGTATTTTACCTCTAGCCCAAAAAGTTTAAGAAATTATTTAAAATAAAGTTTTAAAATAGTCCAAATACAAAAAAAGGTGTAAAATGTTCCAAAAGGTAGAAAACATAATGCACAGAACGCACAAACGCTTAGGACATTTCCACGACAACCCAAACTCACAGTTGAAATTAGAAGTTTACATACACTACGGTATATAAACGGCAAGACACATATGCATGATTTTCTTACTATGTGACATGAAATCAGAATAAACCTTTTCCGTTTTAGGTCAATGAGGATTACCAGAACTATTTATATTTGCCAAATGCCAGATTAATGAGAGAACATTTTAAAGGCATTTTTATTACTTTCTGCTAAGTCTAAAGTTAACATACAGTACACTCAAATTACTATGTCCTTAACCTCTTAAGGACGCATGACGTACCCGTACGTCATGCGCCCGTAAGAGGTGTTCAGAGCGGGGCCGCGCAGCTACCCCACTATGAACCGCCGCGGTTCCAGGTGCCCCTTGTAGCCCGGGACCGCGGGTGTTAGCGGGCACGGTCCGATCGCCGTGCCAGCTAATACAGTAATCAGATGCAGCTGTCTAACATGAGAGCTGCATCCGATTACCGGACGCAGCTTATCCCTGGTGTCTAGTGGGTGAGATCGTTGTCCCGGAGGAGCGATCTCCGTACCTGCTGCCGGCCGGGGACCTCTCCAAGATGGCGCCGTCCCCGGCTCGGCAGTCGTTTGTTTTCGGCTGCAGCAGCCGAAAGCTAACGAGTGCCGATCTCATTGATCTTTGCTGTAGTAAAAATCCCCCTCCACTAATAAAAGTCTGAATCACCCCCCTTTTCCCAGGTTTTGAATAAAAGTAAATAAATAAATAAATATGTTTGCTATCGGCGCGTGCGTAATCGCCCGAACTATTAATTAATCCCATTACTGATCTCGTACGGTAAATGTCGTAAGCGCAAAAAAATCCCAAAGTGCACAATTGCGCATTTTTGGTCGCATCAAATCCAGAAAAAATGTAATAAAAAGCGAACAAAAAGTCGTATATGCGCAATCAAGGTACCGATAGAAAGTAAACATCATGGCGCAAAAAAAATGACCCCTCATACAGCCCCATAGACCAAAGGATAAAAGCGTTACAGGCATGGGAATAGAGCGATTTTAAGGAACGTATATTTGTTAACAATGGTTTGAATTTTTTACCGGCCATCAGATAAAAGAAAAGTTTCAGTTTTACCCTAGGGCGAATGGTGTAAAAACACAGTCCCCCCAAATAAAAGAAATGCGTTTTTTTTTTTTGTTCAGTTTCACCACACTTTGAATTTTTTTCTGGTTTCGCAGTGTACTTTATGCAAAAATTCAGCCTGTCATTGCAAAGTACAATTAGTGACGCAAAATGTGGGTTTCTAGGTGGAAAAATGCAGGTGCTATGGCCTTTTAAACACAAGGAGGAAAAACCTAAAACGCAAAAACGAAAATTGGCCCCGTCCTTAAAGGGTTAAACTATCTGAGACAACCCATAAGGTGATGTCATATCTTTGAAAGCTTCTGACTGGTTTATTGGAAACATCTGAGTTATTAGAGACACACCTGTGGATGTATTTTAAGGAGAAGTCCAATGAAAATCTTTACTAAAGTATTGTATTGCCCCCCAAAATTTATACAGATCACCAATATACACTTATTACTAGGAATGCACATAAGGTGGTTTTTCCCTGCACTTACTACTGCATGCAATCTTCACTTCATGGATAAAAATGGTGACGTCATGACCCCACTCCTAGAGCTGTGCCGCTGTGGCTGCTTGAGATGGCAGGGGGATTCTCAGTGTCAGCTCTGTTCCCCTCCTGGTCTCTCTGCGCCAGCTCTCCCCCAGTGTGCTGCTCCCCACCGGGCCCCCCCTGCTCTTTCCCAGTGTGCCACTCGCCACTTTAACCCCCCCTGCTCTCCCCCAGTGTGCCGCTCTCCACTGGGACTCCCCCTCCTCTTCCCCAGGATGCTGCTCCTCACTGGGATCCCCCCCCCCGCTCTCCCCCAGTGTGTCGCTCCCCACTGGGACCCCCCTGCCCTCTCCCAGTGTACTGCTCCCCACCAGGACTCCCCCGTTCTGCCCCAGTGTGCCCGCTCCCCACACTCTCCCTCATGTGCCCGCTGCCCACCCCATGTGGCGGGACCCTCTCAGATGTCCCCCGGGTGAATGCAAATTCAAACTAGCTGGCACCCGGAGATTTCTGTCCCCAGCCCTTGCTGCTGCTGTCTTTCTCTAACCTGCCTGGGACTTCACTACTCCCATCGGGGAGATGTCCCTGCTGCCGCTGCAGGGGGTAGTGGAGTCCCAGGCGGGAGAGAGAAAGACAGCAGCGGCTGGGGAAAGAAAGTGCTGGGTGGCAGCTAGTTTGAATTTGCCACTGCCTGGGGGACATCTGAGAAGGTCCCACCAGGCAGGATGGGCAGTGGGCTCATGGCGGAGAGTGTGGGGAGCGGGCATGCTGGGGAAGAGCAAAGGGGTCCCAGTGGGAAGAGGCACCCTGGGGGAGAGCTGCGACAGGGAGACAAGAAGAGGAACAAAGCTGGCACTGAGCATCCCCTGCCATCTCCAGCAGCCACAGTGACACAGCTCTGTGAGTCGGGTCGTGACATCAGCATTTTATCCAGGAAGTGAAGCCTTGATGCAGTAGTTTTCCCTTGTGCAGGGAAAAAAAGCACTTAATGTGCATTTCTGTACTTTACTTTATGTGCAGTAATAAGTGTATTTTGGGGATTTGTATAACTTTTGGGAAGCAATACAATACTTTGCCGGACTTCTCCTTTAAGCACACCTGAAGCACACTTTTTTTTTTTTTTTTTAACATAATGGGAAAGTCTAAAGAAATCAGCCAAAATATCAGGAAGAGAATTGTGGACTTCCACATGTCTAGTTCATCAATAGGTGCAATTTCCAGATACCTGTAAGTGCCTGATTCATCTAAACAAACAATTATATGCAAGTACAAAGAAGGTGGAAATGTCCAACCATCATACTGCTTAGGACGGAGACAAGTTCTGTGTCCCAGAGACGAATGTGCTTTGGTACGAAATGTGCATATCAACCCGAGAACAAAAACAGAAGACCTTATGAAGATGCTGGCTGAAACTGGTAAAAGTGTGTATTGACATGGGCTGAAAGGCCACTCTGCCAGGAAGAAGCCATTACTCTAAAAGAAAGCCAGATTAAAGGGGTTATGCAGCGCTACAAAAACATGGCCACTTTCTTCCAGAGACAGCACCACTCTTGTCTCCAGCTTGGGCAGGGTTTTGCTGCCCAGTTCCATTGAAGTGAATGGAGCTTAATTGCAAACCGCACCTGAACTGGAGACAAGAGTCGTGATGTCTCTGAAAGAAAGTGGCCATGTTTTTGTCGCCATGTTAAAGAGGATAACCCCTTTAATGTTTTCAAATGCTCACAGGAACTAAGACCTTTATTTTTGGAGACATGTCCTGTGGACTGACAAAACTTAAATGGAACAATTTGGCCATAATAATCATTGTTTCGTTTAGGGAGAAAAGCTTGCAAGCCTAAGAACACCACCCCTACTGCGTATAACCTGGAGGTGGCAGAATCATTTTGTGTGGTTGTTTTGCTGTAGGAGAGACTGGTGCTCTTCACAAAATAGATAGTATTAAGAGAAAAGAACGTTGTGTGGCAAAACTGAAGCAACATCTTAAGACATCAGCCAGGAAGTTAAAACTTTGGCGCAAATGGGTCTTCCAAGTGAATAGTGACCCAAAGCATACTTCTAAACTGGTTACAAAGTGGCTTAAGGATACCAAATTCAGTGTTTCGGAGTAGCCATCACAAAGCCCTTATCTCAACCCTATTGAAGAAAATCATGGGCAAAGCTGAAAGGCAGACGCGAGCAAGGCAGCCTACAAACATGGCTCCATTACACCAGTTCTGTTGGGAGGAATGGACCCAAATTCCTACCAACTATTGTGAGAAGCCTGTGGAAGGTATATCTTAAAAATTAGCTTCCATTCATACGGCTTAACGGCAGTGGTACCAAATACTAAGGGAATGTATGCATTTTTTTTACTTTGTAGAAAGTAATAAAAATGCCTTAAAAATGCCCTCTCATTATTCTGGCATTTGACAAATATAAATCATTTTGGTAATCCTAATTAACCTTAAAACCTGAAAGGTTTACTATGATTTCAATAAGAGAAAAACATGCATGCATGTGTCTTTATATAGTGTATGTAAACTTCTGGTTTCAACTGCATGTTAATAGCTAAATTTAAAGACTGAACTGTGACAGGTATGCTTTAACATAAAGGACCATAGTAGTCATGGCGTATCCCACAATGTTTATCTTTAAGACATTGATGTGAATCTCATATGAAGAGATTTTAATTTTCCTAAAAGTTATCCATGTTCTATAAGCAACTAAATAAAAGTATTCTTGTTTGGCATGATAAAAAAATATTATTTTTATATATAGTGTGTGTATGTGTATATATAACATTTTTAACACCTGCTTGGATCCTTGGATAATGGTATAATATTACGCTTGTCGCAATCCACAAAGAAATTGTATGTGTGAAATGATTGTCTGTGAAGGTTTAGGTGGAGCTTGTGGTTTCTGGGCTATTATCAGACCACACAAAGCATTGCCTATTGTCCCCGTCCCATCCATCTTCTAATTAGTGTATGGTTTGTCTTTATTACAGTGAGTAAGAAAGCAAATATTGTTCCAATAATTAAAGACCATTTATCTGCAAATGACTAGACGTCACGTGACCATAAGATAAATATACATTCTAGGCCACGCTGTGCTGGGAGACTGGAGACATGTGATCCTGCAGTGATTTGGTTTGTTTTAAGACTAGCTTCCTACTGTATTCATCTATGGTGGTTTAAGAGTATTTAAAAACTTAAAATTTCCTTTTGTCATTAACATACGTTGTTTAATATACTCTTGCTGTAATTCTACTTTTCTGTCAACAGATGGACTACAACTGGGCAGTCTTTGAAAAGTTATATCTATAGATACAGATCCAGTGTAACTGGTAAAAATGGTATCAATTAGGGATGGTCCGAACCCTCCAAGGTTCGGGTTTGTATGAACCCTAATGCTCGGCATCAGATTCCTGCTGTCTGGCCGCTCCGTGGAGAGGGTGGATACAGCGGGAGGTCCGCCTGGAAAACTAGGATACAGCCTATGGCTATGGCTGTATCCCAGTTTTCCAGGCGGTCCTCCCGCTGGATCCGCCCGCTGCACGGAGCGGGCAGACAGCGGGAATCATTACCAAGAGTTCGGGTTCGTACGAACCCGAACCAAACTCGGTTCAGACCATCCCTAGTATCAATGTAGGATGAAGTATCAACCAAAAATCTTTGTTGATGGAAGGGCTCACTTGTCCTTCACTGAAAAGTACTCAGTGATATCTGTAATGCTTCCCTAAGTAAAGGCCCTATTACAAGAAACGATTATCGCCCGTATTCGGCCAATAATCGTCTTGTGTAATAGAACAAAATGATCAGCCGACATGAAAGATGTTAGCTGATCGTTGCAGTCGTTTGTCTTTCAACATGTTAAAAGACATACGGCTAATATAGCAGCGATATGCTGCCTTTGCTCGGTGGAAGAGGAGTGGCGGCAGCAGACCGCTGCTATCTGCTATGGGCTGCCCAGACAATCTAGCAATCACTCGGGCAGCCCCCTTGCAGCTGCCAAGGCGTGTAATAGTGTTGACAGCGAGCGGGAAACGAGGAGCAAACGAGCACTGACAGCGCTTGTTTGCTCCTCCCAGTCGCCCCATGGAATGGGGTAATAACGCTTTTACTGAAATAGAGGTATAGAAGCTACAGAAATTGTTCCTAACTTATATTTATTATTCATCAATTAATTTACCCCATATGTGCAAATCTAACCTTGAGCATTATTATTGGCATAAATAGGCAGTGATCCCAATGTGCTGCCCTTACCTAGGGTAGTATAATCTGATGATAGAGACTCTGTAAGATCAATGATTTAGTTATTCATAGAGCTACAAATGATACAATATATCGTCTGAAGTATTGTTAAGCTTCAGAACTTTTTATTTTAGAAACTTCGAGTTGGCCTTTGGTTTCTTACGAACAATTGGCATTATAGTAGCTCTTGATTGTACTCCTATTATGCAATCCCACTGTTAGGACAGGAATTCAGTCACTCATTTTGACAGCTTTACAGGTTTCTTTTCTAGATAAACCATAAATAAATGATGCAAAAGTGTACCTATTATTTTATTAAACTTATGACCTGTCAGAGGTTGTGATTTGTGTGGGTCCAGGTACTGGAAAGCTCACTGATCAATAGCAGAAAGAGACAGAAGTCTTTGTTTCTGCTTTGCTCTCCTTTGAATAGCCAAGCCAGCAGTATACAGATTCTGTGAAAGTCTAAGACAGGCAATCTTTCCAGCCATGTGAAAAGCGCCCGTCTTTTGATAATGACAGATTTTTTTTTTACTGATCATGGTTGTTATTAATGTCCGTCATTATCAAAAGACGGAAAGCAGACTTTGTGGGAACATAACCACTTTCTGCAAATCCGAATATTGCTTGCTAAGCGTCCCATGGACAGTTTAAGTTTAGACAAAACAAAAGGGTATAGCGCTCAGACAAGCTCTTTTGCATCTTTTTTCAAGTGATCGGTGGGGGTCTTCTGACCTCACTATGACATGTCAGAAGTTTAGTGAAATAGATACACTTTATTCAAAGAATAAAAGGAATGATATCAACCAAAATAAAGTTCCAGCGTATCGGCAAGCGATGAACAATTTAGCCAAAAACAAAGTGGTGGTGCATTATAGTTGCAGTACAAAAAAGACTTTAACAGAGGGTCTCCACACCTGGACCCAACCCATACACACTTCGGACCTGTCGCTATGACATATCAGAAGTTTGTTTAAATGATGATTACACTTTAAATGATACGATCAAGAGAATCCTAATTATACATTGTTATACTTTGTATTTACTCCAGTCACGTTTTCTATTTCACTGAATGTCAGGGGATGCATCTGTCAGTAATAATGGAATACAACTACATTTACTGCCACCGCACTCTTATATAACAAGTGAAGTGAATTGAGTCACTGAACTCTAAGATAAAAGACATCTATTAATAGAATTACTAGATTAAAATTAAATCAAGAGTTTTTGTCACTGTTGCTATTATAAATGTATGTCTCTATTAGATTTGTTCGGCGTAGTTTCAGGGAATCATTGATGCTGCTGGTAAATGTGCTTGTAGGTGGTGAATCTCTTTTTGGCACATAGATGGCAGTAGAGTGTCACAGACAAGTACAATTGATTCCGAAATTAGATCACAATACGGGCTCCAGTATAGACATATGTGTCATAATGTAAAAGCATCAGTGCTCCCTATGAGGTATAGAATATCATCCACGTAATGTTTCTTGTGTCCTACTTTTTTTTGTCAACAATCGTTTTAGTTAATTGAGAATCTTTTGATTTTTATGTATTTACCTAAAGGTTTTATTATAATGTTTTACAAGGCTGTTTAAAATTTTACATTTGTGTAAGATTTTAAGATTTATATCAAGGAACATATATATATATATATATATATATATATATATATATATATATGAGCCCGTGGAGCCTCATTAAAGATTCTCAAAACACATACTGTATGTGCGTAATATTGTAAAGTAGAGCTAGTAAAAATTGTGATGTTTCTATCTTGCTTCGTATTGTTTTCGCTTTTGTTCCCACTACTGGATTTTACCTTCTCAAGTAATGATCATAATTATTGTTTGCGTCCTTCATTAGCAATAGGCGGCCTTTTTTCATGTTAAAATGACAGCTGTCTGGAAAGATGGCTGTGATTTTTGCATAGCGGGAAGAATTGTAAAATTGTAAATTTCATCCAGAAAAATTTCATCCAGAAAAGAAGCCTCATTGCCCTATTGTTGTACAGTATTAGCCTTTATATAACCATGCACCAAGTTACTTGTGGTAACAACTCTAAGTGATAGGAATTTATTTGGCTTTTATTTACCAAAAATATTTAGCTAGATTTGCCCACTAACCAATCACTAGATTTTTTTTTTCCTTTTTACACCTTTTAACATACCCCACATTTTCTTGTAGATGTGTTGTAGGCTCCAGTTAATACACTGGGGAATATGAACCACATTTTTACATAGATCAGTGAAACAGCCTTATAGCAACCAATCAGATTTATTTTTTATTTTTTAGTAAGGCTGCAATGAAATAAAATGTAATGAAAACTGTAATCTGATTGGTTGCTATAGGGGGCTGCCGCACTGTTCCTTTGCCTTCATTTTGATAACTTTCTTCCACTGTCTTATCAGGATATAAGATTTGGGGTTTAGAAGGGGTGGTGTAGGGGGTTGGGGGGGGGGCAATATCCCCACTGCACTACACTGTACAACTCCACAGGTATGAGGACTGAAAAGGTATTCACAAGTGTCTGATAAAAGAGATTTATTGTGTCGTTATATTTATTAATCATAATAACAACAAGGATTGTATTCTGTTGTTCAGAAGGACCCCGGTAAAACATCGCTGTGGCTGAACATTGATGATAATGTGTAACAAGCTGAAACTATTAATGGTCTACAAGAATGTTGTAGGAATATGATAAAAAGGCTTCTTACCAAGTAATCTGTCTATAAAATGCAAGCCAGCTTGATGTTTTACTTGTTGAACTGTCCTTTTTGTGCCCCAGAAGATTAATCTGAATTAAGGAATGTATGATAGCACATTATTACAGTGAAAGCCCTGCTAACCTGAGAATAAATGCTGCATATTATCTTCTCTCTCAACAAGTGCAGATTAAAAAGACTTTATGTCTTTAAGCAAGTGTTAATATTGCTGCTCCGAAATTGCATGTTGGGTCATATATTCAGACTAGAGGCAATTTACTTGCTTTTAACTAGGTAGTAGTATTTTAAAATTATTACCCAGCAAGCCCACTGTTCTCTAAGGATTTACTTTTTAGGACTTTTTGATAAAACTGGACAAAAGTACATTGATGAATGTGGTCCCTGTTACTAGTAGGATATTTGCTAGATATTAAAAGTCCTGCCACCCATAGAAGCAGTCTGAAATAGGTGAGAACTGAACCCTGAGCAGTGAAACTGATGGTTTACTGGTTTACCTGTATCAGTCAAGGAGGGTTTAATTCAGGGTCTTTAAAGAGGTTCCAATGACTAAGGGAAAAAAAGGTTTGGAGCTTTCTGCTTATTACTAGGAACAGCACCCCGCTTGTTCTTGGGCTGTGTCTAGAATTGCAGCTTATCCAATTTCATGTCAAGAGAGATGCTGCAAAACCAGACAGTCTTGAATTACAGTGGCGCTATTCTTAGGAAAAAAAAAAGCAGACCGTTTTTCCAGGCCTAAGAGTTAGTAAGCTAGACTTCCGACTCCTCACTTTTTTCCACACTCCCACTCCCGACTCCTTCACAAATGGCTCATGTATAATAATTGGTAATACATTTTCTGTAGAAAAATGGTACCATCAAGCTTTTCATCACCATCATGTAAATAATCAGACTTCAGTTGCAGTCAGTACATTTCTTCCAATTCATTGTTCTCATTTTTTAAATTCTGGACATCTTCTTTAACCTGTTGTCCATGTACTTGGCTAAAAAAAATTTGTGTAAAAAAAATGCAGGCAACATGCCCTAACCAAGTTTCAGTGACACCAGGCACAGATTTTTTTGCTGAGTTGCTATTCTTTTGAATGATTGTAGACCATCAACCAGTTAATAGCCTTTATCATGCTGCCATGTCTTAAAGGGTTTATCCAGTGCTACAAAAACATGGCCACTTTCTTCCAGAGACAGCCCCACTCTTGTCTCCAGCTTGGGTGGGGTTTTGCTGCTCAGTTCCATTGAAGTGAATGGAGCTTAGTTGCAAACCACACCTGAACTGGAGACAAGAGTCGTGTTGTCTCTGAAAGAAAGTTGCCATGTTTTTGAAGCAGCGGATAACCCCTTTAAGAAATGTGAACCCTGTTATTCACTGTTTTATAACTAAATAGCCTTTAGTCTGCAGTGAACAAGCCACCTTTAGTTGGGTTAGTAGGCTGCGCTTCTCTATGTCTGGATGATTTTAGCACTCCTATCAATAAAACATATTATAGGGTTTCACATAAAATAATTTTATAATTGAGGACCAGATATTTTTATATTTTAATTACTAAAAAATAATCATTTCATTATTAATAATTAATTCTCCTATATAGAAATGTTTTAATTGGCCTGGAAAAATACTGCTAATATGAAATTTCCAGTATAAAGTACCCCTACAGCATTTTACCACCAATATGTGCCTATAAGAACAACATATTATGAAATGACTTAAGATTTGTAGGATAGCTAAACCTCAGTGATGTTTAACAGCTTAGCTTTCCCATGTGGTTGCATTCACACAAGGATCACCCTTTCTCATAAAGCTTGACAAGTCTTCAAGAAGCACATGATGTGCCCTAACTTGTTTCTCGGCATGACACCATTACAACAAGATCCATAAAATAATTTGAGATGAGCACCCTCAGTAACTGAAGTGCTTTCAAAGTCCTGTGTGGTATAATTGGAAACAGGCAATGGATGACTAGTCAGGCAGTATTCTTGGTTTGTAAACTTTGGCATGAATTTTCAGGGTTATTAAGATTTCATAGTAAAAAGCATTGTGTAAGGGAAAAGTAACACATATGCTTTTATACAATTCACCTTTGCACTTTCAGCGTGGAACACTGAGCCATTCTACATAAAAAGCTAGATGTTTTTAGGTTTGCTAGTCACTAACCTATTACTCATCTGCCAGTAGGCTCTCTTTCATATATATAATTTTTTATTTTCACATCAGTTAACAAATTATTAGTTCAAGGGATAGGAAGAAGGTGGCTGTTAAACAGTAACTGACTGAAAGACAAATTTAACAGAGGGAGGGGATGTGAAGAAGACAGTAATAATTGCATAAAAGTTTTTAATCCCTCCGCTTTGCCAGGTACATAGGTATAAACACCAATATGGCGAAAAGGAAGTAACAAAGCACCTTTGACATGTCATAGAGATATACTGTAAAAAGCAAACAAATAGCCAGCACTCTACGCTTGTTCACACTATGCAGTTTGCACGCTGCAGTTTGCTGGCTAACAGACACAAATAGAAAATAAGGTGTATTTACGGTGTGTATATATATATATATATGGAATATATACGGTGAGTCCTTACACTTGCAGCTTGCTGCAGCAATTTTTTGTATGTCAGAGATGTATCAAAGAAAAGTTTTGATTGAACTGGGTCTGGGTGCTGAAACCCCCTCCCCAATTGCTAAAATTACCAGGGAGAAGTACTAAGCTGAGAACTTCCCTAGCGATCTCTCTCCTCACTGTTTCCTGCAGCAAGGAAAGAGATGGAAAAAGATGTGCTTAGCTGAGCACTTATTCCATTTTTGTTCTAGCGATCAGTGGGGGTCTCCCTACCCACCCAGATCCCAACCAATCTTGTTGAAATGTCTCTATGACATACAAGTTTTTTTTTTTTTAAAAGGTTACAATACTTTAAGAATACCATTTGGTTATTTAACATACGAAATTAGAAGTAATGTCAAATTATTATTTTTTCTTTTGAAATGTGTTTTTAGAAAGTAATGAGTAATGAGATGGGCCGCACAATGAAAGTCAATGGAGCACATCTCTGCACACAGACACAGAGCGTCTCCCTGCTCATTTTAATGATCAGTCAGGGTCTGAACACTCAAACCCTGACCAAAAAAAAATGTTGACATGTCTCTCTAACATTTTGGGTGACACTTTTAAACCTCATTGGCCCAGATTTATCAAAGTGTGTAAAACAGAAACTGGTTTAAACTGCTCAAAGAAACCAATCACAGCTCAGTGTTCAGCCCTGGCAAAATGAAAGCTGAGCTGTGATTGGTTGGCAGTTTTTTTTAGACAATTTGATAAATCTGGAATTTAGGAAGTGTGGCTATACACCTCATGCAGTGCCTGGAATATCATTATGGCTGTAAATTAGCACATTGCAGGTAGCAACAATCAGTGGGTGCTTTGAAATAGTTGCTTTCATTGGCTAATGATGTGTATGTGTACTATAATGCTGTTCAGCTGTACAGACCACCAGGGCAATATGGTCACCAGGGGAGGATGGTTACTTCACAAGCTAAAAGTTCTCCTTAAGGTAGTGCTTGATGCAAACTGAAAAAAAAAACTACTTCTTTTTACACATTTATGTTTATGCCTATCTGTGGGACAGTTCACATGATCTGGGGTTGTTTTCTGGGCCTCTTCCTTTTCTGGCTAAGCTCAGAAAACAGATGGAACATTGGTCCACTTACACATATAACTATAGACTTCAGTGAAAAAAAATGAATGGTTCCTTTTAGTTTGGTGTCTGTCTTTTTTTTTTTTTTTTTTTTTACGGAAATGAAATTTGTGCATGTCACATTTTTCTCCCTTCAAACAACAGAAAGCAAATTGAATAAATGTGAATCGATGTTACCTGAGGCAAATAAATTCCAATTTAAAACAATTAAGATTTAAACAGATTTGTTTCTGTTTTTTTTTTTTTACACCAAAATGGATCAGAGAAGCAGAAAATAGGCAGTGGAGTAAATGTAGACCCAGCCTGATAGTCTCAGTCTTCTATATTTTCAACTTACAATGGCTGCCCTCTAAAATTTGTATTGTACTTTAGGGTATGGCATGAAAAAAATTTGAATATGCTATTATTGTATTCTACTCCTATCACATATGTAAAGTGTTGCTAAATTTCATTTCACACATTCTAGAAGTCAAGTTAAGCTGGTTTTTGAATGACAGTAAATTATTGAGTGCTGATCTTTAGACGTCTACATTGTTTTAAAAGTATAGGGGATTTCTGTAGAGAATTTTTTAAAAAAATGCTTACATGATTGACAAATTGTCACATTATAGAGTATCAATCAAAATGTCTATCCGCTTTCTCTTAAAAGGACAGTCATCGCTGTTGTGGACATTTTTATTGTTATTGAGAAGAACCTAAGTGACAGGTGTTGCATTTTTTCACAAAATACTTCACTTTATTATGGCCCTAGACTGAAATATATAAAATGTATTTTGACAGTTTTCCAGTTCCAGTAAAAACACATTTGATGCTTAGGCAATAAATCTATTTTTTGTGCCCCAAACATTTTTTTCTTTAATTTGACTCTCCAGTTGATCCTGATAAAAGAGCGCATTTATAGCCAGTACTTCTGATCACTACTACGCCTTCCATAAGTGCGGCTTGTTCCTGTTCTCCAGCAGGCACATTTTGTATATGCTTTACACATTCATCTGCACAGTCATAGAATTTCTTCAGTGACAGAGATTTACCATTTACTTGCAGGATTTGCTTTTTACAAAGACTATAAAAATAGTAGTAAATATAACAAGCCAGTAATAAAATGTAAATGGGTTTTCCAGGATTAGAAAAAAAAATGCTTTTTAATTTCCAAACACAGAGCTACTTCTGCCCATGGGCTGTATCTGGAATTGCAGTTCAGCCCTTTTTTAACTTGAATGTAGATGCCCTCCAATAGACACATCCCATAGATAAGGTGCTATTCTTATAGGAGCTAAGCTTTTTTTCTGTAATCCTGCATAAAAATGAACCATGGTAAAATAATTTTTCATATTGATTCATGGAATACCCAACGTTTACTTACCATATTTACATTCCACGTTTTCTGGAATTGACAAGCTACAAGCAGTACAAGCCTTTTTTGTTTTTTTTTTCTCTGCAGAACAAACACAAAATAAAAGAGAAAAAAGAAGAGAGAGGGAACAATTAGAGTTAACGCACATCTTTTACATATACCCAGATATGTGTCAATAAAGAGAAAGATACATATGTGTGACTAAAGAATATAAATGTTATAATATGTAAGCACTTTGCCTTATGGTATTATAACAAAAATAGCTTATATATAGGGTAAATATTCGTTCTGTTGGTTATATAACTTGAAAGCACCCCTATTAATTCACGCGCTTTTTGCAGTATATTAAAATGCCAATTGTAAGCCTTTTTGTAAGTTTGATCACATACTAATCCCAGACACTGGGCCATCACTAGACTGATCTATTCTGTCTATTCTGTATCTATTCCTATCTATTCTATATCTTGAGTTAATATACACAACCCTACAGTAGCCGCTTTCTAAAACTGTCAGTGAGATGAACCACAGCCTCTAACACAAAGCTGCCAAGCTCCAAATGGTTGGTTATTGAAGAAAACAAAAAATGGGGTTTCGTGTCGCATAGCAATATGTGTTTAAAAATGCATGCTGGTGTTCATTTGTTAATCTTGTAAACTGATCATCATTGTACAAAGTGTCTGTAGAAGGGTAATGTAAAAGTTCTGCCACTTCAGCATTTTAACGATATTCAACTCTGTTTTCCTTTCCTAAATTAAGCTGGAATGATCTCAAAAAAGTTAAATTTGTTGATTTTGGAGTAAGTCTGTCCTATTTCTTCCAGAGGGACGGGTTTGTAGTGTGCCCTAAAATGTAAGAAATCTGATAAGCATTGAAACTGGATGTCCTCCAATGCCAGTCCTGAACTTCACAACTAACCTGACCACCTGCATTTGAAGGAACATAGCCAAATCACCGAACACTTCAGTGTGCATCTAGATCTTTTGTGTTTGTAAAAACATAGTTCACATAGCTTGTTTTGAAAACTGCAACATATGTAGATTTTTATGAAATGCAGAAATAGATTTCCCTGCTTAGTAAGATCTTCTTTCTGTTAGGTACTGTGCATTTATATATACTTTCAAGAAAGAGTAGGTGTTAAATGGGGCAATGGGGTCATGATGCCCAAGGCTCAATGATACAAGCCAGCCTGTCTGATTTTAGGGAAAGGGAGGGGAGGGAAAGTGAAGAGGTACGCCAGCTGTCAGCACTTCAGTGGTTCGGGAATGCCTCTTTGCCACTTGACAATAGAGAATAAAAGCATTTTTCTGTGTTATGAAAGCGTACAGATATATGAAAGGTACCGCGTGTGGTTTTGCCCCAACAGTAGGGATGGGAAGACCTTTGGCTACTGGGGGGAAAAAAATGTTTGTGAACCTGGAACCAAATCTGGACCCTATCGAAATCAATGAAAACCCGAATATTTTGGCTCAAAAAGTTAGTCTGTCCCTGGGGGATCAAGTGGAGATGCATAGCATCCGTTCCGTCTGCTGTGCTGAGTGCACTGCCCCAGCAAGTAAGGGGTGGTTAAGTGACTTAACCCCTTCATTGCTGGGTCAGATGCACTGTGCTCAGAACAGCAGATGGAGCACAGTCTGGCTCCCCCCTTAACCTCCTGGGGGACAGACAGTAAGCAGCTATGTGTATAGATGCTTATTGTAAAGAGCAGAACACCTATCAAAATGAAGGATGTTCTGCTCCTGCCTTTTTTCTCTTTTGGTTTTTTTAAATAATTGGTATCTTGAGAACTACATCGGATGTGGTGGACTCCAATTTTATTTTTATTTTTTTAATGCACCTTACAAGCTTAGTAGTGGAAGCTGTCTGGTAGACTCCATCTTTTACTAAGGCGGGGTCAGGGCTTAGCCTGTAAAATGGCTAACACCAACTCCCACATTGTTACCTCTGTACCCACTGCCACAGGGGTATGGCAAAGAGCCAGGTACCTGTAGTCCTGGAGGTTTAAAAAAAAAAAAAAGGCTCCCTGAACTGGGTGGTAGCAAAATAAATGTCCCTTCCTGACCTTGTATTACTAGGCTGCTGCTATTTGTTTTTTTACACACTTAAAAAAAAACCCAAAAAACTGACACCATTTTATTCCGGGACTGCTGGTACCTGACTACTGGTAACTCTTTCTGTGCAGTGGGTACAGGAACAAGAAGGGGGGGGGGGGTCCTGTATACTTATAGTATATAGTTGAGGTCCTATATACCTGTAGTGTTTAGGGGGGCTGTATACCTTAAGTGTGTAGTTGGGGACGTCATGTATATCTGTAGTATATATTTGGGGGTCCTCTATACCTGTAGTGTATAGTTAGGGTGGTCTTGTATAGCTGTAGTGTATAGTTGGGGGTGGTCTTGTGTACCTGTAGTGTATAATTAGGGGGGTTCTGTATACTTGCAGTGTATAGTTGTGGGGTCCTGTATACCTGGAGTGTATAGTGTAGGAAGGTCCTGTATACCTGTGTATACAATCGCGGCTGAGCTTCGGATGACGCTGCAGAGGGCGGCCAGCACTCGGGAAGATCCGCTGGCCGCCCGAAGAAGACGTCACTGTTGAGGATCGGAGACCGTGGTCGGCACGTGACAGGTATGTATAGCGCACCACACTTCCGGGTACACGGGTGGGGGGGGGGTGGGACACGGGGAAGGGGGCCATTCACAGACATAACATACATTACAAAGTTGTATAACTTTGTAATGTGTGTTATTCTGTGAATAATTTTTTAGCGCCGGACAACCCCTTTAAAGATGATGCTTTATTTCAGGTGCAGAACCAACAATAGGTGCAACTCCTCAATGTGAGCTGAGTCGAATTTCATGACTTGCACCTCTTCCAGCTCCATCTCTAGAGTTTACCTTTTTTTCACCTTTCACATTTTAGTCACATTTAAAATAATTTTTGTGCATTTCCCCCAACAGAGTTTTTAAGTATTATCCTTACACAGCCTACAATTTTGGACATCATCTACTATATTATTATTTATGTAAAAAAAAAAATTGTCATTTAAGCCTTAGGCTTTTAGACCGTCATGTCTATAAATCAAGAGAAACCAGTATTCATTCAGATGTGTCCTATCTATAATCATAGGCACATCCTAATATTGATGCTGGGCTATAGCTTTTACACAACACCCTCATTTTAGAATAGTAGAATTTTAAATAGTAATGGAAAAAAATATTAATGAGTTTCCAATTGTTTTCTTTTCCTGGGGGAACAGTTTCCATGTTTCTCTCCCTTTCTATTATATGATAGTAATATCTATATTTATACCTACAGTTTAGAAGCAGGTGTCTATATTTGTCACTGTAGCTAAAATTACATATATTTCCAGCCATTGGCGATCTTTAACTCTTGCTTATTGAGATATATTTAGTCCCATTTCAAGCACTTGCTTTTAAATTGTCTATTTTGCTGTAAGCACATACTCCATACAAACAGCAGTGACTTTTGTCTCACTCTGGAGCTGCGCCAAGCTATTTAAAGAAAAAAAGTGACAGCTGGGATATTATATTGAGCTGCTTATATTCAATGCTATATGGCTGCTTTGTTTTGTGTAGATTGTGTTTTGACTTGCATGTTCCTGACAGCCATTGAAGCATTAACCTTTTTATTGGGCTTGGAACATGCCTGCAAGAGGTTGACCCTACAAAGCTATAGAGCTGTCACACACATTGTTCTCTAGCACTGTGTCTGCAGCAGTCTTTTATCATGAGGTTTCATTTTGAGAATTTGTTTCTTCAGTAAATCAATCAAATTTTGTACCTGGTTGTTTTGTTGTAAAGTACCTGAAAATGACCTGATTGTTAAGTTGAATGAATGGCATGCATAACCATGTGGTCATCTTTGGTCTAGCAGAATATTGAAAGCTTTAAATGATTACCTTTTTGTAATATTATAATAATCTTTTTTATTAAAGGGGTTATCCAGCGCTACAAAAACATGGCCACTTTTCCCCCTACTGTTGTCTCCAGTTCAGGTGTGGTTTACAATCAAGCTCCATTTACTTCAATGGACCTGAGTTTTAAAACCCCGCTCAAACTGGAGACAACAGTAGGGGGAAAGTGGCCATGTTTTTGTAGTGTTGTATAACCCCTTAACGACAAAGGGCGTGTATTTACGCCCTTTGCCGGTAAGGGGCTTCAGAACGGGACCGCGCGGCGACCCCGCTCTGAACCGCCGCGATCCTGGGTGCCACATGCAGCCCGGGACCGCGGCTGTTAGCGGGCACGGTCCAATCGCTGTGCCCGCTAATCAGGTAATCGTCGGCAGCTGTCAAAGTTGACAGCTGCCTCCGATTACTGGCTGCAGCACTTCCCTGGTGTCTAGTGGGTGAGATCGCTCCTCCAGGACGTTGTCCCAGAGACGCGATCTCTGTACCTGATGCCGGCCGGGGACCTCTCCAAGATGTCGCCGTCCCCGGCTCGGCACTCGTTTGTTTTCGGCTGCAGCAGCCGAAAGCAAACGAGTGCCGATCTCATTGATCTTTGCTGTATATCTATACAGCAAAGATCTCTATGAGAGATCAGAGTGTATATACTAGAAGTCCCCCAGGGGGGCTTCTAGTATATGTGTAAAAAAAATAAATAAAGTGGTGTTGTCAATAAAAAGCCCCCTCCCCTAATAAAAGTCTGAATCACTCCCCTTTTCCCAGGTTATAAATAAAAATGTAAAAATAAATAAACATGTTTGGTATCGCCGCGTGCGTAATCGCCCGAACTATTAATTAATCACATTCCTGATCTCGCACGGTAAACGGAGTAAGCGCAAAAAAATCCCAAAGTGCAAAATTGCGCATTTTTGGTCGCATCAAATCCAGAAAAAATTGTAATAAAAAGTGATTAAAAAGTTGCATATGCGCAATCAAGGTACCGGTAGAAAGAACACATCATGGCGCAAAAAATGGTAAACTTCTGGAGAAGTTTTCAGGAAAATTTCAAGTTTTAATTTTATTAGGGACCAGTTCAGTTCTGAAGTGGATTTGTGAGGCCTGTATGTTAGTTACCCCCATAAATCTCTCCACTGTAAAAACTGCACCCCTCAAAGTATTCAAAGTAACATTTCATAAGTTTATTATCCCTTTAGGTATTTCGCAGAAATGTAAGCAAGTTGGAGGAGAAATTTTCAGTTTTTTTTTTTTTTTTTCAGATATTCCATTTTAATCAATTTTTTCCTCTAACACAGCAAATACTAACTGAGAAATACCACTCACTATTTATTCCCCTTCTTCCAATGTTTCTAGAAATCCTCCATATGTGGCCACAGTGCATCACCTGACTCAACCACAGGCCTCAGACATGAGAGAGAACTGTTGAATTTTCGGGCCTTTTTTTTATTTCAGTTTTTTTTGTTTTAGCCATTATACCATGTCACAGAGGCCTTGCAGTGCCAAATATTTGTGTAAGACAAATGATATTTCCATCTTTACCATTCTGAGGGACATGTGACACCCTGATAATTTTTTATTTAATTTTTTATGAGGTGGTATGAATAAAAAACACAATTTAGCAGCTGTTTTTCATCATTTTTTTGTACACCATTTACTAAACGTTACATATGACGTGTTATCGTTAGTTGTCAGGTTGGTACTATTACAGTCAAAAGAATATAAAACAGCGCTCCATAGCACAGATCAAACAGAATAGAAAATGATCAAAAGGCTCTCACCTGATGGTGTTGTGCAAAGGGAGGCACAACACTCAACAAACGCATGTAGCAGGACCGCGGCCACTCCCCAGGTACCACCATACAAGATGGATCACATTGCAGACAAAACACCTCCACTCAACAAGGGGTTGTACGGGTGCAGGTCCAATGGAGACACAATGATAGTAGCTATAAAATTTATTGTAAAAACCATTAAATGGCGACACAACACGTTTCTAAACCGATCTGGTTTCAAGTGTCATCTGCTTAATGTAATCTGGTATGATTACAGTGATATCCATATTATATAGCTTTTGTTATAGTTTATGGCATTTATACTATAAAAACTGTTTATGTCTTGCCTAATTTAAGAGCAGTAATATTTTAATTTGTTTGCCAGTGGAATTATGTAAGGGCTTTTTTTTTTGCGGCATAAGCTGACATTTTTAGCGGTACACCTTTTGGGTACATGTTATGTTTTGATTTTCTTTTTTTTTCTATACAGTATTTTTTTTAGGGTGCGTGTTGAAAACAAAAAGTCATTTTGGTTAGTTTTTTATTTTTTTATGAAATTAATGGGGCTGTATAATTAATGTAACAGGTTAATAGACGGGGTCATTACGGATGCGGAGATACCAAATATATGTATCTCATTTATAGGGGATCATTTATAAAGGGGGATGGGGAATGTGTATATTTATATTATATTATATATTTATTTATTTATTTATATATCTCCTATCACCTTAAAATTTGAGGTAATTCCCCCTTTGTACTCTTTATCAGGTTAAGATACCTGAAGATCCTTGGATTTCCAGATTCATAAAAGCTGCAGAAAGTATCAGACACAACTTGGGGACATGGGGAGAGAATAAAAATCTATGTATTTAGATTGCAGGTCCTAATACATGGAGGAAAGCTTCCAAAAGCTACATATCTAAGCGGGTCAGGTTAGCTACCTCAGAGGCTTAAGAAAATAAAAGTAAATCTCCTCCTCTTCAAGTCAAGGAACATTATACAGTACCAGGTCAGTCTTTTCTTCCTGGGTCAAGAGAACTTAAAGGGAACCTGTCACCCCCCGTGCCGGGGTGACAGGCTCCCGACCCCCCGCTAGATCCCCCTATATTTACCTGATCGCGCTGGGTGGCGCTTCTTAATCCGGTCCGGTGACGGAGATTTCAGCGCCCGAAGCCCGGCACGCGCGCTCCTGAGATAAGTCCGATGCTCATAGAGAATGAATGGAGCGTCGGACTCACCATTCATTCTCTATAGGCATCGGACTCATCTCAGGAGCGCGCGCGCCGGGCTTCGGGCGCTGAAATCTCCGTCACCGGACCGGATTAAGAAGCGCCACCCAGCGCGATCAGGTAAATATAGGGGGCTCTAGCGGGGGTTCGGGAGCCTGTTACCCCGGCACAGGGGGTGAAAGGTCCTCTTTAAGCTAAATGTTTAGTGCTGCTACCTCGAAAAAAAATCTGCACCTCTGTCAGACATTACACATTTAGGTGTACTAGCTAATAAGGAAATGGTTAGTGGCTGCAAGGTGTCCATCCCTAAAAAATCTTTGGTAGGCCGGGTTTACATATATCTGGCGCAGCGGCGGCGTTTCCCTCCGGTGCAGGAAGAAAGCGCCGGAGGAAACACATCTTTGAACTAATCCTATTATTTTCAATGGGACAGTTCAAAACATGCGGCGTGCAATTAGTGCCTGCCGCATCGCAGGATCGGTGGTGCGGCAGAACTGATCTTGCAGCGTCCTGACGTACCGCTGGTCCGGTGATGCGGCTGCCGCATCCTTCGAAGTCTGTGGAGCGCTGGAGGCCCTGCTGGTGCCGGCGCATGCATTTATGCACCGTCCGGCTTTTGCCTCTGGCGCTTCAAGTAAAGGTTTCCCCAGCCCCCCCCATTAACCCCTGTGACCCCAGCTCTGCAGCACAGTGGCCCCTGGCAGGAGGGGCACACTCTATAGGAGATGTCCCCGTGTGCTGCTGCCCCCAGTAGAGGACTCCGATCCGAGTTGTCACCCCCTCCCCCCTATAGTAGTTCACCTGCTCTGATGCTGCCTGTAGCAGCTGACTCTATAGTAGATGGCCCCCTGTGAGGTGTACTCCTAATGTAGACCATCTACTTTAGGGGTACACCTCACAGGGGGCCATCTACTCCTTTACTGCTGCCCCCTAAAAAATAGATAGCCCTTGTGTGTAAAGAAAAAAATGATCACAACTGATGCAATTAACTTATGGCAACTGATTGCATCTGATGCCAACTGATGGTTTTTATTGAAAAAAAGGATAGAAAACCTGATGACAACTGATGCCTTTTTGGCATCAGTTGTTACATCAGTTGTGGTCAGTTTTTTCCCCAAAAACGGTAACACATGCATCTGACATATGTAAACCCAGCCGTACGTTCTTAGAGGTGCTGTCGTGGAGATGACATGGGAAATTTGGAATTATACTCACCATAATTCAATTTCTAGGAAGTCTCCACGACATCACTCCTTGATATTGTGATTGGTGGCAATGTGTACACATTCTGAAAGGAGGAAGGGGTGCTTTTTTTTGTAACTTCTCGGTGTTCCTGCTCCTGTCCCAATCAGGAGTGCACTCATGGGGATTTCCTAGGAATCGCTATCGGTCATTATAATTTGCCGCTTTCTTGGGTCAGGTGATCACGTAAGCCAGTTATAGTAAATAAATTCAGAAAACCCAGCTGTGCTAGATTGAAACAAAGTTTCTAGATTGAAGATTTTTTTTCTTTAGTTTTTTTTTTGGACCATAATATGTAGAATTCATGAATAAAAATGCATTCAAAGGCATCATGCAACTAAAAAAACATGTCTGCTTCAATGGAGCTGAAATGTGATACCACACATGACCTGAGCACTGGTGTGGTGCTGTTTTTTTTCTAATTATGGACAATTAATTTAAAGAGCTAAATCTATATAGTCCAGAACAAAGGAGGGAAAGGGTAGACCTGATTGAAGCCTTTTATTTATTTATGTATTTATTTATTTTAAAGATGTGAATACTAGAACAAGAGGGCACAATCTGAGGTTAGTTGTGAAAAAGATCAGGAGCAACCCAAGAAAATATTACTTTACTCAAAGACTATGTGCAACAACCAACGGGTCGCTGTAAAAAAGTGTCTTGGCAGTCGACTGGTAAGAGGTTAAATTATACCTAGGATAAGCATTGATCTATCCTAAAATCTAAATAAAGAAGTTGATATAAGGACAGACCAAATGACCTAGGTAGTTTTTTTTTCGGCCAGCAATCTTCTGTTTCTATGTAATACAAATTTATTTTTACTACTTGTAAAAAAAAATAATAAAAAAAATATGTTGGTACTATTTAAAACACAATTTTCTACTTGCCATTAAATTATAAAAGGGTCCACAGAAGTTAAATGTCAAATTGTAGCAGTCACATTTTCTTTCTGATGAAAGGCTGATTCTTGGTAGTACTGTATGTCTCCCCATTTTGCTTGACTGTAAACCCTAGTAGTCTGTTCAAAGTCTTGTGTTGCCCAAGGTGACAAGCTCAAGTACTTGTGGTTTTAAGCCATCTTTTTCGTTGCCTTCACATACAATGTAAGTGTAACCAAACAAATGTTGTTTTCCTAAGTCTGGCAGTAGAGGTTGGAATACATTCCAAAGAAAAATGAGGAGTGCTCCTAAGCTGAACCAGGTTAAATATATCCAAGAACGGCATTGCATTTCATAACATTATAAAATGTGGATTTGGTTGATTTATTAGTCTTGTTAGTTCTGTACTGCTTTTGAGAGAAATGCCTAATTGTTAGCAGACTGGATGTTTGTGTGCGTCTGTGTGTGTGTGTGTGTGCGCACGGCTGGCATGGGAGTAGCAGATCATTAACCTCTTGTTTCTTTACGTTACTCAAAATAAGGTGAACATTCAATCCCATTAAACAAGTTTTTGGATTTATCATGTTGGACAGCTGGAACACAAGTTTGACTTGATTCTCCCCTTTCTTTTTGATTTTGTTCCTTCTTACATTTTTATAAATTAGGGATCCTGTATTGGTTAGTAAGGGTAGTAGATACTCACATTAGGCTTTGGTGAGTGCTAACCAAGCTTTTAAGATTGATGACCTCACCTCACAGGATAGTCTATAAATGTTAGATAGATTGTCCTTGATCAGCTGTTTGAAGGGTCCACAATGTGTGAGTGCTGTATGCTTTCCTGTATTTGTCCTGTATTTCATAGGGGCTATGCTAAGTATCGCAGCTGTGTTCCGTTCCCCTGACTGCTTCAATGTCTGTATCAGGAGTACAGATGAGCGAAGTTTCCCAGGACTGGATCCATCTTTTCCCAGCACCTGGGAGGAGCGGCACGGAGCGGAGCAGACTTTAAAGCTCCGCAGCCAGATAAGTAGAATGCCAATAGGAATGAACCGAATCGCTCATCTCTAATGTGGAGCATCCCCAGAGCACACGAGCCCTTCACTTATATGCAGAGATTTGAAAATGTGTTTTCACATGTACACGGTTTACAGCACGTTTAAAGGGAATCTGTCAGCTCCAATAGAGCTTCCCAGCTTGTATTGAATATTCATTGCGCTCACCTGGTCAGTGTAGTGCGTGCACGCTCCCACGGCGATTCGCGCATGCGCCGTAGTGCGTCAGAATGGCGCAGACGCACTGAGGGCCAAAGCCTATGTCCTCAATGGCTTCGCTCAGTGCCGCTCCGACGCACTACGGTGCATGCACGAATCGCCGCGGGAGCGTGCACGCACTACACTGACCTGGTGAGCGCAATGAATATTCAATACAAGCTGGGAGGGGGAGTGGTGAGGCGGGCCAAAGTGCGGCACGAAGCCATCACCACTCCCCCTTCATAGGAGCTGACAGATTCCCTTTAAAGGGGTTGTCCGGCGCTAAAAAATTATTCACAGAATAACACACATTACAAAGTTATACAACTTTGTAATGTGTGTTATGTCTGTGAATGGCCCCGTGGCCACGTCGTCAGCTGCTCAGCTGCGATTGGCTGAGCACAGTTATGCTCAGCCAATCGCGGCTGAGCTTCGGATGACGCTGCAGAGGGCGGCCGGCACTCGGGAAGATCCGCCGGCCGCCCGAAGAAGACGTCACTGCTGAGGATCGGAGACCGTGGTCGGCACGTGACAGGTATGTATAGCGCACCACACTTCCGGGTACACGGGCCGGCACCAGGTTTTGGTGGGCCCTTGGGCGACAGAGCCTCAGCGGGCCCCTTTGTATAGCAAATCATGTGGCATCATGTTGTATAACTTTGTAATGTGTGTTATTCTGTGAATAATTTTTTAGCGCCGGACAACCCCTTTAATGCTGCATGGTTTTAACTTCTGCTTGTTGTGCTTTAAACAAAAAATAAAACATGCAGCTGGAAACATGGTACGTGTGAATGTACAGTTAGAGCGATATACTTCTTGTGCTACGTTATATTGAGGGGAATGTGAAAAATGTTGGTAAGGTGGTTACTGAGATAAGTCAGGCCGCCATCCATATTCAGGTATATAGACGAGTGAATAATTCACATATCTTTCACCCCTTAGAATCAGTATATCAGTAAACTACATAATATATTGCTGACCACACAGACGACTGACAATATGTATTGTTCAGCATGCGGTTTATGGAGAATTGAGGAATGCAGTCAGTCTTGGCACTTGAATCTGTGAGATGGGATTTAGGTTAATATCAAGATAGATTATACTTGTACTGTGTGAACAACTGTGTCTAAATGATTCCACACAGGGTGGGAGATGCCAGAAGGTTCCATGTCACATACTCATGACAGGCTTAAGCAGGGCAAATTCAGCATTTTAAACAGTGAAATATAGAGCTTGTGCCCCGCTTATCTGTTCATACAATAGTATTGCCTGTTGTCACCCTTAATGTAAATGGTAGTTAAACAGGAAATAATTCCCAGGTTAGGCCTGTTTAAATTATGGCAATTTGTAGTAAACTGTCACGGTTGACATGGTGGCTGCTGCTTTAGTGCCCACTTTGCCCAATATAGAGCCATTAATGTAGTTATGGAGTAGGAGGTAAGACATCTTTGTTAGGGCCACAGTGGCTTGCAGAAGTATTCACTCCCTTTTTGGCTTTTTACCTATTTTGTTTAATTAAAACCTGTTGTTTAAAAGTTTTTTTTATCTGAATTGTGTGTTATGCATCTGCACAAAATAGTCACCAAAAAGTTGGTGAAGTGAAGAGGGAAAAATAGATTAAAAAATTTGAATGTCTCGAAAAAGTTCTCTTGCAACCGATTTCCTTCAGTCAAATGTTTAGTGAAATGAAGTCTTCCTGTGTGCAGTCTATCTGTCACATGGTCTGTCAGTATATACACCCCTTATCTGAAAGGCCCCAGAGGCTGCAGCACTATTAAGCTAGAGACACCACTAACCAAACAACACCATGAAGACCAAGGAGATCTCCAAATAAATCAGGGACAATTTGTTAAGAAGCGCTATTAAGGATTGGATTATAGTTATAAAAAAAATGTCCAAATCTCTTATGATCCCCAGGAGGCACCATCAAATCCATTACCATCAAATGGAAAAAACATAATACCACAATAAACCTGCTAAGTGATGGCCACCGTCAAAACTCTCAGATTGGGCAAGGAGGGCATTAGGCAGCAAAGAGACCAAAGTTAACCCTGAAGGAGCTATGGAGTTTCCAAGCAAAGACTTAAGTATTTGTCGTTTTGACTACTATAAGCCTTACACTGCATAGAGCTGGACATTATAAAAGAGTGGCTGAAAAAAAAGCCTTTACTTAGAGCCAAAAAAAGGAAGGCTTGTTTCGAGTTTGCCAAAAGGCATTTGATAGACTTAAATGTATGGGCTAAACCGACACATCTCATCACTCCAACAACACCATTCCCACAGTAAAACTTGGTGGTGGCAGAATCATGGGATGTTTTTTCAGCAGCAGGAACTGGGAAACTGGTCCATGTTGAGGGGAAGATGGATGGTAGTAAATACAGGGATATTCTTGAGCAAAACCAGTTTTGGTCTAAGGGTATGTTCCCAATGACTCAAGCTCAGTCCGCCATCCATCAAAAGAATTGAAATGTCAATTCTTTGGGCAGATGACCGATTGAGCTTTAGAAATGCATTGGGTCAACGGGACAGGTGGAATTTGAAGCAGAGGCCGCACTTATTCCGTATTGTGAGCATACCCTTACAGTGATTTGAGACTGGGACAAAGGTTCACCTTCCAACAGGACAATGGCCCAAGACATACTGCTTAAGCAACACTTTAGTGCTTTAAGGGGAAATGTATAAATGTATTGGAATGGGCCTAGTCATAGTCCAGACCTTAATCCAATTGAGCATCAGTGACCTGACATGAAAATTGCTGGAAACAATCTAACTTAAAGGAGCTGGAGCAGTTTTGCCTTGAGAAATGGGCAAAAACCCCAGTAGCAAGATGTGGAAAGCTGAAAGAGACTTATCTGAAGCAACTTACAGTAGGAAATGCCGCAAAAGCTGGCTCTAGGAGGGGTACTGACTATAGGGAGGGGGTGAATAGTTATGTACACTGAAGTTTTCTGTTATTTCTTGTATGCTTCACTATAAAAAGAAAAAATGTTTAAAGTCGTCATTAAGAACAGCAAAAACATGGCAAAAGTGCTGCCGTTCATTGCTATTACACATAGCGATGTGCCGCTGGTGGCCATTGATTTTAGGTCTGGGCCTAAAGAAAGGATCAGCCAATGATCATTTCATTGACTGATCATTCTCTCTATTACACTGAGCAATAATTGGCCAAATCGGGCTGATTCTGCCGATTATCACTCTGTGTAATAGGGCCCTAGACTGTGTAGGTTTTCCACTCAGTCATTCAATGCAAAAGTCATCAATGTATACACCACGTGTGGCCAAACCCTTGCTGATTCTTTGAACAGTTGATCTTGTTATTTATGGCGCTTTATTAAAACACCTGAACTAGGTGAGCCAAGAATATTTCTCAGAACTTGGCCATCTCAGGCTAGGAATATTAGGTAATGATGTCAGCGTTCACTGAACTTCTATGGGAATACAGTGTTCTGCACTAGAAATAGAAAGGGAGGGGGCTGCAAAACATATTTAAGGTAAAATACCAGAGTCATTATAGCCAGACATGACAGCATGCTGCTGGATTGTTACATAAAATCTGGCATGCTGTGGACCTAGTGACAATAAGGTAATTGTTAGGAGCTGCTAAGCTGAGAAATTACCCTGCCTGGTTTCAAGAACTAAAGCTGCAGTTGTGAAAGACAATGTTATTTTCTAGTTCAGTGGCTTTTCCTCAAGACCAACCAAAAGGTGGTATGGTATGTTTATTTTTGTAGCTTTGACACATACACTATAACACTTCAGCTAAAATAATTCTATGACTTACTGTTTCCTCAATGGTCAATGCACTGATTGGCTGAAGAGGGGAGTCGGGAATTTCAAACTGCTCCCCTTCAGCCAATCAGTGCTGCCGTGCATTGATTGGCTGAAGAGGGGAGTCGGGAATTTCAAACGGCTCCCTTTCAGCCAATCAGTGCTGCCTTGCATTGATTGGCTGAAGAGGGAAACCAGGAATTTCAAACGGCTCCCCTTCAGCCAATCAGTGCTGAAGAGGAGCACTGATTGGCTGAAGAGGAGCAGTTTGAAATTCCTGGCTCATCTCTTCAGCCAATCAATGCGCTGAAGAGGGGAGCCGGGGATGTCGGAAGACCTGCTGCGCGGAGCAGTTAACGTATGCTCTTGGGCGCGGCGGTGGGGGCGATCAGCGCGGGGGGGGGGGGGCGATCGGAGCGGCAGCGGGGGAGGGTGATCAGAGCGGCGGCGGCGGGGGGGGCAATCGGAGCGGTGGAGGTTGCGATCGGGGCGGTGCAGGGGGCTGTGGTTGAGCGGGGGGGCGGGCTGCGGGCGCGCGATCGCAAAACTATCGCAAAACGATTTTTCCGTACGACATATCGTACCGTCTATCGTTATAAAAAAAAAATCGTTACTTCGAAATCGTTAATCGTACGATCGGGCCAATAATCGCCTCGTGTAAACTTAGCATAAGGCTGGGTTCACATTACGTATATTTCAGTCAGTATTGTGGTCCTCATATTGCAACCAAAACCAGGAGTGGATTAAAAACACAGAAAGGCTCTGTTCACACAATGGTGAAATTGAGTGCATGGCCGCCATATAACAGTAAATAACTGCCATTATTTCAATATAACAGCCGTTGTTCTAAAATAACAGCAAATATTTGCCATTAAATGGCGGCCATCCACTCAATTTCAACATTGTGTGAACAGATCCTTTCTGTGTTTTTAATCCACTCCTGGTTTTGGTTGCAATATGAGGACCACAATACTGACTGAAATATACGTAGTGTGAACCCAGCCCCAGGTAGTACAATGAAAAGATGTGAGGTGCCAAGTGGCACAATTAGGTTTTTCAGCATGCTGTACTTAACCGTTTCCTTTTTTAATTCCCGCTATGTCCAGTGCTGCTCTGTAATAGTTTAAAGTTCATTTTGGGCTCTATGCATCATAGAGCAAAGAAGAATGTCTGAAGGCTGTTCTCCTCACCTGGTGTTTGAAGCCCTGGGGTCCTAAAAGATTCTCCTTAATGAAAATCACTATATGATCTCTTTATAAACTCATTTATTGCTTGTTATGTTATAATGTTTTATTATAGATGGATTTTACTGACCCAGGACAAAGTTTGCTCCTCTAGCTTAGTATCTAAATACATTGGACAAGGGTTGTGGATATTCCCCCTTGTTTCACCAGTGACCCATGTGTATTTTTTTTTTTTTTGAATGGGGATTTAAATGGAATAATGCCTTATCAGCACCTAGCACTTTTTCGTGCCATTATACGTCTGTCATAGAGTACAGTACAGGGCCCACTCCTTAGTTGCTAGCAAATAAGACAGTGCCTAGCAACTACTGAATGATGATAATATTTCTTTTTTTTGCTTCTTCTTTAGTATTAGTTCTATAGTGCTTATTTGGGACTGTTTATTGTAGCTTTGCAGTGAAACAGTTCTCTTATTGCTATTTTTTGGTATAGAGGCTTTTTGTCTTTGATTCTTAAGTGCATTTCCTTTTAATCAGTCCTTTAGCATAAAATCATCTATTGATGTTATTATTGGGGAGACGTGGAACATTTAAAAGGGGGAAAAGACCAGTTTTATGTCATGAACAAGTTGGGTATACAGAAAGGTAATTGTTCTGTATAAACAACCTGTACATTATGCTGCAGAATTGTTTAAATTGCAGAAAGAACTTTGATCAATGTAAATTTCTTCTCCAGCTAAATGGGCTATTAATTTAACTTTAATTAGCTATGTAATAATCTCTTTGGTCCTAATCTATACAACTCTGTGAACATAAACTTGTAAACCACAGAACTGTTGCTTGATTCCACTCATGTTACTTCAATGTTGACATAGCATCCTGTACACAATGTCTGCGATTCCTTCCTGCTGCTGATATTTGCATATGTTGGTTTATGTTCACGTAGTCATACCTAGAATATCCAAGGATTAGGCAATATTTACTTCATGTTTGATGATGTTCAAAGGCTTGGAATACCCTACTTTATAATGTACAAGGACAATTGCCCAATTGTTTTCACATCCACTGACATATAAAATTTTTTGTAGCAAAGCAGAGTAACTCTGTTCACAATTCAAGGAGTTTAAAGTTTATCTTTCGTTCAAATCAACTTTCAGAAAGTTATATAGATTTGTAATTTACTTCTATTTAACCTCCAGTCTTCTAGTAGTTATCAGCGGCTGTATATCCTGCAGGAAGTGGTGTATTATTTCCAGTCTGAGACAGTGCTCTCTGCTGCCACCCTGATCAATTTAAACTTGTGACATGTCCATGTGATGATCTTAAATTCAACATATCAATTTCGCCATATAACAGATCAGTCATGTTCGGCATCTGGTGACTGTAGGTGGATGCAGCTCTAAGGCTGCCTGGAGAACAGCCTATGGCTGCATCCATGTTTTCAAATACTTTCTAGGGCTGCATCGAACTTTTTTAGCAACCGTTAATAAGGTGTAGGCTGCGTGATTCGAGTGCACTACCTGGTATAGCATCCTACTAACCGGTAAATTGTAAACAGATAAAGGTGGTAGGCTCCGTAGAATGCGCCTTATATATGTTTTATTATAGTTAGAAACACTAATATATAAAGGTTGCGCAATAGTGAGCAACCTTTCTATAATCGCAGCTGGAATATGAATTATATACATATTGAGATTAATAGAACAGCTTGCAAGGGCCCTGCAAACACTGATAATAGGAAATGAACTATATATATATATATATATCTCATATCATATACCACTCAACATTTTGTATGATTCTATTTTTTATATTTTACACCTTATCCAATATTTTGTTACTGTATCCCATTATTCCTTTTTACTCCTTAGGCCCCGTTCTCACTATGGAATCGGCGCCAAAATTCCAGGCGGAACTCGGTGCCGACTCCTTCCTTGTATCAATTACAATGGGAGAGCATGCGTGCCTCTCCGCTCAAAGAATTGACGTGTCAGTTCTTTCAACAGAGAGGCACGGAAAGCAGAGGCGTGCATACTCTACCATTGTAATTGATAGAAGGCAGGAGTTGGCGCCGAGTCTGCCCCGATTTCATAGTGTCAACTTTTTTTGTGATGACCAATATCAGCTTATATGTAGTTTCTGGTCACAGTAGAAAAGTTTTCTTCTCTCTAGTTATTTATCAGGTAACAAAATGTTGTCATGTGTCCACAATGTATCATATACATAACTAAGAACTCCTAGTAAACCAATCATGCCATCTATTACTTTGGCAAACCCTACAAATTACACAGCAGAGTCTTGAAAGGTGATAAAAAAAAATCTACAGAACAAGAAAAGTACACATGTATGGTTGAGTGACTGCTCCGTAATAATTAAGAACTTCCCAATACAATTACACAACTGTAAAATATGCAAGTCCAGATTAGAGCCTTGGCTTCATGTGTCTTCATGTGCCAATGAAGAAAAGAGAGGGGCTTAGAGTTTGGTACTAGCTATTGTATGTCTATCTACAAGGAAATGGCTGTGCTTTGCCACAGCGCTTTAAGACAACATTCTTTTCAAATGATCTAATATTGGGCGATTAAGAATCCATCACCCAGGGTGTGTGGTTGGAGAGGTCAGAGAAAGCAGTCGTATTGTCACATGCTTTACAATATTGCTGACTAGTTGGCGAACTATGTACTTGGGTAAAGGCCAAGACATAAGTTATCCCACCTTAGTTCTGACAAAACTAATAAAAAGCACTCATACTGAATGTATAGTATGCACAGAACTTTACAACAATTTACTTACACAAAATCTATGACATATCATTGTAACTATATGCATTATTTTACGTTGATTTACAGGACTGTCCCCCCTTATAGTACATGAAGCAAGGGACTGGTTATCTGGACATTTTTTTTTTTTTTTTTAAATCTCCTGCAGTCTTTTTCTGTGTGTCAATGACAGAAAATTGTCGGTAAAATGTAAATGAGAGGACATGCTGCTGTTAAGAAAAAACAACGTTGGGCAGATTTATTAAAATTGTCTAATACTTGTGTATTGAGAACTGAGAACTTGTGTATTGGGACTAGACAAAGAACGCACCTTGTGTTTGGTTGATAAATTTGGTGTATTTTAAGACACTTTTGCCTAACTTTACATCAGCTATCCATTGGTGTATTTATTTATCTAGCATATTGGTGCTTGCTTGCAGCACGGGTCAGGACTTCTAATTCCAGGGCTGTGGAGTCGGTAAGCCGCAGCTCCGACTCAGATTCCTGAATTTTATCAGGACCGACTCCGACTTCCGACTCCTGCTCCTTCATAAATGGCCAGTCATATACCAGGGGAGTTATTTATCACACTGGCCCAGCAGCTTCTCCCTAATGTCCTACATGATCCTGGGGCAATTTCTCCAGGAATATGGAAAGATATAAAGCAGCTTCTCCTGTGTGTGCAGTGGATGCAGCCAGTCTCCAGCCTCTATGTCCTGAACAACTCACAACTAGACTAGAAGGAGCAGGTGGTCTTTTAGTTTCTAAAAGTTTAGTTTCTAGTTTCTAACTTTCACCATACACACAGAAACACTGCTAACAATGCCAGATACCTGTAATATAGAGGTCAGCCATAGTGATATAGAGGGGGGGGGGGGGGTCACACATAGTGATAGAGAGGGGTCACACATAGTGATATACAGGGGTCGTCAGACATAGTGATATAGAGGGGTCACTGTGGGTGTGGGGCACGCCATAGCGCGCACACACACACACAACCTGCTGCAGCCATAGCATACACACACAGCCTGCTGCAGCCATAGCACGCATACACACAGCCTGCTGCAGCCATAGCACACAAACACACACATACACAGCCTGCTGCAGCCATAGCATACACACACAGCCTGCTGCAGCCATAGCATACACACCCAGCCTGCTGCAGCCATAGCATACACACACACACAGCCTGCTGCAGCCATAGCATACACACACACAGCCTGCTGCAGCCATAGCAAACACACACACAGCCTGCTGCAGCCATAGCACACATACACACAGCCTGCTGCAGCCATAGCACACATACACACAGCCTGATGCAGCCATAACATACACACACACATAGCCTGCTGCATCCATAGCACACATACACACAGCCTGCTGCAGCCATAGTACACACACACACACACACACACAGCCTGCTGCAGCAATAGCACACACACACACACACAGCCTGCTGCAGCCATAGCATACACATACACAGCCTGCTGCAGCCATAGCGCGCGCACACACACACACACACACACACACACACACACACACACACACACACAGCCTGCTGCAGCCATAGCATACACACACACACAGCCTGCTGCAGCCATAGAACACACCACATTGAGGACAGAGGTTACTGCTACACTACTTATGGCTTCTCCTCCTCCTCTATATTACACAGGATATCTTTATATTACACTGCTGCTTATATTCAGTCATCCAGCATCCAGAAAAAGAACAGCACAGATCTCCCCCCACACAATGGACTCTTCCAGCTCAGAAACAAACTGCCAAATAGTGACTGACAACTTTTCCCCGACCACCCTTATGTAATAGGGCCAGTGTCCTATTAGAATGTTGCTCATAATATATATTGATGAGCAAAACTTATAAAATTCATATTATAACTCAATTCTAAATTGTTCTAAGATTTTTTTTAAAGCTGGAGTCTGAGTCGGTACATTTTTTCCAACTCCAGCCAAAACTAACTCCGACTCCACAGCCCTGTCTAATACAGCTTTAATGCCTTACAGAAAACTCCTGAAGAGCCATCAGTCCTTAATACTCCCTCTCCCCTGTACGTTTTTTAATGGCTGCATTAAATTCTGGCAGCCCTATTGGAGCATTTAGAGATCCCCTGTCAGAGTTGGACAGGCCGGACATGTCAACACCATCTTCAATGTACCGTTCGCAATAGAATAGAATTGTTTTTTTTTTTTTTTTGGTCTGTTCCGGATTCGTGAGTATGATTCAGCAATTCTCTAATGTGCCTGATAGGTCTGCACCATCAAGGATGGTTGATAGTTTTCAGAATTTATTAGCATATTTGAAGAGATCCATCAAATCCATCCATCCATCAAGTCTCTACTAGACAGCTCCACGTCAAAATGGGTGGGTTGTGATCCAACATCAAGATGTTATGAATCATCGTTTCCCCTACTTTCCCTATCAGGGATCAAGAGAAAAGGGTATATTTAGTCAGCAATCATGCTGTGTGAGTGCAAGTAATGCGTAATGCAAGTAATGCGTAATTTTCCTGGTTGACTTCAAAATGTGCATGAAATCCATGGTACTGCAAATAATGCAGATTTTTAAACACGTTGCAGGTTTTTAATTTAGTCACTAAATTATCAGCAGTTCAATGCAGTTTTGTTTTCCTTCTATTTTTTATTTTTATCTTTTTGTGCAGTAAATTTTTTTTATCTCAATTTTTTTCTATCTACAAAATGAAATCTTCTATTTAAAACATTAACTTTAGGCTGGAGTGGGTAAAGCATCTGTTAAATTTCTTTGTAGCAGCACCATCTCGAACCACTCAGAATATTACAGTATTTACACACATATTACTGTATATATTTTTCTGCATATTTCTGCATCTTGTCGCATTACATATACCAAGTGTGGAATCTTTTCTCCCTTGCATGATGTAACTTTGATGTCAGATGGTGGGAAGTGTCTCAGATGTTTGTACAAGTCACCTCATCAGATGAACAGACTTCTGTAACATGAGCACAGTATCAAAATGCCATCATAGTTTAAAAGCTTACCACCGAGGACGAGAAGAATCGCCTCTCTATATGAAGTATGTCTTCACCTTTTTTAATTTTGGCCTGGAAATTGCTCACCTTTCCATCACGTCATGTACATGATCTTTAACTTTACGCGCTGTGTGCTTAATTGATGCCACGTTGTGGCTGACTTGCATTTGAACTGGTGGGGCAAAGACTTTTCTAACTTTTCCACACACTTTTTAGAAAGGTCATCACTTTTGCAACTGCTGTTTACCTCATGCAGAGGATATTACTGTGCTAAGTAAGAAAAAATAATTATGCAGACTCCCCAAAATAAGAGGAAAGCTGTGTGAAAGGCTCATATAGCTTCAACTAAACAAACCATTAATTCATAGGAGGAACAACCCTAGATTTGCACAGTGTTTTCACTATTATAGTCTGCTTATCAAAGCACTTTATCAGAAGCTGAGGGATGTGGGGTTAACCACTTCACTCAGATTTTACTTCCCAGCTAGCAGTCTGTCAGCAGACAGCTGTTTTTTTCAATATGAACACTGTGTACAAAACTAGTTTTGAGAGTTTGACAAAAAATATATTATACTGCGGGTTAAGTAAGGGTGCCTGGTTTCAATGACCTTTCATACACGCAGGGTCATCCAAGTGACACTGTGTCATTTTAGAATGGAAGGAAGGTGTGCTATGTATGAGAACACTCCGTTATAATTTGGATTTGACAATTGCTCATAAATTGGGTCTGTCCCTGTAGTTTACGCCACTGATGCCACTGATCTTTCATAGAACTAGCCCGGTCATTGAATTCAGTTTGCAGCTTTGAAATAAAAAGTTGTACATTTTGCTGCAGAATGTCAACGTATGATTTACTGATGTTAATAACGTGCCACTTAACTTGCCCTGAACCTTGAGTTGGCTCATATGTTCCTCCTCTGTGTATTAACAGGAGGTGCATGTTTCAGCACTCTTGGAGCTAATAGTAATAACAGGGAGGAAAGGTTTTCCATATATATATATATATATATATATATATATATTTATATATATTCCTAAAAGAATCCAGCAACCACTGCATTACATTTTATTCAGCACCACACTTCTGTATGAAAATATGAAATGTGAAATTTAATAAAGGAATTATGAAATTCTGTGTAAATGGATGCCACGTCATGTGCACTCCTTCACCCTACTTTTCTTGTGTTGTTTAACTACCGAAAGTACAGAACTGAGCAAGTATTGTGATCGGCTTTCCTGGCTGGTGGTCCATAGGCAGCTATCGTTTGCTACAGAATTTGGTGACCAGGTGTCTGAACATTGATGGAGCTGCCTTACCGTATGCCTGCCAAGGCTACAGCAGTGGAGGCTGTATTAATTTCAACCCTTCTTGCCAGTCATTTGCAGCATACTGCAGACAAATTGACTTTTATGTTTTGTTGAGTGTCTAGGTATCCTTAGGTGAAAGAAGTGGTTCATGATTGGAAACTGATGTCTGTTCTTTTTTTTATTCTTCTCAAAAACAGTACTGTTTTTGAGAAGGTGTAGTATTTTGTGTAGCCGATTGGCTCTTTTGAGACAGTTAGAGATGAGCGAGGCGGCCAAGGTTTGGGTTTGTACGAACCTAAACAGTCAGCTTCTCATTCCCGCTGTCTGCTTTCTCCATGGGGAGGGTGCATACAGCCTGAGGACCGCCTTTTCCAGACTATATTTCCTCTCCACAGAGTCTTAATGCACACTATATACATATTTTCACTTATTTTCTTCTTTGTGTACGGTGTATATTGAAGTTAACGCCTGAATGAGGAATGATTTTCCTGAGCCCCCCCACTCGTCTTCCTCCCCGGAAGGTGATCATAGTTAATTACAAGCAATTGTCTACCATTACTAAGGACCACCATTAGTTCTGATTAATACTTAGATTACAGAAATAGCAATGGGTTCTTGGCCAACTTTGCGTCAGGATGAAAAATGACCTTGTATAAAGAATTATGAGCAACTTATCTATATCATATAAAAATAGTCTCCTACTCATTACACTAATTTCTAGCAGGAGAGAGATTTATTTTCAGCAAACTTAGTGTTTTTAACTACATTTGGATTAGGCCCATGTACAATTACTGCTATACTGAAGACTGTGGCACAGTAGAGATAATTACAGTGGAGATGGTGGGGCTCAGATTTTTATCAGCAAACAGCTAATTTTATTAACACTTTGTTATCTTTATGCATTTTCTGTAGCCAGACCATAAATCTGTCATCAGCAACTGTGTTCTGTCATTTAATTATGCTCAGCTGATTTTTCTTCTTGGCTCTATATGGGAGTCTCAAGTTCTTTGGAATTTCTTCAGCCAACCTAATTTGGAGTTTAATTTTGGAACTGGAGCTTGGAAATCAAAGTAATTCATGGTCAAATGTACATGTTTCTGTAGAACACTATTTATGTAGCATGTTATGGTTCACAGAGCTCATGCGCACAGCAGAACATTGGTTCTGTTCAGCATATATGGCACAGTGAGCCTTGGATTACAAGCAAAATTCGATCTGGGACCATGCTTGTAATCCAAATCCACTCTTAAACCAAAGCAAATTTTCTCATAAGAAATCATTGAAATGCAGACAATTGGTTCCACACCCCAAAAATAATAATTTTTTATTCTGAATCACAAATGAAACAAACATTTAGAAAGAGATGAATATGTTACTGTACAGTATATCATAAGCATGTGGAGTATAATGTATAGTAAGTGCATAAACCTGAAAAATAACAGCAGCAGTTTTTAAATATCAGGAAGTGAGAATCACAGAGCTGTGCAGGAGGACAGTGACAAACTTTTCTATACAGCCGTGTGAATGGCTGAGTATGAGTGCAGGCACGTTATAGCAGCATTGTGTATAGATGAGTGCAAGTGCAGGCACATTATAGCAGGAATGGAAAGGATGGGAAACACAAGGGCTGACAGAGACTGCAGGGAGCATGAAGGAATGAGCAGGACAGATGTGGGCACATACATGCAGCACTCTCTGTCCGGGGAGAGAGGGGTTACAGCTATGGAGAGATTACCCCCCCACACACAGTCCTGTCCCCTGATGTAAGCCCCAGCCTGAAGGGGATCTGCTATGATTTGGAAGGTGAGGGGAGACTTCCTGGGTCAGAGTACAGAGCTGTACTCCCCCATCCCCTATGCAGACCATGCCCCTCCCCCACTCCCCATCCCACCCAGTACAGGGAGCTTTTAAACCAAAGCAATGCTCTTAAACCAAGTCACAATTTTGAAAAACTGTGAGCTCTTCTTGCTGTATTCAGCAAAGGAAATTTAGTATAGATAGATGTGTATGTCCTTAAAAAGATGCATACCACCATAGTTTTTACATGAATGGAGAATCAAGTCTTTTTAAGCAAAATAATGGAACTCCAATCACTATTATTGTACCTTCACACGTACCGGATCTGCAGCGGATTTCACGCTGCGAATTCGCAGCTAAATCCGCTGCGGGTCCTGTGTTTGTTCATCCCAATGAGAATGCATACTCACAGCGGGATTGACATCCCGCTGCGTGTATGTAACTAGCTTAAGGTGTTCCCGGCGTCTGCTCATCCCGCTCAGCCAATCAGTGCGCTGCCCACCCTGCAGCAGCTGGGAGGAGGTGATGTATGCTCTGGCCGGCAGGGGGGGGGGTTAATTTACATACATGCAGCGGGATGTCAATGAGAAATAAATAAACGTTTGTTTCTTTCACCTAAAACTTTGGTCCCATGACTTTGTGAAGACAGCGCTGGTGTTTCCTAGGAGTTCAGCAATTTCTTTCTTTTTTCCTTTACTGCAATTTTACACGGGCCCTCACACAGGGAGCATCCCGGCGTGCTACTCCATACTAGCTTGCAGTCTTCGGCACCAGGACCATTCAGACTCTACATCAGTACCCCATTTCAGGGGTGATATGCATTAAGCCCAAGGGGCAACAAGGTGAGCCTCCTACTACCCTCACCTTCCTTTTCCCTTACTGTACGGTATCACACAAGGCGCCGCCTCTCGCCTGCTCCCCTTTTTTTCCTCTACTATTTATCTATTCCCTACGGAATGTATGCTCTGGTGAATGAGGCACTAGGGCTGAATGATTTGACTAACTTTCATCTATAATCTGCAGAATCTGTTGGCGCTATACAAATAAATATTATTATTATTATTATTATAAATTATGGTGGGTACTGTGAATATATGAGTTCACAACTATAGATGCTGTATGAAATAATGTAATGTGATGAGATGCTTGAAAGTCTATGAATTACAGAGTGTGAGACAGATGTGTTTGTGGGAAGCAAGATAGGTCACTGTTCACAGCAGAGTTTTTGGCAAACAAGATTAATCCCTGTTCACAGCAGAATTTTTGGAGCTGTTTTTTGTCCCACTTTCTTGCAGGAATATTACCTTTGAGGATTGGCCTGCACAAGAAATGCATAGGGATGTTATTTGTACAATATGAATAGGCTGCATCTTGGATGAGGAAAATAATATACATGTCCAAAGGTAGCTCTATACCAAGAAGTGCTGCTTATGTTGTCTTTCATCTAGAAGATATATTAGAGCCATGCATATCCACTTGAATATGTGGTGATGAACAAAAAAGAAAAAGACTTTTGGAATATGCCAAAGAAATATAAAGGCTGGCACTTTTATTCTTTAGTGTAATGTAGACCTTCTTTTTTTCTTACCTATCACTCTGCGCTAGTCTTCCACTCTTCTCCTCTACCTAACCACACTTCTATTCTCTTCCCAAAACCAGCCTTCTCTTGAAGGTACTTTAAAGCCTAAGAGGGCATTCAAGCGTTGCATGATTACGGTCTGTGCACAGATGATGTGTTACGGACCTGAATCAAGGAACTCTCGGCATTATGAGTTATTATGATGCCGGAAGCTCAGAATCAGTTTAAATGTTCACCCTACAGTAGTGACCGAGCCGTGCGGCTGTGTCAGTACAGTAGCGCAAATATTTTAATTGATTCTGAGCTCCCAGCATCATAATAAGTCTTAATGCCAGGAGCTCTGCATTCTATCCTGCAGCATATTGTCCGTATATATGGACCATGCATGGAACATGTGAATGCCCCCTTAATGACTATTAGTATGCCTTTTTACAAAGGTCACTGATTGACCTTATTACAACCAATATGCCTTTTTTGGCATGGTCAAAATAACGTCATGGCAGCTTAGCTGTTATTAAGACAGCCGGGCTCCTGCACAAACTCCCAGGACTAGAAAGACCTTAGATACTGTTAGTTTAACCCGTTACATGCCCATTACTGGAGGCACAGCTGTATAAATTGTTATGCTGACAGACACTATACACAGTAGTCAGGGCCGTATTAAGAGCTGCTGCTGCCCTATGCACTAAACCTGAAGACACCCCATCGTGGGGGAGAGTGGTTTTGGCCACATGCAGTTCTTTACATGTAGAAACATTGTCTGAATCACATTTTCATGGTTTTTACCTGTTTAAAACATAAATTTCCACATTGAATCAATGATTAGAGCCATCTGCATATTGTCTGAAGGAATTCTCACCGTAATAGCTCCAGGCGTCACAGCCATACCAGACCTGAACAATACTGCCACACCAGACCTGATCATACCTCCCCCCTACCCCCCCTCAAAAAGTCACCAGATTTACTGGCAAGTCTAGGTCCCACTATGGTCCCACTATGCTACTTGCTGTATTTTAACATGCACGAATAAAAGTTATATTTTAATCTTTCTACGTCCCGGAGTGCCGACTTCCACACCCCCTCCTTCCTACTCATTACTGGCAAGTCTGACTGAGAAGTGGGAGACTAAAAAAATAAAAACAAAAAAAGTTTTTTTCTCCCCTCCCTGCTCCCTGGTGCTGCCCCCCTGCAAGGTTGTGCCCTAGGCACCGGACCACGAGTGCCTAGTGGTAAATACGGCCCTGACAGTAGTAGTGCAGTGTATATATTTCCCATAAAAAATAAATTGTTACATAAAACAAGAAAAAACATACATATTTGGTATCGCTGCGTTTTTGTAATCACTCAATGTATAAAATTATACAATTATAAAACTTTTTATTTTTTATTACTTCTGAAAAAGTAAAAATGGAGCAATCAAAAAGTGAGTCATATATAATTAAAAAATCGCATTGATTGAAACTAAACATTTTCCCTAAAAAAGCAAGACCAAACCTACTGTCTCTAGAGAAACATAAGAAAGCTATGGACTTTAGAACAAGGCAACAGTTTTTTGTCTTTAGAAAAATAGCTTCACGTAAAACGTAAAAAATAATTATAGAAATTCGGTGTCACTGTAATCATGCTATTCCAGAGAATATATTTATTATGTTATTTTTACCACTAGCTTAATGACATAACGTTAAAATGCAAAAAAACTGTCCATTTTTTCCCATTATTCCCCCCAAAAAGGGTTAATAAAAGTTAATCAGTAAGTTACTTGAATCCCAAAATTACTCTATTAAAAAATAAAAGTTAGTCCCGATAAAATCAAGCCCTCATATGATATGTCTATAAAAATGACTCTTGGGGGGTGACAGTGTAGTCTAAAATGCCCTATTCAACCTGAATCGCTTCTAGCGTTCTAATACATCACCTCTTCATTGTCGCAGTATAATATTTTACAATTTACAATTCTTTTACAATACAACAGTAGCCTAAGCATTCCAACAGAATTGAACAAATCAGTGGTAGGCAGTCCAGAAACACCAAAATGCCAAAAAAGACAGTGTTATGGGTTTGCACAATGATGTTAAAGCGTAACTGTCATGTTTTTTTTTTATTGCAGAAATCAGTAGTATAAGCGATTTTAAGAAACTCTGTAATAGGTTTCATCAGCCAAAAAAGCCTCTTTCTGTACTCAAGAAGCAATCTCCCAGCCTCCCCCCCTGACTTCTTATCTGTGCATTATCAGGCAAACACGTCTTCATTACAGAGAAGCCAGTGAAGACGGGTTCTGCTCTCTCCATTGTAAGCCTATGAAGGGGGGAGGGGCTGAGGGAGATGAGGGAGCAGGAAGAGGTGACAGGAAGGTCAGCTGTTTGTAGACTCTCTGGGCACCTAAAACGCTAAATTCAGGTGTCAGAAAGGTCAGTGCTTATCTATGAACTTACTGAGAGAAGATTGCAGGGTGTTGTGCTGTGCAGAAATCCTCCGTGCTCAGTCACTCCTCTCAGCCCCTCCCCTCTCCATAGCCACATAATGGAGACAGAAATCCTGCTTCATTTGAAGTGAGGGGGGAGGCTGGGAGATTGCTTTTTCAGTACAGAAGGAAACTTTTTTAGTACATAAAACCTATTACAGAGTTTCTTAAAATCGCTTGAACTGTAGATATTTAATGTTTTCAGAAAAATGACCCTGAAATGACAGTTACGCTTTAAAGGGAAAATACTCCAAAGAAGTCTTTAAATCATACAAGTATTCAGTTCTCTGTTTCACACCTCTGCTAAACTAGACTATTTCTTCATTGACTTATTTACTCTTTTCTTACAACTCCAAACAGATACAGCAAAACAGCACTTTTAACTCTCTACACCACCCCCAGTGCCTCATCTCCACATCTCTTATCTTAGCTGAGAACTTTGTCACATTTTAAACTCAAAATTGACACCTTTAGAGAAAGCTTCAAACTACAGTCTGCACAAAAACCTCTACACAACTGCTGAGTGCTCTTCTCCCATAACCTGCTTCACCACCCTAAAGGCCTTTTTACACACACACACACACACACACACACACACACACACACACACACACATTTATCTGGCAGATCATTGAAGCCAAAGCCAGGAGCAGGCTATAAACAGAACAGTTCATGTACAGTAGTTCCAATGGACACACTACAATAAACAGGCCAGAATAAAGTAGCCTCAACAATAATTGTCCCTAATAAAACATCCTACTAATGAGCGATAATTCGCCCGATCGTACGATTAACGATATCGAAAGAACAATGGTTTTTTTTAGAATGATCAGCGTTTAGACGGAACGATATATCGTACGGAAAAATCGTTTTGTGTAGCCAATACTAAATGTTCTAAGTTACTCTATGAAGCATTCTGCTTATCCATATTAGCAGCATGGTGCCTGTACCCTAACACACCATGACACGTAAGTTTGCTTTATCAAAGGGCATCTTTATCGGGGGGGGGGGGGTTATAAACAAAACAGGTCATAAAGGAAAGACTGAGATTTTTCCTCTTTTCAAATCCATCTTTAGCTTTGACTTCAAGAATCTGTCAGATAAATCTGTGGAACAGGGCGTTTACTAATGGAAGCCTTTCCACCCTACTGTCCATATATCACACCTCACCACTTGTGCACATGACCCAATGTCATCGCATCTTATTGTTATTCTTACAACTGTGTGTATCCCTGTCTAACCTAGCTCTCTAATCAATTGCTGTTGGGATCTTTCTCTTTAAAACTGTAACTATAACATCCTTTAAAAGTCATCCCTTGACTCCTCTTTGTCCAGTTACCCACCCATTTAACTACTCTGCTTTACATACAATTTCATTACATATCCACTTTGAAAAGTCCCTCCAACTTTCTTATTGTAATGCTGTTTTTGATCATTTACTTTCTGGCTTTTGACCCCACCATTCTATTGAGATGGCCTTAATCAATGTCACCAGTAATCTTCTGCACTGTAAGTCGCAGAACATTACCATGTATTCTTTATTCTTGTCCTGTCCTCTGTAGCAGAAAGGAATGGTCAGCTTTGTCAAAAACAGATTCTTCTTCCTTGGCATTACAGACTTGCCCATATTTTTGTATTTCACCAACCCAATATTAAGTGGCACACCACCTCCTCTGATAGTATACCTCAAGGCTCTGTAATGGTACTCCTTTTCTCCATCCGTACTTTTGGCCTAAGACATCTTATAAACTTCCATGGCTTTTAATACCACTAATGCTGATGACATGTAAATTTACCACTCTGACCTAGATGTTAACTCTCTGGCATCCAGAGCAGAGTTCCAGAACATCTGTCTGCTATAGCATCTTCTTTCTCCTCCTCCTTAGCCCTAAAATGAAACATGGAGAAAATAGAATTAATCTTTACTCCCCCCACCATCTCACTCAGCTCCTATACTGCAGCTATCAATCACTGCTAATGACTCCAAATTATCTCCAGTTCCACAAGTTCACTACCTTGGGAAAACCCTGTCCTACAGAGCTAATATTCAAGACCCTTTTACCTCCTGCTACCTGTATCTCAAAACCAATTATCTAATCTGCTTTTTCCTTAAAGGGATTGTCTGGCTTTACACAACTTTTAATATCTTGGTGCTGTTATATAGAATACAATAAAAATCTTATGCTTACCTCTCCACGCTCCCCTGGTGTCAGGTTGCGGGGACAAACTTTTCTCGGAAGTGACAGACCCCCATCTATCACTGTCTGTCAGTGATTGGCTGAGCAGGCTGTCATTTCCGAGACAAGTCTGGAGGTGCTGTAGTCAGCGAGTGACACTGGAAAGGACACAGTGCGGAGAGATAAGCATAAGTTGTTTGTTGTCTTCTATTAACAGCAGCATAATAAAAGTTGCGTAACGCTCGACAACTCCTTTACACAAAAATATTTGTACACGGCCCTCATCATCTCCCGCTTAAACAGCATTTTTCTCTGTAGGTTCCTATATCTTGCATTCCAGTTAATCCACTTCTCCTCTTGTTCTTCCACTGCCTTTCTCCTCTGCCAGTCCCTTAACTGGCTACACATTGCCCTGCAAATTCATTTAAAAATACTAACAATGTGTTACTTGTATATAAAGCTGTGCTATAATGTTCCTATACCTCCCCAAATGTAATCTTAGTTTGTAAGAAGACCTTCTCATTTGCCCATTGTAGAGTGTAAGCCCTCATTAGCAGGACCCTCTCTTCCTCTGTATCAGTCTTGTCATTTAGTCTTTTTTACGTCCATTGTACCTCACTTGTGTTTTTCTGATCTGTACTTTAACCCTGTATCATATGTACAGTGCCCTGGAACCAAGGGCACTATAAAAAATAAATAATCATAGCCCATATTTCTCCCATTGACCCTATTCTCTTTAACTTGCTACTCTAAGGCTCCGTTCACACGGAGCAAAACTGGCTGAATTCCATGCCGCAGAATCCCGTCAGTCTGTGTGTCATAATGAGGCTCGCGCACCTCCTCTCTCTGCACTAAAGAATAGACATGTCCATTCTTCAGCATGGAGAGAGGAGGCACCCGAGCCTCCTATAGACTGTCATTATGACACGGAGGCTGGCTCCGCCGTGGAATTCCGCCAGTTTTTACACTTTTTTTTCACCCTCTAAACTATTGAAAGCATTCTGAAATCCAGAGTCTTCAAAAAAGCTTATTAGGTACAATAAGGCTATGTTCCTACAACGTTTTTCTTTTAAAATTTTTAAAACAATGCCCCTCTTTTTTAATCCAAAATAACTACCGTTATTTTGAGGATTGGCCGCCCGTCGTTGCAATAACAGCTGCTGGGACATTATTCTAGTTTGGATTACTAATTGGCCTTTGGGTGTGTCTTTATCTGAAAAGTCCATTGAAATTAATAGTAAAAACTAAGAAAGCACTGTGGAAAAAAGAAAAACTGTGCGTGAACAACTATAAAATAACTTCCGCGGTTTGCAAAAGATGTCCAAAAAATAATTGACATGATCATTATTTTGACGTCCGTGCAGATAATGTCCGTCATTTTATATACTGTGTGCATTGGACGTCAGTCATTCCATTTCATTCTTTGCCTTATCTCCTTCTGTAAGAGTCTGTTCATCAGTAAGAATGTTATATATTCGCTCTCTTGTGTATTCCATATGCACATGTGTAATTAATGATGATTTGTAGTAATAATAATAATTATGATAATATGGCAAATGCCATCTAGTGGCATTGGCTAGCCTCTGTTCTGTTAGGTTTCCATTGTTTATTCGTGGGTAGAATAATGTTAAAGTGTTTTAGGGCAGCCTTTAAGATTTAGAAACCTTGACACTAGGATGAACAGAGTCCACTGTTTTAGCCACTTTTCTCTCAGCTGTGTCCTCAATGCTTACGTTTTACGGGAAAAGGAAAATCTGGTTTACTTATAAGTTGTATGCCTTTGTTTGTACTTTAGGTACATTCAGGTAATATCCAGTGACATTTCTGTTATCTATCATCTCCAAGTCTTTACTTGTCATTAATAGAAAGCAGCATGTGTGCATCCTGCAAACTCATTTCCTTATTTAAAGTGGGCATCCTTCCTCTAGTGAGATAGGCTTCCTCTCTCTATATAGAAGTAAGGATCAAGCCTTTTGTAAGTTCTTAAAGGCGCATTCCTGCCAATTGACCTTTTGTCCCAAATCCCTAAGATGCATTGTTTAGTCATTCTAGTACAGCTTCATAATGTGTTGTAGTGAACACTTTTTGTTAATTATATTTTTGTAAGGATGAAACATTTTCCTGTTATAAGTCACTGAAGTAGGAAAGCAGTAAAATCTAGCCAGCTCCGATATTCACGCATTCTTGATGTATACCATGCATTACAAATGGAATGTCACTTATCAGTACACATACTGGCATGTTTAAGTAAGTTATATCATATTTAGGCCCAAAGTGTTTATATCAAAATATTCCCTCTGAATGAGGGCGGTGATAAATGTGAGAGATCAAGTAGGATGAATTCCTTAGAGAGAGAAAAAATAAGGAGGGAAAGCTTAGGCTCTGTTTATACTATTCAGGTGTATATATACAGTTGTGCTCAAAAGTTTACAAACGCTGGCAGGATTTTTGTTTTCTTAATATGAATGATTACACAAAAAACTTTTTCCCCACTCATGGCTAGTGGTTGGATGAAGCCATTTATTGTCAAACTACTGTGTTTTCTCGTTTAAAACAGAATGACAACCAAAAACATCCAAATGACTCTGATCAAAAGTTTACACACCCCAGTTCTTAATACAGTGTATTGCCTCCTCTAACATCAATGACAGCTTGAAGTCTTTTGTGGCAGTTGTAGATGAGGCTCTTCATTTTCTCAGATGGTAAAGTTGCCCAAAGTCGCTCAATGATGTTGAGGTCAGGAGACTAAGATGGCCACTCCAGAACCTTCACTTTGTTCTGCTGTAGAGGCTGGCTATTGGTGTAATGTGGTGCACCAAACTACCTAATTTACATGTTTGGACTTAACTAAATAATGCAAACAAATTTGGAATGTATAGGAAGCAAAAGGTATTTCTTAAATCAGACTAAAAAAAGACTACAGGCACATACCAGCAGGTTCATATGTACCAACCTGCTGTTTCTCTGTATATTGGATTTGCATTATTTTTAGTTTAGATGTTGTATTGTAAGCAGTGCATATACATGAGGGCTCCTTTCAGTCTCACAATTAGATTTGAGATGCATATTAACTCCCAAGCTACTGGTTGGAGACCACTGGTTTATGTTTTCTGTGCACACAAATAATGTTTCGGCTGTATTATGCCATATTAGGCCATATCTCCTTGACTTTTTTTAATATTTTATTTTTATTATAATAACTAGAGCCTCACATGGATCTTTCTCACAGACCTATTGCCCAGTGCTTGGTGTTAAAGGTTTATGTGGTTGGGCCTTTACTGTAGGTATTTTAATGATATTCTTCTAAAATATTTATTCTTGAAATACTTAAAATATTTTTTTTAAATTGAGCATTTTCAAATAAAAAACAGATGTTCTAACTAGATAGTACCTTGTAACATTCTATTCTAGCAAAATGGAATTTTCCTGCCTTGTGAACTTTATAAATGAGTGAAGTTGTATGTTAGCCTGCAATTGGCGCATATTAATGTCACTAGAAAGGTCATACATTATCTCAGTGTTTCAGGTCTAAACTTGAGCATAGCTGAGAAAACCTTGCCTATTGCATGTGTCAGTGCAACAGCTGAACACTGTCTAGAGAACATCTAATCATTTATCTGGGACAAGTGTAAAATGTGTGCTGATATGTGCATTGGAAAGCTACAGCTGTTTCTTGGTCTCTTTAGAGTTCTCCATCATTGCGCTGTTTCCTGTTCCCCATAATACCTTGGGTGACACCTTAAAGTGACACTGTCACCCCCATTATTCATTTTTCAATCTTTAAAGATGTGTGTAACCCGCAAATAGCTCTCTGCATACCTTTTCGTATTTTTTTTTTTCATGAGGCGGGTTGCTGAGAAATTATAACTTATTATATAATTATAATTATAACATCGCCGTTGACCCCGCCCCCTTTGGCACGTCATATCTCCCGGCCGACGCTCACAGTCTTCAGTACTCCAGGACGTCGGTGACGTGCGCGTCCACATCCCCCTGCGTCCGTCAAGTGATGCGCAGGCGCAGAAGGTGACCACCGGGTCACCCACATCCTGCGGATTATACCAGCCCCTCGCCGTTCCGAACGCTCCTGAGCCCTCGCTGCGGCTGTGAATCTCCTCACAGCCAGCAGCGAGGTGCAGAGATAGTTTGTAGACGCACTGCGGCGTCCACCTTGCACTGCGCATGCGCCGAAAAGAACCTCCGCATCTCCGCGCCTCGCTGCTGGCTGTGAGGAGATTCACAGCCACAGCGAGGGCTCAGGAGCGTTCGGAACGGCGAGGGACTGTGCGGCTGGTATAATCCGCAGGATGTGGGTGACCCGTGCGCATCACTTGACGGACGCAGGGGGATGTGGACGCGCACGTCACCGACGTCCTGGAGTACTCAAGACTGTGAGCGTCGGCCGGGAGATATGACGTGCCAAAGGGGGCGGGGTCAACGGCGATGTACTGGGCGGGGCTATGTGGCGCTTCAGGGACTAAGCCCCGCCCAGTGGCGCTAGAAGACACTCAGCAAAGTTATAATTTCTCAGCAACCCGCCTCATGAAAAAAAAAATACAAAAAGGTATGCAGAGAGCTATTTGCGGTTTACACACATCTTTAAAGATTGAAAAATGAATAATGGGGGTGACAGTGTCACTTTATCATTATTGAAAATGATAGAGCAGGAAAGGAAGAATTAGTTGCATGGAGTCAATGTATTTCTCCATGTTTTTTTGAACACCACATACCAGGTGCTTATTGACTTCCTCATATATAGTACCCATCCTGTATGTTTAGTTGGGTTCTTTGCCTTCATTGGCCTTCTGTGCCAGAGCTATTAAGTTAAAGCCACGAACAAGATTGGATACCTACCCTTTAAGATCAGAAACACCTTTACCCAAGAAAGCTTACTTTGGCTGGGTTCACATTAGTAAATGGCACTAGATATGCAGTATATGTCTGTTTACTGTATACTGTATGCTTATGGCATACTCCTGGGCCCTGTTAAAAAATCTCTAGTACAGTCTCCAGCATTTACCTACCGTTTATGATAATAATGTTTTCTTATTTGACAATTAAATTTTTAGGCCTTCTCAGGTACCAGAATTGGATGTGACCGTGCTCCGCTTATCAAGCCACCAGGTTGTCAGCGCTGCTCTGCTTCCTGCGACTACTCAAGGGATGCTGGGAAAAGGGGATCCAATGCTGGGAAACTTTTCCCAGTTTCCAGGGATTGGATCTAGGTTTTCCCCCGCACCCTGGGTGGAGCGGCAGTGAGCGTAGCAGCGCTGAAAGGCAGGCGACTTGATGAGCGGAGCACAGATTAAACGAATCGATTTGTTTCATTTAGATGAGCGATTCGCTCATCTCTAGTCTGTATTTAATCCATAATCTTGACAATGATCAATTCTTTTTTTTTTTTAGGTATAATTCAGGGTTTTATTTGTTGTTTCCCTGTGAAAATATATGTTAGAAATCAAATTTTAATTATATATAAAAATAAGTATAATCTCTCGATTACATCTTTTGAGCTTTCTTTCTTCTGGGGCTCGACCAAGGTTTCTGTAGGCCAATGGTTAAAACTGGTGTGTGAGACTCATCCCCTTTTTTCTTTAGTACATGGAAATTAAAGGGCAACTCCAGTGAAAAATGTTTTCTTTCAAATCAACTGGTGTCAGAAAGTGCCAGAGATTTGCAATTTACTTCTAAAAAAATCAGTCTTTCAGTACTTATCAGCCTCTGTATGTCCTACATTTCTATGTCTATGACATACAGCAGCTACTGGAAGTACTGGAAGACTTGTGATTTTTTTAATAGAAGTAAATTACAAATCTCTGGCACTTTCTAACATCAGTTTATTTGAAAGAAAACTTTTTTTTTCTGGAATTGCCCTTTAAGAGAATTTGCCTGCCAATATAATAATCTGTTGTAAAAGATTACAGATAGTAGTACCACCACAATAATGCACTGTAATTGATAGAGATTATGATGATGATTATTATTAATGCACCTTTGATTTCAGAGCGCTATACAAATGATAAGGGGTAACAAACAGGAACATTACAAGATCACATCACATGAAGGTAAATGGCACACTGGTATATGGGGAAAGACAACCCTGCCCGCAAGGGCTTACAATCTATAAGGTACGGGGAGAGAGACAGAAAGTAAAGTACAGTCAGTCACAGTGTGATGCAGAATTGTTATAGGTTGTAGTCTAGTTCAAAGAGATGGGTTTTCAGGTTACTATTGAAGGTCTTCATGGTAGATGTAAGCCAGATGTGTCGGGGTAGTAAGTTTCAGAGTATGGGGGAGGCTTGGGCAAAATCTTGGAGGTGGTTGTGTGAGGTACGAACAAGGGGGGGGGGCAATAGGAGATCATTGGAGTATCGGAGGTTGCGTGAGGGATGGTAGCGGGATATCAGGTTGGGCAATGGGGAGAGGCAGATTGAGGGTAGAGATGGATTAATCGGGCAGCTGAGTTAGAGATAGACTGGAGGGGAGCAATGGAGTTAGATGGAAGGCCAGAGAGGAGGCTGTTACAGTAGTCCAAGCGGGAGATAATGAGAGCATGTATAGTGGAGTCAGGAGTGAGAAAAGAGCAGAAGGTGCAGGAGGTGGTCAGGGTCGGAATGTGCGGTTTAAAAGAAAGGGTACAGTCAAATGTGACACCAAGGCAGCGAACTTGGGGGACAGGGGACAGAGTGCAGCCATTGGTTGTAATTGAGAGATTAGATGGAGGGGTGGAGCGAAGAGCGAAATGGAGAAAAGATGATAAGTTCTGTTTTGTCCATGTTAAATTTTAGAAAGCAGGAGGAGAAGGAGGAAGATATAGCCGATACACAATCTGAGACTCTGGATAGCAGATAAGTGACATCCGGACCGGAGAGGTTGATCTGAGTGTCATTGGCATAGAGTTGGCACTTGAAGCCATGGGATTCTATGATGTGTCCCAAGGCAAAGGTATAGATGGAGAAGAGAACAGGCCCCAAGTACAGAGCCTTGATGATAGGACCACTGGGCAAATCCCTTTTTGAGCACACTTCAGAGTGTACTAGTCACAAATAAAAACTTTTGATGTGTCACCGAGAAATGTCAAACAATTTACTGGTTGGGGTTTGAGTATTCAGACCTTACCAATAATTAGAACAAACCGTGGGGAAGACATGCTTAGCACAGTCTCTCCGGGCTCCATAGACTTATATTATGCTGCTGTCATCTGAGAGAGTGTGGTAAGCACTAGATATGAGTGAGCTTGCCAAAAGTTGGGGTTCACACGAACCCGAACGATCAGCATTTGAATCCCACTGCCTGAAGAAGGTGGAAAGATTTCTACTTAAATGTTCTACTAAGTTTGACCCAGACCGATAAAAAAAAAACTTTTGATATGTCTATGGTAACAGTGCCTATTTATGGCTAGGTCTACACAACTTTTTGTAAACTTTTTTAAATCAAGCTGCAGCTTTGGGGCAAAGTAATAAATAGATATGCATGCAGTCTTGTGTACTACATCAGTCATTTAATAGTTTAAGCCCTGGCCTTATTCATACTGCATTGGTTATTGAATGTTTGTACAGTGAAAAGTGGATAGTCTACCCCTGCCGCACAGATGACTATAGCTTGGACCTACAGTACTTTGGTGGACAAGCATCTAAACTATATATGTATGCTATAGCAAAGCTTGTCGTTTTGCTGTAGGTTTTAAAAGAAAGTAAAACCTGCAAAAATAGTTTTAGTGTGGCAACAAAAATCAGTGAAAGTTCTATTAAAGGAAAAAAAATCCCATTTTCTTCAGGGGGTTAAAGTACAATGCTATCAGGGGGAAGCAGGAAGGGAATTTTCTCATGGGCTGGGAGATTGCAGTCTGTAGCAGAGTGTTGAAGCTTGTGAAGATTTGAAGCAGGAAGTGACTGTGTGGCTGTGTTATCAAGAGTTCATTCCTTTATGTGATAACAGATTGGGGATCTGTCTCTGGAAGAGTCATATACTGTGTGAGTACTTAGAATAAGCAAGCAGGCTGGTCTGGTATAATCTTTAACTCTGCGTTCTTCTGTACTGTACCGGCTGTATAGCTTGGAGTTAGGTTGGAGCTATGGGTTGGAGTTCATGCACTTTTCATATGTTCAGATTGGACCTGATAAAAAGTACATTTCAGTGCAGATTTTTTCCTATATATATATATATATATATATATATATATATATATATATATATATATATATTTTTTTTTTTTATTATTTCTATTAATATCATTATCAAGCAATTGAATATTAAAGTATAAGCCCTGATTTTGGGTATGGTTTATTCTTATACTAATGCAGAAAATAATAAGGGTCTTTTACTATGCATGCTGTACAAGAATTCTGCTTCAAATTGAACCAAAAACTGGCATACATGTGTTTATAAGCACTTTATTTATTTATTTATTTAATTTATTCATTCATTAATTTTTTTTACTCCTCACCAGCGACTTTGATAAGTGTCTAGATATAGGGCATGGCTAAGACGAATTGTAATATGCACAACGTTTATTAATGGAGTTTGCCATTATTTTGGCACAAAGTATTGGTGTAAATTAAACCAGACAAGAAGGTGGCAAAGAAAAGAGCAAATGTTCAGCAACTTGTGCCACATTAGTGACCTAGCATTAACAACTGTGATTTGTAAATGCTTTTACATCAAGCTGCTTTGTCTTGACCAGGGTATACAGTATAAATATATGGCTAATGTGTAGAAAAATAGGAAAAGCCAGGGTATGATTGGGTTCAAAGTATGAGTGATTTAATAGCAATGCAAATAATAGTAATGATGCAATAATAAAGCAGAGGATTAAACAATATACTATACTGTATGACTACTTGCTTCAATGCATTGCCATACAAATGTCCTCACTGCTCATTTCAGTACAGACTTCTGCATGACAAGTGATTGATGCGATAACTGTGGATGCCCTGCTGCGACGTAGGTTACATGTATCCCTAAAGGTTAACTAAATGCATCCACAGTGATGGATTCAATCTGTGTAATCTTCCCTTCAACATCACTGAACACATCATGAGCATATCTGCGCAAATGTAACCTGCCATACATTTGGTGGTGAAGATAACTTAACAAATGCTGTGAGTGTGACGGGAACAGTTGGGGAAGAGTTGACTTCATCCTGGTAGCTGTGTGATTAATGGAGGAAATGTCCTTCAGACAGATGAGGTCTGAAAGGGTGCGAAGAGACCTCCACCTGACCTAAAGGGAATTGATATATTCACACACCAGGAGGTCCTTAAAGCAAACCAGGTGGCAAACTTCTGACTTTGTAATATGTTCAAGTTTTTCCACTGCATTATAAAGAAATGCACAAAAATGAATTCTTGAGCCACATTGCTTAAGAACACTTGTGCAAAATGCTCCCTACTTTGGTAATCCAGTAGATTCCTGTACCAGTGCTTGCTTCTCTTTACTTATCTTAATGTTTCCTTCAGTGTTTTATGGAAGCATAAGCGCTGCGGAATCTGTTGGCACTATATAAATAAATATTATTATTATACAAGATATAAAATTAACCAGTGTTTTTTTTTGTTTTGTTTTGCTTTCTTTGCTTGAATCACCTTTTACTTAAATGGGCACTGTCGTTTTAAAGGGAACCAGTAACCAAAAAAAGTCTATTACGCTATGGTAATGTGCTGTAGCAGCACCCAGCACATTTCCCAGACATGCTTTTACACCTCCCTCCCTGCAATTTACAACACGCAAGCTAACTTAATAAACTTGGCGTGCTGTATGGAAATTGTCTCCAAGTAGTCATCTGGGCGGTAAGCCACCGGCAAGTAGTGACTGTCCTTTAGGCGTTCCTCCGCAGTAATCATGCCCCTCTGGGCGGGAATTAAACTGCATAATTGCTGTGATGTCAATCAGGGGTGTGCCGGTCCTTCGTGTTGGTGTGTCTGTGATCTTAATACGCAGCACATGCGCAGTACAGCGGGTCCAATCCATTAACTCATTGCCGGCTAAGATCATCGCTGGAAGGATCCAGGCAATAAGCAGGGAGAGGACTGCAGCAGCTGAACACACAGACCTGGATTGATCAAAACTTTTGACATGCCTCTATGACATGTAAAAACATTTTTTTAAATGACCTTAGGCTATGTTCACACAATATATTTCAGTAAAGAACAGACGCTGATTGCAATGGAATCAGCGTCCATTTTTTACTGCAGGGGTGGCAATGCTGCCCGATGTGTTGACACATTGTTATTTTAATGCCTGTTCTTTAGAACGGGCATTAAAATAATATACCTGCCTATTTCCGAATCCTGTTTAGTGAACATCGTCTGAAAATAATCGCTGTTCACACAATGTAATGTGCTGCGGCGCACATTACATTGAAGTGAATGGCTAATTGATTTGTGGGTACACCCGATGGTGCTCAGCTGCAGGATCCTGACAGAGGTATCGGCTGCAGGAATGTCCTTAATGCCTTGCGGCCACCAGTTTAACAGTGTTTATTGCTTTGCAGCGTCCGCTGAGGAAGCTGCACCTAATGAATATGCTGGACTCCCTCTAGCAGCCCCTAAAGCATGCTACAGGCTTCAGAGTGGAAGTGCCGCTTAACTACACAACGTATCTGCAGCGGATTTCTTTCTGCGAATTCGCAGCGAAATCCACTGCGGATACTTGCCAATGCATTTCAATGTTAAACTCGCAGTGGGATTGTCATCCCGCTGCTAGTATGTTGAACTCAGTGTTCCTGCTGAGCTCCATGCCTCCCGGCGGTCAGCCATTCTAATCTGTTGCGGATACGTTGTGTGCGAAGACACCCTTACACAGTTTCACAAGCAACAGCTGCATTTAAACTGTTTAAATACCTAACAATGGAGATTACTACTTCCCAGCTATTATTCGTGGGCCGTGGCTGCTAATAGAGGCTTGGAGCCACAGGGTATAAAGAGGGCTCAACTCCTGAGCTCTCTGTTTACCTTCCTACTGAAACCATGACCTCATGGTGCGAAAAGGATTTAAAGGGGTTCTCTGGTTTAATTTAAGAAACAAACTACAGCCTGCAAGGTCAGTAAAACCACAAAATACACTATACTCCCCTTGCCCAGTCCTGTGCTGGTGCTCCAGTTTAGCCTGGTCCTTCTGATTCTTTATTCTGACTCTGTTGATAAAGTTTTGAACCCACTGCTGCCACTTACTGATGAGATATACAGTACAGTATTTTGGTCAATTAAAACAACAAATGTTCCAAAAAAATGCATGTTGGGGGCCACAAGTCTATGCAGACTATACTCTGATTGTTACATGTACTGCAATATCTTATTGGCAGCATCAGCCTTATCATATCCTATGAAACTGTGCAACATCCCCTCCCCCGAGAGCGAAGGCAAAGGTACCTTGCTAACTAGTAAACTGTCACTAAATGCACACTGTCAGCCCCTCAGGTCGGCTCCAGGTGCTGACAGATTCCCTTTAAAATTGCTCAAATTGGAAGTCTTTGGGGGTATGGTCATATGCATTAGAAATGCTGAGCATTGTTGCTTTAAGTGACAAATATCTACAACAGAAGAGAAAAACAAGTAACTTGTCGGTAATGTATAGTTTGTGCTTCCTGATTATTAATTATATACTGTATCAAATAGTACAGTGGAGCCTATACAAACAGCAGCACTATGAGGCATTGAGGCTTATCATGAGGAGTTCTGTGCACGCTCTGTATGATTCTCATCACCTCTATCTGCTTTGCATAATGTAGCCATCAATGTGTCAATGTGAAATGATTCATCCTTCCAAGAACCCTGTGGAAAGGGATCTGCCAATTTGTAAAATCTAACTCCTCCTAATCAGTGCAAGGCAACAGGATGTGAAGTTCCTGCCCTACACCTGATTAAAGCCAAATGTACACAGAACAGCTGGGATGGAGAGGAAGCATGCAGCCTCTCAGCTGGAGGCAGGCGAAAAAAGAAAGACACACATCTCAATGCAGAGCATTACAGTGCAGGCTTTGGAGGGGTAACCAACTGGTGTCATTGCAGCCATTACTTAGCTTTTCATTATTTTTCACTTATAATAAGGTAATTGTGGAGGTACACTCTTTATGATGTTACTGCTTGAAAGAATGTTGCCATATGTGTTCCTACATCAGTTGTGAAATGGACACTCTTTGGTGTTAAATTGTACACTGCCTTGTCCTGGCAATATTGACACTTGTCGAATTTCTAGCCTTTAAATCAGTTTCATTGCCTTGTATTAACAGTGCCCATCTGTTCTAGTATGGAATCCTTCCTGCTACATAAACACTAGGAATTGTAAGCTTCTATAGCAGAGGCTCTCTGGTATACCAGGTTGTATGCCCCTTTGTTCTTTTATAGTATGGTCCTGTTACACGGAGCAACTATCATTTGAATTTTCGCGATAACGATCGCATTTGAGCGATAATCTGCTTGTGTAAACACAGAGAACAATCAAATGACGAGTGAGCAATTGTTCATCTTGGTCTTTTAACGTGTTCTCAAATGATTGCTGTTCGATGGCTGATAATTTGCAAATCGCTTTGTCTAAACAGTCTTTTGCAGATTCATCCTAGTGTGTGCGATGGCCTTAAGCGATTTTAAAACGATCGTAATAATGATTTTTCAAATGATTTATCTCAGCAACTTAACGCTGATCGGCATAAAAAACAAATCGTTACTTTGAAATCGTTTAACAATCGATTGAGTGAATTATCGATTCGTGTAAAAGGACCATTAGTTAGGTGTTTTTCTTTTCATAAATCCAGTATATGAAACAAGCCATGACTTTTAGGGTGCCTTCACACAGGACGTATCTCAGCAGAAATCCCTCTGTGAGTTTTGCAGCGAGATTCGCTATGATGTAAGGTCCCAGCAGGTCCCTGTGAATACATACTCGCAGCGGTCTTTCAGGAAATCACCAGCTCCTTAACCCCTTAATCGGCTCCCGCTATATACATCACCTGTCTTCAATTCTTGCTGTACGGGGTCCCGGCTTCCTGCTCCCCGGCCCAGCCAATCAGTGGCTGCGGCTGGGCAACACACTGATTGGCTGGGAGGGAGAGCAGGAAGCCGGGATCCCATGCAGCAAGGATTGGAGACAGGTGATGTATACAGCAGGAGCCGATTAAGGGGTTACGGGGCAGGTGATTTACATACTCACAGTGGTCTTTCAGACTGCTGCAAGTATGTATTCACAGGGACCTGCCAGGACCTTACATCGTAGCGAATCTCCCTGCAAAACTCACAGCGAGATTTCAGCTGTGATACATCCTGTGTGAAGGCACCCTAAGGGTATAAACCCACACACTGTATACGCAGCAAATATGCAGCAGATGTGATGGTTTAGATTTGATGCTGTGTTCAGTTATTTAGATCTAATCTGCTGCGTATTTGCTGCGTATCGCAGTAGTAAATACGCTGCATATACGGTGTGTGGGTTTGTACCCTTATTTAGTATCCTGAGTGTTCAGAACCTGACTGATCAGAGAAATGAGGGGGAGACAACCACGCTGCCGCACAGTTCTCTCCCCAATCTGTGTCAGTGTCAGCTCCATAGACTTGCATTATGTGGCCATCTGTTCACGTTTCACAGAGCTAGCAGCAGAGGACCACACTGGGCGCGGATTTTCAGGGCTCATTCTCCTGATCAGTCAGGATCTGAACCTTCAAACCCAACTGATAAAACTTTCTCTCTCTAATATGTCAAACTCAAAAGTTTATTTTTATGACAGTGCCTCTTTAAACATTGGGGGGCATGTATGGCATTTTTTGGCCTAAACAAAAATGACAGAAAAAATTGCCAGCAGCTTTCCTGCGTTCTAGCAGGAACAGCGTGCTGCAATTTTTATAACATGCCACTGAGCATAAAAGTGTTAAAACCACCAAACACAAATATGCCAATACTTATCTGCCGATAATTCGCCCAATGGATCGTTTAACGATTTCGAAGCAATGATTTGTTTTTTTATGACGATCAGCATTTAGACAAAGTGAAAAATTGATTGTTTTAAGATCGCTTAAGCCCAGGGTGAATCTGTAAAAAGACTGTTTACACAAAGCGATCTGCGAATTTGTTTAGCGAACGACCAACAACGATTTGAGAACATGTTGAAAGATCAAAATGAATGATTTCTCGCTCATCGCTTGATCCTTCATTCCCTCAGTAGTCGCCCCAGGATCATGTAGGACATTAGGGAGAAGTTGCTGAACCAGTGTGATAAATAACTCCCCTGGTATCTGACCGGCCATTTATGAAGGAGCAGGAGTCAGAGTCGGGAGTCTGAGTCGGTACTGATGAAATTCAGGAGTCGGAGTCGGGAGTCTGAGTTGGTCCTGATAAAATTCAGGAGTCGGAGTTGGAGTCGGAGCTGTGGCTTACCGACTCCACAGCCCTGGTATTACCTTCATTTCTCTTGGATCCAGACATAAACTAATAAAAGCCTTTTACTTGGCCTCTGTCTTTTTAAAAAGCCCTGCTTCATTCTTGTCTTTGGTAGGAAAACTATGTCTAAATCACAAAATAATTGTTGTACATGTCATGTAAGGGCCCTATTCCACCGGACGATTATCGTTCAGATTATCGTTAAATCGTTCGAATCTAAACAATAATTGTTAGGTTGAAATGCAGTTAACAATTAACAACCGAACGAGAAATCATTGATCGCTTTATAAGACCTGGACCTATTTTTATTGTTGCTCGTTCGCAAAACTTTTGCAAATCGTTCGCATTGAATAACACATCGTTCGTTCGTTCGCAGTAGATACGAACGCAATAGCGAAGAAAAATCGATCGCAAATACGATCACAAATAACGATTATCGTTCCATGGAAATGAGTGAACGTTTTCAGGTCTTTCGCAATAATGGTCGTTTGAGATCGTTAATCGTTAACGATTATGCGAACGATAATCGTCCGGTGGAATAGGGCCCTGAGACAGACAGCTTTTTGCCCAAATTATAACAGAATTCTGGTACATTTGCAGTAATAACACTGACTTCCGCAATGAAGCCTGCATATTTACACTGTGTGTATTAATAAAGAACTTTAGAATGATGGTAAAGACGCTTATGACTACAGACAGCTTTGTCACGCTTTAGCCATTTTTCCCCCTCTTCCTCTGAACACAAGCCTAAGACATTTTTAGGTGATCTTTCAGAAGGGGCATGGTAAGGTTTCAGCAGGGGTACTTGTTGTATGCATTGTGGGCTTCATGTACACATGGTATTGCCAGAATCTGCACCAATGGATCTGTCCTGGCATTACAGGTCGTCATACAGTATATGGCTCATATCTTTGGCCAACAAGACACATCTATTTTCTACACTAAAGTCAAATAAATAAAAAATCTTAGATGTACATCAGACATGTTAAACTCTGCATACCCCTGTATACGGCCCCCCATACTGATATGAGAAGATAAGCGGGCGGGCGTACCTCCGTGGTGGGACCAGCAGGATGGGGTAAGTATGGGCCATTCAGGGGTGACAGTTTCCCATTATTATTATTATTATTGTTATTATTATTTATTTATTTATAAATTCCAGAGTGCTATACAATAGAAAGGCAACAGGCAGGAACAATACAAGATCAGAAAACATTACGTGACTGCAAAAGACAGACTGGTACACGGGGGAAGAGGACCCTGCCCGCGAGGGCTTACAATCTATAGGGGCTGGCTACTGTACAAGACTATTGGGGAGGGCAGTCTACTATATAAGAGACTATTGCAGGAGGGCTGGCTACTGTATGAGACTATTGGGAAGGGCTGGTACTGTATGAGACTATTGGGGAGGGCTAGCTACTGTATGAGACTATTGTGAAGCATTAGCTACTTTATAAGAGACTATTGGGGCAGGACTGGCTACTGTATGAGACTATTGAGGAGGGCTGGCTACTGTATGAGACTATTAGGAAGGGCTGGCTACTGTATGAGACTATTGAGGAGGGCTGGCTACTGTATGAGACTATTGAGGAGGGCTGGCTACTGTATGAGACTATTAGGAAGGGCTGGCTACTGTATGAGACTATTAGGAAGTACTGGCTACTGTATGAGACTATTAGGAAGGGCTGGCTACTGTATGAGACTATTAGGAAGTACTGGCTACTGTATGAGACTATTGGGGAGGGCTAGCTTCTGTATGAGACTACTGGGGAGGGCTGGCTTCTGTATCAGACTATTGGGGAGGGCTGGCTACTGTACGAGACTATTGGGGAGGACTGGCTTCTGTATGAGACTATTGGGGAGGGCTGGCTACTGTACGAGACTATTGGGGAGGACTGGCTTTTGTATGAGACTATTGGGGAGGGCTGGCTACTGTATGAGACTATTGGGGAGGGCTGGCTTCTGTATGAGACTATTGGGGAGGGCTGGCTACTGTATGAGACTATTGGGGAGGGCTGGCTTCTGTATGAGACTATTGGGGAGGGCTGGCTACTGTACGAGACTATTGGGGAGGGCTGGCTACTGTATGAGACTATTGGGGAGGGCTGGCTACTGTATGAGACTATTGGGGAGGGCTGGCTACTGTATGAGACTATTGGGAAGGGCTGGCTACTGTATTAGACTATTGGGGAGGGCTGGCTACTGTATGAGACTATTGGGGAGGGCTGGCTACTGTATGAGACTATTGGGAAGGGCTGGCTACTGTATTAGACTATTGGGGAGGGCTGGCTACTGTATGAGACTATTGGGAAGGGCTGGCTACTGTATGAGACTATTGGGCAGGGCTGGCTACTGTATGAGACTATTGGGGAGGGCTGACTTTTGTATGAGACTATTGGGGAGGGCTGGCTACTATATGATACTATTGGGCAGGGCTGGCTTCTGTATGAGACTATTGGGCAGGGCTGGCTACTGTATGAGACTATTGGGCAGGGCTGGCTTCTGTATGAGACTATTGGGGAGGGCTGGCTACTATATTATACTATTGGGGAGGGCTGGCTACTGAATGAGACTATTGGGCAGGGCTGGCTTCTGTATGAGACTATTGGGCAGGGCTGGATACTGTATGAGACTATTGGGGAGGGCTGGCTACTGTATGAGACTTAGGGAGGGCTGGCTACTATAGGACACTATTGGGGAGGGTTGTCTTCTGTATAAGACTATTGAGGATGGCTGGCTACTGTATGAGACTATTAGGGAGGGCTGGCTACTATAGGAGACTATTGGGGAGGGCTGGCTTCTGTATGAGACTATTGGGGATGGCTGGCTACTGTATGAGACTATTGGGGAGGGCTGGCTTCTGTATGAGACTATTGGGGAGGGCTAGCTTCTGTATGAGGCTAATGGGGAGGGCTGGGCAATGAGGGCAAGTTCTGTGAACAGCCTAAGGGCCCTATTCCACCGGACGATTATCGTTCGCATAATCGTTAACGATTAACGATCAACGATCTCAAACGACTGCTATTGCGAAAGACCTGAAAACGATCACTCATTTCCATGGAACAATAATCGTTAGTTATGATTGTATTTGCGATTGTTTTTTTTTCGCTTTTGCGTTCGTATCGACCGAACGACATCTTATTCAATGTGAACGTTTTGCGAACGAGCAACGATAAAAATAGGTCCAGGTCTTATGAAGCGATCAACGATTTCTCGTTCGGTCGTTAATCGTTAAATACATTTCAATACATTTCAATTTGAACGATTTAACGATAATCTGAACGATAATCGTCCGGTGGAATAGGGCCCTAAGGCCCATGGTACAGTTAATCTGCCACTGGTGTCCATGCACACTGGTTGGCCCCTGACTTTGTCCAATTTTTTGCCCACTATTAATTTCTTATATTCTCAGTCACTTACATGTGGGCTTCACAAATTTTTTTTTACACCTAACACCAGATGCAACCATTGATAAATTCCCCCCCTAAGTATACATCTACTCATACAAACCGCATGATAGAAGGGTCATGTCTTATGTCTTTTATATAAGGAAGGATCATTTGATGAAGCATTATTACCCTTGTGGTTATGAATGTGCCCAGAACTGCTGGCTCAGGTTTGTGTCTTCCTGAAGATTCTTTGTTCCAACTTCGTAATGAAATACAAAACAGTTACCTCTCTGTGGGGCTGTCATAGGAAGGGCATGAGGCCACTTGAAGTCGACAGCTAGCAGTGCTGTTTAACATTTAAACCCAAAGTCATTTTTTAAATGACAAAGGATCATGTAGGCACAAGTAAGGCTGCTGTATTCTCATATGAACGAAGCTGATCATGCTTCCAGCACCAGGATATACTACCTTATAGCTTCCAGGGATGTCAGCAACATCTGTTCAACACCGACTTTACATAAAATGTCTACAGGTCAAATTAAGTTGGCAACTAATTGACCTAGTAGTTCTGTTATATATATGCACACAGATCATCCATGGTAGTGCAGCAAAACTACTTCCCTACAGTAAAAAGTTATATTAAAAGGATTACCCTAACATTTAAAGTTAAGATCTATACATGGGATAGGTGATCACTAACAGATCAGTGGGTGGCCCACCATTGCAACCCCCATTGATCAGAAGAACAGAGTTCTGTTATCCCAAAATAAATGAAAAAAGCAGCGTGCATGCTATGCTACTGCTTTGTTCTTTCACTTTGGGATTTCTGAATATAGATAAGCACACATGTCCAACCTTCACTCTATTTACTCTGCATGGGTCTTCTGAACATAACAGAGTACAGTTATTCCCTATGTTCAGAAAGCCCATAGAGTAAATGGAGTAATAGCTGAACATACTAAGGCATTTACCTGGGGAGATTGGAGACCTATGTTCCTGTGATTGGTGGGAGTCCTAGTTGTCAGACCCCACAGATCAGTTATTTATCACCTATCCCATAGGCAGATAACTTTAAATATTGAGATAAACTTTTAAAATTATATTAATATGTACATTTCCATAACTTAGGCTAAAATAAAGAACATACTAATCACTTTTTACCATTTTTATCAAAATAAAAAATCTTAGGTTAAAGGACACCAAAAATATGTAGAGTGCAACAACCAAAATTTTTCTGTACAGACTGGAGGAATGGACTGTGGCACTCTGATTTATTACCTTGAATGCTGAAGGAAAACCCCAGTTAACAAAAAAACACTTGGGCTCATAAATCATCTTTCTGCAACTGGAAGATTTTTCATGATGATGAAGCGTAAATCTGACTAATTTACACCACCCTTCAGTACAAGACTTGTCAGCAAATGGGTTAACAAAAGAAGTTAATCACAATATTTTTGTTGCGTTTTTTTTTTTTTTTTTTTACTGGAAAATCAAAAATCTGTTAATTTTGAAATTACTTTCATTTTCAGTTTACTTTTATTCCCAGAATAGCGCCTATTTTTATTGTGTCCATATATATTTTATGACCTCTCCAGTGTTTAGACCTTGTCACTAGGGATGAGTGAATCGGGCAGAGGTTCGGGTTCATACGAACCCAAACAATAGGCATTTGACTCCTGCTGTCTTACCATTCCATGGGGAAGGTGGAAACACCCCCAGTCATGCCTGGAAAGCAGGATTCAAATGGCGATGGTTCAGATTAGTAAGAACCCGAACCTTGGCCCGGTTTGCTCATCTCTACTTGTCACCTCAGACATCTACAGTATGACCTGCGAGGTTCCCTGTACCTTGAGAGTTAGGGTACTATCACATGAAACAATAATCGGCCTAATTGGCCCGATTCGGCCGATTATCGCTCCGTGTAATAAAGACAACGATCAGCCGATGATTGTTGTAACCGTCTGATTGTTGATATAGGTTAGAACCTATAATTGTCGGGTACCGACCGCGCACCGCTACATGTAATAGCGGTGTGTGGCCGGCGACTGACTATTACCTATCCACGCTCCAGGGCTGCTGCTGCGCTCTACTTCTCACTGGGTCCCGCGCACTCTAACTTCAGAGCGAACGGTCAGCTGACAGGCCGCTCAGCCAATCGCAGGCCGGGACCACCTGCTGACAGGCCGCTCTGAAGCTACAGCACTCGGGACCCGGGGAGAAGCGGACCGCAGCAGCAGCCCTGGAGCGTGGATAGGTAAAGTATAATGTTTAAGCAAGGGCTGCAAGGGCATCGGTAACTATGTCCTTGCAGCCCTTGTTAAACGATTATCGGGCCGTGTAATAGGCCCAGTAAATGAGCCGTGATTTAGCAGATCGGCGCTCGTTTACAGTTGTTATCGGGTCCCTATTGTCCCGTGTAATACCACCCTTAATCCAGATAATTTAGTGACCCAGTGATTTTTATTATTAATTACTACCTTGGTAAACTAATGTGTGGAGCAGTATTAATTTCTGCACTGCAGTGTTGGTTTACTACAGGTAGAACAGTATTTATTTCTATACTGTGCTTCTGTGTTTTCTCTGACAGAAAAAAATTTATTGCCACACCATGGGTTTGATTTATTGCTGGCAGAGAATTATTTATGTCTGCACTATGGTGCTGATTTGGCGTTACTAGGGTATATTATGTGCACTATGTGACAGAATTTGGAGATGCGCGTTAGTGGGTGTTTGTTAGTGAGGCCCCAGCACCAACATGGATTGCCTGGTGAGGTCCGTGTACAAAAAGTTTGAGAATCCCTTGTCTAGACAAATGGGACATATATGATGGATTTCAAGTCCTGTGAAGCTATACACACACACTATATACATACAGTGCTGTCCAAAAGTATTGGCACCCCTGCAATGCTGTCAGATAGTACTCAATTTCTTCCAGAAAATGATTGCAATCACAAATGCTTTAGTATTAATCTCTTCATTTAATTTGTCTTCAATGGAAAACCACAAAAAGAATTGTCAAAAAGCCAAATTGGATATAATTCTACACCATCATGTAATGTGATGTGATGCTTCTCTAATTTGTGTAATTAATGAAACCTGTTACTTATCTGTGGCACATAAAAGGTGGTGGCAACAACTAAATCACACCTGTGTCTTTGCATGCACCACATTGAGCATAGAGAAAAGAAAGAAGACCAAAGAACTGTCTGAGGTCTTGAGAAGCAAAATTATGAGTAAGCATGAGCAATCTCAAGGCTACAAGTCTATCTCCAAAGACCTGAATGTTCCTGTGTCTACCGTGTGCAGTGTCATCAAGAAGTTTAAAGCCCATGGCACTGTGGCTAACCTCCCTAGATGTGGACGGAAAAGGAAAATTGACGAGAGATTTCAACGAAAGATTGTGCGGATGGTGGCTGAAGGACCTTCACTAACATCAAAGCAAGTTCTAGCTGCCCTGCAGTCCGAGGGTGCAACAATGTCAACCAGTACTATCCGTGGCCGTCTGAATGAAAGAGGACTCTATAGTAGGATACCCAGGAAGACCCCACTTCTGACCCAGAGACTTAAAAAAAAGCCAGGCTGGAGTTTGCCAAAACGTACCTGAGAAAGCCAAAAACTTTTTGGAAAAATGTTCTCTGGTCAGATGAGACAAAAGTAGAGCTTTTTGAAAAAGGACATCAACATAGAGTTTATAGGGAAAAAAAGAGGCCTTCAAAGAAAAGAACATGGGGGGAGATTTATCAAACATGGTGTGAATTGGAACTGGCTCAGCTGCCCCTAGCAACCAATCAGATTCCACCTTTTATTTTCCAAAGAGTCTGATTGGTTGCTAGGGGCAACTGAGCCAGTTTCACTTTACACCATGTTTGATAAATCTCCCCCATAGTCCCTACAGTCAAACATGGTGAATGTTCCCTGATATTCTGGGGTTGCTTTGCTGCCTCTGGCACTGGACTGCTTGACTATGTGCATGGCATTATGAAGTCTGAAGACTACCAACAAATGCAGCATAATGTAGGGCCCAGTGTGAGAAAACTGGGTCTCCCTCAGAGGTTATGGGTCTTCCAGCAGGACAATGGCCCGAACTCTCAGGGACCTGGAGCAATTTGCCAAAGAAGAAAGGTCTAAAATTCCAGCAGAGCATTGTAAGAAACTCATTGATGGTTACCAGAAGCAGTTGTTCGCAGTTGCTGTCTAAAGGTTGTGCTACCAAGTTTTAGGCTTTTGTCCGGCCCATTTTGGAGTTTTGGGTAAAATGATCAATGATTTGATTTTTTTTTTTTATTGTCTTTTGTGTCTTATCATTGCAAGCAAAATAAATAAAGATATTATTACTAAAGCATTTGTGATTGCAATTATTTTCTGCAAGAAATTGCGAATTATCTGACAGAATTGCAGGGGTGCCAATACTTTTGGCCATCACTGTAGTATTAGCTGGTGGATGAGTTACTTAGCTTTCCTGGGTTTTTGAAAGGCTAACCTGACTGAAGCAAGGGGGATTTATTTAGGTAGATTTGATGTTTAGCCACCTCCACATGGTTAATTATGGTCAATTTTTGTTTAGTGGAGAGGAGCACCAACACTCAAAGTGCCTAGGGTAGTGTGAACTCTAAAAACAGGCTTGAACAGAAGTATATGTAGTAGTGTACTGGAGAGAAGTATTACTAGACAGCCAACTAATGATCGATTAGTCTCATAGATGTAGTAAGCTAAGGGGCACTATTCATATGTGACTGCCAGTCCATCCAGGCTTGGAAACTTGGGACTCAGGACCTCTGGGATCCTGTGCAATGACAAGAATCAATCTGTAGTGATCATACATTTATCTCCTACTGAAATTTGTGCTTGGCTTATATATATTAGAGATGAGTGAATAGTGAAATATTCGATTCGAATAGCTCCCGATATTCGACTATTCAAACGAATATGGAATCCTATTACAGTCAATGGGAGAAAAATACTTGGGACCTGGAAATCAAGATTCGATCACTAGGAGGTCACCAAGTGCACAATGAAACCTCAGGAAATGATGCCAACACCTCTGGAATGCATATGGGACAGCAAGGGAAGCATGCCTGGGTACATAAACGTAAAGTAGAAGTGTTCCTTTTGGTCTAGTGGTACTTGCATATGTATTAGGTGGTGCGTAATAATAGCGTATGTTTGTTTTTTGTTTATTCAGTACACTTGTGAAATACAATTGCTTGCAGAGTTATATATTGCCCAGCCAGTGATGTGAATTGCACACATGTATATATTGCATATATATATATATATATATATATATATATATATATATATATATATATATATATCCACTCTCAGTATTATGCCACTATCGACTATAGACTCCAAACACAATATAACCGCTTTGTATAATGGAAAAAATACTCAGACAATGTAGCTCCTGGGATTCATCAACTATTTGAACACTGTCCAATTGGGGAAAAGGACCCAAAAAGAGCTCCTCGGAGTGGGCAAGGGTGGGATGACTATGATGGACTAATTGTACAGGTTTGGAGACATAAGTGTCAGACTCTTGGCTAGCCTCGAGACTGGAATGAGTGGATAAATGACTGGAAGCACTCTCCGCCATCCATAGTAACACGCTGATCGGGTCTCGACAGTTGTGTACCCCGCCACCTGGACAACTGTCCTATAAAGCCAGGGATGGACGTCCCTCTGAAGCACGCGCTGTATCCCCAATCACTTGACTGCGGCTTGAAATCCCAGCAGCATTTCCGCGTCCCTGTCCTCTTTGCTTTGTCCTACGCATTGTAGTAGCCGTTTAACTTTTTTCCTTTTTTTTAATACAAATTAGCTGTACCAGGTAGTTTTTAATTTATCCCACACACACAGTATACAGCCATTTACCGGATATAGAATTGTTTTTACAACAATAGAAATAAAGGTCTGGTCAGCACCTTCCCTGGACACACACTGCACAAATCAGTAGAGGCGAGATAACCGCTATATTATCCCACACACTGTATACAGCCGTATACCGGATATAGAATTGTTTTTACAACAATAGAAATAAAGGGCTGGTCAACACCTTCACTGGACGCACATTGTGCAAATCTGTAGTAGCAAGATAACAGCTATATTTTCCCAAACACACTGTATACAGCCGTATACCGGATACAGAATTGTTTTTACAACAATAGAAATAAAAGGCTGATCAACACCTCCCCTGGACACACACTGCGTAAATCTGTAGTAGCAAGATAACAGCTATTATCACACACACACACACACACTGTATACAGCTGTATACACACTGCCTGTGCCATAACAGCTTGTAAATCTCTCTTTTTCTATAGTTTTAGGCCTAACAAGGGCTTTTGGGGGTCCCTTCCTACCTAACTTCACCTAATACCTTCCTCTCCCTGCTTTACAGTCTGTCCCTCTCTAGCTCCAAACAGCAAGTGATATGAATCTCAAATCACTATTCTTTTATTCAGGAGGTCACATGGTTTAGCCAGCCAATCACAGTTTTTTTTTTAAAGTTCTGCCTATTCCTAGTGCCTGTCCCTCCCCCCTGCATGTTTATTGGCTGGAAAAAAAAGCGCCAGGGGATGTGGGAGGACCAATAGAATTTTTACTGCGTTTTGGCTCGAATATTCGACTGCAGTCGAATACCTCGAATAGTGTACTATTCAATCATATAGCTGTTCTAATAAATATATTTTTAATGTGGATATTAGGATACACACCTTAACAAACAAAAACTACTTTACAGGACCTTTTGACCCCTAGGAATTGATTGCCCCGCCAACAACATGTGCTCACAAATTTTTAATGAGGAAAAACCCTTTAGTTATTTCCTAAACCAATTTTCCCTGCATGAATAGAAAACTAAAGAGTGTATTAATTCGTAATGTGTATAAAGGCACAGCACCTTTAGAAATAAAACCATTTGTGTAAATTGCTGTTCGTCCTCCCACACATCTCTTAATGAGTTGATCCCGTTTTGCGTTGCCAAAAAAAGGTGTTTGCTTCTATTAAGAGATGCTCCCTTCTTGTGTGACATCACGGAACTAGCCTGGGTCTATTATGGAACGCTGAGGTGTACTGTATTTTTAGCAGTCTCCAATTTATTTTTGGAAAGCAGGTGGTATGTTAAACAGGACCTGAAGCATTGTTGTTATGTATTGTGTCAGGCTGATAACTATCCACCTCAAAAGCAAGTATAGCTGTTACGCTTAAGAGAAATAAATTACATGGAACCTTCTTGTTTTTGTTTCCTACTAGTTTTTGCATTACATTTGTCCTTAAAGGGCTAGTCCCATCTCAACTAATATAGGTTTACTTTTAGGACTTGTCAAGTCATTATATTTTTGCAAATATATTCATTTACCACACTTGTCTCCTTCTCCTGATATTGTGCTCTTTTTCTCTAATTGTTGACAGCTCATATTCTAGGTTACAGACCACTTCCCTGCTCTAAAAACAGTGGTATGGCTGGTGTATAAATATCTATAATAAAGATATATAGACATCAAGTGTATGTATAATAGTGATGTCACAATACCAGAATTTCTAGTTGGATACCAATATGAACTTTTTTTATTTCCATACTCGATACCATTTCGATACTTAATAACAAATTTAAAAAAACATAAAAATATGTCTGTACTATTACAATGATAAAATTTATGTTCCTCTTATTTTTTTTTAAATAAATGTGTTATAAGTGTACCTGTCATCATAAAAGACTTTTCACGTGTCATTGAGACATGTCAAAAGTTTTGATCGGTCTGGGTCTTCTCCGCCCTTGTTCTTCCAATCGGTACAGGTGTGAACACTATTTTGACATGTTTCAATGACAGGAACACTTAATGTAGTAGTGGAGCTGTATACTGGTATAAAATTTAGGGGGCAGTAGTAGTATTAGATTGGGGGTAGAAGTAGTGGAGCTGTATACTGGTATGGTATATTGATGGCAGTAGTATTATATTGGGGGTAGTAGAAACTGTAGTATAATATTGGCGGTAATAGTAGTGGAGCTACAATCCGACAGTATAGAGGACAATCCCACAGTATATAGGACAATGTGGGACTGCCAGACCCCCATGCACGGGGCAGGATTACATCTCCATTTTCTCTAGTTATGTGCTGAGCCTTTACTCCATATAGAGCAGGGTTAGGGAACCTCGCCTTCCCTAATAATAGGGAAAGAGCAGCTTATCAGGAGAAAAAGGCAATTGTGCTAAATGAATGTATTTGCTAAAGCCTTCTGCTCACCGACATTAAACACCACCAATTCCTGCACCCACCAACCCCTCGAAACGGGGTGCTAAGTTGCGATCATGCCCGCATGTGATGTCTAATAGCTGCACAATGTCAAAGAGAAAGTGCAGCTACTTGACATTGTGAGTATGCGTAATTTCATCTGCCCACCATGATCACAACCTAGCCCCACTTAGCCTGACAAAGTAAGCATCGGGGAAAGAGCAGATGGCTTCAGCCATCTCCTGCTCCCCAGACAACTAATATAACAACATGTTAACCTCATTTTGTGGCAATACTGTATTTTCCGGCGTATAAGGCGACTTTTTAACCCTGAAAAATCTTCTCAGAAGTCGGGGGTCTTATTATACGCCAGGTATGGTCGCCCATACAGTGTGTGTGTGTGTGTGGTGGGGGGCTCCAAAACGGCCACATCCCCACCGTATAGGGTGACCACTATAAAAAAAAAAAAAAAAACATTAACTCACCTTGGGCCTTTGCCGGCATCCACGCATCTCTTGTCCCGTTCCCGACGCAGGCAGTGTAATGTACATGCGCTGGAGATCCTCGTAGCTCTCAAGGGCAGCCGAGTGTCTCTTTAGAGAAGCTCAGAGACGCTCAGCTGCTGGGAGAGCTTCGGAAGAATGACAGAGCCACCGGAAGTTCCTGAAGCCTCTGTCATTTTAATGAAGCTCTCTCAGCAACCGAGAGTCTCCAAACTTCTCCGATGAGACGCTGTGCTGCCCGGAGAGCTACGGGGATCACCGACGCAGGCAGTGTACATTACACTGCCTGCATCGGGAACGGGACAGGAGACACGCGGATGCCGGTAACTGGCCCCAGGTGATTTAACTGCGGTCAGGCAGGGGTTAATATTTTCCGGCATATAAGGCGAACCCCTAACAATCTTCTTAAGAGTCAGGGGTCGTCTTATACATTCAGTCGCCTTATATGCCAGAAAATACAGTAGTTTTTCAGTTTTTAGTGCTGTTGTTTTTATTTATTTTTATGATTTTATTTATTTTTTTCTTTACAAATATGCTTTGCATTCCTATATTTTTACACCTATACATTTTTACAGTTACTTTCAATTAGTCTATGTAAAAGCTTGTTCTTTTTGTAATTAGCAACTCTTCATATTCATTAGATATTTTTCCTTTCTATTTATTTTTAGGCATTTTAAATGCTATTGTAATAGATCCGACTGTTATGGACATGGTGATACCAAGTTTTATTTTATTTTAGGGGGCGGGGGGATTCGAATGACGGCCGAGAAAAACGTTTTTTGTTTCTTTTTAGTTTTTTCTTTTTGGTTTTTTTAGTAACTGACTTAGTGACCAGACAATCAGCTGGGTCATATCGTCAGCTCTGCTTGTGATCGCAGAGTGCGTCGGGTTTCCCACAGCGATGATCCAGTGCTGAAGAGTAACAGGGAGAGGTCAGTTGGTGCCGTTTTTTCTGTTCCCCCCCCCGCTCCCCTCTCTCCTAGTACACCCTGCCTTTTACAAGTTGTACTATGCTCCTTCACTAAACACCAGCTGTCATTTTAACTGCTTGTTACCCTATGGTCTTATTGGGGAGGTGTGATAAGGTAACAGAGAGGCCACCCCTTTATGTGTTTAACAACTTACTTGCTACAGTCACATTGACCACAACATCTAGGTCAGTGTTAGGGAACCTATGGCCCTCCAACTACAATTACCATCCTGCCTGGGCCCAGGAAACTTTGGCTATTCAGGCATTATGGGATTTGTAGCTGTGCAAAAGCTGGAGAGCTAAAGGTTCCCTATTGATTCAAGTTATTTCCATGTAGGGGACACAAAGGGACACAATGGTTTTCATAAGGGCATATTAACCGATCAGACCGGCCATCAGTTGTGCATCTCCTATTACACAGAGAGATGTGTGGCAGGTGACAAATTATCATTCAACATGTTGAAAGACAGGAGTCAGATGACAAGCAAGTGTCTTTACCTTCCTGCTGGATCCACTTCTGGCTTTAGCTAGATAACACAACCTGTCTTGTGTGCTAGCAACCACAAGGAAGAATGGCAGGGTACCCTTGTTAGTAAATGGGTTGGTTTCACCTATAGATATGTGTTCTCCTGAGGAGATGTGATCTTGTGCTGTATACATGAATAGTCTTTGATTTAAATTAGTCACAATACTAATTCTTTGTCATTTCTTATTACCTCATATTTTGTCCTTGACTGTACCAAAAAGCAGTTTGACACAAGCTGCCTTGCATCCCCATTATTTATTTGAGATTGCCATTGTCAAGGCTTTATCATCCATATTTTCACATTTATGTGTGCAGTGGGAGAAGTTGTAGAAGCTGGGTGGGCACATGATTCACAGTGGAGTGACAGTCCAGCACTTCATTGCTTAGCATGGAGAAAAATTCCATTTGGTTGAGACTGCCTGGGAGTAGTGTACAGAGGGCACAGCGCTGGATTGATGATCTCTGCAAGATGCTTTGCAACTAGCCAAACATTATCTGCTTAATTTATCACTTTTTTAAGCATTTCACTCCTACATTAGGACAGCAAATAGTTCATGCCTGAAATCCTGAGACCTTCACTGCGCCTTTTCTAAGTGGGACCCTTATTTATTTTCCAGCCTACATAATGAATGTGTTATTAAACTGAACCAAGAATCACTGTGATTTATGGTAGAAATACACAGAGTGACCATAAAGTAAGCATTTCTTTTTTAGGTTATATGTAATTATGTGGTTTTGTTTAAACATTTTGCACCTTTTAATGTTGTTTATTGGTTTCTAATAATTTATTTTATTACTTTGTCCAGTCTGCCCAAGTTTTTTTATTGTATTCTTGTGTCCATACGTTTTGTGACCAGAGTGTGATAAGACATATATTGCACATACAGTGTTATTATTATCAAAAGACGGACATTTTTTGCGTAAAGGAGATGCCATGGGAACATGTCTAGCAATGTCAGGATACAACAACCGTTGGGCTATGGGAACTAAGGGTTCTTTTACTTGGGCAGATGGCGACCCTATCAATGCTCTAAACGAGTGCCGATCTGCTAGATCCGTTTACTGGGCTTATTGCAACGCCCTGTTATCTTTTAGCATGGGCTGCAGGGACTTCGTTAGCAATGTCTGTACAGACTTTGTCTAAACAGTTTTTACATTACCTATCACGTGCCGGAAACATGGATAGTTGATGTAAACTGTTTGTTGAATAGTCAGCCAGTAATAGTCAGAGGGGCTGGATCCCCAAACTACGGCCGTATCACTTGCTGTTACGGTTTGTCAAGGCCTTCTAAGTAAGTCCACCCATCATGTTTAAATGCCCGTAGTGATCTTATACAACATACCTATGCTTAAAATATATTACATATTGTCTAGGTTCACACTGCATTTTTGCTGTCCATTTAACAGATCTGTTATTAAATGTTTAATTTTAACATACAGAAAAACTTGGTCAACCACATTTTTGTGTATACTAAAAAATAAATGCATCTGTTTTGATTTGTGTTATAAAGTAAGTCAATGGATCCTGAAGTGTTTTTACCATCCATTTTTGCACCCGTTAATTTCATAGAACTCAAAGGTTAAACAGACAGCAAAAAAGCAGTGTGAACCTAGCCTTAAACATGAATGGAGCAAATCCATGTCTGTCATTTAGTCCAAGAGATCCTAATGCATGACAATTTTATTTCCAGTCCACTCCCTCTGTGCTTGTAAGCTTTATTAGTCCTGCAAAAGTTAATATGACTAGTGATATCACCACAATCAGTATTCCCACCATAGCAATACTGGCGGTTTGTTCTTGATAGTGTGTTGCTAACTTTCTAGAACAATGTGATAATCTGACAGCTCTTTATGATGTGCTAATCAAAAGGTAATCACTACCTTTTAGCAAAATTGTCTTCCTTCTATCTCATTCTTGTGTTATGCACTATAACTATTTGACCCCTGCTTTTATTTAAGTAATGTCTAGAGATGAAACATATAATGGAAGTCCTGTATCCAGTGCTTGCACTGGCTAGTGGCGTAGAGTCAGCAATATCCACCGATTTTTAATATTGTCAATGTGGTGCAATAATGGTAAAATGCAAAGATGCACTACCTGTTCACTATGATGGGAAGAATCGACTTACAATCCGGGATGCGTGTATCTAGAAGGTGTTCATTGCTGTATGATAGGTGGATTCTACATTAATGCTGCCTGGGAATTTACCACGTACAATTCAGATTTCCCGGGAATCAGTGATCCTCGTATCGGCCACAATTCACCAACACCCTTCAACAACTGGATGCAGTTGTCTTCGTCAGGGTTATGGCGGGCCCACGTGGATCTTCCCTTCTTATAGGCAATCTGAATATATGTTAGTAGTTCATTGATGCAATTATCTTTCTCAGTGGTGTAACTGCCTTCTTGAGCTCATGATCAAAAAGTGGTATCCATATGCTGTTGTTTAAAGGGGTACTCCAGCAGGGGGGCACTTTTGTGCTGGGACCGGAGGAGGGAGGAGGTGGCCTAGGGAAAAGATGTCCACTCACCTCCCCGGTTCTAGCAGCGGGTCCCGCATCACGGCGCTCCGGGGCCCGGTTCCCGGCCGCTTCCGGTTGTCTGACGCGGGCCCGAAGTGTGACATCTCAGGTCCGCTCAGCCACTCAGTGAAGGAGGCGGGATACGTTTCAAGTCCGCTCAGATCCCGCCTCCTTCACTGAGTAGCTGAGCGGCCCTGAGACGTCATGTCTCGGGCCCGTGTCAGACACCCGAAAGCGGCCGGGAGCACCGGAGCGCCGCAATGCGGGACCCGCCACTGGAACCGGGGAGGTGAAGGACGTCTTTTCCCTAGGCCCCCCTCGCTGGAGTACCCCTTTAAGTCCCACCCTAAGGAATTCCTTGAATGTGGTTGACCATGTTTTTGTGTACGCTAAAAAAATGCATTTTGATTAGAGATGAGCGAACCTCGAGCATGCTCGAGTCCATCTGAACCCAAACGTTCGGCATTTGATTAGCGGTGGGTGCTGAAGTTGGATAAAGCCCTAAGGCTATGTGGAAATCATGGATATAGTCATTGGCTGTATCCATGTTTTCCAGACAACCTTAGAGCTTTATCCAACTTCAGCAGCCCCGGCTAATCAAATACCGAACGTTCGGGTTCAGATGAACTCGAGCATGCTCGAGGTTCGCTTATCTCTCATTTTGATCCTTTTTTAATCATTTTTTTTTAAAATAATGTAAGTCAATGGAAAAACGGATCAAAAGTCATGCACACCATTGCATCCATTTTTTCTTACTTTTTTTTTTGCATAAAACGGATTAAAAATTGCAAAAATGCAGTGTGATCCCAGCCTTAATCCCTTATAAAACTAGATATGGAACTAGATATTCACTACTGCATAAAATGAGTCAAATAGAGTATGACTTTGCACATAAGGGCTCGTTCACACAGAACAAAAGCAGCTGAATTTCTGCGCTGAATCAGCGCTGAAATTTCAGCCGTTAAAATAGGTGCAGAGCTAATTTCCATTGTGTTGAATGGAAATTCTGCTCTGCAGTTTACACGGTGGAATTTCCGCACTGAACTAATCCGCTTTCCGCCAGAAGAATGAACAAGTTCATTCTTCCGCTAGCGGAATCCTATACAAATCAATGGGGCTCTGATTTTCTGTTTCAGCGCAGAATATGCGCGTATTCAGCGCGGAATACAAGCCGAAATTAAGCGCTGAATCAGTGCTGAAATGGGGAAAAAAGGGGGGAGGAGGATTCTAGTATATATTCTGGTATAGGCTAGTTTACTCGCCAAATACTCGCTGAATTTCTGCGCTGAATGCATGCGGATTCAGTGCGGATTCCTCGAGTATTCCGCGCTGAATTTGTCGAGCTGATTGCGAGCTGAACACTTTCCTAGTGGAATACGCAGGGATTCTGCTTACATTCTGCTTACATTCTGCTCGGAATTAAGCGTCAGTTGATTTCAGGCGGAAATATTTCCTCGCGTAATCCGCCCCTTTTGCTCTGTGTGAACGTAGCCTAACTAATTGAATCATAATTTATAGTTACATTTTAAGTTTATCCATAGCAGACATGCAGTATGGTGGTGTTTCACTATAAAAGTAACATCAGCACATCTAGTAAAGAATACAGTGGAGTGGACAGAGAAGACATGACAGCCAGGAATACATTACAGATCACATAGCAGTATGACTGTCTGTGCTGGTAGTTAGGGGAATTCCCTAAGATGGGATCCAAATATACATATTTAGCATTACATGAGCCTGAACCCACAGCTGCAGTTCCACAGCAACACAAAGTCCCAAAGCTGCAGTGCTATATAGACGGATAGTGGGATCTTTACTAAGTAAAAAGAAGGTAGGAATTACTTAGGACAGTACTTAAACAACCTTCGGGCTGAGCCTGATCAGCCATCGTAGCTATGACACAGGAGGCCTCAGGGAAGCCTCCTGCTGTCATAGCAACCATCGGGCTGTGTGATTGTGATAATTGTGGGACAATTCTCCCTCTATTCTGCACTACCGGTGCTGCGATCAGAGGGTTAACTGCCGCAATCTGGGCTTGGCCTAGGTCTTGGCAGATGTGGTTGGTGCCTGGCTATCACTTACAGCCAGGACCCGCCGCAGACATGCGCCAGCTTCTGCACCTGTTTAAACCCAGAACGTAACTATACGTCCTTGAGCTGCAATGCACTGCAAAAAAAGACGCCCAGTTACATCCTTGAGCCTGAGGGCCCGAAGTCTAAACCGATGCATTATGTAAAATTAAATATATTTTAAATATACAAGCATTTCTGAATTTATATTGTTTGAGATATATAGATCTACTAATTCCTCATGTGCCTTGATTGTTTTGATAACCTGAGGCAAGCATGTTCAGTTCAGCTGTAATCTCCAGGCAATACTGGTAGATGGTCTCCACTGAGCCTAGGAGTAAGGGGGATTTTGGGAAAGTGTGTACAGTATTGCATAGCAATGGCAGAGTCCAGTTTCAAATGACAACCAGGAAGTGATTAGATCAATGGGGAGAAAAACAATACAGTGATGCAAGTGACTTTACCAACAACAGCACATTTGTACTCCTTTAAATATATGTACAGTATGTGGTGCACATCTGACTTTACCAATGTTGCTTTATGCTACAAGCTTATTAGGATAAGGTGGAAGTTAATAACCCTTGCTATGGTTTATACCATTGTAATGTTACCTTATTCCACCCATTTATTTTAGTTATTGTAATACGAAAAAATGTGTTCACCTTTTAGACTATAAAATAAGGTAGGAATTATGTTGACAAATTCTTCTTCATTTTTGCAAGGTCTGTGCTTGTTAAGCAATGCTTCTTAATAGGTGACCCCAGCAGAGCTTCACTATTTCATACTAAATGACACTTTGAGAGAACACTTGGCTGCTGTGCCAACAACAACGTTGCAGTGCAGTACTCCTGTTTGCAATGAAGATGGCATTACAGGACTGAAGAGGGAACTGCCTTTGTGTCTGTTAGCTGTCACCAAGATCAATGGAAACTCAATTCCGAGTTGATGAAAAGAGTCATCCCTATTTCTTTTGCATTAATCACTTCCCCAGCCATTCTGTAAAGAATAAAACTGGCTCAGCGCCCCTAAAGTATGACACAAACACCATTCCCTGTGCAGAGTCCAGGCTATAAAACAAATGGAATTTTCATGTCAAAAATAATTTTGCCCTGGAACTTGTGATTAACTTTGTGACTTTCATTGTTTCAGCAGCCCTACAATTAGTGGTTTCCTACTCCCCACGACTAGCATCAGCGGTTACCATAGTAATCTCTGTTTCTTAGTGTTGTTGGACTTAGGTCTAGATTTTATTTTCTTGGGAAAATATACAGTTTTTCTTTATTGTAAATTGCAGTTTAACATTGTAAAATGCTACAGAGACATTTTCATGTAAGCGTGTTCTTCTTGTGGATATGGAGAACAGGAAAAAAACCTCTTTCCTCCCACATTTATTCTTAGTCTAAGATTCCCATGGCACAAATAAGGAAAAATGAATTGGCTATCTCTTACATCTCTCTTATTCATGTCCTCCAGTAAGCAAGTACCCTCCCACTAGTCCTCGTTTTTCCCAGCTAGCGTTGTCACTTACAAGCTGTAAGAGGACAGCATAATTCATTACGTAAACCATTTCCAGCCGTTTATCAGTCCTTTCATTTTAATAAATCCCTTAAACTTTTCAACTTTTCGTTTTCCTGTATAGCTAGAATTTTCTGTTTGTTTGCATTTATAGCTCATGTAGATATTTAGAAATAAACCCTGTTTCTGTAAAGTGTTTTTATTTCATGTGTAGTATGTTGTGAAATATAGGATTAAAAGGAGAAGTCTCATAGAAGTACAAAAACTGCAGGCAGGTTGGTGGGGGCAGGAAAATAATAAACAAGTGCACTCACCCGTCCTCGGGCCGCCAATGTGCCACTCCCAGGTCCCGTTCACTTCAGACGGCTGTCATCTTCAGCTGGAAACCAGGTATGTCATGTACCCGACTTCAGGGCCCTGCTGAGCGATCGCCTGCTTATCCAGTCAGTAACTGGTGCATTGTCCCGCCCCAGTCACTGATTGGCTGGGCTGGCAATCACTCAGCCGGGAACATGACGCTTCAGCTGGAGAAGTCAGGTACATGACATACCCTGTTTCAGCTGAAGATGACAGCCATCCTGTGGGATCTTGGTGAAACTTTCTTTCCTCTAGATGTAGAGGAATTCCCCTTGTCAGGGTTACAGGCTTAGATGCAAAAAGGTCAGGAGAAAGACATAGGGAAAATGTATCATTCAGTCTAACAACTGCTATTTTTTTATGTGCCTTCTTTTATTGCAGGGTATTTTTTGTGTGAGATTTACCTTGCAAAAACCCTTTTTCTCACGTGCGCAAAATATCAAACATGATTAACTTTTGCACCTGGTTAGTAGGGGGTCAACTGCTTTGCAAAAACTGCATAATTCTGTTTGCAAAAATATTCTTCTGAAAAAAAAATTTTTTTTCATCATTGCATTAGTGTAATAGAACTGCACAGGCTTAAAAACTTCTTTATATGCAGTCAATAATAAAGAGGTTATGTATAATAAAGAAATTATACTTACCCATTTCTGTGCCCTGCAGCACAACTGCCCCCTGTGCCCTGCTGATCTCCTGTAGCTCCCGCTCCTGTGACATCACAACCAAGTTCAGAAATGCCCACTCAGCCAGTCAGTGACGGGACACTTCTGCAGTTACTGACTGGCTAAATGGGTATTTCCTGTCAGGTTGTGATGACACAAAAACTGGGATATATGGGAGACTGGAGGGTGACAGTGAGCTGGTAATACTGTGCTGCCAGGGGGATGGGTGAGTGTAATATCTTTATTATATTACCAAAAGTAAGACAACACTTCCAAGATTCTGTGTTTTAATATCACACCAGATATATCTGATATATGAATCCGATTGTGCAGCAATAGTGTACGATTACATAACTTACAGCCTCAACCCTAAATAAGATCCAATGAACACAGGAGTAAACCCCATCACACTAAAAACATAAACAAATGAACCCATTTGGCTATACATTCATCTGACAGGTATAGGGAATCAGCAGGCAGGGAAACGCTCTCTCTCCAAAGTGACGTCACACAACAGCATCGCACAGTCGTGTCACGTGACCGCTCTGGGTCACCTGAAAGCCTCAGACAGAGTCAGCGCGTGTGCTGTGCGGCTGGCACCCACAGGATGGATGTCATTTACCCTATGCTTACCAAGATGCCATGTTGTTTGAGGGAAAAAAGCGATCTTAGTTACCTGATAACCGGAGAAACCGAATAATGCTATTCTTTTTTATGCCTATTTATGCTAGAGGGGCTTTATTTATTACAGCACTAGTCGTGTTACTGTATATATCTAAGCTACCAAATTAAGTCTTTATACCCTTATCTTTGTACGTATTGTCCACTTTAGGGTTTATGCCATAGTAATAGATTTTTTTTTAGGCGGACCAGGCTAGTGTTGGTATACATTGAGGACTCAGGGATGGGCTATGTATTCCATTTGCGGACCCCTGTGCACTGTTGTTTCATGGTGAAATGGGAGATTGGCACCCTGGCCACGCTGACTGTGTTGTCATTTTGACATTGCTGATATGCTCTTAGGTCGGGTATGGACCACGGATTCATATATTGGATTTAATGAAGGTTCTCCTATTTTATCACTTGTCACTAATTTTGCATTTACACGTGTGATTTGTTGCATGATTTTTTTTTTTTATTGGAATGTCACTATTTAATTTATATTTACCTTTTTATGTATAATGAGCTTGTATTGTGTGTTGTATCGCTGCTTGAAAAAGGCTATAACAGCCGAAAAGGTTGCGCATCTGGTGTGATATTAAAATGTGGAATCTTCTTGGAAGTGTTGTCTTCGTCTTTCTTTTGGTTTCATGACCATCTGGGGCCCCGGTTGGTGAGACGTGAACCCACCTATATTATTTTGTGCATCTTTGCTGCTGTGAACTTTTTGTGTTTGTTATATTGCCACAACTATAACATCTATAATACTGTTGGACTCTGGAAATTGAAGTAGGGGAAAATTAATAGAAAAAAAACTATATATTTCTTACCACTTACAACAACCTTATGCTTAGTAACCTAACAATTTTTTTTTAAAATCATCAATACACCTGACCAAATTTGGATTTCGTTCATCTTCATCTGTTTCAGTCCTTTTTTTTTTTAATATAATGTATGTCAATGGGAAACAGATTTGCGGTATGGCATACAGCAGCATCTGTTTTTACCATCCTTTTTTCAATCCATTTTTAACCCCTTCCAACAGCATACATTCCGGGACTTAATGTGCAAGTCATGTTTTTCATTTTTTCACGGTTGCCTCCCAAGCAGTGTAACCTTTCTATTTTTCCATCGCCATATTAGAGCCTATTTTATGCGGGAAAAGTTTTACTTTTTATTTGTACCATTTTGGTACAGACCATTTTCTGGGTGACAGATTAACAAAATACAGCAATCCTATATCAATATTTTTTGCAGCAGCAGCAGCAATCACTGTGTGGGATAAAAAATTCATTTATGTTATTGTTCAGGACGTAGGATGTGAATATACTAAATGTGTGTATTTTTATATGTTTTATTTAGAAGACGCATAAGAGAAAAAGTATTTATTTTATGGGGGGTTAGGGTTGGGTATTACATTTTATTTAATGTTTTTTTTTTTTATATGTCATTACTTCACTACTGTAATACACTGTACTAGTCATCTAGTGCAGTGTATTCAGCCTGTCAGTGTTATGCTGACAGGTAATGTACCACAGCCGGGTACTCAGGCATTCATTGCAGCCCTGGGGGCTTCACAAGGCCCCCCAGCTACCATGGAGACCCATAGGCTATGGAGACAGCATCATCTGGATGTCCATAGGTAAGTACAGTGCTGTATACTCTTTACATGTCACTGTCATCATCTGACCGTGGCATGTAAAGGGTCAATCTCTTGCCTGCTAGATACAGAGGGAGAAGGGGGAGGTCGATCTCGTATGATCCCTACACAGAGGGGCTGCACTACTTATTCTAAGCCTGCTGTAGAATGACTTACCCTTACTTTTAGTGTGCCTTAAGCGTGTATTCCCCCTGTCTGTATTCCACATGTATGAAAAATAAAATTTGTATCCACTTTATTGCTCAAATTTTATACCTTAAATTTGTTTGTTTTTAGATCTCCTTTGATCTGGCAGAGTACACAGCAGATGTGGATGGTGTTGGCACTTTACGTCTTCTTGATGCCGTTAAAACCTGTGGCCTTATTGAAACAGTGAAGTTTTATCAAGCCTCAACCAGTGAATTGTACGGAAAAGTACAGGAAATCCCACAGAAGGAGACTACTCCGTTTTACCCTCGGTCTCCCTATGGTGAGTAAACACTACAGAGTGTATCTGGTGATTCTTGTAACTTTTCCGGATAAGGTGTGTGTGGGAGTAGCACTATTCCTATATATATACTTTATATAACTGACATATGACATTTTTCTTAAGATTTCCCCACCCAGTAGCAACAGCTGTAATTTTCAGTCATGCCCAAGCTAGTGAGTAAGGGGATTGAGGGTTTGCGTACATGGTACTGAGCCTGCATGGCAGTGCACTGGAGCCTTTGCTGCTTCTTAGTAGAGAGCTCTACAACCTTTATGTACTGTTGTACAGACTCCATTGGTCGACTTGTGTATGGTGATATTATCATATATAAGGAGAGGTGTCTACAACATGAAGCTGGACACTTCTGCATAGATTTGTTTGCTGAGGTAGATTTAATGTGGTAGGATAATCTAAATGATATGTTTATATTTCATGTTTTACAGGAGCTGCCAAACTCTATGCCTACTGGATTGTGGTGAATTTCCGAGAAGCCTACAATTTGTTTGCAGTCAATGGTATTCTTTTCAATCATGAGAGTCCGCGTAGAGGTAACGTAATGAATAGATTTAAATTAGTTGGAAAAAAAGTGTAATACTATGGCAGGTTTATTCATGTGCCCTCGATCCTAACTTTGACCATCTTGCCTGGCTGTGGCAGTAGGAGCTGGTTTTAAGAAAATAGCTGAGCAGCACCCCCATTCTAGAGAAAGCTGCTAGTTACAGGGGTGGAGTGTCTGGGATGGACCCCTTTTGGCGTTAAGGGGGTATTACATGACGCAAACCAGGCTGTAAACAAGCATCTACATGGCTCACTGATTGTGAAGCCAGGGCTGCACAAGCAGTGGCTGAAATGTTTGTTCGGCCCTTTGGTTTAATCAGTCAATGGCTGCCCATCCCCTATTACACAGAGAGATGTGTGTCCGTCAGTGGGTTGTTTTATTAACAGATTAGAATTGAACAATCAGCCAAAGACTCATCATTTGCTCATTCGTCTAACCGCTGGCCCTATTACACAGGGTGATATCTGCCTGATTTGACAAATAATCTTTCCAAGTTATAGTACTTATCCATAGGGTTTTGTTTTTCTGGGGGAAAAGAGAACGTCAACCTGAAGCTAGCAGAATGGGAACACAGCAGGGGAAAGATATTCTAAAGGGAAGCAAGAGAGGTGGTATGAACTGCACATGAAAGTTTTACCTTTGCCTTGAAAGTCCCTTTAATACATTCCCAATTTTTAAAATTTGCATAATTCACACCTAAATCTGCAGAAGAAAATCTTTGGGTTATGTACATGAATGGATCGGTACGGGGGTGCTGGTGGCGTGGTCCTTTTTTTAAATCGTCATCCAGTTCCCATGCACGCTGATGGTGTATTACCAAGCAGCCTGGCACAAAGCACTGGGTACAGCCTGGATGGCCCCCAGTGTGACAATCTCCCCTCTTCGATGCCGCTTCCTTAGAATGAATAGACTCACGTCACAGAGGGGAGGGGGCTTTCTCTCACTGGGGGCCGGTACTGGGTGCAGAAACCGAGCGGAAGGAACTGCACCACTTGCATCCTAGCCGCAATCCATTCATGTAAAGAAAAAAACCAAAGCAATGTACAGTACCTGATTCTACATTTGCTTTAATGTGGATTTCAGCTACGTGTGGCCATAGTGGCATTTGCTTTCCTAAAAATGGTGTTTGCATTTTATTAGACTTACTGAAATCCTGATCATTGACAAATGTGTGTTGCAGACATACAGATCAAGATTTGTGGGTCTTGCTAGCCCTTATTCCTGTGTATTATAGAAAAAGCTTGTGACACAAGTAATTGAAACTTTTGTTGTTAATATGATTCATATATGAAATTTCTTTTACTTTCCATTGGCTTTAATTGTAATGTTTGTGTATTGTTATTGTTTCTAAAAGTCAATAATGGGGAAAGCCACTCCATAGATTATAACATTTTATTGTGATCAGTACATGTGCTGAATATCTGTATGGCACCAGTGTTAAATGTAACTAGGCGCCAGTGAATTTCCTTGGAGCTATAAACCTGCAGTTATTTACTGCTGAGTTTCCACTTTATTTCATGTGATACCAAGGGCTGATTTACAAAAAAAATGCCAAATGCAAAACTCACTTAGTAATTATTGGGAAGGAGGAGCAGTTTCTATTAGACAGTGCATGTATTCAAGCAAACGTGAAGATAATAACTTGTTTGGAATTGGTACATAATAGTATCTATTGATGTACAGGATGGAAACACCCTACCTCAGTGTGTGGACCATTCCTTGTTCCACAAATTATGTCAAGATGCTTAGCATCAGGAAGTCCTTGGTGCCAGCTTCAAGAGGGTATGGGAAAACAATTGCTGCAGTGTTATAGGTAACCAGTATTTCCCCCTTTACTGGTTCTCCAAAACAATGATTACTTGTCCTCTATCTGTGATGAACAGCAACGTTGCCTAAATCCTTTATATAATTGTGAATGCCCTCTGTTTCACAACCAACCTCTGCAGTAGACACACCCTCTGAGCTTTTCCCTATAAGATAAGAGGCTGGCTGGAGCATGCACACATTGGACAACAACAGACAAAACCATGTATGCATTCCATGAACAGGCGGGAACACAGTGTGGGAAACAAAGCAAACCGCATAGGACTCTACATCAAAATGTAATCGCCCTTCAGAACACTGTGAAATACAATCTACCAGCTCACATCGTGGGCTGCATTAATTAGACGTAAATGCGAAAAAAAAAACTTAAATCTGAAAATAGCCGCTTATTATGTGAAATGAATGGGAAATGGAGAGAAAGCAGAAAGGGGAAATGTCTTTGTGGCATCTTGTAACTCCATAAATCAGCTTGTGGGAGAAAATTACGGCTGTGGTCTCCAAATAATAATTCAACTCTAGAACTTGAAAAATATCACCTCTTATTTTAAACCTTTGTTTCCATACGTAGTAGTAGGTTTAAGGATATGTGCGTTTTAGATTTCTCAGATATATCTTCTATAAACACACTTATTCTTGTACAGTAATGTAAAAGCAGTATTCATATTCATTATATGCAAGATATCCATTTAAGTTGCTACAGTAAATGTGCCAGCTTGGATGGAAGTCATTTGCGTTTGGCGAATACAGATACACAGAACTGCAGTGTACATGACATTTTAGGAAAAAAAAGATTCATGTTTCTGACATTTCTGGAAACTGCTAAATGGAAAGGAATGTACAGAACCTAAAATCATTGTATATATTTTCTTATATTGGGAAATTTGTCTGTTTGGCAATTTCACATTGAACAGAGTACAACTTATTTAGAGAGGCCTGATCCTTTAGCAATGGGCCATAAGTAATGGCACCCCTCTCCCGTTCCCTGCATAAATTGACAAATTGCTTGGCTTGCAGCTAGCAGAACTAGGCGCTGTAATAATCCTGGAATTGCAGTTCATTTTATGTTTTGTTTAGCATATTGCCCTTTATCGGGAATACATAGTGCCACCTGTATAGATAATTTACATTGTCCCCATATCAGCTGCACCCCCCCCCCCCTTCTCCCATACAAGTGACATGTAGATAAACAATTCCCTTTCCCCCAAGTGTGAGGCAGCTGGAGGAGATTGGGAAGCCAAAGACAACAGAGTGGGCTGTTTTACACAGCTTGCACAACTCCCATTGATGTTAACAATGAGTGGTGTTGTTGTGTTACCAGTGTAGCACTCCAAGCTATGATGCTTCCATAACATTGGAGTCTAGCTTATGGTGCTCCACTGCCTGCTTATGCAGCTCCCATTTCCCTGTCAGATATTGACCTATTGTTTAACCCCTTAAAGGGAATCTGTCAGCTAAAATTCACATTCCAAACTGCTGATGCTGTTAGATAGCTGTGCAAGGAGACACCTGGCACCTTCCATATATCCATATATTTCATATATTCTTAAAACAAGAAAACATCTTCTATATTTAAAGGCAATGTACCATCAGGTACATCGCTGTAAGAGTTTTACATCAATAGACTGGCACCGGCTCGGGAATGCCGGTGCCGCACTCTGTTTTTTTAAACCCCAGCCCAGTTTCCAATCATTCTAATGGAGCTGCGTCACTGAGTGGAATGGGTGTCGTCACATCCGGGGGCGGGGGGGCGGTCTGGCCTACCTCCAGTGCTTCAGGCTGCGCTGGTGCCCAGGAATAGATTGGCACCATGTGTGGGAACCGGGCCATGGCTCAAAACAAAGAACCACGGCATTGCATTCATGCACCGGCGCCAGTCTATTCATGTAAAAATATTAAAGTTATGTACTTGCTCATACTTTGCTCATACTTTACTCATTTGCTTTAAAGAGTGTTCACACATAGAATATCCACTGCTCAAATCTGCAGCAGATACACTACCATTGAATATAGCCATAGTTTGCCATAAATTGCATGCACTTTTTTGTGATATATATACACATACTTTTCAGGGTTTTAAGGAAAACTTTAAAGCTTTCATTTCTTTGAACCCCTAGCAGCAATAACATGTTGTTTTGAAGGCTACGCATATTATTTTCAGCTATTTTTAAACCATAGAAATGCTTTACATTCGCTGATTTTTAATAATAAATGTAATGTTTTAGTATATTATGGCCAAAAGAGACGGACTGTGTCTATATCACATTTCCAGATTCCCAGGCTCCATGTTCATTACATGTGCAGAAATATTCCCAGGGTAAGGTGCTGATGACATCATTGTAAAGATTTCTTTTTGGCTGGCTGACCTCTCCCATGCCATGCTTATTAACCGACATGGAGATTTTATAAAAAGTCTGTAAAAGTTATTCTGTATCTTTCCTTTAGCATCCAGATTTCTAGTTTGTTCTTTCCTAGGTAGAGAGCATATTATGCCACATTGTGCTAGAAGAAGAGTTTATGTTCTGTGAGGCCCTCGTAATTACAGTATTACTACTCTGCATGTTCCGTGTCATTTGTTTTCATCAGATGTTTGCAAGTACTGTCTAATAGGAAGCAGATCCTGGGATTTATTTTTCTTCTTACTCCACAGAAGCATGCATGGTATCCTGGCTGCAAGATAGGATATTAATGTTTATAAAGTTAAATCATCCCTTCTGTTTTGTCATACAAAAAAAATGGAATTTCCTTAAAGACTCATCAGCAACTCCTCGGCCATATTTAATTTTTTTGTAAGGGGAATATTACTCCCTTGGATGAGAGCATATTGCTTTCACCTGGGCAGACGGCTTTTACTGTGCAATTTAAACACAGTCCCAACAGCACCAAGACTTATAAGCAGAAATGGTAGAAGATTCTTGCCTCACCAGACTGGATTCTTGTTTGTTAGAAATCGAAATTATAGAAGCACAAAGACAGCATCTAGATATCAATCCCACAGGTGGTTACTTTATTTCACTGGCAAATGCAATATTTCTGAAGCAGAAGTGTCTAGTGTCCACAGCATCTCATTTAGTAACAAAGTGAATTACATACAGTGTAACTGAATCAATCAACTCATGTAATAATTATTTTCAGTATCACAGCCATCGAAAACCGTAATATAATAAAATGACCCATATACACTACCGTTCAAAAGTTTGGGGTCACCCAAACAATTTTGTGTTTTCCATGAAAAGTCACACTTATTTACCACCATAACTTCTGAAATGAATAGAAAATGAAGTCAGGACATTGACAAGGATAGAAATAATTATTTGTATTTGAAATAACATTGTTTTTACATCAAACTTTGCTTTCGTTAAAGAATCCTCCTTTTGCAGCAATTCCAGCATTGCACACCTTTGGCATTCTAGCTATTAATCTGTTGAGGTAAGCTGGAGAAATTGCACCCCACGCTTCTAGAAGCAGCTCCCACAAGTTGGATTGGTTGGATGGGCACTTCTGGCGTACCATACGGTCAAGCTGCTCCCACAACAGCTCAATGGGGTTCAGATCTGGTGACTGCGCTGGCCACTCCATTACCGATAGAATACCAGCTGCCTGCTTCTGCTGTAAATAGTTCTTGCACAATTTGGAGGTGTGTTTAGGGTCATTGTCCTGTTGTAGGATGAAATTGGCTCCAATCAAGCGCTGTCCACTGGGTATGGCATGGCGTTGCAAAATTGAGTGATAGCCTTCCTTATTCAGAATCCCTTTTACCCTGTACAAATCTCCCACCTTACCAGCACCAAAGCAACCCCAGACCATCACATTACCTCCACCATGCTTAACAGATGGCGTCAGGCATTCTTCCAGCATCTTTTCATTTGTTCTGCGTCTCACAAATGTTCTTCTTTGTCTCCAAACACCTCAAACTTGGATTCATCCGTCCACACTTTTTTCCAGTCTTCCTCTGTCCAATGTCTGTGTTCTTTTGCCCATCTTAATCTTTTTCTTTTATTGGCCAGTCTCTCAGATATGGCTTTTTCTTTGCCACTCTGCCCTGAAGACCAAAATCCCGCAGCCGCCTCTTCACTGTAGATGTTGACACTGGTGTTTTGTGGGTACTATTTAATGAAGATGCCAGTTGGGGACCTGTGAGGCGTCTGTTTCTCAAACTAGAGACTCTAATGTGCTTATCTACTTGCTTAGTTGTGCAACACGGCCTCCCACTTCTTTTTCTACTCTGGTTAGTGCCTGTTTGTGCTGTCCTCTGAAGGGAGTAGTACACACCGTTGTAGGAAATCTTCAATTTCTTAGCAATTTCTTGCATGGAATAACCTTCATTTCTAAGAACAAGAATAGACTGTCGAGTTTCAGATGAAAGTTCTTTTTCTGGCCATTTTGAGCATTTAATTGACCCCACAAATGTGATGCTCCAGAAACACAATCTGCTCAAAGGAAGGTCAGTTTTGTAGCTTCTGTAAGGAGCTAGACTGTTTTCAGATGTGTGAACATGATTGCACGTATTTTCTAATCATCAATTAGGCTTCTGAGCCAGTGAGCAAACACATTGTACCATTAGAACACTGGAGTGATAGTTGCTGGAAATGGGCCTCTATACACCTATGTAGATATTGCACCAAAAACCAGACATTTGCAGCTAGAATAGTCATTTACCACATTAGCAATGTATAGGGTGTATTTGTTTAAAGTTAGGACTAGTTTAAAGTTATCTTCATTGAAAAGTACAGTGCTTTTCCTTCAAAAATAAGGACATTTCAAAGTGACCCCAAACTTTTGAACGGTAGTGTACATCTTATCTCACTGTATTATAGTAATGTGCAAAGCAATCCAGAGCAAACAGTAATCATATCAATAAGTGAGAAAACAATATGTGCATGATCAGTGTTAATTATAATAAGTATTAAAAACATTATATTTATAAGCTAAACAGCCAAGCAATAACAGTGTCCCACATCACATGACGTCAGCCAGCTCACAGTGGGCATGCGCAGGACTGACTAAAAAACATACAACACGTCATCATCAACTGCCCATGTGCCCTGAGCTCCCACTTACTAGTAGCAGCCATCTTAGATAAGGGCAAAGTTGTGAACAGAAATATGGCTAGACAATGGCTAGGGCAAATGTAACCTTGTGTGAAAAAACTTAAAGTGACACAATCTCCAAAAGTAGAGATGGTATGCTACAAAAGAACTAATCAGTACCGTGCATGTCTATATCACTTAGGCCGTGTTTGGCACACTGCTACGGCCGGTTCTAGTGTCCCAAACATTGCTGCGACCTAATCGTGCAAAGGCACCCGGGATGCACAGGGCTGGACCACATGTCTGCACATCGTACAGGCCAGAGTCCTGACCAGTGCTCAACCTAACTCCTGGCTTTCACTGTGCAGGCTTACAGGGAACCAATGGTCTTGATTCAATGCGTTGCTGGCATATGGATGCAGTGGGGGCCTGGAATCATCAGGATGACCGTTGCAGGGGATCAGAGGAGATGAGTGTGTTACTTTAAAAGCAAACCCACTTTAGGGATTGGTTTTCATCCTTCCTTATGGTATCGGTATGGCAGTGTTGGGATAATTTGAGTTCTTTGAGATTCTGAGCGTATTGGAGGGAGGGGGCATGCCTTGGGTCAGGACTCTTAAGTGTATCCTCTATATAACCCACCTCTTGAAGTTCAGCATGCTCCATTATAGTTCAGTTTAACAGGATTTATTCTGATATAAACAGTAAACTCCAACAAAAAGAAACGTCAGTGTTGACAGTGACGAAATGCTTCCTACCACCCACACAGTTCCTAGCACACTCCCCTTGTGGCAGATCCTGCTCCTGTACTGTGATCTCTGACAGAGGGTTTCACATAAATCTGGATTTGGCTATGTTCACACAACGTCAAAAATATTAAAAAGGCGGCCGATTTTCATATTTAAAATAACGTCCGTTATTGAGATTTTGAGATTTAACTGACTGCAATGCATTGAAGTCAATGGGAAGACAGATGTCCAAAGCACACAGCGTATTGAATAACGGACGTTTTTGCTGCGGGCGTCAAAATAATGAGCATGATCATTATTTTCGGACGTCTTTTGCAAACAGCGGACATTTTTTATTTGTAGTTCACACACAGTTTTCCTTTTGTCACCGTTCTGTCTCCGTTTTTACTATTACATTCAATGGACTTTTCAATTAAGCCACACCCATAGTCCAATTAGCAATTCTAAACTAGTATAATGTACAAACACCCGTCAGTGCACTAAGGGGAGGTCAGGCTGCTAAATAACGTCCATTATTTTAGACTCAAAATGACGGACATCATTTTAAACGGAGATGAAAAGACGTTGTGTGAAAATAGCCTTTCTCTGTCACTGTTTCTACCTCATATATTTCATTTGCTTCGTTTTACCTCACAACACAATGACTGGGCTCCACACAAGCTCCTTCTATTCCCCTTCTCTCACAGCACAGTTCTGTTAACTCCCTCACTGCTGGACAACTAGCAATATTGTGTGCTGGCACTTCTGCCATTCTCTAACTGCCAGATAATTAATTAACCCTTGACAGTGACATACAAGTTTACCCTGGCTACATATCCATCTTCACAGATAGATTAGAAAGAGAGAGAGAGAGAGAGACACTGTTCCCTATACTGCTCTGAAGGCTGTCACTGTTCTGTTGTTTGCATGAAAGCTGTGAATTGGGAAACGGATGTTTGCCTGTGCATCTGTTAACCTGAAATAAATATATCTCACAAGATTTGGTGAGTGCTGGGGATCCTTCTTAAGGGTACAAACCCACACACCGTATACACAGCAGATACGCAGCAAATACGCAGCAGATTTGTTGGTACAGATTTGATGCTGTGTTCAGTTATTTAGATCTAATCTGCTGCGTATTTGCTGCTTATCGCAGCAGTAAATACGCTGCTTATACGGTGTGTGGGTTTATACCCTTATGGTCTTTTATTATTTAAATAGAATTGCAGGAAGAAAAACACAAATTAGCTATTAGCTATTGAATCACAAATGGGTGCATGTTGTGTGACTGCCCAGAACCTCCTGTCTCCTCCAAACGGCAAACATGTCCTTGCTGAATGACCTGGCCCTGAGGGCCGACGTCACAGAGGAGCTGAGATTTTGTGAGCGGCTTGAAGCTGAGCAGGGGGATCTTGGCATTAGTACCAGTGCTCTGCGAATAGAAGCAACTCCCCCGTTGCTCCAAATAACTAATTTGCATATTTGATAAAGAGTGTTTTGCAGCATACCTAAATAATAAGGTAGGGTTAGCTATATTGTGCATATATAACGTGGTGTAACTAGATGCACATATACATGGGGATAGACTGCCCTTAAAGTAATCGAGGCTGGGCTTTAGTCCAGTTGAAGACATCAGACTGCTATAAATAGCAGTAGTTTGACCCTTTTACAGGTATTGAACATCAGGAAAGTTGAGTCTTTATCAAGAGAAGTCCTGTACCATAAATTGACTGATCTTTAGGGTAGCTTCACAGCGGATTTCAAGCTGCGAGTTTGCAGTGAAATCCGCTGCAAATACTGGTACAGTGAAGTTGAATGGGTCACATACCCACAGCGGAATTTTCATTCCGCTGGCAGTATGTAACCCGCCCCTTTAACCCCCTGAAGCTCGCGCCCGGAGCATACATTACCTGCTGGGCGGCGCGGCTGCATGTGAGACTCACGGCTCCTGTCTGTCCCCATCAGCCAATTAGTGCTGCCTATGCCAATCAGTGCTGCAAACCCGCAGCGTGAAACCCACTGCGAATCCGGTACGTGTGAAGCTACCCTAATACAAATTAAAGCCCCTATTACCTGGGGTGTCGAGAGGGAGGAAGCCAGCGTCGACTTGTCAGGTCAGCACTCGCTTGTTCCTCGTTCCCCGCTCACTGTCGGCGCTATTACACATGACGGCAGCGAGCGGGTAAGAGCAGGGGGGCTGCCTGTCTGATTGCTAGATCGTCCGGGCAGCCCATAGAAGATAGCGGCTGTCTGCTGCCCCTGCTCCTATTACATGGTGTGACGGCAGCAGATCGCTGCTATCTAGATCGTTTATTTTTTAACATGTTGAAAGACATCGATCAGCCAACGTCGTGCATGTCGGCTGATCAATGTCTTCTATTACAAAAGATGATTATTGTCCATAATGGACAATAATCTCTTCATGTCATAGGGCCTTAACACAAAGGGGTGTAGTAGTGTGTCATGCACGTTTTCTGTTCTATAAGCGGTTTCCAACAATAATTAAGTTCCAACTGTTATGGACTTTTCTATAATAGTTGGAAAAGTCTTGAGCAATAGTTAGGAAACCGCTTATAGAACAGAAAGTATACATGAGACACATTGTTCACCCCTTTGTGTGACTAGCTAAGACCATATGGCCACCGAGTAGGCCTTTTTTCTATTAGAGAGTTCCTTCTAATGTAGATGAAGGCTATGTTGAGCGTTAGCGTATACAATTATTAAATAAAAAGTTGACATTGTTTTGTCCCACTTTTCCGTAAGTCAGTGACAATCGTAATGGTTCACTTTTAGTTTGTGAATGTTAATAGTGTAAGCGTTGGATGATCAGCAGTCTAAAAGGTTAGTCTGTCACTTTTATTCAGTGCATGAACAGATTATAAATAGAGAAGATTAAAGTAATGGAGCTTGTATATCTGTACATTTAAGTAATGCCAGACAAGACATAGGGCACAGTCATTTTTTTCACAGTGTATAGAAATCAGTGTAGAAGTTAAGTGAGAACAAATGAAAAAGCCGACTGCAAGAAGACTGTTTGTATATGCACATTCCATTATTTTGACACAGCGATAAGCGACTGGAACATGAAGGTTCTGATATACAGTACATATGGCGTCAGACTCTGGCATTGCTGTTAACTCTAACAGAAGCCAGTTTCTGTTGCTTGCTGGGAGAATTGTCTGGCTCTACCCCTACCAGCTTTTTGCATTGCAAAGTAAAGGAATTTAGACATATCAAATCACTGGTAAACAGAAAGCGGCTTGATAGCGTTTTAAATCAAGTCATGTATATTTATAAAGACTTGTTTTATATTTGCTTAGCTTTAATTATGACTGTATTATGAGCTTGTCTCCCCTGATAGACAAAAATGGCTATCCTTTGTCTGTCTAAGGTTTTGTGCATACATTCATTTTCATGTTAATTATTTTTTTTAGAGAATAGAAATGATGGTTTTACTGATCACAACGTTTAATCTAAGCATCTTGTCACTTTCTAAAAGTTTATCTTGACAGATATTCACATGGATATCACCATCAGAATCTGTGTGTATTCCACCTTGAAATCTGCAACAATTCCATCCCTAGATTGCATCCTGTTGTTTTCAACGGGAGTTTGCATTGCTAAACTACGCTAAGTAGTCAGGGTGCCGATTAGCCCATTGAACAGGACTACATACACATCCACACATATAGCATGCAGAGTAAAAATTGTTTTAAGGGCACGTACTCCAGGATTTCCAGGATAGGTTCAGATATCCAAAGTTATGCCCTCAGATTTCTGGATGTGCAACTGATTCCTTTTCAACAAAAAAAAATTGTACTGCAACCTTAAAGTGTAATTATAACTTTCAAAATTGAAATGTTTTTTTTTTTTTTTTTTTTAACGTATTGTGAAATAAAAAAATGTTTGCAAAGTAATACTGTCACCCCTGTACTCTATGTGCCGATCTCTGCACAATTTACAAGCTAAAATGCTGCACATTTAATATATACCTGTATAAAACTTGTCTGCATCTTCTTTCTACTCTAAAATCACTCCATTTCATTGGTGGACAGTGTCAACTAGGCGGGGCTTCATTAGCGCTGGGCCCAACGGCTAGTCGGCAATCTTACCCGATGAAATGAAGCAACTGTAAAGTGAAGGGGGTGACAGTATCACTTTAAGGCTGCGTTCACACCACGTATATTTCAGTCAGTATATGTATATTTCAGTCAGTATTGCAACCAAAACCAGGAGTGGATTAAAAACACAGAAAGGATCTGTTCACACAATGTTGAAATTGAGTGGATGGCCGCCATTTAATGGCAAATATTTGCTGTTATTTTAGAACAACGGCTGTTATATTGAAATAATGGCAGTTATTTACTGTTATATGGCGGCCATCCACTCAATTTCACCATTGTGTGAACAGAGCCTTTCTGTGTTTTTAATCCACTCATTGGTTTTGGTTGCAATACTGACTGATATATACTGACTGAAATATACGTAGTGTGAACGTAGCCTAAAGGAAAGCCATACTTACAATACATGAAATCCAGGTCCAGTCTCCTGATGGCAGCTTTTTAGTCTTGTGCTGGTTAAAAAAAATATATATATATAGAGAGAGAGAAATCACAGGAAGTCATTTGCACGCTCACAGAGACAGCAGTCATTTGATGGACCCATTGAGCTGAGACACACTGTATTGGCCGAACTTCCTGCATTTAGTCTTCTTTTTCAACCAGCACAAGACTAAAAAGCTGCTGTCAGGAGATTGGACCTGGATGCAAGTAAGTATAGCTTGTTTTAAATGCTATAGTTGCATGTAACATATAGATACTATATGTTAGAAATTGCAAGATTTAACATATAGATGCTATATGTTACAAATGGCAATAAGCAATCCAGCATAGGGACTATATGCATCTATTTAAAAAGTGCCTCTATATTGACTATGGTGCTTCTCCTCCAGTTATACCTTGTAACATTTAAATGTTAGTATGGCATAGTATAACCAATTTCCATCTAGTTCTTTCTACATTTTATTTGCACACATTAAGCTGTGTGGCTAGATTCCCCCCATCACAATTGGCAGTAAATATATACTGTGATTCATAATGAAGCAATGTCCAGGCAACAACATTACATAGCATGGTTTCATGTGAAAATGCCGGCTGTTTATTGGCAGGTCTAGTTATGTGCATTTCCTTATATGCAAACTATGCAATTGTCTTTCTTTATGTTCTAAACGTTAAGCTTTAAGATACCAGGTAGATTGTCTCTACTTACATGGCAGCAAATAAATGTGAATGATTGGCATGTTGGCAGGGTTCCATGAGTTTCACACTTTATTTGAAAGATGCAGTTGTTAAATAATATGCCCTAAAAATAAAATTAATTATGAGGGTGTCATAAAACAGGGTAGTTAATACGGCTGTAAAATTGTTTTGTGAGGTGCTGTAAATAGTGAACACCTTGAGCTCTGTGTTTATATTCCTGGAGCCGTATGAACCAGCAAAGGGAAATGATACTTTTAGAAGAAATTAGCTCCTTGTGATTTAGGGGCAGAGGGTGAACAGTGCAAAACATTGCAACACCATGCATTATGCGGCTTTACTCCACCATGTTTGATTGCTAATTAGAAGAATATCATGTCTTAGTGGCCAGTCATCTGGTTGGAAAGAATATTTATTAGACCTGCTTGGTCTACACTTTTGTAATCAATCCTTTTTATTGTTCCGATGCATCTAAAAAGTGAAGCAAACTCTCTATATAGTCTGATTCTGTAGCTTCTGTTACATACTATTGGTAGAAAACCAAGGATGTGAAAGAGTTTTCTATAAGCAATATTAAGAGGTCCCCCCCCCCCTTTTCTTGGATAGTTAAAAAAAATTACTCCCATGCTAAATTTCCCCCGTTGCTATTACTTACAACAATGGCTGAGTGGGCATCTTTTGCATTTTAATGTATCACCAGAGATTTAGTGAGCAGTGCTTCTCTTCTTTTTACTGGGAAAAAAGTCTTGGTCAGAAAGTATGCCCAGTGTGTGCCCAGTAGCAGCTACTGCACCCCAAGAACCCCCAACATTACCCCACCTGTCCCTGCCCCGCTTGTAGCTAGTCTTCTGGGAGAGAGCACTGGAAATCTACTAAATAACTCATCAAGGCCAATAGAATGAGCTATATACTTGCAGTGCTGACTTTGTCACATCTCGTTTTATAAAGTATAACAGCTGTGTGATATACTGTTCTTTGGACCTGTTGTTTTGCTATGTATTTTTATGTCGATTACATTTCCATTTTCCTGTTACAGAGCTCTAAATACATCAGATATTATAAGATTACGGCTTTGTACAGATGCAGCAGCACAGAGAACATTATGTCGAAGTGCTGGGCAGTGTTAATTGTAAATCAAGCCCTGGAATGAGAGAAAACTCTCAGTGCAAGCTGCTCCGCCTCCCCCTCCATAGACTTCTATGGACAGCTATAACCTGATACTTCAATTAACAGATCTATCTCAAGATGGAGTTAAGCAGTTTTTTTCAAATTTTATGATTTTAGATGGGATCAGGAAAGTAGCCTTATAAGTGAAGAAAGGGGCTTTTTTTTCCTCTCTGATAAGATATACTACAAAGTTTCTTACAATATTTTGTGCTATTGATTTATGCATTTTTTTTTTAAATGTAATGCCTGTTTAAGCAATGTTTAGCTGATATTGCCGGTTTTGGACATTTCGAGATCATGGGAGTCTCATTTTCCCTATATTATTTCATTGTAACATAATGGGAGATTTCTGAAGTAATGATGAGTTAGTGGGAATTTCAACTAGAAACTATATAAACACGTAAGTAACAAATACAATATTGGGATTTTACAATATTGGGTTTTTATGTTTCAGCAAATAAAGGTTGTTGCTACTACAATGAATAGTGTTTACATTTTCCAATGTTCTGTGTCTGTAAATTCTTCAGTTTCAAGGTCGCTGCTTGCAATACTCGAAAGGAGAATTTAACATTTACATCCAGCAAATGAAAATGTCCTGATCAGGTTATAAACGTCTAGGTGTATGTGTGACAATAAGAGACAGATCTGATAACTGTCCTGTAATTGTATTCTATAGAAGTCAGGGTCGAAATAGCAGAGTTACTGACAGCAATTTCCTATAAATGATTTTTACTTCTGAGCACACATTTATGATGATGACTAGTGACTAGAATAATACTACTGTGTTAGATTATAGGAATAAATGATTGATGCTATAAATCCTAAAACTGGGTGTTTATGTATTCCCAGTCTCCCTTGATGAAGGTGAGTTCCCTGTAATCTTTATCAGTCGTCATACAACTGCATGATATAGACTCTTTCCATGCCTGTGTTTCCTGAAAGAAAAGCAGTCTTTTCATGACCTTAGATTTCAGAACCAGTGTTTGCTGACATGGTAAATAGATTTATTGAGGCATGTAAAACATGTAGTTTGCAAACGTCTATATTTAACCCAGACATATTTAGAAGTGCTTTGAAGTTGCAGCTCTGCTCATAGATTGAGGATTAGATGTGACACGTTATTTTCAGATCAAATAATAACTGTGGTCGTATAGGGTGATGCGTCATATGCATATTATTTTGGTTGGCAGCAAAAAATTCCTTACAAGACACCAATGGAGGACACAGATTAACCCTGTTGGCTTGAGCAGTAAAATCCTAAATATTGTTTGCACGGTTTAATTATGTATTTCTTATCTATGTGAAACTTGCATTGATAGGCCTTTATGACATGCTGTATATAGCTAAGACTGGACCCTACTTTTAAAGGAAAACTATCAGCAGGTTAAATAAACCTGCTAATAGCCCCCTATTGCACACGGAGTGCTGAGGATTAAGGTATGTCTCTCCATTTTCAATGCTGTTCCGAAGTAGTTTGTAGTTTAATCCTGCATCTAGTAAGGCTGTTTGGAGCGCTGGAACTTGGCTACCCCGCTCAGCTGGCCTGCTCTACTGATAATCATTAGAAGGGATGGGCCATCCGGGGGTGGTAGCTCCGACCCCAGTGCTCCAAACTGCCTTACTATGTGCAGGATTACACTTCAAACTGCATGGTAACGGCACAGAGGATGAAGGTAAGTGACATACCTTCCTTCTCAGTGCCCTGTTTACCGTAGGGAGCTACCAGCAGGTTGGATTCGTCTAACTTGCTGATAGTTTTTTAAATTTTGCCCTGGGACGGTTTTAGACTGTGTGGCCCTGGGCAAAATGAAAAGTGGGATTCAGTTAAAGTCATGCAGTTAAAAATTGTCATACCTCACACCCTGAATTGTGCCAATCTGATTCAATGGGGTTGCATTGCAAACCACAAGTGACAAATGTGTTAAATCCATCCCAGATGGACTTCTGGTTGCAAAAATTTGAGTCACAATATGACTATATTTATATATATATATATGATCTGAGATGCAACATGATTCAGAGAGTGTCTTAAGGCAGTAACCTATGGCACATTCACAGTTATGTAACCCTAGTGTATATAGTAAATAGTGTCAATTTTTATGGTTCATACACCAAGATTACACCAATTACACTAATAGTGGTCTTATTAGTGCCAGCAATCATTAGTATTGGTTATTTTAGACTTCACACACTAATAGTTCTCTTAATGCTACAATCTTTGTATTTACACCACTGTATTGCTGTATACTTTATTCCAAAAACACACAGGAACCCCATCAGAGGTAAGCAGAACAGCCTTTCCCAAAACTTTTCCCTAGAGATGGATTTCCTGGTATCCTATAAGGTTTGTTCTGTGATACAGAATACATAGCGCTTACTAATCATATCATGTGAGTACAATCTAAGACCCCAATAAAGGGAAATACATATAAGGCCATAACACAAACTTCCACAGTGCAATAAATATATATTAAACTGCCTGGCTTCCTCGTATTCAAAAATGTGTGTGAATTAGGGGCCTGCCACCCCAGAATATATGTCCAATGTAAACACACACAAAAAATCCAGTGCGTTTTTCTTTATATGAAAATTTTCACATTTTACATGCAGTAAACATTTCATCACTTTGTGCAAATACCGCTGTAAACGAGGAAGAAATAAAGTCCACGGCTCGCATAGTCGCACAGCATGGACGTTCATTTCAATAAGACTACACCCCCCCCCCAAAAGCAGAGGCCTATGCTGCATTTTATATGGGAGTCTAGGTTTGAAGTCCCCCATCGTATCATAGCTACATTTACTTTATCTTGTCTGCATAGGAATTTGACATTTTACCGTGGCCACATGAGAATTATTATTATTATTTATTTATAGAGCACCCTTAATTCCAGAGCACTATACAATAGATAGGGGTAACAAGCAGGAACAATGCAAGATCAGGACACATTACATGAAGGCAAAAGACAGGCTGGTACATGGGGGAAGAGGACCCTGCCCGCGAGGGCTTACAATCTATAAGGTACGGGGAGAGAAACAGGAGATAAAGTGCAGCCATTCAAGTGTGATGCAGAGTTATTGTAGGTTGTAGCCTTGTTTAAAGAGGTGGGTTTTCAGGTTACTTTTGTAGGACTTGATGGTGGATGAGAGCCGGATGTGTCGGGGTAGCGAGTTCCAGAGTATGGGGGAGGCTCAGGCAAAGTCTTGGAGGCAGTTTCGTGAGGTTCAAACAAGGAGGGAGTGCAGACGGAGGTCACTGGAGGATCGATGGTTGCGTGAGGAACGGTAGTGGGATATCAGGTCAGAGATGTACGGAGGGGACAGGTTGTGGATAGCCTTGTATGTCATGGTCAACAATTTTAAGTGAATACATTGACCAATGGGGAGCCAGTGGAGGGATTGGCAGAGGGGAGAGGCAGAGGCAAAGCAAGGGGAAAGGTTGATTAGTCGGGCAGCAGAGTTAAGAATAGACTGGAGGGGATCAAGGGAGATAGATGGAAGTCCAGAGAGGATGTTACAGTACTCCAAGCGGGAAATAATGAGAGCATAGACCAGCAGTTTGGTGGAGTCAGGGGTGAGAGAAGAGCGGATTCTGGAAATGTTATTGAGGTGAAGGCGGCAGGAGGTGGTCAGGGCCTGAATATGTAGTTTAAAGGACAGGGCAGAGTCAAAGATGACCCCAAAGCAGCGGACTTGGGGGACGGGACAGAGTGCAGCCATTGATAGTGATTGTCAGATTAGAAGGCAGGGTGGAGCGGAATGGGGGAAAGATGATAAGTTCTGTTTTGTCCATGTTGAGTTTTAGAAAGCGGGAGGAGAAGAAGGAGGATATGGAATGCAATGTTTCATTATGTCATCAACTGTGCAACAAAAGTTTCTATCAATAATGCTTTATAATATTTATAATAATATTTTCCTCTGCTTCAAGATGATGGAAAGTCTATAGTAATCTTTATATCAAAACATTAGCCTCTAAATAGTTGTGTAACTATATGCCTTATTGAAATTCTTTGGAGAACAGCCCATCTTTAAAGAAAGGATCATTTTACTGAAAATATTTTGTAACCTGTAAGAAAAGCGCTCAGAAAACTACAATAGATGGAGAGAAGTATAACAACATTAACTTTCCAGATCTATCGCTTTTCGCTTCCTAAACAATTTGTATCACAAACAAATGGTTTTATATTTGTTGGATGGAACTTTATGTTAGAAAAGTGGTGCAGTCATCAGGAATGTGTTCAGAATCTGGAGTCCGCACCTGTATTTGTATTACCTGGTTACCCTAGAAACATAACATGTAGGAAGAAAATCGCTTGTCTAATGACATGCCCTGTGTGTTGACTGAAACACTGCATGTAATGGAACCTGAGAGCGGGTAGCAACTATATTTCCACCCCCTAGTAAATATTTACTCTGCTGATGACTTCTGTGAACAGATATTACAGAACCCCCAATATTCTGACATGTACCTGCTGTTTCTGCATTTAAGAAGTTTTCATTGTGTTTAGAAAAGCATATCACTGATGTCATTCTTGGTCTGTTACATATACACAGGTATACATTATTAAAGGTTCTTGCCACTTTATAGTAAATTGCTCAGTGTACAGTATTAGTAAGTGTACTCACTGCACTTTCTAACAGCAGTTCCCTGTGTACCTTGTAGAGCTAATATCAGACTCATCTACTCCAGGTTGTACTGCCTGCTCTGTGGTGAGTCTGTCCATAAGATGGCTGAAATGGAGGAGCATGTGACTATGCCCTACCCCCAGTGTCCACCACTGAGCCTGTATATGCCTATGGTGGACACTGGAGACGGGACATGGTCACATGCTCCTCCATGTCAGCCATCTTATGGACAGACTCACCACACAGCAGGACAGCCCAGCCTGGTTGAGGGGAGTCTGATTAGCTCTATGAGGTACACAGGGAGGTGTTCTCATTAAGTGCACCTACTAATACTGTACTCTGAACTATTTTACTGTAAAGTGGCCAAACCCTTAAAGGAACTGTTGGCCTTTACCTAGCTCTGCATCACCTTCCATATTGTGGCTTCCAGCAGTACAACCTCCATTACTTAAACTATATTAACATTTCCTAGCAAAATACCAACAATGTCTATGGTAGGAAAAGAAGTCACTAAGATGAGGGTGATAAAAAAAAATGATCTGGTCATTGACAATCAATGCATTGATTTTCATTCCTTGTTTGTGCAAATGTACACTAAGAAATGTGTCTTTCAAACCAGTTGTAACAGTAAAGAATGGTGGAAGCTATGTCACAATGGATAGTTGTGGTACAGTGTATAACATTTTCAGAATGGTTCTGTATCATTATTGGTACTAAGAGAAACAGACACAAGCAAACAATAGTCTGCCACTTTGTATAGCAATATATGGCAGTTCTTTGTGTGAATCATTGTAGATGGCTTTGTCATGGTGACATCCAGAGGTTCAGTCATTTTACCACTCTGTGGCATATAAATTGCAGAGGGCCATATTACTGTGAACACATCACAGAATGGTTGAAGTGTTTTTCCCCCTTGCCCTTGTATGTTTTGAATTGGCATTAGGGGCCTTGTGAACAATTGTTTATATGTGTTAGTTTAATTTCAAGTGGGTAGAATTAAGTAGTGTTAAAGCAGACACCCACATGATGATACTGGCACGATGCAAGATAAGACATTGTGTGCTTTATAGATCCATGTGGTTAAAGGCACAACACAAGTGGAGAGTTGAGAAGTCAAGCTGCTGAGCACAAAAGAACAGATTGTTTCTCTTTCACCCCTGAGGTCTGTCTATTTTTTGAGAACTGTGAAGTATTATATTAAAGGTGCAGACAGATTACAAAATAGTCCATAATGTCTAATGTATCACAGATAGTAAAATGATAACCTCAAGTGGAATTCATGTTTTAGCCGCTGAATAAACATTAAACATTTATGACCCACCATCTGTCAGGGGAAGTTTTATCCTACTGGTGAAGCATGTATTTTTGAGTTAAATGTCAAATCTAGTAAAAAAGAAAAAAAAAATCTTTTGACCCATCATGTAATACCTAAAGAACCATGTAGACACCGCATTAGCACCTATATTACCTACCTTTCCTATGACTTAAATGTCACCAGGACAAAAAAGAAATGCTTTACCAGTAGTTCCTTTTTAATGCTAGGTAGGATAGGGTTTAGTAATGGCCAAATAGTAGAGCAAGGTATACAGTGCAGTTGTGGTAGTTAGGAGTGTAGTTATGGGTATGCAGTACAGAGGGGTGAAGAAGAGCTATCTGGGAACATCAGGGATTTCCCCTTTAGTGTCTGTGTCAACAATCTGTGGAGGTTAGGTTCTTATATTTATAGCGCAGTATACTTGAAATTTCCCCAAAGGGAGCCTGTCCATCCATTCGGTCACAGTGACCTCAGACTTTTAGAAACTGAGGTCTGTGACATTGGGGAATTATGTCAGATCATTTTAGAACATATTTCTTATATCCTGATTAGAGCAAGTCACTGGCATGAGGTCTTATTTTTACAGTTTATAGAGTAAGCAGCTCCAAGTTGGTATCATGAATAAAATCCTTTAAAGGCTATAGACAGATTATAGAAATAGCATTTTGTTATTCTTGCTTTCTACTTGTTATGGTGCAAACATATATATTTTCTCCATAGGTTTTTATTTAAAAAAATTTCCTCTATACTTAACCTATGAGCCTTACGTTTGCTCCCCTCTTTCTCCAACCTGTGGGAGCTATCCTTCAAGGTTTCTCTCCTCTTGTTCACTCATTAAAAAACATCTGAGTTGCACTTTGGCATTTGTGATCTATTTATTTGACTGAAAATGCATAATGCAATACGTGGGAGGAACCGTACAGCCACTGCACAAAAGGGTTAATACCCACATACATGTGCAGAGGGGATTTCTCAAACATAGTGTATCTAGACACTTGACGGAAAAGCATGACAAAGAATTTAGGAACATTACTATTTTTCTTATAGAACAAATTTCTGATTTCTCAACTAATCAATGGTCTCTTTTAAATATAAGAGAATTGGATATATAAGATACAGAGCATTACACCTGAGGGCCTTGGTGAGTGCATTGAGCATGTTTGATGGAATGACCTGGGTTTCATATACAAAAATTTAGCTTTGATAATTGGAAAGGTGCTTATTAAGGTGTATATTTTAAATAAACAAATAATAGTGATCTATAGCGCTGTGGTTGGTACAGGGATATTCGGTTCTAAAGCAATGATAATAAAGCGATAGTCATATATATCGTATAAAGGAAGAAACAGTAGTGAGGAATTGACTATAACAAATGCAAAATCACAATCAGGTGGATGCTTAGTGTGTAGCTTTGTTGTGATCTTAAATAGCGGTATACTGTTGCCACACGTAGTAATACTCAAGTGTATTGGTGAACTTAGTAGCGATGTCCTACCTGTGTTTCACAATAAGTGCCTTCTACGATGGTCATACTGTAAAGTTCATCTTGCAAGGTGTAATGAGGAAGAATCCTTGCTGTCGGGGTTGGGAGCGAGCCCCGGCCGGCGGCTCTGCTACTACCAAAACACCCGGCACGGTAGAGTAAGTTCAAAGGAGTCCACGTTTAGGTGACGTCACTCTAGTGGATACGGAGGCCGATGTATGGCAAAAAGACATCTAACGCGTTTCAGCGAACTTGCGGTCGCCCTCGTCAGAGATGATGCAGGCTCCTATGCTTCCTCCTTATATAGACTACTCCACCTATCATTCCTCTCCTTGCTGCAATCATATTGGGGTAAGTAGTGTTCATCAGTTGTATTCCGCTACAGTATTACTATATTGCCTAAGTCTATTACTGTCTGGGCAACAAACATAGTTGCTAGTGTATATAATGTGACTTTTATATGTTTGTAACATGATTACTATTTACTTGTATGTCTCATTTATTTTTAAAAAGGTTGAGATATGATTTAATGTTTGCGAGTCCATTTAATTTAAAAACGCAAATAGTTCCAGATCCGCATTGAGCCCATGAGGGATGAGACTATTAAGCCTAAAAATCCATTCCGTTTCCACCCTGGACATCTGTTCAATAAAATTCCCACCTCTCCAATTTGGAACCACTACCTCTATACCTGCAAATTGTGCGTTTTTAAAAGATCCTGAGTGTTGCTCTGCAAAGTGTTTAGACAGGGGGTGGCCCATAAATTGAAATTCCTTTCAATATTATATATATGTTCTGTTATACGTGTGTTCAATTGTCTCTTGGTTTTCCCTATATATAATTTACCGCATGGGCACTTGATGTAATATATAACCCCCTTACTTTTGCATGTAATGTGTTTTCTGATTTGAACTGATCTCTTATCTTCCTGGATGGAGGGAACCATGATCTGTTTGCCCGATGTTTTGCAGGGTTTACATGCTTTACATGGGAAAAATCCATTTCTCTCTGCTAAAAATCCCTGCGTCTCTTTTATGTTTCCCCGTCCTTTGTTTTGACGTTTTGTGGTGGGAGCCACTAGATTTCCTATATTCTGGGCCTTTTTAAAAATGAAATTAGGTTGATGATAGATGATGTCATATTCATCTGGAAAGGGGGTAGGGACACTCTGATTTCTTTTTTAAATGATATTAATAAAAATAGTTTTTATCTCACTTTTACCCCCGAATACAGTCAGACAGAGATATATTTTTTAGACTTGACCATTTACATTCAGGAGAATCAAATTTTAACTAAAACATACTACAAACCCACGGATAGCAACAGTTTTATTAATAGAAATAGCTGTCACTTGCCCAACTGGTTATTAAACATCCCTAGGGGTCAATTCATCAGATTACGTAGAAACTGTACTTTAAAAGATCAATATTTGAAAGAAGCAAAACAACTACAGGAAAAATTTGCCTCTAAGGGATATGAGGTGGAAAAAATGCAACAAACTGCCCTGGAAGTAGGGGAACAAAATAGAGGAGAATTTTTGAAAGACAAGGACAAAAATATTGAGGACAACAGAGAAAGTAAAGAAGAACAGATAAAAATCCCCATCATTACCACATATAGCAAAGAAAGCCATAGATTTAGACAGATAGTAACTAAACATTGGGATATTCTTAAAAATGATAAAATAATAGGAGAGAAATTGTCCGAGAAACCTAATTTCATTTTTAAAAAGGCCCAGAATATAGGAAATCTAGTGGCTCCCACCACAAAACGTCAAAACAAAGGACGGGGAAACATAAAAGAGACGCAGGGATTTTTAGCAGAGAGAAATGGATTTTTCCCGTGTAAAGCATGTAAACCCTGCAAAACATCGGGCAAACAGATCATGGTTCCCTCCATCCAGGAAGATAAGAGATCAGTTCAAATCAGAAAACACATTACATGCAAAAGTAAGGGGGTTATATATTACATCAAGTGCCCATGCGGTAAATTATACATAGGGAGAACCAAGAGACAATTGAACACACGTATAACAGAACATATATATAATATTGAAAGGAAATTTATGGGCCACCCCCTGTCTAAACACTTTGCAGAGCAACACTCAGGATCTTTTAAAAACGCACAATTTGCAGGTATAGAGGTAGTGGTTCCAAATTGGAGAGGTGGGAATTTTATTGAACAGATGTCCAGGGTGGAAACGGAATGGATTTTTAGGCTTAATAGTCTCATCCCTCATGGGCTCAATGCGGATCTGGAACTATTTGCGTTTTTAAATTAAATGGACTCGCAAACATTAAATCATATCTCAACCTTTTTTAAAATAAATGAGACATACAAGTAAATAGTAATCATGTTACAAACATATAAAAGTCACATTATATACACTAGCAACTATGTTTGTTGCCCAGACAGTAATAGACTTAGGCAATATAGTAATACTGTAGCGGAATACAACTGATGAACACTACTTACCCCAATATGATTGCAGCAAGGAGAGGAATGATAGGTGGAGTAGTCTATATAAGGAGGAAGCATAGGAGCCTGCATCATCTCTGACGAGGGCGACCGCAAGTTCGCTGAAACGCGTTAGATGTCTTTTTGCCATACATCGGCCTCCGTATCCACTAGAGTGACGTCACCTAAACGTGGACTCCTTTGAACTTACTCTACCGTGCCGGGTGTTTTGGTAGTAGCAGAGCCGCCGGCCGGGGCTCGCTCCCAACCCCGACAGCAAGGATTCTTCCTCATTACACCTTGCAAGATGAACTTTACAGTATGACCATCGTAGAAGGCACTTATTGTGAAACACAGGTAGGACATCGCTACTAAGTTCACCAATACACTTGAGTATTACTACGTGTGGCAACAGTATACCGCTATTTAAGATCACAACAAAGCTACACACTAAGCATCCACCTGATTGTGATTTTGCATTTGTTATAGTCAATTCCTCACTACTGTTTCTTCCTTTATATGATATATATGACTATCGCTTTATTATCATTGCTTTAGAACCGAATATCCCTGTACCAACCACAGCGCTATAGATCACTATTATTTGTTTATTTGACATATACTAATATAGAGGATTCGGAACCCTTTAGATCTATATAGCGGCATAGTGGCTAGGTACCTGCAGTGCAGCGCCGTACAGTGTGAACTAGTAGGGAACACACATTTATTGATTTAGGCTGGGTTCACACTATGTATATTTGAGGCTGTATTTGTGAGGCTGTATAGCAACCGAAACCAGGAGTGGATTGAAAACACAGAAAGGCTCTGTTCACATAATGTTGTAATTGAGTGGATGGCCATCATTTAATGGCAAATATTTGCTGTTATTTTAAAACAACGGCTGTGGTATTGACTGTTAACTGTTAACTATTAACTGTTATATGGCGGCCATCCACTCAATTTCAACATTGTGTGAACAGATCCTTTCTGTGTTTTCAATCCACTCCTGGTTTTGGTTGCTATGAGGACCTGACATGAGGACCAAATACAGCCTCAAATATACATAGTGTGAACCCAGCCTTAAGGTGTATATTTTGGTGTGTTCATAGATTTGGTTTAGAGTCTGCAATAAATTTAGCTCTAATGGCTACTAATGTGCTTATTATCAGGGCTGTGGAGTCGGAGTCTTGGAGTCGGAGTTGGAGCTAGTTTTGGCTGGAGTCGGAGCTAGCTTTGGCTGGAGTTTGAGTTGGAAAAAAATGTACCGACTCTGACTCTGACTCCAGCTTTAAAAAAATCTTTAAAAAATGTAGAATTGAATTTTGATATGAATTTTACATGTTTTTCTCATGAATATATATTATGAGCAACATTCTAATAGGACACTGGCCCTATTACATAAGGGGGGTCGGGGAATATATCAGTAATAGGACACTGGTCCTATTAGATTAGGGTGGAAAAGTTGTCGGTCACTATTTGGCAGTTTGTTCCTGAGCTAGAAGAGTCCGTTGTGTGGGGGGAGATCTGTGCTGTTCTCTTCCTGGATGCTGGATGACTGTAGATGAGCAGCAGTGTAATATGAAGATATTCTGTGTAATATAGAGAAGGAGGAGAAGCCAAAAGTAGTGTAGCAGTAACCTCTGTCCTCAGTGTGGTGTTTTCTCTCTGTTTTCTTCCGTGTTCTATGGCTGCAGCTGTGTGTGTGTGTGTGTGTGTGTGTGTGTGTGTGTGTGTGCGTGCGTGCTATGGCTGCAGTAGGCTGTGTTTGTGCTCTGACTACAGCAGGCTGTGTGTGCGTGCTATGGCTGCAGTAGGCTGTGTTTGTGCTCTGACTACAGCAGGCTGTGTGTGTGTGCTATGGCTGCAGCAAGCTGTGTGTGTGTATGTGTGTGTGTGCACACTATGGCTGCAGCAGGCTGTGTGTATGTGTGCTATGGCTACAACAGGCTGTGTGTGTGTGCTATGGCTGCAGCAGGCTGTGTGTATGTGTGCTATGGCCGCAGCAGGCTGTGTGTGTGGTGTGCGCTATGGCTGCAGCAGGCTGTGTGTGTGTGTGTGTGTGTGTGTGAGCTATGGCTGAAGCAGGCTGTGTATGTGTGCTATGGCCGCAGCAGGCTGTGGGTGTGTGTTTGTGGTGTGCGCTATGGCTGCAGCAGGCTGTGTGTGTGTGCTATAGTTGCAGCAGGCTGTGTGGGTGTGTGTGTGCATGATATTGCGTGCCCCCACAGTGACCTTCTTTATCACTATGTGTGACCACTCTCTATATCACTATGTGTGACCCTCTGTATATCACTATGGATGACCTCTATATCACAGGTATCTGGCATTGTTAGCAGTGTTTCTTTAAGTATGGTGAATATTTAGTCAGAAACATAGAAGACTGTCAGCAGGAAAAGATCACCTGCTCCATCTAGTCTAGTTCTGAGTTGTTCAGGACATGGAGGCTGGAGACTGGCTGCATCCACTGCACACACAGGAGAAGCTTCCTTTGTATGTTTCAGAAGTCACTCCAGGATGGTGTAGGACATTAGGGAGAAGCTGCTGAGCCAGTGTGATAAATAACTCCCCTGGTATATGACTGGCCATTTATGAAGGAGCAGGAGTCGGAGTCAGGAGTCAGAGTTGGTCCTGATAAAATTCAGGAGTCTGAGTTGGAGTCTGAGCTGCAGCTTACCGACTCCACAGCCCTTATTATGCCACATTTGTCTGTGTATTATAATACTGTATACATGTCATGGGCTTGGGATTTTGTAAATCTATATATATCTATATGTTTTTAATGCTTTATAATGTTTCAATGGAGACTGTAACTACCTAACTATAAACTAACTATTGTAAACATACAGCTTTGATTGAAGGTTGTGTCCGTGGCAATAGCGCCTCTACTGTTCATACTGTGTCTCTGGAGGGATGCCAGTGTTGCCTTTGATTCCTCAAGGAGGTAGTGACTATATAGATTGCATGATTATATGTGAATCTTTAATTGCTGATTTTATTATTTTGGCTGTGCTGTTTATTAAAAGTGTCTGTAAGGTCACCATTAAAGGAGAAGTCCAGTGAAAATTTTTATTAAAGAATTGCATTGCCCCCCAAAAGTTATACAAATCACCAATATACACTTATTACGGGAAATGCTTATAAAGTGCTTTTTTAAATGCACTTACTACTGCATCAAGGCTTCACTTCCTGGATAAAATAGTGATGACCCAACTCCGAGAGCTGTGCAGACTGTGGCTGCTGGAGAGGATGACGGCAGGGGGACACTGAGGGACACAGGGCACTGAAGGGACACCGAACATCTCTTGCTGTGTTTGAGAAAAGACCAAATATCGGCATTCAGGGAGCACAGACCTATGTTTGGCCTATGTATAACGTTAATTTAACCCCTTAACGACCGTGGGCGTATATTTACGTCCTGCGGTCGTTAAGGGAGTTCAGAGCGGGGCCGCGGTCCCGGGTGCCGCATGTAGCCCAGGGCCGCGGCTATTAGCGGGCACGGTCCGATCGCCGTGCCTGCTAATCAGGTAATCAGATGCAGCTGTGAAAGTTGACAGCTGCATCAGATTACCTTCCGGAGCTGTTCCCTGGCGTCTAGTGGGGTGAATCGCTCTTCCGGGACGTTGTCCCAGTGGAGATATCCACACATCCTTTACCATCCGGGGTCTGTGCCGTAATGGAGCTGATCCCAACTCAGCATTCGGTTGCTTCTGGCTGCAGCAGCCGGAAGCAATCAAGTGCCTATCTCATCGATCTATGTCATTATATGACATAATGGTGGTCATATCATGAAATTCTGAAATCAGTAGTGAAATCATTGCTAGATAGATGTTGATTGCTAAGAATAAAACCTACACCTGAATAAAACAAATTTATTAATAATAAAGGGAAATGTATATGTGTAGCAATCTAAACTTATTAAAGAATGTATTGGTTTTACGTAGGATTATTTAAAGGCTCACAAGTGTATTTTCTTCATAGTTGTAGAAGTCACAGTAGCATGTGAGTTGTTGCATTGACTATATCATGGAGACCATTCTGTTTAAGGCATAACACGAGGTTAGACTAAGCTTTACATAGACTGTATTGTTTAACACCCATGCCTCGGGGTTCTTCCATCCCAAAGGATACAAATGGGTACTTTTAAATTAAATTATGTGCCAGTTGAAGCAAAAAAAGATACATTTAGATTACAACTAATGGCAGCATATATAATAAAATCAGCATCAGCATAAAATCTAGCATCATCGCCACTGACGAAGAGGTTAAACATTGAGAACCTTGAAACGCGTATGGAAATTATACAGACTAATGCTACATCAGATTAGTTATTGTGATTTTAAACCGAACATTTTTTTTTTTATTATTATTATTATTTTTTATTTTTCTTTTCTTTTCCCTTTTTTTGGGACCTACTCTTGACCCATTGTCCCTCTGGGGGGCCCCCCGATTGTATTGTACCATCTGGACACTTGCCATTTGGAATACCACAACCATCTTTACCACCCTGTCCCGGACGGAGTCATCTGTGACGAGATCGAGGCTGTACCATCGCGCGCGAATGTATCCTCAGAACCACGAGGACGCGCTGCGGGATCGCTACACTAGCCGCTAACCTCATTCGGCCGTTGCGAGCTGATAGCAGAGAGGGAAGAAGCGATACCACCAGCCACCTCGGGACGGGTGAGAGGCGCTACAAACGCCATAAGTTTGTGTCTGATATCACTGTTTGCGTAAAATATCATTACTGATCTAACAAAGCAGACCATACTTTGATGACTCGGGAGGACTATTAGTCTAAAAGGGTGTCTGTAAAACACGTTAAAAAAGACTATCAGTCCGAGTCTTGATATGTACCTGGAAGGACTACAAGTCCAAGACCACCCTCTAAACTGAACTGCAACTAGAGTGGAATTAGTAGCTTACAATTAAAGGTATAAGCAATATTACTTCGCAACCGGCCGGCACCCAGCGGTACCGCTCATTTTAAAGAGACCCTTTTTTTTTTTTTTTTTTTTTTTTGACTCATTTTTCTATTGTTTATTTTTTATTTTTTATTTTTTATTTCTATTTATTTATTTATCTGTGTATTGAACCTTTATGTGCATTTATTTAATGTTCCATGTATTAATCCTCATTTTTGATAACTATAGGAATGCGTATATATGTTTTTATCTTCTGTTGATGAATATTTATATCATGCGCTATTTATGATTATATTAAATTAATTTATTACTGTCCAAATCTTGGCCAGATTAGTATATGTTTACGACCTGAACAGGTAACCATTTCAACTGGTAAGATAGGACTGTTGTGGTTTAGAGGACTAAAAAAAACTTTATGTACTTCCGATTTCCTCACTCGCTCCTTTCTAGGTAAGGGCATTTTTTAGTTTAACCTCGACCTATACAGCGATAATTGTGAGCTGCACCAATATATTATATTATAATAAAATCGCTACAGGTAGTTACAAAAATGGAAGAATGGTCTTCCTTAGATTTGGTCAACTCAAAGAAGTGGGATTAAAGGGAGCATGAAATTCTTTGCAACACTGATCTAGATAATTGTATTCTTAAAGTGGTGGTATTTTATATGATTTCAGTGTATTACTAAGTAGGAACCTTAACACTTAAATACAATACAACCTGATTTTGCTAACTTAAAGCCAAGATAAGTCATGTACCGCAATCCATTTGGTGTGGTCACCTCATCTTTACGCTTAAAGGCTATTTACACTTTTCGAAAAAGTATTTATTTATTTCTGCCCTTTACTTATTATAATGCACAAGCCTTTTCTTTGTAGCTCTTTCAAAAAATTTGCTTGCCTTTGCTTCAACTGCCTCTGCAGCTTGCTTTTTCTCTGTTTATGCCCTGTTCGATTCTTCCCTGCAAACTGCCATTTCTGCATTCTGTTTCCAGCCTATGCGAGCTCCCTTCCTTGACCCTTCCACTCTTTGAGTTTGTGTAACTCACTCCCCCACCATAGTGCAAGTGTGTCCGTAACTAGCGATGAGTGAACTTACAGAAAGTTTGGGTTTGAGTGAACCCACATCATCACAAATTAGTGGCAAGCCTTCTAGGTAAGATGACAGAGGAGCACCCTTAGGCTTTTGTCTGTTTACTTATCTACGATAGATTATAAAGTATTTAAACTTGTTTGCACATACAAAATATTGTTTTTCTATTATAGTTAATTTCGTAATTTTCCATTGGCTTTAGCTGTTGTTTCAAATTTAAATCCAGTGGTACGTTTCTGCCCAATCTTCAGCCTGGATCTGGCCAGACATAATTATACTTTTTATTAGTACGGTGTCAAGCCAGCTTGTTCTACTTCCAAAGTGTTTTGTGAGTCCAAGTCTAATTAGTAGAATCCATGCACAAAATCAGCTGGACGTTATACAGGTGCATGGGCGACTATACCACCTAGAGTGCAGTTGCATCACTCTATGCCCAGTCTGAAGGTCAGGAAGTGGAGTAACATTGGATTCACACACTAAGCTTAGCTACATTCACCTTATTGAAACTGAGTTGAAATAGTACACTCAGCTCATAGAGTTTCACTTTCTCTGAAAAATGTTATGTTTAACGTTCTTCTGTTCTGTAGTTGCGTTAACTTCTTTCCACAAAAGAAAAAAAAATCAACATAACATGTAATTTGACAAGGAGTACTCAAGCCTTTGCATAATGCTGTGGGTTACATCATAACTCTCCCACTCTCCTGTTTCCAAAATCATGCCCCATGCCCAGCATTATACATTTTTACAATGGCAGGAGAAGGATATTGTTGTTCTCACTATTTTGGGTGAACACGTTTTTCTTTGGAAGTATCTTGAGGTTTATTCTTTGAAGTTTTATACAGTGTTTTAAAGTGTGTGTTTAAAAATGAGCCATTGCTTAAGGGTGGTACAGTAGATATCCCTAACACATCTTCCTTATGAATGGCTCTTTTGAGCCTTAACATTCCTTTATACATGCTTATTGGATATGAGTACCTGCAGTTAAAACGTGTTGCTTTTGGCAAGACCTGGTGAGCAAATGAAGCATAATCTCTCTGATCTCTGTAGTCTAGTCGGTCAACCATGACATTCTCAGTGTCTTTTCTTACTACGCCCAATCTGAAGTGAGCCAGGTCTCTACAGGGAAGCCAACGTTTGCCATGTGAGCAGAAGCAGATTGGGGTGGTGGAAATAGTGACTTGCTTGAGTTCATATGTGGTTCATGGTAAATCAGCAACTATATGTCAAAAGAATGTATATGTAATATTTTATTCACTTCTTTCTACATTAACAGCATTAATAAAAGTGCACACTAAATCTTCTCTCTACAAAATTTTATTGAGAATGTTGTGCATTCTAATGATAAGGATAAATAAACATTCAATACATAACTTGCTCAGCAACTTTAGGATCTGGTCCCAATTTTAGAGAATTTTTAGAGACTTCTTCAGTTCTGTTACTCTTGCATACTGTATAATGGACCGTTCAACATTTTCACCATGACACCATTTATATACATAAGCTACAGCTTGTTCCTGTTTATTATAGAACATTTGAGGGAGCGGGGACATTTATCAATATTTTTACATTTGTTTTGCAGTTTTTGTAGAAAAGACTGGAAAAATTGCACATTTTTGTAAAAGTAAGCAAATGCTCAAACAATTGTCAGTTTTTCACCCAAATCTACATAGAAACCACTGATATATTTCCCATTCTAAAAAGTGAGGTGGGACCTCTATGGATTCAAATTGTTTTTCTAGCACATTCCACAGATGCTTGATCAGATTGAGATCTGGGGAATTTTAGGCCGAGTCAACACCTTGTCTTTGTCATGTTTCTTCTTCAAACCATTCCTGAACAAGTCCTCTTCAGCTGCTTTAGCGGATAGACTCCCTATTAGTTACTCTATTCATATGTTTCCCAAAGAATTTTGAGGCTTCCAAATGCTGCCCTGTCTTGATGGTTCTGGAGCTAGAATAAATTTGCACTATACTATATTTTAATGAACAACTCTGTTGTTACCTACCTTGTTTACTATCTATATACTGGTCCCGTGGCAGTGGGACCTAGGGGACATGATTAAAATGTTAGGTTTTCTTTTGTTTTGGCATATGCATTTCTTTTTAAAGTGTCACTGTCGTTTTTTTTTTGTTTTTTTTTGCAGAATTTTAAGGAACTTTGTAATTGGGTTTAAAAGGCAAATATGCCATTATCTGCATTCAAAAAGACTTTTCCCAGGTCCCCCCCCCCCCCTCTCTCTCATCCATTGCTCACTATCGGGAAATCTCGACTCTTTTACATCAGTCGGGCCCTGTCTGTTCTATGGAGAGGGGAGGAGGGAGCAGAGAGCAGAGAACAAAGGATTACACAGCGGGACCTGTGGGACAGCCATATTCAGAGGTCAGTGCTGACTTCAGTGGAGATAGCCTGGTGCTGTAGCTGTAAATTAACTCTTTGTTGTCCTGTTTTGGTGCCTCATCTCCCTCAACCCCTTCCCTCTCCATAAGAGAACCATGAAGACGGGGGAGAGCGTCAAACTGCTTTTTCATGATAAAAATGAATTTTTTGGCTAATAAACCCAATTACAACGTTTCTCAAAATCGCTTGTACTATTGATTTCTGCAAAAAAATTAAACAACAGTGACACTTTAAGTAAATGAGACTTTGGGTATATTTCATCATCAGGCTCATCTGTATTGTAGTTAACATCTTTTTTTCTTAGGTTTATGAGACAAATCAAATCAATTGAGTCATGGTAGACATTACCTAGTAATGGTTTACGTTCTCTGACCATCCACTTCTACTGTAACATATATACCAACTTATATACCAACTTCACTTCAGTATTTTGTACTGTTTTTAGGAAATTTCTGTTAACAAAATATCATGGAGATTGTGCTGTACAGTTTATATGGCAAATGTGCGCTTTTAAAAAATGTGCACAGAAAAAGTAATTTGTTAAGAATTTTATTGCTGAGCAGCTGTAACCATAAGTTACAATTGGGCTGTTGAGTTCCATTCCTAGAAGACCACAAATATGCATGACCTTATTTAAATAGATGTGGCTATTCATGATTTTAACTTGCACACAATTAAACCAATTTTTATATGTTAAAGTCTAATATATCTCAGATATTGAGTCTGTCATCATTCTCAGAGCATTTGTTACATTAATAATTGTAATACATACATTGAAACCATACTGACACCTAATGTTTAAATATTTCTAGGTTTAGGGGGAAAGTGCAATTTGCACTATTAGGCTCTTTTCACATCTGCATTAGGGGATTTTAATTTTATTTGAAGCAGTCATCACAGTTCCTTTTATATGACTATTGTCAAAAAGATGGGCTCCAAACTGACCTCCTTGTAAGTCATTAGAGGTCAGTCATTTCATGGATCCATCACCGCTTGAATTCAGTTTTTCTGCCATATTGGTTTCACAATGCAGATGTGTACCCAGACCACATATAATTGGCAATTTCATGTATTAAATAATATAACACAGTAGGGCATTCTGACTCGCTGTAGCCCTAAAGTTTTCACAATCTACCACAGCTTCACATCAAGCCTTTTGTAATGATTGAAATATCCACTAGATCTGTCCAACTAACGGAATCAAATTCTACATTTTAGGCCGTTTTAACAAAATGAGCGTTTTGTGGCTATCTTTTCGAATGGCTGTCAATAATGATTATGATGATAATTTGCAGCTTCCAAAAAGATAGCAGCAAAACATCAGTGCGTGAACATAGCCTTTTAGCTAGATTCATCAGATCACAATCACATTGGGAGGCATTTATTAAGTCCGGCGTTTTTTACGCCGGACGTAAAAATGCCCCCGCAGCTCCGGCGCTACGGAGATTTATGTAGAGGCGGACTGCCTCTACATAAATCCCGTGCGCGCCGTTGCGCACCGCCGAAAACCTACGCCAGCTGAGGACTGGAGTAGGTTTTCGGCGTACATTTTGGCGGAACGGATGATAAATCGCGCGGACTCTGAGTCCGCACCCTCCGTTCCGCCCACTTTCCGCCCCTTTCCGCCCCCTGGCGTACTCGGCGGAAAGTGCCGATTTGCGAATATTTTATTCGCAAATCGGCCATTTGCGTTTAAAAAAATACGCAAATCGGCACTTTCCGCCGAAAATCATCCGTTCGCCGGATGATACATGTGGCCCATTATGTTTTCCTGTTGAAAGTGGAAAATGTTTTTTTTTTAAAATGGACAAAAACTTTGCACAGTGAATTACAATTTAAAGTAAAGAAGTATAATGTAGTCTCTAAAAAGATAACTTAAAGAAGTTATCTGGGATACGAAAAGCATTACATCTCAGTTCAATTTACACCAGTGGAATTGAGTTGCAATACAGCATAGAGATGAGCGAACCTCGAGCATGCTCGAGTCCATCCGAACTCGAACGTTCGGCATTTGATTAGCGGTGGCTGCTGAAGTTGGATAAAGTCCTAAGGCTATGTGGAAAACGTGGATATAGTCATTGGCTGTATCCACGTTTTCCAGACAACCTTAGAGCTTTATCCAAGTTCAGCAGCCCCCGCTAATCAAATACCGAACGTTCGGGTTCGGATCGACTCGAACCCGAACCCGGTTCGCTCATCTCTAACCACGCACAAACTAAGGACAAGAGCAGCGCTGTTTTAGGAAGAAGGGAGTTATGCTGTTCGAATCCTGGAAAAACCCCTAAATTGCCTACATGGCCCAATGCTCCTGCAGTCAGCTCACCTATACATCATAATGCAACTTTGATGCCTTTGCTAGCTATCATAATGATTATTGTTATGAAAATCCTGTTTTTTTTTTAATACAGCAATCTGTACTATTGCTTTACTCCATAATGTTCTGTTAAGTAAACACACATATAGAGGTATATACTTGAGGTTTTATGCAGTTTTCCTTTCACTGTGGACTCTATTGTAAGGAACTTTTAGGCCATGGCTCCGTAGTGCTTCTGACACTCACAATACAGTAAAATATGATCATGATGTGAAAATAATTAATGAGAGAAAATAAACTGTGTGTGAACAGGTAAAAACAAAATGCAAAAACTGGTTGTAAATAATGAACATGTTAATAATTTTTCTACCTGTACCCAATTATGGCTTGCTTTCTTTATTGTGTGTGTGCCGATTGTCCTTTTCCCATAGACTGAAAATGCTGCTGTATTATTCATATATTTGTGCTATGCTTTTATTTTTATTTTTTGAACATAGCCTAATTCTGTGCATCCATCCAGTGTGATATACAAATTGGCCCTAAAAGCCAATGGGACACCAAAAACACCGACAGATTATTAAATAGTGGTGAGCATGGTTGAAGCATGAATGAGAACTCTGCTTTTCTAGCATCTGCCGGCAATATTTGAGTTAGAACTTTGATGGTTAAAATTTTCCCTTTTTTTTTCTTCTTTCTTTTCCCCCCATCTCGGGTGAGAGTGGGTATAGGGTGGGGGGTGCGGGATTTTCAGAAACTTGTTTAATGTACACATAGCTTGGGGTTTTTACCGCTTGGATATGGCAGGGGCAGTGTCCCCTATATAACCTTTTGGATTGTATGTCTTTTGTATTGATTGTTTTTAATGATTGAGAGAAATATTTTTTTTAAAATATAAAAAAAAGGCCAATGGGACATTCCCCTGGACAGAAAAACCCAGCAATGTTAATGCCTTCCACTTTTTAACAATGCCTCTCGAATGAGGTTGCAAGCAGCCAGAGAGGCATTGCTAAAAAAATAAATAAAAAAAAATTGGATACATTTTGTTGGGCTTTTGCAATCTGAAGCCTTAAAGAATACACCACTTCCTGCAGGACATACAGCAGCTGCTAAGTACTGGAAGACCAGAACATTTTTAATTTCTTAATTACAAAGCTCTGGCACCAGCTACTCTGATTTTTTTTTTTTTACTGGAGTATCCCTTTAAACAGCCAGGGCCTTTGTTTATACACCAATACAAGTCTACTTTCAAATGTTACTTGGTAGATATGAAATAAATCAGAACATGCAAGGAAATGTATAATGTACAGAAGGCAAAGAAATAAACACAAACCATCACATACACAACCCTTACAAAAAAAATGTAGCTAAATCTTTTGGCAATTGTGTTTGGTACTAAAAAACGTAAAATGTTGTAACTATTATCGGTGCCATTTATTCACTAAGCCTACTTGGCCATCTAGTATATATGCTGTTTTTATGATACATACTGTCAGACTGACAGCCAACACAGAAAATCTCACTATACATTAAACCACCAAGTGCTGGTTGCCAATGGAACATGATCCCAGCCTTTTTATGGTGCGTCATGTAGTATAACAAACTGGACGTCCAGGCTTTTGCCAAAGGGAAAAATACACAGGTAGATTGTGTAAGCACATGGGTACTGTAAATACTTTTTATGAGCAAAAGTTTAATTTCCTTTAAATCCCACTTACTCATAAAACTGTGCTTTTTGTTTGTTTAAAATGTACCTTTGATATATAATACCATTAGCACCATTTTAAACAGTCCTTGTCTGTGCAGTGATATAATAGGTTTGGCACGTTCGTTTTGCATAGTTATTCAGTAGCACATCTGTTTGCTTTGAGTTTGGCATATTTTGCCTGGCAGCAGCTCACTGTCTTCAGAATATTCATTTAAGCACAGAAATGCAGTTCCTTACACCTATTTAGCCAAGCAGCGTATCTCAAAATGTCCTGCAAGAATAATAAATGGCAATGGCTGCTATTTTAATTTGTTTATGTATAAGGTAATGCTGGAATAAATCCACTTGTTATGTAGGATTTAGGATGAAAGTATGCTTTTTGGGTTCAGTTTAGGTTGAGACGAATAGAAACAAATCCACTTTATTCATAGATACAGCGTGAATACACATAGCATACAGCTGTTTGTGGTAGTAAGGGAAAGTGCTATCTTCCTCACCTTCTAGAAAGCCCATTAAAGGGGTACTCCGGAGGGAGAAAAGTTTTTAAATCAACTGTCGTCAGAAAGTTTTGCAAATTAATTAAGTCTTCCAGTACTTATCAGCTGCTGTATGTCCTGCAGGAAGTGGTGTACTCTTTCCAGTGTGACACAGTGCTCTCTCCTGCCACTTCTCTCTGTGACAGGAACTGTGCAGAGCAGTAGCAAATCCCCGTAGAAAACCTCTCCTGCTTTGGACAGTTCCTGACACAGAAAAAGGTGGCGGCAGAGAGCACTGTGTTATACTGGAAATAAAACTTCACTCCCTGCAGGACATACAGCAGCAAGAAAGGGCTTAAAGGCTGGAGATTTTTTAATATAAGTAATTTACAAATCTGTATAACTTTCTGACACCAGTCTATTTAAAAAAAAATTTCCCAGACTATCCCCTAAAGAGAATGTGTTATTATAAAATGACATATAGTTTAAATCAAGTTTTCATCTTAATTATATTTTTAAGACTTTTGGTAAAGTTTTTTTTTGTATTTTTTCTTTTACGGTATTATAAAATATTCTAAAATCCTGCATGTTTTCAGTTGGACCCTAGGTTTAATATTAAGCTGAGACTGTTTTATACAGATAACTTTCTGGCAGTCTCCTCGTTATCATCAATGACTGAATTACAGTGCCAACTGTGTTTACCTTTTTTGCTTATATGTTTTTTTCTTTTTTTAATTTTAAAGCTTTTTGTTTTTTTTTATATTTTTAAAAACTTCTAGACATCTCCCACCCTACCCTTGTCTCCCTGAAAACCTCCTGCCCCAGCTTTACCACGGACTGGTTACCATAACACCCCCCTCCATCCCAGATTGGTCACTCTGCCCCCCCCCCCATATCCCAGACTGGTCACACTGCCCCCCTACCACACACCCCAGAACGACCCCCCCCCCCCTCATCCCAAACTGGTCGACCTGACCCTACCTCCCAAAACTGTAATTCTGCCTCAACCCCCAAACGATCTTCCCTGCCCCCACTCTTACCCTCATAACTACAGCTCTTCTCCCTTATAGTGCACAGACTTTGTAGGACCTGTGTGACACGAGAACGGGGTCATTCACATGCTCCTTAATCCCTGGACCCTATGGGACGTGAAGCTGCACAGTGAACTCACAGACCTCCCGGCATCATGTATAAATATAATGCCTGGAGAGTCTAAAGTGTTTCATTCTTTACTTTACTGATACAGCCCCACGGCGCAGCACTCCCACCTTGATAGCGGTGTCTTTCTCCAAAATACGTCGTCAGAAGAGAGATGCAGTGTCAGACGAGACAACTTTTTTTTTTGTATCATGAGAGTGACGCTATAACTTTTGTGTGTGACTATGCAAATCTTGGTAGTTGCACCCAGTGACACGCTTTTTACCTTTTTACCTTTCTGGCAGTTGTTTATTCTGTAAGATGCAGAGACAAAACACACCGTTCTCTGAAGTATTCCATTATTCATAGGCTTGAAAAAAAATGCAATATTTTACTGGACTTTACCAGCTGCTTTATTAACAGTCAAAAAGTGTATTCCTACTTGTTCTTATTTCTAAAGCTAGGGTGGTCTTAGATGTCTGTCTTCCATACTAGTGTTTCCCTTTGTATAACCTTTTGCATTTTATGTTTATAAACTGACATTCCAATTGATTTTCCTTGGCCTTCTGCCTAGATTGAATATTGAAGCAGCGAATTAGGAATGCTTAAGAAGTTTTAGAGAGAAAAGACGTGAAAGTGGAGCTTGCGACTCTGGCAATTGAAGCTTCTTAGCTTACTCAAATGATGAACGAGATGCCATGGTTATTGAAGGGGGGAGGAGGGCTTCAGAGAAGGACTGAGAAATAAAAGAAATTACTATGAGGTGGAGAACTAATGGTATTCTGCCAGACATTAAGTCCTTGGCGGGACAGTTCTAACAATATCTTTTATCTTTATTTCAGGGGCAAATTTTGTAACCCGAAAAATTAGCCGTTCAGTAGCTAAGATTCACCTCGGACAGATGGAGTGTTTCAGCCTTGGAAATCTGGATGCCAAGAGAGACTGGGGTCATGCCAAGGACTACGTTGAGGTAGGATACAGGCCAGAATCCTTTGATAAAACAGTCATTTTGTAAGCCTGAAATATTTAATTCACCATTGCTATATAAAACTGTCTGACCTGCAGGGGGTATCTTTTTTGTGGTATTAAGCTATCCCAGTTGTGTTTTCAATTCCTTGCATGACACTTCAGCATTTTCATCTGAAGACTTTAATTGTGAGATTAGTAACTTATGTATTGCTATCTCATATTATAATATATTATCAGAATATCTGTATTCCTATAACAGACACAAATTCAGTTTCCCTTGAATTTCCCTTCCCTCTTATGGGATTCACACCTGCTTTAGCAATAACAATGCACGTAATGCCTTTCCTTAATATAATGGTTAAAGTGCTCCATGTCTTAAGTAGAGGTCAGTTTTATTTCATAGCAGTTTCCTGAGTTCTACTTAAGAGGAAATTTATGATACAACCCAGCAGTTATGAGTATTCTCATACTTCACAATCTTTGTCAATTCAAGGAAGGCAACCCACTGATTTACATGAAAGTAGGAAGGAAACAGCAAGCACTCCTCCTCCTCCTGCGGTGTAGCCAAGTCATGTAGTGATGTCTAACATTATGTAGAGGGAGAAACTGTACTACTAAAGGTGCACATTACTCTTGGAATAAACAGCTAAGATTTTTTGGTGACTTTGCTAATAGCTTAAAATTAAACGTCTCTGAATAAGTCATAATCTGCTTCACTAACTACCCAATATTGGCTCCCTCACTCTACAGCTCCTGCTGTAAAAATAATGGTAGATTGTGGCTCAGTGTTACCACTGGTGCCCGGCTTCCTCCTAGCTGTCCAGCTCATCACACCCAGTGGCTCAACATGCTGCACAGAGACAGCTGGTAAACTTCTGCCCTGCATTAGAGGGTTAGTTTAAAGGATGCTAAGAAAGCTGGGATCAGGGCTGGTCTAAAGTGTAGTGCTTTGCAGGTATTATATGTAACATGATCTGCACTATATTCACTTGTGAACAGGGCGTTGTGGCACCCTGAAACGTACCAACTGCTTTACCTGTTCCCGTTTTTATGCTGGTTTTGCAATAAAGAATTATTCATATTGTATCTCCTTGGAGTGCTGGACCTTTTTCTCTGAATTCCATGTTCTGCAGTAGTGGTATGCGGATCTGCCGGACTGTAAAGGTTCAGCAATGTTCTAGACGCACAGCATTTGACATCCATAGTTTAGAGAAGAATGCCGCCCTAGGGAAAATGTGAATGTTCTCCTGGTAGGCAAGAGCGCCGTTCTGGTTTAGAGAAAACATTGCCAAATCCAAACAGTTCAGCAAGTCCGCTCAACACTACTCTACAGGCCTGTACAGAAGACATTTTCTATTGTTGTGAGATTCTTGCCTGTATTACATAATTCTGGGGTCCTATCGTACAGCTTCAGACTAGCCACAGAGCATTTCACAAGATAAAGATTCCTTTGTGTACCCAGTCTTATTGTGTATTATATTGAGATATGTTCCTCTTCTGCAAAGTAGTAAAATAATTCAGGACAGCATGCAGCCAGCTGGCAGTGGGGGGGGGGGGGGGGGCCCCAAAACCCCACTGTCTGTGGCCTTGTCTGTGTGATGTGTGATTTCAGGCTCAGCTTCCAAAAAGAAAAGACTTGATCCAGAGGTTTTTACTGAATGCTGAATTATGCAGTGTATGTGCTCCCAGAGACCCCAAATATCTGCCACTTTCAGGGTTCGAAACCTGGGAGTTTCAGGCAATTTGAAGTGGAATGTTCTGTATGCACCGGCTATCTACATGGTCAACAACATGTAGAAACTGAATTCAAGGACAAGGGGACACAATCTAAGGTTAGTTGTAAATATTACTTCACTGTAAGGGAACAACCTTCCTGCAGATGTGGTAGGTAAATTTACAATGACTGAAGTTAAACATGCCTGGGATGAGCATGTATCTGCCCGAAGATAATAAGAAAGGACATGCTAAAAGGGAAGACTAGATGGACCAACTATGCCATGTATTATGGGGTTGTCCATTCTTTTGAATGAACATCATATATTACTACACAAATGAGTGGCTAGATGTGACTTTTCAACATCAGCAATCCACTGAATGGTTCTGAGGAGAAAGCTCTGATGGTGATCAGCTGTCAGTCAGGCTATCTTTATTTGATAATGGGTTTGTCTTTGGGAGACAACCCTTTAGGATCTGTCTTTATTTCGTAATATACCATACATTCGCCTAGAAATTGATTATTCTTCCTGAATAATCCTGACCATTTTACTAGGGATGACAGATTTTAATTTTACTGAGTCTAATTTTTATAAGGTAGAAAAGAGTTATTACACAGTAAATGCAGGTCTCCCTGATATATATTGTCTGTGGTTACCTGCCCACAGTTCTCCCATGCTGAGATGATGAAGAGGCATCATTATATCCTGACTTATGTGTTGATTGACATGCCTGATCTGTGGAACTGATTAGATTAGTTTATCACCGCCATGAAGGACATGGAGGATTTTCAAGGGTTATGCAACTTGATAGATTGAGTTATTTGTGGAATTAGAAGTTTTCTACATTCATAACACTTTTTTTTACATATTGGATAGCTAAATTCCATCAGATTGATTAGCAGAATATATGGCTTTACCATTTGTTGGAGAGAAAGATCTATCTTTGTGAATATGATTGTTAAACTTGAAGGGGTTGTGTCACAAAGAAAAGAAGGTAAAATCCTACATATTTGTAAAAGAGAACAAATATGCTGTTTTTAGTAAAGAAGCTTCCTCTGTAACCCTGCTGTGGCCGTACAACAGTGCAGACACTTTCCCACAATCCCTCTTGTTTCCATGTGAAGTGAAAACCAACTGTTAGATCTAATAGGACAGATCATGTCACTGGGATTGAACTGAGCATGAGTGACCAAAGAAAGTGGATGCCTGGATGTAAAGCAGCACATTAGTGACTCTATAAATCTCAAATGATACATTTAAGAAATGCTTGTACATTTAAAATATACTAGACTATAGACTAGACTAGTTTTTCTTTATGACACAACCCCTTTAAGGCCCCTTTACAGAGTGTTATTATCAAACAGATAACCTGGCTATTCTGCAGTTTTCAGAAGACTCTGCTATGCTGTTGCCATATAAATCCTGTGATTCCAATTCTTCATGGGACCCTTCATGTGCAATAATTAGACTACATAAAGACGCTTTTAAACAAGTGCCTATTGACTCGACTGGCTCTTAGACCCATTTGTCATCTGCCCGTCTCAGGATAAGGTGTTGTGTGTGTGCATATGTGCAGCAGCACTATATCTGGGCTGTTATTACAGCGATTCTGTACCCACCCCCAAACTGCCATTACCATGTTGTACAGGTCCTCATGGCCTTTCTCCAGGTGCCAGTGTTTTTAAAATAGTTTTATTTCTGAGGTGAGGTGGGAAGTCAATATGGTGTGGCCTAGAGCACCGGCATCTCTCCCACCTTGTTTTCAGCACGCCCCTGGGCTGGATGGAGTCGGGGAGAGGCATGGATGCTCTAAGTCACCCCACATCAACTTCCCGCTTTGCCTTAGAGATAAAACTAGTTTTCTTCAAAATACCGGGTCCAATAGAAAGTCCAACCCCTGAACCGGACACGGTGTAGGGACCTGTACAACAGGGTACCGAGGGGTTGGGGGTGGTTACATGCCAGTACAGTTTCACATTAATCTTGTATGTGACATTTTTCTGCAGATTTCTGTTCTGCAAGTTTTACTTGCTAGCTCGGGGATCACGTAACACGTTGAAACCAGTAAATAAAAGTCGTTGCTACACTGATTAGGTGGATGACAGTTTTGCACGGAGTGGAGGGAAGATGCTTGATGACAGGAGTTCGAGTCCTTATATTTGCTAGTTCTTTGTTTGTTGTGCTTGTTTGTGCTTGTTCAGAAGGGCATGCATTCTATTTTCTGTTATTTAATTTTTTTGTAATTTAATTTTTATTGGGGCTGCTATCTTGCTCAAGCTGTTTATAAGAATTTAGTGATATGCTTTACAGCGTAGATATGGGCATAGATGAAAACAGACAGAACGTGTTCTCTTGAGATGAATGTAAAATATTACTGAGCATACTCTGTGACCTTTGAACAGTTCACTCTGCAGGAATCTTCTATTGCCTTATACTGGTGCTTTTTACTGGTGTTACCTTTGGCTGTAATGCTGTACAGATCACTTTACCTTTAAATGGAAACTATCAGCAGGTCAACAAATCTAACCTGCTGACAGCTCCTTATGGAGCATGGGGCGCTAAGGATGAAGTCTCTTACCTTCATCCTCTGTGCCAGTTTGAAGTTTGATCCTCTGTCTAGAAGTGCTGTTTAGAGCACTGGGGGCAGGGCTAAGGTCCTTCTCTTCTAACAATTATCAGTGAAGTGGGCCAACTGGATCAGTGCTCTGGAGGTCATAGCCTCGCCCCCAGATCTCCAAATGGCCCTATTAGACAAAGGTATAAATTTCAGACTGCACAGAGATGGCACAGAGGATAAAGATAGGAATTTTATCTTCATCCTCAGCACCCCATGTGCAATAAGGAGCTACAGTATTAACAGGTTAGATTTGTCTAACCTTCTGAAGGGCTTATGCACACAAACAGATTATAGTTCTATACAAGCTATAGTACTGGTATTAATCCATATTGCAGCAACCATAAGCTTTATGTGTCTTTTTATGTCTCACATAAAGGTACTTTCCACCTATGTGATCCATGTTAAGTTGCTACTCCATAAACATGCCTTTTATACCAAAGCTTGGATAGACAAAGAGGTGGTCACCGCTGATCAGTTCTCAAGAGAGCAGTGGTGTCCACCCCCTAGGCTACCCACACCCTTATTAGTATATTGGGAACGGAAAAGTAACTAGACATAGGCCATTTTAGAATACCCCTATTATCGACATCATGTGTGCTTGAGGAATCACATAGAGTAGAGGCATCATTGACATCATACAGATCTTCAGGTTGCAGCTTGTTGGACAAATAGCATCATAGACATGGTTGTAAAAGCTTTAAACTGATGTCTGAAGTGTCACAGTGTGACAATGTAATATCTCCAGAAGAGGTGACTGCTTATCTGTTGGTTAGGGCTGGACATAGAGCCCATCCCATGATGGTCTCCTTACTTCTTTTCTTAACAGTGTTTTTGTTTGTTTGTTTTTACAGCTGTAGTTTGCACATACAGGCAATTTTTTTGCACATAAGGGAGGCTGTCTATCTGTCTCTCACAAGAGTTCTACATCCATAATCACCAACTCAACAATTCTTTTGTATGTCTCAGCCTTTTTACACAGCTTGGCTGCACTTGTGGGTAAAAGTCTGTCCGTCTTTGTCCTCTGATGGACACATAAAAATGCCATTCACTTTACAGAAGGATGGACTTTCAGGAATCCCCCCTGGATAGGACCGCTCACACGTTGACTAATTTTGATGATGTCTTTCATTGCTGCTCATGTTTTCATTGCATCTTTAAGCTGTGAAAATAAACAATCAGCAGCTGTTCCCGTACTCTCTTCTTCTCTTAGTTATAGGAGTCATATCCCAGTTAATCACTCTGTGAAACCTTAGACAGACATAATCACTATGGTAATAAACCCAATGCTCTATACATTTCCCACCCCCACTAATGGTTTGAGGAATAGAAGCACAAGGTTTATGGTTTAATAACTTATTTTCCACTTTATATTATAACGTCAAAGTAAGATGTGATATACTATTGCTGTGTCTTATATTACATACAACATACCTAATGTTACGATCATTTTCAGCATTATTTATCTCTCTAAAATTCTGCCTAATGAAAGAGCTTTCCTTACCCTACTGTCACAGAGAAAGGTTAGACTTAGATAAGGGGGACTTTCCATCATCTTTTATTACTGAAGAGAAAGAGATCTGATTATTCCAGAACACTGCTTGTATGGCAAACTAAAGAGGGTCTTCACCCAGACTCATTTTTAGAAAAATGTTAGAGATAAGGAATGGCATGGTGTGGCAGCTGTAAACTTACTTTTCCTGATCACAGTGCCAGTCCTGTTTTACACAGCAGAGTAACAGTATGTCTGACAGTCTAGTTGCTAGTGTGTATACACTGCCTAACAACCATTTTTCTTTTCATTGTGGATTGTCTTGGCAGAGCATAACTAAACAGATTATATCAGATTATTCTTGTCTATATTGCAATATGGCGGACTTTCCTTCCTGTTATAATTTCTCATTGCAGAGTTCGAACGCCCTAATTTCCAGGAGTGTAGCTATAGGCATTGCTGAATAAGCAGTTGAACCCGAACCCTGGTCTCAGAGGGGCCCATATGGTCCTGCCATATAAGATATCATTATTATAAACTGCAGGTGGTAGATGGGGGTCCACTGTTACAGAATAAGCATTGAAGATTAGTAGTGGGATGCTGCCAAATCTAAAGTAGAGAATTCTTGACGTATGTATTTATGGTTGTTAATTTGTTGGATGTACTTGTATGTTTTTTTGTTGTATGCCTGTAAACTATTTCTGCAGATATCTGTAATGTAGACAATCAATGTAAAAGCTCTTGTAAGAATACTCTTGATGGAATACTAGCAGTTATGGCACATTTAGTAGCAGATTTATCACTGTATGCCCCTGAGTACACCAAGGAAATGGCTGTTGGTGAATACTATGATACACTGATGTAGCCCCACAGAAACAGTTTGAAGGGTGATAGTTCTGGCTTTCTTGGAGGCCAGCACGACATTGAAGAATCGAAGAGTTTCATTCAGGTGTCTGCAGATGTCTAAATAAAAATGTGGAGTTGCACCATCCTGCTGGTAAAGGAAGACCTGACAAACGTAGTCTATCTGATATAAGCCATTTCCACTTGGGAGTGGCCAGTGACAGTATCCTCAGCACGGAGTGGCCACTAACATTATCCTCAGCAAGGAGTGGCCGCTAACATTATCCTCAGCAAGGAGTGACCAGTGACAGTATCCCCAGCACGGTGAGGCCCAGGGACAGTATCCTCAGCACGGATTGGCCAGTGACAGTATCCTCAGTAGGGAGTGGCCAGTGACAGTATCCTGAGCACAGAGTGGCCAGTGACAGTATCCTCAGCACGGATTGGCCAGTGACAGTATCCTCAGCACGGATTGGCCAGTGACAGTATCCTCAGCACGGATTGGCCAGTGACAGTACCCTCAGCAAGGAATGGCCAGTGACAGTATCCTGAGCACAGAGTGGCCAGTGACAGTATCCTCAGCACGGATTGGCCAGTGACAGTATCCTCAGCACGGATTGGCCAGTGACAGTATCCTCAGCACGGATTGGCCAGTGACAGTATCCTCAGCACGGAGTGGCCAGTGACAGTATCCTCAGCAAGGAGTGGCCAGTGACAGTATACCCAGAAAGGAGTGGCCAGTGACAGTATCCTCAGCAAGGAATGGCCAGTGACAGTACCCTCAGCAAGGAATGGCCAGTTACAGTACCCTCAGCAAGGAATGGCCAGTGACAGTATCCTCAGCAAGGAGTGGCCAGTGACAGTACGCTCAGCACGGATTGGCCAGTGACAGTATCCTCAGCAAGGAATGGCCAGTTACAGTACCCTCAGCAAGGAATGGCCAGTGACAGTATCCTCAGCAAGGAGTGGCCAGTGACAGTACGCTCAGCACGGATTGGCCAGTGACAGTATCCTCAGCAAGGAATGGCCAGTGACAGTATCCTCAGCAAGGAATGGCCAGTGACAGTATCCTAAGCAAGGAGTGGCCAGTGACAGTATGCTCAGCAAGGATTGGCCAGTGACAGTATCCTCAGCAAGGAGTGGCCAGTGACAGTATCCTCAGCAAGGAATGGCCAGTGACAGTATACTCAGCAAGGATTGGCCAGGGACAGTATCCTCAGCAAGGAGTGGCCAGTGACAGTATACTCAGCAAGGATTGGCCAGTGACAGTATACTCAGCAAGGATTAGCCAGGGACAGTATCCTCAGCAAGGAGTGGCCAGTGATAGTATCCTGAGCACGGAGTGGCCAGTGACAGTATCCTCAGCAAGGACTGGCCAGTGACAGTATCCTCAGCAAGGACTGGCCAGTGACAGTATCCTCAGCAAGGACTGGCCAGTGACAGTATCCCCAGAAAGGAGTGAACAGTGACAGTATCCTCAGCAAGGAATGGCCAGTGACAGTACCCTCAGCAAGGAATGGCCAGTGACATTCCCCTTTAGCAAGGAATGGCCAGTGACAATATCCTCAGCAAGGAATGGCCAGTGACAGTATCCTCAGCAAGGAATGGCCAGTGACAGTATCCCCAGAAAGGAGTGGACAGTGACAGTATCCTCAGCAAGGAATGGCCAGTGACAGTACCTTCAGCAAGGAATGGCCAGTGACAATACCCTCAGCAAGGAATGGCCAGTGACAGTACCCTCAGCAAGGAATGGCCAGTGACAGTATACCCTGCAAGGATTGGCCAGTGACAGTATTCTCAGCAAGGAGTGGCCAGTGACAGTATCCTCAGCAAGGAATGGCCAGTGACAGTATACTCAGCAAGGATTGGCCAGGTACAGTATCCTCAGCAAGGAGTGGCCAGTGACAGTATCCTCAGCAAGGAATGGCCAGTGACAGTATACTCAGCAAGGATTGGACAGGGACAGTATCCTCAGGAAGGGGTGGCCAGTGGTAGTATCCTGAGCACGGAGTGGCCAGTGACAGTATCCTCAGCACGGATTGGCCAGTGACAGTATCCTCAGCAAGGAGTGGCCAGTGACAGTATCCTCAGCAAGGAGTGGCCATTGACAGTATCCTCAGCAAGGAATGGCCAGTGACAGTATACCCAGCAAGGAGTGGCCAGTGACAGTATACCCAGCAAGGAGTGGCCAGTGACAGTATACCCAGAAAGGAGTGGACAGTGACAGTATCCTCAGCAAGGAGTGGCCAGTGACAGTACCCTCAGCAAGGAATGGCCAGTGACAGTACCCTCAGCAAGGAATGGCCAGTGACAGTACCCTCAGCAAGGAATGGCCAGTGACAGTATACGCAGCAAGGAGTGGCCAGTGACAGTATCCTCAGCAAGGAGTGGCCAGTGACAGTATCCTTAGCAAGGAATGGCCAGGGACAGTATACTCAGCAAGGAGTGGCCAGGGACAGTATCCTCAGCAAGGAGTGGCCAGTGACAGTATCCTCAGCAAGGAGTGGCCAGTGACAGTATCCTCAGCAAGGACTGGCCACTAACATTATCCTCAGCGAGGAGTGGCCGCTAACATTATCCTCAGCAAGGAGTGACCAGTGACAGTATCCCCAGCACGGTGAGGCCCAGGGACAGTATCCTTAGCACGGATTGGCCAGTGACAGTATCCTCAGCAAGGAGTGGCCAGTGACAGTATCCTGAGCACGGAGTGGCCAGTGACAGTATCCTCAGCAAGGACTGGCCAGTGACAGTATACCCAGCAAGGAATGGCCAGTTACAGTATACCCAGCAAGGAGTGGCCAGTGACAGTATACCCAGAAAGGAGTGGACAGTGACAGTACCCTCAGCAAGGAATGGCCAGTGACATTCCCCTTTAGCAAGGAATGGCCAGTGACAATATCCTCAGCAAGGAATGGCCAGTGACAGTATCCTCAGCAAGGAATGGCCAGTGACAGTATCCCCAGAAAGGAGTGGACAGTGACAGTATCCTCAGCAAGGAATGGCCAGTGACAGTACCTTCAGCAAGGAATGGCCAGTGACAATACCCTCAGCAAGGAATGGCCAGTGACAGTACCCTCAGCAAGGAATGGCCAGTGACAGTATACCCTGCAAGGATTGGCCAGTGACAGTATTCTCAGCAAGGAGTGGCCAGTGACAGTATCCTCAGCAAGGAATGGCCAGTGACAGTATACTCAGCAAGGATTGGCCAGGTACAGTATCCTCAGCAAGGAGTGGCCAGTGACTGTATCCTCAGCAAGGAGTGGCCAGTGACAGTATCCTCAGCAAGGAATGGCCAGTGACAGTATACTCAGCAAGGATTGGACAGGGACAGTATCCTCAGGAAGGGGTGGCCAGTGGTAGTATCCTGAGCACGGAGTGGCCAGTGACAGTATCCTCAGCACGGATTGGCCAGTGACAGTATCCTCAGCAAGGAGTGGCCAGTGACAGTATCCTCAGCAAGGAGTGGCCATTGACAGTATCCTCAGCAAGGACTGGCCAGTGACAGTATACCCAGCAAGGAGTGGCCAGTGACAGTATACCCAGCAAGGAGTGGCCAGTGACAGTATACCCAGAAAGGAGTGGACAGTGACAGTATCCTCAGCAAGGAGTGGCCAGTGACAGTACCCTCAGCAAGGAATGGCCAGTGACAGTACCCTCAGCAAGGAATGGCCAGTGACAGTACCCTCAGCAAGGAATGGCCAGTGACAGTATACGCAGCAAGGAGTGGCCAGTGACAGTATCCTCAGCAAGGAGTGGCCAGTGACAGTATCCTTAGCAAGGAATGGCCAGGGACAGTATACTCAGCAAGGAGTGGCCAGGGACAGTATCCTCAGCAAGGAGTGGCCAGTGACAGTATCCTCAGCAAGGAGTGGCCAGTGACAGTATCCTCAGCAAGGACTGGCCACTAACCTTATCCTCAGCGAGGAGTGGCCGCTAACATTATCCTCAGCAAGGAGTGACCAGTGACAGTATCCCCAGCACGGTGAGGCCCAGGGACAGTATCCTTAGCACGGATTGGCCAGTGACAGTATCCTCAGCAAGGAGTGGCAAGTGACAGTATCCTGAGCACGGAGTGGCCAGTGACAGTATCCTCAGCAAGGACTGGCCAGTGACAGTATACCCAGCAAGGAATGGCCAGTTACAGTATACCCAGCAAGGAGTGGCCAGTGACAGTATACCCAGAAAGGAGTGGACAGTGACAGTATGCTCAGCAAGGAATGGCCAGTGACAGTACCCTCAGCAAGGAATGGCCAGTGACAGTACCCTCAGCAAGGAATGGCCAGTGACAGTATCCTCAGCAAGGAATGGCCAGTGACAGTATACCCAGCAAGGATTGGCCAGTGACAGTATCCTCAGCAAGGAGTGGCCAGTGACAGTATACCCAGCAAGGAATGGCCAGGGACAGTATCCTCAGCAAGGAGTGGCCAGTGACAGTATCCTCAGCAAGGAGTGGCCAGTGACAGTATCCTCAGCAAGGAATGACCAGTGACAGTATAATCAGCAAGGATTGGCCAGGGACAGTATCCTCAGCAAGGAGTGGCCAGTGACAGACAGTATCCTCAGCAAGGACTGGCCAGTGACAGTATCCCCAGAAAGGAGTGGACAGTGACAGTATCCTCAGCACGGATTGGCCAGTGACAGTATCTTCAGCACGGAGTGGCCAGTGACAGTATCCTCAGCAAGGAGTGGCCAGTGACAGTATCCTCAGCACGGTTTGGCCAGTGACAGTATCCCCAGCAAGGAGTGGCCAGTGACAGTATCCTCAGCAAGGAATGGCCAGTGACAGTATACCCAGCAAGGATTGGCCAGTGACAGTATCCTCAGCAAGGAGTGGCCAGTGACAGTATCCTCAGCAAGGAATGGCCAGTGACAGTATACTCAGCAAGGATTGGCCAGGGACAGTGTCCTCAGGAAGGGGTGGCCAGTGATAGTATCCTCAGCACGGATTGGCCAGTGACAGTATCCTTAGCACGGATTGGCCAGTGACAGTATCCTCAGCACGGATTGGCCAGTGACAGTATCCTCAGCACGGAGTGGCCAGTGACAGTATCCTCAGCAAGGAGTGGCCAGTGACAGTATCCTCAGCACGGTTTGGCCAGTGACAGTATCCTCAGCAAGGAATGGCCAGTGACAGTATACTCAGCAAGGATTGGCCAGGGACAGTATCCTCAGCAAGCACTGGCCAGTGACAGTATACCCAGCAAGGAGTGACCAGTGACAGTATACCCAGAAAGGAGTGGACAGTGACAGTATCCTCAGCAAGGAATGGCCAGTGACAGTACCCTCAGCAAGGAATGGCCAGTGACAGTACCCTCAGCAAGGAATGGCCAGTGACAGTACCCTCAGCAAGGAATGGCCAGTGACAGTACCCTCAGCAAGGAATGGCCAGTGACAGTATACCCAGCAAGGATTGGCCAGTGACAGTATCCTCAGCAAGGAGTGGCCAGTGACAGTATCCTCAGCAAGGAATGGCCAGTGACAGTATCCCCAGAAAGGAGTGGACAGTGACAGTATCCTCAGCAAGGAATGGCCAGTGACAGTATCCTCAGCAAGGAATGGCCAGTGACAGTATACCCAGCAAGGATTGGCCAGTGACAGTATCCTCAGCAAGGAGTGGCCAGTGACAGTATCCTCAGCAAGGATTGGCCAGGGACAGTATCCTCAGCAAGGAGTGGCCAGTGATAGTATCCTGAGCAAGGACTGGCCAGTGACAGTATCCTCAGCACGGATTTGCCAGTGACAGTATCCTCAGCAAGGAGTGGCCAGTGACAGTATCCTCAGCAAGGAGTGGCCAGTGACAGTATCCTCAGCAAGGAGTGGCCAGTGGCAGTATCTTCAGTAAGGAGTGGCCAGTGACATTATCCTCAACATGGATTGGCCAGTGACAGTATCCTTAGCAAGGAGTGGCCAGTGACAGTATCCTCAGCAAGGATTGGCCAGTGTCAGTATCCTCAGCAAGGAGTGGACAGTGACAGTATCCTCAGCACGGATTGGCCAGTGACAGTATCCTCAGCAAGGAGTGGCCAGTGACAGTATCCTCAGCAAGGAGTGGCCAGTGATAGTATCTTCAGTAAGGAGTGGCCAGTGACACTATCCTCAACACGGATTGGCCAGTGACAGTATCCTCAGCAAGGAGTGGCCAGTGACAGTATCCTCAGCACGGATTGGCCAGTGACAGTATTCTCAGCAAGGAGTGGCCAGTGACAGTATCCTCAGCACGGATTGGCCAGTGACAGTATACCCAGCAAGGAGTGGCCAGTGACAGTATACCCAGAAAGGAGTAGACAGTGACAGTATCCTCAGCAAGGAGTGGCCAGTGACAGTATCCTCAGCCAAAGGTTAGGGCCAGATGGATGACCTGGTTATAGCTGGTCAGCTAAAAGTATCCTCAGCAAGAAGTGGCCAGTCACAGTATCCTCAGCAAGGAACCATCCACTTTGTGTCAGCTCCTGAAAAAGATGTAATCTATATGACTTACAAAACTGACGTTTTCATAGTTCCATATTAGTTAGCCTAATCGGCTTTTTAGGGCAACACTTGTACATGGCTCAAATCCTGTTAACTATGTTTTCTGAAGTCTTTTCCCATGGCGTAAACACCCAGTGGTTTAGAATTGCTGCACCAACACAAAATGACCATAACATAAAGTGTAACCATAACACTATGTAAGCATTTTAAATTTTGCTCCTGAAAATGAAAGCTGTGCTGTAATTGGTTGTTATAGGTAACTAATGCACACTGGTTTCTGGGCTGGCCTACAGAAACGTGTAATAATGAAAATGCATGTATAATATATATGTGTATATATAATATATCTTGTTGGTTTTCATATGGTGTAATCCTTTGTTCATGTTTATATACACATATTCAGATGAAATAAAAAAAACCTCTACCATATGCTTATATTTCCTGTCTATCAGTAAGTAGATGTGACTGATCTAGGACCACCCCTTCAGCTTGAACATGCTCTACATACATTGGTGGTCTTTCAAATTAACTAGGTTGATTAGAAATGTTAATTCCTGCCATCATTCCTTTCAAGTTTATAGCTTCCAGATTCCATAACACTGTTGGTTTTGTTTTTTTCCCTCTTTACTTAGAGAGCTCTTATTGGGCAAGTGTCTACATGTACAGAAACCATTTATTCTTATAGGTAGTTATATAGTGTACATTGGGTTTTAATATTCCATACTATGGAAGTAACATCTTTCGTTAGGTCTGTGCCAGAAGGCTCAGGGCCCTATTACATGGGGCGATTATTGTTCAAAAAATTATTATATCGTTCAAATTTAAACTATAATTGTTCTGTGTAATTGCAGGCAACGATCAGAAAATCGTTTGTATGCCGATCGTTGATTTAGATCTGAACCTAAAATTATCGTTAATCGTTCGCTAAACGTTAGCTGTAATTCCATATTCGTTCGCTCAAGTTCCACGTTTTTTCAGAAATTGTTCAGTGTAATTGCACATTGTTCATTGTTTTGCTGGGATCAGAAGGAGTAAACGATCATAGAAACGATCGCATTAACGATCGTAACTAATGACCATCGTTCTGTGTAACATGGTAAACGATTTCAGGTTAACGATAAACAATCTAATTTGCTATTGTTTATCGTTAGTCGCTAAAAATCGCTGTGTAATAGGACCCTTTTGCCGTGTGCTTAGTCACTTAACCAGTTTAAAGTGTCCTCTATATTGAATAGCACATTCATAAAGATGGGTTAGAAGATAAAGGTTAATGAACAGTTTGTGCCTTGTTCCCCGACTTTTATAGAAGTACATTTGTCACACAACTGTTAAGAATATCCCGTACATACAATAACTGTACATACAAATACATGCTTAGCTGCGTGCATATGTGTTTTAACCCCTTAATGACCACAATATGTCTTTTGTCTGCGGGGTAAAAGTCTCCTGTGTAGAATATCACAGGAACTTGAATGTTGCATGAAAGCAGGGCTCTAACTATCAAGAGCAGAGAAACCTTTTATCCTTCTAGTTTAACCCATTAGATGCTGTGGTCAAATTGTGATTGTGGCATTTAAGTGGTTACTGGGTTTTTGTCACCCCATAAGTATCGCTGAGATAAAATAGCTGGGATGCAGATGAATTTCTATAGTAGAAGGGGGTCTAATAAAAGCCCTCAGGTATGCCATATATTAGTGCCTACCCAGTATTGCCTCCGGCACGGCGGTTGTATCGCCTATCGATGTTATCTTGAAATGATAATACACTGCACTATACTAGTAGAACAGTGTATTATATTACCGGTCAGATCAAATAAAACTTTTTGAAAATATAAATTTATTGTATTACATTTAAAAAAAATCCACCCCTTCAAAAAAATACAACTACACAATTTCCCCTTACAACATAACTTTTATATAAAACATAAAAAAAATTGCATATTTGGTATTGCCACATCCATAACGACCTGAACTATATTATCTCATCGTTCATCCTATTAGGTGAATGCTATAAAAATGAAAAATTTAATAAAAAAAAATACACCACTCTTGCTGTATTTCATTACTAAAAAATCCTTGAGATCTCCCATCCCAATCCTTGGAACCATCTTTCTCTTTTCTTTTTGCTGTGGTGACCATTCCTCACAATATGCCCTCATAATATGCTATTTTAGATTGTAAACTCATGCAGCTTCTTTTCCTGAAAGAGAAAAAACCAATAACAATCCTCCTGTAGGAATTAATCCTAATCCACCGTGGGTTCTTATTTACTGCCAGTATCACACAGCTAGGTGCCCCCTGACCTCCAAGGTCCACTGCTTGCAAATTGACATGGCTGGTGTTTGACCTTCTCTGCATGAGCTGGTTATTGTAATACACACACAGTGTTCTTGGGTGGTGTATAGAGATCAAGTGGTGTCTTGTATATCACTGTGCATGTGGCAGAGCAAGGACACACACATATCCTCATGTGGCTTGTGTACTTTTGGTAACACAGAACAATTGATTGAATAGAATGAATTGGTTACATTCTTGATATACTAGGTGGAAAGTCTTGGTTTGATCTCTGTTCTGATTTTTAGGTAGATTCATTTAAACCCAAAGGTGAGAACGTTTATAGCTTTCTCCCTCTTTTCTTTCTTCAGCTATGTGTTTTCAGATCTGTGGCTCTTAGTATTTCCAGGAACAGATTTACAGAGGTTGTGTCGTCAGAGACAACTCCATTAATATGGGTTGTATAGACCCAAAGCTGACAAATGTCATTTTGGGCTGTAAAATGTTAATATACCAAGAAACTTGATGTAAAAGATTTTCAAATGGAACTATATGGGATTTTGTTTTGTTACTGTTATGACTATGTGTGACTACTATGTACCATGCTAAAAAGACAAATTTACAGTATGACAGTCAAGTTGTCAAAAACAAAAAATTAATTGCTTAGCAGCCCCATGCCTGACTGGCGGACTTGCCTCCTTTAGCAGACATTGGTCTCTCCCTGTGGGAATCTATCAGACTGGTTACCTTCCTTCTGCTTTTTGTCTGTTTCTCCAAAATGCCTTTCATTTTCCACAGTTGAAGGGAAAATGGCTACAGAGGAAATATCAATGGATACTTTTTTTTGTAACTGGGTTTTAACTTAACACGCTATAGAAAGTACTGTGTAACAGCAAAACAAGAGTAAAGTACTTAATAAAAAAAACTCATTGTCTATAGAGAAAAACAAAGTATAGTACAATACTATCACAAAGACTCCTGGGCCTGAACCCACATGTACAGCACTGCAAGTATCTAGGAATACCAGAGGCAAAGGTAACCTAAGACCTTGTTATGAGGTATTTGTTATCTATAGGATAGGTGGTAATTAGCTAATGAGTGGAAGACTGCCTAGCTGTATCCCCACTTATCACAGAAATGGGGGTCCCTCAAGTAAATGGCACAACACAGTGCATGCTGGACTACTGCAATGTATTGTCAAGGACAGCAACATACACCACTCAGCTGTCATAGATGTTTAACAACAATATAGCTGTTTATCGGAAATCTACACCACTCCTATTATCTATTGGACTACTACCCGTGGCTGATTCGCTCTGCGCCAAGTTTCCGGGGACTCCACGCATCGTACCTCAGATGAGCGAAACTTTCTTGGATCTTTTCACCGAATTTACAGACCCCCGGACGGGCAGCGAGCGATAAGTTGGTTCAGCTAAAGCTTCAGGCGGTGTCATATATGCAAGTGATTATAATATTAAAGGTAAAAGATTTTTAGGGAAAAGTGTACAACTGAAAAAAGGCTCCAGTACCCCATTGGGCCACCTCTAGCCTGGATAAAAGAGATGCAATATGGTTGGACATGAAGGCATACAGGCATATTTGCCTGTGGAAGGTTTGGTAGGCAAGGTTTGTCTGTTTGCTGATGACACAAAAATGTGCTATAGGGTTAATATTCCTGAAGGTGTCAGTAATATGGAGAATAATTTAGTTTTACTAGATATGTGGTCCAAACAATGGAAACTGCAGTTCTATGTTTCCATTAAGGAGGAGAAAATCATCTTTCTGGGTATGATATTGGCAGTTCTGTGTAAGTGGTGTATGCTCTGCAGTCTGACACAGTGCTCTCTGCTGCCACCTCTGTCCAAGAGCAGTAGAAAATCCCCCAGAAAACCTCTTCTGCTTTGGACAGTTTCATCATGGACAGAGGTGGCAGCAGAGAGCAAAAATCAGGACTTAACACAGTTATATACATAGTTTTTTTTCCCCCAGCATGCTAGGGATATCACTAAGTTATAACACCAATGTTATTTGAGATTCTAAAAAATAAAGTCTGTCATCCTGGTATGTGTCTGCCATGTGGTTCTATGGAATAGGAAAATAACCAGAAGTCACATAAGCATAGCCACTGCAGCCATTGCAACATGTTGCAACTTATTGGATTTGTAAAATGTATCACTCACAGGAGAAACGTTGTCTATCAGTTGTCCACTCCTTTGCTATCTAATTAATTGATTATAAGGCATGTGGGATCTACTATAAGGGTTGCTTCACACACACCGTATCGCAGCGAATTTTCTGCTGCTGATCCGCAGCAGATTAGATCTAATTAACTGAACACAGCATCAAATCTGCTGCAGATCTGCTGCTGATCTGCTGTGGATCTAGTGTGTGTGAAGGCACCCTAATGCTAAGTTTACACGAGGCGATTATTGGCCCGATCGCACGATTAACGATTTCGAAGTAACTATTTTTTTTATAACGATCAGCGTTTAGACTGTACGATATATCGTTCAAAAAAATCATTTGGCGATCGCGCGCCCGCAGCCCAGCCAACCTGCAGCCCGCCCCCCCGCTCGACCGCAGCCCCCTGCGCCACCCCCGCCGCTCCGATCGCCACCCCCGCTCTGATCGCCTCCGCTCCGGCCACGAGCATACGTTACCTGCTCCACGTAGCAGGTCTTCAAATCCCCGGCTCCCCTCTTCAGCGCATTGATTGGCTGAAGAGGTGAGCCGGGAATTTCAAACTGCTCCTCTTCAGCCAATCAGTGCTCCTCTTCGGCACTGATTGGCTGAAGGGGAGCCGTTTGAATTTCCCGGCTCCCCTCTTCAGCCAATCAATGCAAGGCAGCACTGATTGGCTAAAGAGGAGCCGTTTGAAATTCCCGACTCACCTCTTCAGTCAATCAATGCGCTGAAGAGGGGAGCCGGGGAGTTTGAAGACCTGCGACGCGGAGCAGGTAACGTATGTTCTTGGCCACGGGGGGCGATCGGAGCGGCGGGCGCGCGGGGGGTGGCGATCGGGGTTGCGGAGGAGGCAATCAAGCCGGCGCAGGGAGCTGCGGATGAGCTGGGGGCCGGACTTTGGGCGGCGGGACTTTCGCGCGACGACTGTTTACACGGAACGATCGGCGAATTTTTTACGAACGGCAATTTAAGAACAAGTTAAAAGATCAAAATGAACGATTTCTCGCTCGTCGTGCGATCGTTCACTGCATTTACACGTACGATTATCGTTCGAATTTGTTATCGTGCAAATTCGCACGATAATCATTCCGTGTAAACCCAGCATTAGGGTGCGTTCACACGTACAGGATCTGTAGCAGATTTGATGGCACAGATTTGAATCTGCAACAGATCTGCAGGAGATTCGCAGTAGATTTCATGCCCCAGAACTGATTTGTTTTGCATTTGCAGCTTCAAATCTGCACCATCAAATCTGCTGCAGATCTGCTGCATATCCTGTACCCTGAGGGTGCGTTCACACGTACAGGATCTGCAGCAGATTTAATGGCGCAGATTTGAAGCTGCAGATTCAAAGCAAATCAATTCTGGGCCATTGGATCTGCACCATCAAATCTGCTGCAGATCCTGTACGTATGAACGCACCCTAAAGAATCTTGTAGAATAGCAGCATAACAAATCCTGTCGAATAATTCATTTACTTTAACCTTTGCCTTCCTTAGAAAACATCTTGGGGTCTAAGCTGACGTCAGAAATTTCTGAGGTTCTTGTTAGACATGTGTTATTTTATCTGGCTTTATAGTAGCTCAGTTCATCCTTACAATGACCAATGCCACACTCCTTAATGGTATATGACAGTAGTAAAATGGTTAATATTGCTGCAGTCCTCACTTAGATAGATTTACCTGCTATTCTGTGTATTGTTCTTTTTGTAATGTTACTGTTCTTTGTGTATTTTCCTATGTTATGTGTTTAATTCTTTTCCTCTACAACATAAAGCTGAGCACCTACTAATGTTTTTGGTGACCAGCAGAGGATATCCATTCCTGGCAGCTTCCTAGGTCCTCCCATCCTTTTTCCTCTCAGGGACCATAGCACATTACCAGAAGCTGCAGCCTCTCCTGGTCTGTCCTTGTGATTACAGATGATTACTCCTAAAGGGGAATTAGGCATTTATTGCTTTCTTAGATAAGAGTCACGTTTCCTAACTGGTCCTAGGCTGCCTGTCCAGTGTGTACTTGGTAAAGTTTCCTAGTCTTACATTGCCTTTTCCCCTTCCCATAATGTGTCTGAAATTTGTCATTTTGGTTTTGTAATGGGAGGTTCTATCTTGCGTCACAGACTTTACCAGCAACAGTGCTTTTTCTGTTCTCTCCTCAACCTCCTCCCCAAAGCTGAAATAAATCAAAGTTGGTTGAGACTCAGTCGTAATAAATCAAGACCTGTCCAAAACTGGAGCCTGCTCAGTCAAAATGTCATTGCTTGGCTTTCACTGAGGATTAATTAAAGGCCTGATATAAAGCCCAGATGTGCTTCAGGAGAGTAGCAGGCTGTTAAAGTTCAGGCAATACTGCTTACAGTCTCCCCATGCATCTGCCCACCCAAGACTATGGAGGAGGACAAGGTAGTTATGATGGTGATGAAGGAGGAAGGGGGTGGGACTCCATATATTCCCAATGTATTTTATAGTGTCTAGCTCTCAGGAAGTCATGCAAATTTGTCCCATACAGCGCTAAAATAGGAGGAAAAAAAGAAATAATTAAAATAATTGAGTTTGCTAACTCAGGCTTGATTATAATTGTTTAAGTGATCATTTATCAGGCAGCCCCAGCAGCGGACCACTGAAACTGATCCGACTTATTAGGTTCCAGATGTAGCGTGAAGGTGTTTCATCTGCATTATATCTCCTAATTAAGGTAGTGCGAGAACATCATGGAATTATTGTAATCCCCTACTTTTACTGACCAAAAACATATCTTTTTCTTATGTCTGTGTAACAAAACAGGGAATTGCGGTGTACTTAAAAACAAACAAACAGATTGACAAGGAGGAAAGATTTAGGCTCCAGCCTTTCTAAGGGCCCTATTCCACAGGAACGATAATCGGCCGAATTGGCCCCATTCGGCACGATGCGGCCGATTATGGCTCGTCGAATAGAGAGAACGATCAGCCGATGATCGTGTTATCGGCTGATCGTTCATTTAGGGCCAGACCTAAAATCATTGTTCCCCCACCGCGCATCGTTACGGTGGAATAGCAGTGCGCGGCGGGCGACCGACTATTTGAGAAGCACAATACATTACCTGCAGGGCTTCTCCTCCGCTCTGTCTTTCTCCCCGGGGCCCGCGCGCTCTAGCTGCAGAGTGGCCTGTCAGCTGACGGAGCGCTCAGCCAATCACAGGCCTGAACCGCCGCGGTCACTGTCAGCTGACAGGCCATTCTGAAGCTAGAGCGCGCGGGACCCTGGGAGGAAGACAGAGCAGAGGAGAAGAACCGACAGGTAATGTATGCTGCAAGGGCTGCAAGGACATCGGTAACGATGTCCCTGCAGCCCTCACTCAACGATCATCGGGCCGTGGAATAGGCCCAGTAAACGAGCGCCGATCTAGCAGATCGGCGCTTGTTTACATAGTTGATCGGGCTCTGCTCGGCCTGTGGAATAGGACCCTAACACATAGGGGGAGATTTATCAAACATGGTGTGAAGTAGAGTTGTCTTCGTTGCCCCTAGCAACCAATCAGATTCCCCCTTTCATTTTCCAAAGAATCTGTGAGGAATGAAAAGTGGAATCTGGTTGCTAGGGGCAATTGAGCCAGCTCTACTTTACACTAGTTTGGTAAATATCCGCCATAGTATGTAAAATAAAAACATCTTTACGCTGCCCATAACAGCCAAGCACAACTCAGCTCTCTGCTGTGGTAAAATAAAAGCTAAGCTGTGATTGGTTGCTCACTTTGATAAATATGGACCACTTATAAAATCATTTTTGTCACCTGTCCCTTAGACTATAAATCATTACTATATTCATAATCCCTAATTTAGGAACAGAAAGGCTAGGTGGGGAAATGACATAACCAAATCAGAATAGAACATTGGAAGCCCAATACTTGACATTTTTCATGCAACATTGATTCCAGGTGCCGCAAAGCAGTATGCCGTTAACCTGTAAATTGTCTCCATGATTGTATACTTTTTATTGGATCAGAGAGCTTAGGAAAAGGAGCAGAAGAGACAAATGAATCTCTTGGCAGCCATGATGCTAGTATGGTGTGGGTTGTGGCATTAACCCCTTCATGACCCAGCCCAAAATAACCTAAATGACCAGGCCAATTAGAATTTTCGCTTTTTTGTTTTTCTCTCCTCACCTTCAAAAAGCCATACTGCCTATATAGGAAGGCCAAAAGTATTATATTGGGGGGGAAATGCAATTTTGTAACTTGTCTACGTTATGCTCTTTATAATAAAACTAGCATGTTATCTTTATTCTATATGTAAATCTGAACACAACGATATGCATGTTTTCATAGCTTTTTTTAATGGTTTACTTTTTTTTTTTCTTTACAGTCAAACTTTTTTCTTGCAAATATGTTTTCACCTACGGGGCTGTATGGGACGTTTTGATTACTTTTTATTATATATAATGTAATTTTAAAAAATCAACACCCTGGCATTTTTTTTTCCTCTTTTTTGTTTACACCATAAAAAAGGACAGTTAGGCATGCTATGGTTTATATAGTAATATATGGTATATGGTTTAGTTATTTTTACATGTTTTATTTGTATAATGGGAAAGGAGGGTGAAACTTTTATTGGGCAGGGGCTTTGTCATACTTATGGAGATAAGTAGTATACCTCTGGCAGTTAGATATACAACACTTCCTGTAGGACATACAGCAGCTGACAAGTACTGGAAACCTTGAGATATTTAAATAGAAGTAAATTACAAATCTCTGGCACTTTCTGACAGTTGATTTGAAAGAAACATTTTTTGCTACCCCTCCATGCACTTCAATAGAGCAGAGTTGCAGAACCCAACCAAACTAGAGGCAAGAGTTGTGCTGTTTCTGGATGAAAGTGGCCATGTTTTTCTAAGTCTGGATAACCCCTTATGAGCATGGGGTTTCTTCAGTATGAGCAGTACTGCAAACATGAATATGCCAAGAGTAGTGATGAGCTAACATGTTCGTAAATGTTCGTATACTTATATGAACCTGACGCTAATTGTTTGTGTTCGCTGATCATGAACAATTTGATGATCGGAATAGTTATAACGATCATTTTTGAATGAAGTCGAACTTGCGAACATATGCAACTGCGTAATTTACGCCTTGCATCTGATAATCTGTATGCATGTGCTTAACTCTAGACCGAACCGTATGCAATCTGTACGCAACTGTGTATGCTACTGCGTACACAACTGTGTAATTTACAGTTTGTGCCTAATAATCTGTACGCATGTGCATGGACCAAAACTTACACTTTTACAGTACGCTCGTTATTTGTTCGTGAATGTTTGTGATCCGAACTGAATATGTTCGCTCATCCCATCCCAAGAGCTGGGCATAATGACAGGCAGCAGCAATCAGGCTGCTGCCTGTCATTATCCCCTTAGATGCCATGATCTATAATGATCACAACATTTAAGGGAGTCAGTGACAGGAGAAGTCACTGACTTTCTAACAACCTTCCCTCCAGTCTATCCTTAACTCTGCTGTCCGGCTAATTCACCTTTCCCCACGCTTTGCCTCTGCCTCTCCCCTCTGCCAATCCGTTAACTCGCTTCCCTTGCCCAACGTATTCATTTTAAATTGTTTACCATGACATATAAGGCCACAATATGTCCCTTCCATATATATCACTAACCTAATATCTGGCTACCGACCCTCACGCGACCTTTAATCCTCCAACACCCGGGTCCTATTTCCCCATGTGTCAGTCTGCCACTTACCTTATTCATTTAATGTGTTTTGATTTTGTAATGTTCCTGTTTGTTCAATAATGCCTTGGAATCAAGGGCGCTTTAAAAATAAATCATAATAATAATCATGACCCCTGCAAGGGTCCCAATCACTCTCCCTGATAGGGTGTGGTATAACAATAACCTCTGTCCTGTTGAATCAGCAATCTTCTGAAGTTTTAAAAAAAAATGTCAAAACCCCTCCTCCAGTAAACGTTTAAATCACCCCCTATCCCATTTAACAAATAAAACTGTGTAAAAGAAATGAGGAAAAAACACCAGGGTTGCTGTTTTTTTCTTATTATATGTCAGAAAACAAAAATTAATAAAAGGCAATCAAAAACTCCCATTTGCACTAATGTCTTACCAATAAAAACTTTAGATCATGGGGGAAAAAATGAACCCACAACTAGCCCCGTAGGGGAAAAATAAAAGTGTTATGGCTTTTAGAAGGTGAGGAGAAGAACACTGCTTCATGTTGACCTGGACATATGTGCATTGATGACCTTTGGTGATGAAGAGGTTAAAGAAGCTTTCTAGGATAAAACAATCGATAGCCTATTCTTACATATTGGACAGTGTAAACAAAATTGTTTTCGATGTCGCCTCACAAAGAATTTTTTCCCTGTTTGTAGTATAATTTATGGTGAAATGAAGGGCGTTACCAAGTACAAGCCCATGTTACAAAAACATGGCTGTGTATATGGAAATATAAGGGTCTTAGAAGGCAAAGAGAAAATGGGAGAAAATGAAAATGCAAAGATTTGAATTTCTAGGGTCCTTAAGGGGTTAATAAAGAGTTAACCTTCTCTACCGAAGCAAATATGCAGTCTGGAATGTATTTCTCATCTATACAATGCGCTTATTTTATATTGTTACCCATTTTGGTGAGTGTATATAAAATTATGGATCAGAAATTGTAACCTTTTAATTATAATAAGTAATAAGAGTCAAATAGGTTTCATAACTGAATTATTAGAATCCTCCTGTACTGCAGAGCTGTTGATGTAATAGAAGATTATTGTTGGCTTCTAGTAGTGTTTAACATTAGGTTAATGCTTTACAAATCCTTTTAAAAATTGCAGTTGTATCTGGAACGTTCTTTTTAAGACTAGCAGAAGAGTATATCTGTTAATATACCAAAACAACCTACTAGAGTTCGTTCTCCAACCACTTGGGAGCTGAGCGGGCGGCTAGGAGGTCTTCTCTATACAATAATTCTTTTAAAAAAGACTGGAGATAAACAGACACAAAAAACTTTGCTTGTTTCTGTGTCAGTTTTCACAAACAATGTAACAATTCGATATCATCAGAAAGTGTGTGTGTGTGTGTAAGATATATATATATATATATATATATATATTTATTTATTATTTATTTATTTATTTATTTATTTATTTATTTTTTGCAATGAATGAAAATAAAGCCAGGAATGGATGTGAAAAGAAGAGAAATCTCAGTCTTTCCTTTATGACCTGTCCTCTATTTATGATCTGTTCCTGGCTTTGGCTTAGATAATTGCAATTACAGACCTAAATGTGTGAACATACAGACCTAAGAGTGAGAACCCTTAGGTAGCAAATGGACAGTCAGTTTTGCATATGTAAGGGCAAAGGACCTGAGAGACTTAGGGGCCTATTCCACGGAGCGATAATCGGCCTGATTCGGCCGAGTATCGCTCCGTGGAATAGAGAAAATGATCAGTTGATGATCGTGTCATCGGCTGATCGTTTTTTTTAGGTCCAAACCTAAAATCATCGGTCACTCACCACGCATCGCTACGTGGAATAGCGGCGTGGCGTACGACCGACGATTTGAGAAGCAGCATACATTGCCTAGCAGGGCTTCTACTCCACTCTGTCTTCCTCCCCGGATCCATCGGCGCAGCATCAGCTTCGGTGCGGCCTGACTGAGCTGTCAGACCGCTCAGCCAATCACAGGCCAGGGCCGCCGCGGCCAGTGATTGGCTGAGGCCAGGCTCAGGCCGCTCCGGAGTTGATGCTGCGCCATGGGACCCAGGGAGGAAGACAGAGCGGAGAAGAAGCCCTGCTAGGCAATGTATGCTGCAAGAGCTGTTCCTGCAGCCCTCGCTAAACGATCATCGTGCCGTGGAATAGGCCCAGTAAACGGGCCCCATTTAAAGTCTACACAACTGAGTCACAGTGTCTTCAACAGCAGGTCTTGGTGTTTCCGGTGTGTGCATTGGTTAGTTGGTGAATCAACAAGAGGGTGGGGTGGTCATCCATTTCTCCAGAAGATCTATAGAAAGAATACACGAGCGTCAGAACCGATTCATTGAGAAGTAGAAAAAGGTGGCCTGGGCTGATATATTGCTGCTATAATAATAATAATAATAATAATAATTATTATTATTATTATTATTATTATTATTATAATAATCATAATAATAATAATAATAATAATAATAATAATAATAATAATTATTATTATTATTATTATACATAATGTGGATATATAACTGACACATACCACCTAAAATTGTTCAGGAATAGTTTGAGGAACATGAAGTGAGTAAAAGCTTGCTCATTGGCTGATCACTGTCTTTAAACATGCTTAAAAATCATCAGCTGTGCATCTTCCCGTGTAATAGGGTATCCGCAGTCGATAGCTGATTACAGCAAGGGATTCACAGACACCGCTAACGATGCCTATGCCCTGCTTGCCGCACAATTCTCAAGCCATGCAGCAGGCTCGGGAAGCGAGCGCTGACCGCAGTCACGCTGTGCAGTACAGCTTTTAGCCTCCAAAATCTCAATCCAATTAAAGATCTGTGGGATAAGCTAGAAAGTCATGTCCCTTCCATGGATTTAAATTTACAGTATTTAAAGGGTTATTCTCACATCAGAAACATGTATTCCTTGCCAGATAATGCAAAATTTAGAAAATTCCTTACTTTTGCATTTTGGCCCTATTCTTTTACCCTATAGTTGTCAACTGGTTGTCTAGGTTACTGACTACTGCTCTCCACTCTGTGAATGGTGGCCGGGCTTTTGACATCCTCGATGGCCATGATGCTCAGTAGCTGGTAAGTATTTTTACCCCTTTTATGTGTCCTTCTCAGATCACAGACAGGTCTAGGGCTTGTGGATAGTCCTAGGGTGCCGTCAGTGATCTCAGGGGGAGATGCAGCGGTGCCAAGCAGAATCAGGGCAAGTGAGAAAAAAACATATAGTTTTCTCCCACTTTTCTCCCACTCTTGTCTCCAGTTCAGGTGCAGTTTGCAGTTAAGCTCCATTTACTTCAATAAAACTGAGTTTCAAACCCCACCCAATCTGGAGACAAGAGTGGTGCAAAAGTGGCCATGTTTTTGTAGCACTGGATACCCCTTTAACAGATCTGCTGCTAACCTCTTGTGACAAATTCCACAGGACCTCTGATGCCTTCAGAGTTTTAGGCGGGTGATCTTAATGTTACGTTAATCAGTTTAATTGAAAATACATACTTTTTTGTATAGAGGATTAAGGGTTAAAAAACATTACGTAAATATTTCTTAAGTTTACTCAATTTCAAAAGCTAAGCATCCTTTCAAAATTATTTTTGTAAAAAGTTATTTTTGTACACTACTACATTTTTTTAAAAGCTGTAGTTTAATTTAAATAGAACCATTTTGTTAAAAGCTGTATGTAATTATAGAGAGTATAGATATACAAACCATCAGGAAAAGCCATTCTTTTGATTAGCAATTGTGGTAAATGTTTCATGAAGGGAACACCCAGCAATTTTTATTTCTTTCAGTGTATAACAAACAAAATATATGTGCTATATTTTTGTAATCATATTTTAGTTATAAAACAGCTATTTTGGGGGATTTTTTGAAATGTGATTTAAAAATACTTTATTTGGAACTGATAACATATTTGTATCAATTTATTAATCAATAACTATTTATTGCCCTAGAAAAAAATGCACTAAAACCTTGGCCACTAGGTGTCTCCCCACCCCTAAATCTGTTGCCAACTACCTGTTATCAGGGGAAATCTGTCTCTAGTATGAGAGAGACCAGAACAAATTACAAGTGGGGCAGTGATTGCTATGTGCAGGATAGAGTGCCACAGACTGAGCCTGAGCTGTGTACCTACAATCTGTGAGCCTGTCTGCCTGCCAAAGAAGCACTGTTCCTCAAAGGTAAATCAATGCTTGCTTCTTATCTCCAATCACCCATAAGGTTCTGGACTGCTGTTTCTTATTTATATTCAAATGTACCTACTGCTATATATAAACAATGCTACAGTGTAATCTCTCAATTCCAGCTTCTTAGTAGCCACAGCAACAACATTAACTTTTCAGTGTGTTGTGTACTACCCATAGCACCTTGCAAATCCGTTTAATTTGTACCCCCTCTTTCCCATGCATGCCATTTAGTACTGTATTATGTAAATCTTTAGGCCAAGGTCAGTGCCAGCTTATTTACTCCAGTGCAGGTTTCTCAACACCATGGCTTTGCATAGCACAGAATATGTTGTGCTGTGCTGTGATTGGCTGAAGAAGTAAGTGAGTAATTGATTCCACCCCCTGAAATGGAGTGAATGAAAAATAACTATGCGTGATAAAGGGGACTCTATGGGACTCAATAACAGTGAGAGCACTACATTACCTTGTCACCCTTCTGATGGGTTAAAGGGGTTATCCAGGACTAAAAAAACATGGCTCCTTTCTTCCAGAAGCATGAATCTTGTCTTTAGTTTGGGTGTGATTTTTCAATTAGACTTCAATTCACTTCAATGGAGCCAAGTTGCAAAACCCCACCCAAACAGCTGACAAAAGTCATGCTGCTTCTGGAGGAAAGAAGCCATGTTTTTCTAGTGCTGGGTAACCCCTTAAACTCTTAAGGACGGGGCCAATTTTTGCGTTTTCGTTTTTTCCTCCTTGTGTTTAAAAGGCCATAGCACTTGCATTTTTCCACCTAGAGACCCACATGAGCCCTTATTTTTTGCGTCACTAATTGTACTTTGCAATGACAGGCTGAATTTTTGCATAAAGTACGCTGCGAAACCAGGAAAAAATTCAAAGTGTGGTGAAATTGAAGAAAAAAACACATTTTTTTATTTAGGTTTTTTTGTGTTTACGCCATTCGCCCTGGGGTAAAACTGACTTGTTGTTCATGTTCCTCAAGTCGTTACGATTACAACGATATCTAACATGTATAACTTTTATTGCATCTGATGGCCTGTAAAAAATTCAAACCATTGTTAACAAATATATGTTCCTTAAAATCGCTCCATTCCCATACTTATAGCGCTTTTATCCCATGGTCTATGAGGACATATGACGGGTACGTCATATGTCCCTAATAGGTTAATCTAATGAAGTCAGGCAGGTTTATAAAACTCTTTTAAATTGATAGGTGCATGTTTAGGGATGTTTAAGGAAATTGACAATACTCCATTGTGGTTTTCCTTCTCTGTTTTGCTCAGTCATAAACTAGTGACATTTAATACACTTTGAAAATGTATACTATAGTTGGCTGAATGGATTTGCATGCAAAAAGCAATATGCCTTTACTAAAAATAGGACATCTGTCGGATATGATTGTTGATTGAAGAGAACTTGTGTGTAAACGAGGCTTTTACCGCTACAGGAATTTCCCATCTCTCCTTCCATTCAGGGGTGTCACTCGAACCAGTGTAGGAGGAACAGGGGCATGGCCTTGAAATAAGGCGGGATTTCTGTGACTGTGAAAGCCTCATCGTAGATTGCGTAAATGTCCGATCTAATAAAATATAACAATAGTATTCCCTTATGGTGAACGTTGTCAGCAAAAAAGCGTCAGTATTAATGATTTTTTTCTTGTTACATTATATATCAGAAAAAATAATAATTTGAGTGATCAAAACATCCCGTAAACATGAATATGCTAACAATGAAAACTAGAGATCGTGGTGCAAAAAATAAGCCCCAAATAGCCCTGTAGGTTGAAAAATAAAAGCATTAGGCAAGAATGAAAAAACAAAAACACAAAAATGAAAATTGGCCTGGTCCTAAAGGCCAAAATCCACTGTGTCCTTAAGAGGTTACATTCTACATTTTTTTCTTGTCTGTTTATGTTTAGAAAATGATTGCTGTGTACTTAACGGGGTGTTCCGCTTATTTTACATCTTTGATATGTTGCTGCCCTGGCAGAGAACAGAACAAACAAGCTATTCTTACCTCTTCCCACTCACCTGGTGTCGTCCTACGATATCCTGAAGAAGACACCGAGGGGTGCGGAGAGGTAAAAAGTTAAAAGTTTAAAATAAGCAGAATACCCCATTTAGGTCAATACATTCCAATTGAGTCACAGCAAGCATAAATATTTAAAAATGTTTTTTGTTTTTTTAAATCTATGATGATACCAAAATATAAATTCAAGGTATTAGAATAATTTAACTGGGGAAGACGGGAATTGAGTTTTATTTATGTTATTGATCTACTAGAAAAACTACCCTTTCACATGATCAGCTATATGTTTTGCTTTTTATTCTGAATAATATTATATTGCAAAATGTATATGTGTGCCTTGCTCTAAGGGTATGTTCACACTGAGGAATAGGTGAGGAATTTCAAACTGAATTTAATTTTACGCATATTCCGCTGGAAATTTCTCCTGTAAAATATGGACAGAACAATGTCCCATTGTGTTCTATAGATTTTCTGCTCTGTTGTTCACATGGCAAAATTTTTGCGAGGAAGTCCTGTCACAGATCCACTTTCCACCCAAAAAATTGACATGTCTATTCTTTCTGCAAATTCCCCTAGAATAATCCTATAGAATGATTGTGGCTTTGAATTTCCGCTTTTCTGAATTCAGCTTGTATTCCGCTTGATTCTGCGCCAATTCCGCACAAATTCTGTACCAATTTAAGAAGAGGAGATTTTCCTCTGGAAAATTTACTCTTCAATTCCTTGTCTGTTCCTCAGTGTGAACATACCCTTAGAGTAACAAGTAATAGTAGCCATTTATTAACACTTGCACTTCAAAGCTAAACTTTTTGTATCAGGTGACTGTTAGCACAACTGGTGAGAAATCTGCACATGGCACTGTAAGTACTGTTTATCTGTCTGATAAAATGCAAACTTTGTGCTGTATATGTGTGTTTACAACTAGCAAATAGGGTAGGTATACTTTGTAATAGAAAACCTACTAAATTTTGAGGGAAATTGAAAAAAAAAAAAAACAGGCAACAAAATGCCTGGCTTCTTGTTCTTTTACATCTGACAATTTCTATATTGTGATTATGCTAACATGAGTGGGATTGGATTGAGCTGAAAATTAAAGGGGTTTTCCAAGCACATTTGACTGCTGAGTGGTATTACACGGGCCGAGCAGGGCCCGATAATACCTGTAAACAAGCAGCGATCTGCTAGATCGTTGCTCGTTTACTGGACCTATTACACGGCCCGATAATCGTTTGACAAGAGCTGCAAGGACATCGTTACCGATGTCCTTGCAGCCCTTGCTAAACTGGCATACATTACCCATCCACGTTCCAGGGCTGCTCCTGCGTCCGCTTCTCCCGGGGGTCCCGCGCGCTCTCTAGCGTCACAGCAGCCTGTCAGCTGGTAGGCCGCTCAGCCAATCACAGGCCGGGACCGCCGCGGCCTGTGATTGGCTGAGCGGCCTATCAGCTGACAGGCCTCTGTGACGCTAGAGCGCGCGGGACGCAGGGAGAAGCGGACGGCAGGAGCAGCCCTGGAACGTGGATGGGTAATGTATATCGTTAGTCGCCGGCCACGCACCGCTATTACACGCAGCGGTGCGCGGTCGGCGCCCGACGAAAATAGGTTCTAACCTATATCAACGATCAGCCGATGATCGTTGTCATCGGCTGATCGTTGCATTTATTACACGGAGCGATAATCGGCCGAATCGGGCCAATTCGGCCGATTATCGTTCCGTGTAATACCACCCTTACTGTGTACTTGCTTCACCTTGTTACTGCAGCTTACATTCACTTGACCAGGAGATGAGCTGCAGTTACACGTTCCCACCACTGGGAGGCACACTGCTTCCAGCCCTGTTCACTGTGTAATGCAGGTGCTGAGCAGTTGATTGATGCGGGTATCTGCTGTTGGCACTTCACCAATCAGTGACTGATGACCCATCCACAGTATCAGTATTTTGTGGCCAGAAAACCTCGAAATCCGCTGCGGATCCAGTGCCGTTCATCGCGCTGTGAGTATGTGAGTTAACCCCCGGCAGCCCGCCGCCGAGAGCATACATTACCAGCTCGCCGCAGCGGCTGCATGTGAGGCTCCCGGCTCCGATCCTGCTCAGCCAATCAGTGCATGGGATGAAAGGCACTGGATCCGCAGCGGATTTTGCTGCAAATTCGCTGCGTGAAATACGCTGCGATTTCGCAGCGTGAAATACGCTGCGGATTCATTACGTGTGAAGGCACCCTTAGATTTGGAAAAGTATCAGTTTAGTTTAGGGAAGTATCAGACTTTCAGGAAGGTAAAATATTTTGTTGTGATTCTGGGTATCTTTTTCTTGGCTTTATTCAAGTTCATGTTTAACTATCGTGAGTTAGAATTGGTAAAAGTATTTGTTATAAATCAAATATTTTTTCTTTAGAATGCAAATAAACCTACTGTTTATTATGTATATTATAAATAAAGATGAGTGAATTTATACTAATAATGAAGCGAATTGCTTTGTTAGCTCCACAGTCAGCTTATCAGCCTGCTGCCTTTTAAGTCAGTGCTGCTCCACTCCGGGTGCCAGGAAAAGCTGGATCCAGTCCTGGGAAACTGTGAGATGTTTCCCAGTACTGGATCCAGCTTTTCCCAGGACTGGATCCAGCTTTCCCCAGCACCCGGGAAGGAGCCTCACAGAGCGGCACTTAGTTAAAAGGCAGCTGGCTGATAAGCAAACTGACAATTATAATGAAGCGATTCACTTCATTATTTATGTAAATTCGCTCATCTCTAATTATAAACTTTCACCTACGTCTGCCTATGAGCTGCATTATAAACAAACTTTACCAGGTATAGTATTGAATATATGAGCATTAGGGTTTAGGATAGTAATCTGTATACAAGCCACACCTATATGCTCATGTGTACACCCACACTCTTTACTCCTACGGTATTTTGCGCAATTTGGCAGAGTTGTAATTAAGTTTGGAAAATAATCAGTCATACAGCTTTCACATGGTGCTGTGTATAAGTAAAATATAAAAAAAACTTACAAAGGTCCAAATTCCCCTTATTTTACAGTTTTTTTACTTTAGAAATCAGACTGCCAGTGTACACAGTTTTGCGGTAGCCTCAGGATAGACACTTATGACTACCAGTGTTTGATTGGTGAAGGTCCGACCACAGTGATGGGTTGGGAGGGCTATGACAAAGTAACAGCAGAGCACTTGTTGGTTCTGTGGGCCATAAGGTTAGCCTGTCACAGTTTATCCATTTGGAGGAAGACAAGCAACACAAACACAGTTTATTAACATTGCATGACAGTTTTCTGGTGTTATAAAATGTCAGAGTGGAATAAAATAATAGAGTCATACCCTACTACCCAGAGCCCCTTGCAGCTGACACTTTGATGTTTCTGCCCTCCACTTGTTCCTGCTACATCTCTGCTCAGCCAATCACTGCCCACCTTGGTGTCCTGCCTAGTGATTGGCTGAGTAGGCAGTTCTTGCATGGACATTGCGTCACTAGGAGATGGCATCTATCCTTTGATAGAAAATACAGTAATACAACTTCATTTTTGTATATTGATTCCTGTGTTGTTATCATGACTAGATGCCTCACTATGAAAATATAGTTACAGATGTCTAGGAAATATGAGTACATACACATAAAGTAGTCTGACCCATGTATGCACGTTTTACTAAAATTGTATCATGAGATTTTGCGAGCAACTTAAAGCGGTGTCTCCTGCATTTTCAAATTTGCCGCATGTTTTAAACATGCTTTTCGAGATGTGGTTGACCTAATTTAATTTCGTCTGTTCATTAATTCTCCTGTTCTGACCTTCAAAATAAATGTCCTTTCACACGAATCCAATTTAGCTTCAATATACCTTATTCACACTGCCTTTTATTGCACGCTTCAGTTTAGCCAGCTGTAACATTGCCCAGCTGCCTCAAGTTTCCCAATTTAGCTCTGGAAATGATTTCAGTATGGCAGAACCCCTCCACTGGCCAACAAATAAGCTTGCGTTTGTGGAAATGTCCTGAAATGGCCACTGATTTTTGATCAAGGGGGAGATGTGTGTATGTGTGTATCTGCATGTATGTATGCGTGTGCCTTTGCATATTTACCAGTCACATCGGAAAAGGCATGAGGGTTTGGTTAGAAAAAGAGCGACGGAAAGTCATGTCTTTGCCTTGCACTTTTGGCACCCTCATGGGGACGTCTCCTCTTGGCCTAGTCTTAATTGCAGCACTGATATAAACAAGGGGTTTAGTGTGAAACTTTGCAAAGGCAGCTGGAGGTGAGCTGGCAATGTGAACCAGGATCAAGTTCAGCACTCAGGAAAAAAAAAATCTAGTTTTATCTTGGAAAAAATATAGGAAAAAGAAAAAGAGCTTGCAGCTGTGTTTTTAGGAAAGCAAGCTTAATCAAAAGTGGCTATGGCAATGACTTTTGTGTTTTATATAAGCAAGTGAATTTGTTTTAATTAAGTTGATAACATGGAACTTTTAACAGTTGAAATGTCACTGTGCATTTATCTCGCAAATGAGTATACTGTCATTAAAGGTACGATTCCCTTGTCTGTTTGCTATGATCCAGCATCTGAAAGTTTGTTCATCCTGTAAGGCGCAGCCTGAAAATTTGTTGATCACAATGACAGACTGTCTGACTGTCTTGTGATGGACTGATATTGTGTGATTTTTTTTTTTCTTATCAGCAGAGGCTATGCCGTTGGCTCCTTGTGCAGTCATAATAAACATGAATCCAAATGACAGATCTTAGGGGTTGGGTTCTTTCAGAACTGTGTTCTGAACCACAAACAGATGATGTTAGTGGTAGCTCGTCCATGAACCAAAATCACAGCTGATCCCTTTATTCAGAGGGAGATAAGCCTTAACGAGAGCATTCTGCTATGGCTTACCTCTCCCTATAGACAACACAGTAATGCTCGTCTATGCCGAAAGTTCCTCTGCATGAGGAGGGCAGGCAGTTATTTGTTGAAAATGTATGGGGATCCCTGGAGCCAGGGCTGCAGTTAGCAGGATAGAGAGTGCAGTCTGCTCTATCTGAACCCAAGGCTTTAAGGCCGTATTTTACAGCACCATGTAGAGGAGGAATCGAGTGCCAACCTAACCTATCAGGTCAGTGCTCATTTCCTCCTTACTTCCCGCTCGCTGTCTGTGCTATTACATGCAGAGATAGCAGCGGAGAGATGCTGGGGAACTGTGGGAGGGGCTGCCTGGGCAAGCAATCGATCGTCTGGGTGGCTTATAGGAGATAGCGGTGGTCTGCTGCCGCGCTCCTATTGCTCAGAGCGACGGGCAGCAAATTGTTGCTATCATTATCGTAGGGACAAGAGTTGTATCAGGATCATGGCTTGGTCTTAAAAAGAAGAACAATTCACAAATCAGCCCTTCCTCTTCTGTGAAATGAGCACGCAGAGCATGCTCACAAATGTGTCTATGTGCCTAAGGCTTGCCGTAATGCTACGTTTACACGGAACGATAATTCGCCCGATCGTACGATTAACGATGTCGGAGTAACGGTTTTTTTTTTTCATATCGATCAGCGTTTAGACGGTACGAAATATCGTACGGAAATTCGTTTTGCGATCGCTTAAAGCCTATCTCACACATTGGTTAAATCGGCGAACGACTATTCACATGGAACGATCTGCAAATTTTTTGCGAAAGATCTGCTGAAAGATCAATCGTTGATCGTTCGCTGCGTTTACACGTACGTTTATCGCTCGAATTCGACCGTTATCGTGCAAATTTGCACGATAATCGTTCTGTGTAAATGCAGCACTAAGCATGTCACTAAAGCAGCGTTTAAAACACCTGATTTGGCTTCCTAACCACCTAAAGCCAATGCAAGCAGGCCAGAGAGGGCTAAGAGTTTTCTAGATAAGATAGGTGTGGATCAAAGATGTGGGACCTTCACCTTTTTTCATGATATGCCATATGTATTCTGCACATGGGTATCATGAGCTAGGTGTGGAAAAATCTGCATTAGGACATTATTGTATTGGCAGTAAACAATGTATATATTTAAAGCTATGTGATGTACAGTAAATTATTTCTATAGTGGTAATTTTACATGAAAACTATTTTAACAAATGCTAGGTTCACGGTTTCCTCTTCTCCTTGGTATATTATCATTTTATATTTTTGTTGGAGCAGATGCCAAAAATGACACCTCCTAGTGAAAAGGCATGAATATCTTGACCCAGCGCTCCTTAAATTAATGCTTAATGCTTCCCTGCCCAGGAAATATTCAAAGCATCCCTTTTAAAACATGGTTGCCCACTTCTCCTATGATTTAATGTTTTATCTGAGGCCAATGGTCATTTTTCATTAGGTTTAGCATTTCAGCCTGTGCTTGTCAATTAAAAACTTTATTGCCTGGTTAACGTGTAGCAGACAGGTTAGCGATGAGACAAGAACGTGAGCGAGAATTTATTTTTCCTGTGACTTGCCTTCCAACATTGTCTTAAAGTAAAAGTCCACCTTGTGTTATCATATGCCCATAAATTAAAGAATACATCTTTTTTTTATAACTGTAATTTTTATTAGAATTTTTTGTTTTACAAGAAAATTAGACATAAAACATTGTTATGCAAACAAAGTCATAGGCAGTACTGACAAAAGAGTGCAAACGTATTGTACAAAACAAGTCACATGTAGGATCTAAACCTAGGTCGAGTATGACAGCGCGTGAGAAAAGAAGAACTACCATATAGACCCGTAGCTATGTTGTCTAGAAATGAACATAAAACCAGTAAGGCTCATAAAATATAAAAGTCAAACAAAACAACACAGGGGGAAGACAATGGACTTAAGTGGTGGGGGGGAATGGGGGAAAGGGGACCCTAGGACTAGTAACTCATACAGCACTAAGGGGTGTCATAAGCATCCCACGGAGACCAGACAGAGTCAAACGTTTCCAACCTATTATAAGGGACGCAGTCAACCGTTCTAAACCTCGCAAGTCTTTAATCCTTGTCAGTAGACAATGTAGGGTCGGTGGAGATGTTTGCTTCCAAGCTCTGGCAATGAGAGACTTAGCAGCTGTAAGCATTACTAGTAGGAGTTTGGACTGTTTTTTCCTAAAAGTTTTGGGAAATAGGGGAAGTAGACACACCACTGGATCCTTAGGGACCAAAATGTGGAGAACAGCTGAGGCCAATCCACACACCTCTGCCCAGAACTGCTGTGTAAGAGAGCATATCCAAAAAAATGTAATACAGTAATCCAACCGTAGTAATACATCTCCAACAAAACTGAGAGATGGAACTATTAAGCTTATGCAAGAGTTCTGGGGTATGATACCAAAACATCAACACCTTATAGTGAGACTCCTGGTACGTCGTGCATATGGAGGATTTTGCAGCCCTTTCCCAAATAATGCTCCAACATTCCGGTGGGAGCTCCCTGCCAATGTTAACTTCCCATTTTGTCACATAATTTAGTTTAGTTTGTTTAGTTTGGGAACCATCTATTGGTGACAATAAAATGCGGTAAATATCTGAGATGAGCCCTGCAGTAGACGTACCCATCCGAGCTAGTTGTTCAAATGCGGAAGGCTTGGAAACAGTATTCGAGCCTAAACGAACCAGCATAAAGTGATGCAATTGTAAGTAGGTAAAGTGCTCCAACCTTGGAAGTTTAAAGAATACATCTTTATAGCCTGAGCTCTCTTTGTCTGATGCAAAGCTCTGAATTAGTGTCTGCCAGTGAAATGTTCCTAGGGGGAGCTTAGCAACCCATTGCCTATAAATTGCCTTTATCATTGAGCTCATATTCATGTTTTGTTAGCTCCCAGGGTTCCTCTAGTGGCGGCTGCAGGTTGCTAGACTTACACTTATATCGCCCATCTTTCCACTCCTTGCCAAGACTTCTAAATGTCTTGGCTTCCATCACAGCATTTTTACACATTTCTGAAAGAGTTCATCTATTCTAGGATGCAAAATGAATACTTAAAAACTTAAGTATGACACTAATGGTGAACCAGTGGTTCTCTTGCATTCCATAACCTATGATATCACATTGTGTGTCAGACTCTGATGGCAAATCAGTGGACTGTGTTATGTTAAACTCGGAAGAAAATGCTAATATCACCAGTGTTATGAAATTCCCCACCATATTTGGACAATCTTCCTAGATTGTACCCGAAACCCTGCCAAGAATCTAATTGGCAGGGGGAAAATGCCACTCAAATGTAGACATGCTTTGGACTAGGAGTATAAATGGAAGTCTGTCTATTTTAAATCCATTTAGACATGCCTAATGCAAACAGTCCACTTATACAACAGTACAATAAGATATGTTTAGACTACAGGAAAGTCATTTAATGTTTAAGATATAATTTCATGTTCTTGTTTATTAATGTTATTATTGTATTTCCCATTTCCTGATGTGTTTTGCAGCATTAGTAATGTGACTGTGTAGCTGTATATCTAGTTTTATTATTGAATCCTAAGTGCTTTGGGAATCATTTATCCAAACCATGAAAAGATAACACTAGTAGTCAATATTCAGTTTCAAAGGTCCAGATATATTAAAGTATGAAATAGAAACTGGTGTAACCTGCCCATTTCAACCAGTTACAGCTCATCTTTCAGCTCCGGTAGAAAATTGAGCTGTGATTGGTGGCTGTGGGCAGTTTACAACCAGTTTCTGTTTTACACAGTTTAAAGGGATTATCCCCTTTATCGTCTGTGCTGATAAATTTCACTGACAAGAGAGGGGTGGGAGCAAATTGTGGGCAATGACCAATAGCTGCCTGATGGTACCAGTGTTGTGGTGACATTGGGCAGCTATTGGACTTTGCGGGTGTGGTTCACCTGCATGTAGTGCCTAGGTACGAGCAAACCTGAACTATCGGCTTCTGATTCCCGCTGTCTGCCCGCTCCGTGGAGAGGGTGAATACAGCCTGAGGACTGCCTAGAAAAGTGGGATACAGCCTATGGCTATGGCTGTATCCCAGTTTTCCAGGCGGTCCTCAGGCTGTATTCGGCCGATTCGCTCATCCCTAGTAGTGCCCACAAATTGGCCCCACCCACCTCTCGAAAGTTTTCAGCACAGATGGGAAGGGAGGGAAGTGGAGTGTCATAAACCAGAAGAGGTAGGACCCCTTTAATTAATCTGATAATCCCTTTAATTAATGTAGGCCTTAATGTTTATTTTCTATTAGGTCTAGTTCTATGAGAATAAAAGCAGCAATCACATTGCATGTGTTTTGTAATTCCTTCATTTTTCACCTTGCTGATATTAATAACCACTGGCAGGTTACTCCCTTGAGCTACCTGTAAGTTTTGCTTATTTAATGTAATTACCCATGCATACAAAATCCTTAAATATTGCAATTTTCACAGTAGACACAGGAACACACAAAACAGGCCAAAATTTCTTCTAAAGCACACTTTTCTGATTTGCTGTTTAGGCCAAGTAGGTTCAGCAGAGTCAACTCTTTAATATTAGAGGGTAGATATACTATGAATTATGCAAAAAGAGTCTCTGGAGTCTCGAAACACAGGATTAGCCAGATATCCCTCAAGGGATGGGCCAAGCTAAGAGGTGACTCCTGATTAGGGATGGTCCAAACCCTCCGAGGTTCGGGTTCGTATGAACCCGAACGCTCGGCATCAGATTTCCGCTGTCTGCCCGCTCCGTGGAGCGGGTGGATATAGCGGGAGGACCGCCTGGAAAACTGGGATACAGCCTATGGCTATGGCTGTATCCCAGTTTTCCTGGTGGTCCTCCCGCTGGATCCGCCCGCTGCACGGAGCGGGAAGACAGCGGGAATCATTACCGAGAGTTCGGGTTTGTACGAACCCGAACCAAACTCGGTTCGGACCATCCCTACTCCTGATAGGAGGCCACCTTATTAAAAGGGTTATCCAGCAAAAATCTTTTTCTTTCAAATCAACTGGTTTCAGAAAGTTATATAGATTTGTAATTTACTTTTATTTAAAAATCTCAAGTCTTCCCATACTTATCAGCTGCTGTATGTCCTGTAGGAAATGATGTTTTCTTTTCAGTGTGCCACAGTGCTCTCTGCTGACATCTCCATCCAAGACAGGAACTGTCCAGAGCAGCAGCAAATCCCGACAGAAAACCTCTCCTGCTCTGGACAGTCTCGGAAAGAGGTAGCCGCAGAGAGAGCAGTGGGACTGGGAAGAATGCACGACTTCCTGTAGGACATATACCAGCTGATAAGTATGGAAAGACTTGAGATTTTTAAATAAAAATAAATTGTAAATCTATATAACTTTTTCTCTCTCTGATCTATTGTCTAGACTCCATCTCATCCTGGAATTTATAGTTTCCTATAGACTTATGTCTGTCCGGGAAGAAAGTGTGTCCCCTTTAGTCTGGATAGCAGTGTGCTATATTCTGCTACATTAAGGGCTTATTATTAGATTCAAAATATGGCTGTGTTCTATATTACTGCCATATGTTACTATTATGTTAATATGTGTGAACATAGTTTTAAAGAGTATCTGTGCCGTAAAAATGCCCAAAACTAGTGGATCCAACAAAAAAGAAGAGTACAAGTCCTCCCAAGTCTATCCCATTTGAATCTTTTTCAGGCTTTGGCAAAATAAACTGCAGTGGTAGTGAAACGTCATTGCAGATGTTGCTGTTGTCCGGATATGAACCTAGGATCCCACCGCTGCAAAGCAATAGTGCTACTGTTGTATATTTGTTAAAGTCTTGGGGAAAAAAAGCTGTTAGAGGATATTTAATGCCTTTTCCTAAGTTTGTCTTAGGAGGGTCAGTGTTTTTTTTTTTTTTCTTTAATGGTGCATTGTTCCAACTGCATAAACTATAACCACTCATTCACAATAAAGCCCTTTTAGATTTACAGCCAGCAAAAATGTTCCTCAGATAAAGTGGCGGTAATTAAAGGCTTGGCTTTACGTCTATAATAAATGCATTGTTTGAAGTGTAATATTTTTCCTCTCAGTTTAAATGGTCTCTCTGTATAGTAATCGGCTCTTTCAGGTATACACGCCACCAGACATTGGTGAGCAGGTTCCGTGGCATTAACACAGAATGAGTGTGAGAAAGTAATAGCTGGCTACTTCAGGCTGTTGGCAATTGATGCTACCCTTCTAGTCACCTACTTAGCTATATGAATAGTATCACAAAGACTTGAGAACCAGTTTAGCTAGATTAACATTTACTGATGCTGAAAATGTTCCAATCCATCCTAAGATGTGTATTCTTTTGTTTTATCTTTGAATGTTTCCATGCACTTTGAGCCCACCATGACACCTTGTATTGAATATTATAATATATATGTGTGCTGTGGTATTTGTGATAGTAAATAAAAATGTGTGTATTGGCTAAGAATAGGAATAAGGTCATAACAAATCTGAGAAGGAAATAACATCTACTGTACATGGAGTTTGTATTTTCTCCATGTTGTTCGTTTGGGTCTTACAGAGTTCTCTTATGTCTTCTAAAACAAATGGTTCACATTGTGAAGATTGAGATTTCTAGGGTGCGTCCATCAATGCAGATGTGTCTTCACAGTGTTAACTGCAATTTAAACTTAAAGGGGTACTCCGACATTGGGTGCAGAAGCATATCAATGCTTACCTGTCTATTCCACTTCTAAAAACTATTAAAACATCTATTTGTGTTGGGGGTCTTGTAATTTCTGGTTGAGCAGTTGTTCAGTGCTACAATTTCTAGAATGCGTTGCTTTGGAGGGGCTGGTCAAAGATGGTGACATCACTCTGGGGGTGGAGATAGAGCTCAGAGACCAGATCCAGTCAAGCCTCCTGTAACATCAGCAGCTACAGATCTGTATATCCTCTATTTTCAACTTCATCTCAGGGATGAATCTCACAAAAGCCCACTGAAGTATTATTAATGAGGACACTATATTAGTTAAATAGAATTTTTTGATACCAGAACACCATTTTAAGGTAGTCATACACTTTCAATAACTATTGGCTGACCATTTGTTCAGCTGACAGTTATCTCTCCTGACCTCCCCATACGCGACTGAATATGTGTTTTATCTATAGGGATGGGTAAGTAACAGCCAGATGCCCCTGGCAGTGGCTCGTCTGTCACAAAACTATAGGGTTAAGCTGTAAAAATCAAGAAGGCCTGACCCTTCTCTCCAGCAACCCAACATTGTTTGCTGGGGGATTGTCGGAAAGCCACAATACACGTTACTTGGATGAAAATACAGAGGTTGGTGCATGACTTAAGTCTAAGGCAGTGCTTCTCAAACTTTTTCTACTAGAGCCTCACCCAACAGACCAAGGCAATGCCTGGGCCTCACCAGACTGACCAAGAAGGTGCCTGGGCCTCACTATTTGTGGTGAAAGTCCATTTAATAGCTGAACATAATGCTAGGGCTGTCTTCCACCCATCTCCCAAGCTCTATATGCTAATAAAGCAAGTACAAAATAACTTAATGTGGCTAAAATGGAATTTTTTGCAAACAGAAAAAGAACTGTGCAGATCATAGTTACTTTTGTGAAAACTGTCTCCCGAGCTGGGCCTCACCAACAAGCAGGGGGCGCCCCATTGGTGAGGCCCACCTCACAGTTAGACAAGCACTGGTCTAAGGTATATGGACACCTTGGGGGACATTTACCAAGGAGTCTAATGTGTGTGACTCTTCTAATGAGGATTGGTGTACATTTTGTTTCTATATTTTGTGATTGATTTATGAAAATATGGCACTGCCATAGTGAATTTATCTAAGGAAAAAGTTGCAAAAATTGTGCAAGCATATTCACCTGGTACTGACCAGACGTAAACCTGCACCTGTTTGTGAGACTTTTTAAAAAGTTGCAAATGATAAATTGGGCGCTAATCCTGGATTATGCAAACTTTTTGGTGAATACTCAAAAAAACAGGCAGATTAAAAAAAACGTTGCATCTAATAAATATTTGTTTGTCGAATACTGGTTCATAAATAGAATCCAATTATTCACCTAAAAATAGGTGCAAAACCCTTGGTAAATTTCCCCCTAGACCCTAGTGACAAGTACTTTGTTCTAAAGTGAACTTAAAATGCAGTTATCTTTCTGATGCCATTGGTCCTGGTATTGTTCAATATGCCCCTCAAGAGGATCCTGTGCTGCTCTAGTTGGCCGGTGGGGCCCTGCTTGTAAGTATGATATTATTACTATCTATGTGCTTCTTTATTTGCGATGGGGGAGATGGAAAATCCGGTCTGTTGGTGTTAAGGACATTTCATGCAAATGCGTTTCCTCCCATCCACCTTGTGAAATATTGGGTGAACTGAACCATAGTTAAATACTATTATAATGGCAGACAGAATTACTAATGTTCTTGAACAGTTACTGTAATAGACTAGGATATATTGCAAAATGAATTCTTTGATGTTCCTCTCATGTAACTGAGCCTTGCCCTGTTTGTACTACAATAGTCATGGCAAATGTAACGTATGGCCTAACTGATCATCTGATATGATGGTTTTGTCTTCTCACACAAGCCTTTACCAGACATGATGAGGGTTTTTTTAACGTTACAGAAATGCTATACTCTGGTGTTTGCAGCCAGTGTCTCCATTCTACTGGATTTTTCATGGTTGTCTAATGGCAATGTTGGTCATGAATAAGATATATTACCACCTAACAGCTGAATAAATGTCAAGTAAAACATGTCCTTTGATGCACACATTTCCAAACAACCAAAGATGGATATCTATTATCTGATGAGCATATATCTTATTTATATGGTGTATATGTTCTTATACATCAACATGTGCCCTATTTTTATTTTTTTCATCTACAAAAAAGGCCCATAATAATAGATGGAATTCAGAAGTTCTATGTGGACTTGGTCACTGTAAAGATTGCAAGATGATACCTTCATAGGGACCATAGATGCACCATCTGTTTGCAAATATAACCTATTTCTTTAGTATAAATTATTTGGATTTCTTTTTTAGAACTGTGATGTAATCTATCATCCTGTTTTAAATGTTTTTAGGTTTTCTAGATTTCTAGAATTTGTTCTTTATTCCTTGTCACAGGTTCCAGGAGGTAGTTACAGCAACAATTGTCAGCAACTATAGGGGAATATAATCCTGTCTAATGCTGCTTTTACACGGAACGATTATTGTTCGAATTTTTGCAATAACGATCGCATTTCAGTGATAATCGTTCCGTGTAAACACAGCAAACGATCAAGCGATGAGCGAGAAATCGTTCATTTTGAACTTTCAACATGTTCTCAAATTGTTGTTCGTCGTTCGCTAAAAATTCGCAGATCGTTTCGTGTAAACAGTCTTTCAAAGATTCACCCTGTAAAAGATGGGCATGTCCGTTATGTTATAGGATTTAACGTAAACAGCAATAATGGTCAAAGTTATCCACGGATATATTCTTCAAAATGTCCTAGATGCAGTAATATGTCCGTAAAGTAACGTTATCTGAGTTCACTATGCAGATGGTCAACCGTAAGAGTACAGTAAACTCTTATCTTTAGTGTCTGGGAACTACTGAAGATAGCATATAATGTGATGTCACCAGTTTAGTCAGAAATATGCTAGTGATGTATGATATGTTTCTGGGACAGATACCAAATTCTAAATTCTTTGTTTGTCTTCAGTTATCACACTATTAGTAAACTTAATAAACGTAAACTTACTAAGGCCCTGTTCACACTACAGAATTGGCACCGAGATTCTGTGTGGAATCACCCCACCCGGCCAAATCCTGCCTTCAATGTGTTTGAATGGGAGGGCTTTGATGGACTATTGGAGCAGAATAGGGATGGTCCGAACCCTCTGAGGTTCGGGTTCGTATGAACCTGAACGCTCGGCATCAGATTCCCGCTGTCTGCCCGCTCCGTGGAGCGGGCGGATACAGTGGGAGGACCGCCTGGAAAACTGGGATACAGCCTATGGATATGGCTGTATCCCAGTTTTCCAGGCGGTCCTCCCGCTGGTTCCTCCCGCTCCACGGAGCGGGCAGACAGCGCGAATCGTTACCGAGAGTTCGGGTTCGTACGAACCCAAACCAAACTCGGTTCGGACCATCCCTAGAGCAGAACATGTCAGATGTAATGTTTGTTCATGGTTTGTGGTTATTTTAAGATTTTTTCAACCTGGTATCATTCACAGATGCCTTATAATATCTATAAAAGATAAATAAGATCTACCCACAAGGCACTTGCCTTAGTTTCACTAGTAGTTATTTTCTGTATTGTAGAATTTGTTTTTATTTAATATTACTTTTGGTGATACCTATTACTGTCCATAGTCCTCTGCCCCATGATGTAGGTCCAGCATTATGTATATGCAAATAATTTCTCATAATCCTTTTGTTTACTGTATTTGACTGTCAACCAGAATCAATGACCCAAAGGCCTGCGAAGGATTCAGAATAACGTTTAATCGTTGTGCCTCTAGTTCCCTATAATTAGCTGAGGGCAAATATAGCTATTAAATGACTAAATGGGTCTGCGTTTGGCTGGGACTCTAATAACTGCAGTCACTGAATGTAATTATAGGGACGTTTACATGTGGATAGAGATGCAAGACATGTTTTCTATCTCACTTGCTGTAAAGCTGGGAACATTTACACCTCCTCCTGGGAGGTATACATTTTCCGTCATGTACAAGTTTGCACCAGGCTCAGTCTGAACTTTAGAATAAATATAATTTAAATTTTTTTTGCCTAGGGTCAAATTTAACCTGGGGGATTGAGGTTTAAAATAAATGAATATAATTAAAATCCTAACTGCTTAATTTACAAAGAATGTTACAACAAGGACACACACAAGTAAAAGTAGACATTGCAGAATACAGATAGCAACTAATGTAGCACAAAGCGTAGCTTTTAAGCAGAACAAACATAATGCTAAAAGCCAAGGGCTCAATTAATATATAAGAACAGTCTGTACGGAAATGAGCTTAGAATTGCAAATGACAAAGTAGAATTGTTTTTGGTTTCCAGAATTGAAATAGAGACTGATAAACAAGACAGTAAAATACATATAGTTGCATAATCAACATGTATTACGTTTATTTCCCCAGGAGTAAAATGTGACTTAAAATCAGTTGCAGACAGTAGTGAAGCCTGGCGCAGTATACTGTAGTAGTTATAGACCTGGCAGCGCAGGAGCTCATACCATGTGCAGTAGGCTGGTGCTGTCTTTAATTATAGCTTTGCAGCAATATGAAGGTGCCTCTGTCTGAACCAACTTCCAGCACAATCAGAGGCTTGTAGAGTTTTAATATAGTAAGTGTGTGGTATAAAGTCATTTTAATTACTTCTGGTTCTTGTTTGATGAAGAAGGGTGAGGTGGTGAGGGCTAAGTTTACTCTTCTGTCATCTGCCCAACTAGTAAGAACTTATAATATGTTGTGCTCTATTGCACTTAGAATCAGTGTCAAGGATGTACACACTATAGCTGAAGACCTCAGAAGTCCTTGGAGAGAAGGGTCCACCACTAGTTGGGCCCATCCTTTTGTTGTTGGGTGGCAGGAACCTGTGCAGAGTCCCATTCTCCAAAATAGCTGGAGGGGAAATGGACAAAGGAAAGTAAGGCAAAAACCATTATCATAACAGGGTGTCAAGTTTTATCTTTCCCCCTACTCCTATTTATGCGACTAATTATTCCATTGATGTTTGGTGAATGTAATATTCAACACTAATGGGAGTTACTATTGTGTAACAGAAATCCCTTTGGCAGGTATACATGGAATACAATCTAAAGACACCAGAGGATTCCCTGCTAAGTTCTTACCATCTACATCCACTTGTGTACTGCCTGCATACAACCCTAACTAGAGGAATGCTAACAGCAAACATGTAAACAGCTGTTGAAAGAAATCTCTACACAGAATTGGACGCTATGCCAAGTCCATTGCTGCCATGTGTGCTGTGTAATACTTGTCATCTCAAGTGAGTCATTAAAAGGTTTCCCCCTAATAGTGCTTTGAAGTGCCGTGACAGCTTGAGAGCATCTATAAATTGCCACAAACAGTGTTCAGACCCAGTTAGCTAATTGCTTGCTCTTTGACTTATTAGGAGTCAGTGAGTTAAATAATTTGTCGCATGTGTGGCTTATAATAAATAATGTGACTTGCCAGTTTGCAAGCTGTTCTTTCTCTGATATATTGGGGCCTTTTGAACGTTGTCAAATACGTTAACTAGATAATAGAGAGCCCAGTTTACCAGACTGAGAATATCGAGAGATGAGACAGGCAGCCCAATGTATACAGGAATCTACATTTTATGTACTTTGCTCTTAGTGCAGGCTTAGGCTATGTTAACACCACAGACTTTTTTCTTTTGTTAAAATATATCATGGATTTGGAAGGGAATCTTTTATATCGTGATAAATACTTGTGATCAAAGTATTTTAGGAGTGATACCTTTATTGACCAACAAAAAATCTTTAAAATGATAAGGATTTTCATTTAGGTAAGCTCCATCCCAAGGGGTTTATTAGTGTTTGGCTACCCTCTTGTTTTGTCTTACTGCAGTGTAAAAAATGCAAACTACAGTATATGAACTACAGCATAGATTCCCATTATAGTTACATATACACGTCTGTAATTTATTTGAACGGCCCTATTCATATGCCTATAGATGTTATGGGGCCACCATCTGTGCCAAACTGACAGGTCCTATTTTGGACCACAATTGCTGCATAGATCACCAATAATCAATTAATGGGTCTGTGCAAATGTGGACGGCTACAGATGCACATCCGTAGTGCTGTCCAAAGTGTTGTTTCACCACTACAAACAGCCCTACGGCCCGTTACTGTCCTCTCTGCCGGTCAATCATCCACGCAGAGCATGCTGACAGGTAGAGAGCGTTTACTACACACGGGCGGGGAGCTGCCCAGAGGACTACCTGCCCGCCTCTGCTTACCACGCACCAGGGGATTAAAACTTAATTTTCTCCCGTATTAAGCTGTTGCCGCAGCCCTGGCCGGTAGCTTTATACAGTGCTGCAGGGAACCAAATCAGCCCAATTGGGTTGATTGGTTGCCTTTAGTTTCCATCAGGGAAATCGAACACAGGCATAAACTGTTGTTGATCTCTAGACTAGTGATTTACCCCTAGACCACTGCTGTAATAAAGTTAGGCTTAGTGATTCAGCTATATCTGATTGCAGATCAGTTCTCTGTAGGCAGTTATGACTGAAACACTCAGAGACACTGGCTGACAGCGTGAGCAAACAGGAGGCCGGCAGCAGAGAGTATTCATGAAGATGAGAGAGTAGAAAACCATGTTGATGCGTCCCACAGCGCGGCACAAACGCTAAGCAACAACTTCTCTTTGACTCTTTATTACAGTAGGAGACCTGAGATAAATATGCATAATCCACTGCAGGAACAAATTACATAAGGTGCCATGCTCACTAGGGAACTGCCAACTACAGCACACTGTCAGCACCTCGTATAGGGCCAGGGTGTTGACAGATTCCATTTTTATAAAATTTTTCACCACCTAACATTTTCCTTTCCCCAACGTCGACCAATGAGTCAATTAGTTGCTGCTATAGTCCTTGATCAGAACAGTACATTGATTACAGTATTCTTAACTAATTTGAGAATTGGTGTATATGTTTAAAGACTATAAACTGGACTACTTTGGTGCATGGATGATACAGCCCTTATTCTTTATTTAAAATACAAGACTTTATACTGGTTGCACAGTATCCTTACCACCCACTCTATCACCCCCATCTTAAGTAGTTATACAGTAATCCTAATTTTTCAATGTGGAACCTAGCAACTTCTTTAGGAATGAGCAAACTTACAGTGCTAGCAAAACACTTCGCCAAGCTCAGCCATCGGCTTGTCAGCCAGCTGTCTATGAACTCTGTGCTGAAGTCCTGGGAAACTTCTCCTAGGACTGCATCCAGCTTTTCCAAGCACCCATAGCAGCATGGAGTTCAAATGAAGGTGGCTGACATGCCGAGGCCGAGCTTAGCGAAGTGAATTGCTTTGCAAGCACTGTAAATTTGCTTCACTAGCAATGGCAGCGCACAGCGACACAGCCTTGTACGTCTTTTCTCTCTTTCATGGGTGGGCTGTTTTTTGCTGTATGTGGGCAAAACCATGTGGCTAATAAATTAGAAATGTTACCAATACTGTACACGTAAATTAGATACTATTGATACATATATATATAGGATTCATATTCATCTAATCAATACAGTTCATAAAAATAAATAAGACAATACAACATTCAGTTACTACAACTGTTAGCTTTCAGTTTGTCTCTTAAAGGGGTTATCCAGTGCTACAAAAACATGGCCACTTTCCCCCCTACTGTTGTCTCCAGTTCAGGTGTGGTTTGCAATTAAGCTCCATTTACTTCAATGGAACTGAGTTTCAAAACCCCACCCAAACTGGAGACAAGAGGGGGAAAAGTGGCCATGTTTTTGTAGTGCTGGATAACCCCTTTAAATGCAATTATTAGTGTTAGCTGAATTTTACTGTCATGTTAGCAGTAGGCCCCATGTGGGATACTAGTTTCATCCCCTAAGTATACTTTCTAAAGTAATGCACATACTACCATTTACTGTTTTTGTAAGTTTTTGCCTAGAAGTGAGGATTTGGATGTTACTTTTATGTGAGCAGGTAAAGTGAGCAGCTTGTTCTGGTTAGGTAAACCTGTTTTCACATTATAATTCCCTTGCCAGAATCTAATCGGGGGGTCTGCAGTTATGATAAAGAACCCATTGAAATGGGAGCATTTTTATAATTTTAATTAATATCTATGCAGATCTATTTGCTGCACAGGACACAGAGAAATACACTATTTCTGCAAAAGTTATATATCCTCCATTTTTTTTCTTGTTTCGTGATAATTATATCAAACTAAGGAATATGCCCATTGGGGTTATCCAGCATTAGACAACTTTAAATATCTTGCTGCTGTTATGTAGCAAACAATAAAGAGCCCATGCTGGCAATGCCACAGGAGGCCACTGGGAATGTAGGCAGGTAAGCATAGATTCTTTGTTTACTACAGAACAGCAAGATATTAAAAGTTGCCTAATGTAGAACAACACATTTAAACATTGTTAGGTTTGCTTTAACAGGAGAACCCCTTCTCTTAGGCTAATTACCCCAATCTCTTCCTACTGAAGCAGAAAGTTAGTATTACCAGATACCAGTTCCAATGAATGGGCAATAATGTAATATATGGTCTTGTCAAGTCTACCATAGTTGTAGAAACTGCATAGAGTTCTCCATACAGGTCATGAATAGTGGAACCTCTTCTGTCCCGACTGTCCTTATTTCCCGATTTATAGCCCGACTGAGGCAGAAATAGTGTATATTTTTCCTTTTATTGGTGGGTATACAGCAAAACAATAAATAGTGCAACATTGTAGTGGACCTTACTGGTCCCCAGAGTAGTTTACTTTATGAAAAAAATATAGAAAATAGTCACATCAATAGTGATTATTCCTGTGTTTTGTGTAGTGTCTATACACTGTTTGTACATACTGTTAATTCCTGTGTTTTGTGTACTGTGTGTACACTGCGTACCCACAGTTTATTCAGGTGTTTTGTGTACTTAGTGTGTGTTCCTCTAATGTAGTCTGAAGACATGAATATCACTGCCAAGGTTGTAAAACAATGTGTTGCAGATGGATGAGAAGTAGTTGCTGTGATTTTATGCTGCAGTTTTCACCTTGACTTTATATGTACAAGCTATTTCTGAATGAAATTTTTCATTTGTTTCCATAATGTCTCTTTATCTTTTGTGCTTACACGTTATCACTAGGGCTACACACTATAAAAGTGCCAGAAACTCTAAAACAGCAAAGGAGACATGTTACAAACAGTAACCATCTGGAGTGCTTTAACTTAGCTCATCTTCCTTTAAATATAAGTATTGTCTACTACACCGCCACTTTAAAGAAATGTCTGGTGGTATTTAGTCACAATTTTATGTATGTAATAAAATATACAGTGAAATCTTTCTTAAAGACCACCTCTTTAAGAAGGCCATCCCGTATCCAGATCAGGTGTCATATGACCAATTTTCAAGACCATTTTAGTTGGTCATATAAAAGAGGTTTTATTGTATATAATTTAAAGTAAATTGTATAAAAATTAGATTGTATAAAAAAACTATGTAAATGTCATTATTTAAATACATTTTATTGCTTTCCTTTATCAGAATTAGCAGTGATTGGTTGCAATTTGTTTGAGACAAATGCTATTATGTTACATGACATGTTGCCTGTCACATAAGTCATAGAATTTTCATTGAATTTAGATATTAACTGCACTCATAGACATAAATGGAATGTTTTTTATTCACATAAAAATATTACTATCTTACAGCATAAACAATAGCTTTTATAACTGTATTTAATAATCCTTTTCTTTAAATATCACGGATTTATAATTGAATTAAAAGCTTTTTAATAATTGTAATCTAACAGTATATAACAATATACTCACATTGAGTTGTTTTTAATATTACTTCGTTATAGAATTGTTAAATATAAACAAAAAAAACCCTAACGTATTAATTGACAACCCTAAATCCTCCAACATTTATATTTGTTGTGTGTTTGTGTGTACATGTGCTGCATATATTCTTTAGGGACTTGTTGCAAAGGCTGGCTTGTGACATGACTTCACCTTTTGTCAACCACCCTGGATAATGTTAAATGCAGTATGTTTTAGAGCTAGCTCCGAACAGTGAAAGCTTTGTTCCGTGCACCGTGCATATATTTATCTGGTCTGGAACAGGCATTAATCTTTAATTACTGTATAAACATGTAAAACAGGTGTGGAATAACTACACTTCCAAATATGCAATGTTTATCTACTTACTGGGTGTATGTGTCGGCTTTGCTGTTTGAAGGGTTTCACCTTGCTAAGTCCAGTGACTTTGGAGGGGAGAGGACACAGAAATGACCAAATCCCACATTAAAGAAAAAACGCCGGTTATAAATTATGCAAAAAAAACAACATCCTTCTGCTAAGGTTTGTGAGTATAGGTTGGGATGTTGAGCAGTTTACTGGAGAAAGTGGGCTATTCAATGCACCGTGCAACCTCGGCCTTCGTTTTCTCATAGGCCTTGCACTGGAAATGTGGTGTGAGGCGACATAAAGCAGCATTTTCTAGCTGCCATGAAAAAACAATGAGGGCTCTGTTACTGGGAGCCGCATTACTGCAGGCCTGCCTCATTGGATGGAATGCCTACTGAAACCTAGCTTTAAAGCTCTTGGCCTTCAAATGAATTCATTTTACTCTATTTTTGTTTCCTTAACCTCAAATTTTTTTTGTAGGCTTAACCCATGTGAAGCCCCTTTGTTTTACAGGAGCAGGACATGATTTTGTTACTTACTGTGGAGAAATTAGTAGTAATCAAATAATAAAAATTGCTTGGCCTGTGTGGTTTCTACGTACAGTTTTTTTAAATTTCATCATGTAACATTGGGTCGTATCTTCTTAGCAGTGCTACTTGACAATGAAAACGTATTTATTAAATGCTGAACATTATTGCGTTGCACGCCCCTTCTTACTGATGTATGCCATTGCCGCCAAACGTTTATGTAATACTAGTTATGTCCTTTACATACTTCTGAAAATTAAAACGGTAAAACCTATTTCATATATTTCAGCTTATTTGTGTTTGCTATTTTATATTGAGTAGTAAAGTATTTCCTAATGTTTCCTGGTGGACATTACAAGACCAACAGGCAGCTGGTGTCAGCAGGCAGCTTATAGGATGTTCATATGGCCTTACAATACATTCATGGTCAGTGCATGGTCAGAACAGATTATTAGTACAGAGTATTTAACTTTCATATAATAGTTATAAGGCTTTCTGATCTTTAACAATCATATTATCATAAAATCAACCTTACAGTAAGAATATCATACATTCTAACAATAAATAGTAAAACGAAGTTCTAACAGATGAAAAGCAGTAGCAGTTTGCCTTGTTCATTGGTAGAGCACCATTTTGTTAATCCCTTGGAATGATCTTTTGACTGACCTGATATTGTCTTGCAGTGCTTACTCTTTGCTTTTTAGTGTCCTTTTGCACAGGGCGATTTATAGTAGTGAGCATTCCAAAGAATACTCATTTACCCTCTAAATTATCATTATCACTCTTATATCTCCCTGTCTAAACAATTGATGTCAGCCAATAACAAAATATTGAAATGGCCAAATATAACAACCCAGCAATCATTGTGTGATCTTGCCGATTGGTGATTGTTTTCTGCCTCACATTGGGCCATGTAAAAGGGCCCATGGATTGCAACCAGTAAAAAGTAAAGGAACATAACAAAGCTAATAAAGGTGAAGGTTTAATTTTTATACTAGATAATTTTAATAACATGTGAAAAGCTTTTTTCCATAGAGGACATATGTTGACCCCTTAATGACCCATGACATACCTGTTTCATCATGGTGCCTCTAAGGAAGTATGTCATTATTAATACAATTGGTATGCAAAAAATAAGAGCCCATATGGGTCTGTAGATGAAAAAATGGAGAGAGGAGAGAATAATAAAAGTGCGAAAACGAAAATTGGCTTGGATCTTAAGGTTTTAAAATCCCCAAAAATGTGTTTGTAAGTTTCTATGGATGCAAATTCTCCCCAACAGTTAATGGTGCACTAGGAATCATTTCAACACTGCATCTCATTTCAAAATTAACAATGTGCATGTACAGTATGCATCAACACCTATAAATATATAAAGAAATCTATGAGCGCACACTTTTATATCTGTTTAAATGAAATATAAATGGCATTCTAGGATGGACATTTACTCTAATAACTGTTCTTTTCCTCAGCATTTAAAACAGGTAGAATAAATAAATGCATATGGGGGCCATTAGTATTATAAGTTGCATAGATCTTGTTAAAAACTAGACACAGTTAAGTATTCCCTATAACATCCTTGTCTCTAATGACTCTTACCAATAAACCATCTACATTCTCAGTTACCCTTAAATATTTAGGTAAGATATGAGTGTGTGTCAGACTTGTAGACTAAATGAGCCCCATCTTTAAAACTCCGCTGTAAGTGGCTTCTCTGAAGTGTCTGAATTATTTAGTTTTACCAGTCAAAGTTAAGCATACAGCCTATACATTTCTTTAGGCAGCATTTCTTGTGAAGGGTGAAATAAACAAAAAAATTGTAATCTATCATCCTGAGACAGAAAATGGCTATCTGACTTCTATAATCCATTTCCCAGGTTCTCAGGTCTAGAGCCATAAGGGAAAACAAAGGTTATCAAGACAGAGCGATAAGAAGCAGAAGCTGTTACTTTAGTAACTAAATCTAAATGTGTCTCTTTTTTTTTTCTTGTTACAAGTCATAATAACCCCTTAGAGAAGCACGTCACAGTTCACTTTACAGGCTGAATAATCTCAGCCGCTACGAATATCTAAACATTTCAGGTTCCAGGGAATAGTTTTTCAACTTACATGTATTTCGCCAAAGAAACGTGGAAAATTCAGTGCATATGATATGCGAACCAAAGATAAACTAAATGTTCAGGGTATATGATTGGTACACGGAAAGGGGCCTTGGCTCTAGGGTAGATCTGGACTTTAGTTCTTTAGCGATGTCAGTATTTGAATGCATTCAGCTCTTGTAGTCTGTAAATTATGTTAGCTGTTCTTTAATTCATAAATTCTTTCTGTCGACTAGAGGTTACTGTTATAAGATATAAGAGCGCACTGTGTCCTTACTTCTAACCGCCGAAATAATTAGTGCCATGGTGACCCTCATGTGCATGAGTTGGTCATTATATTATAAAATGACTAGGAACTTAAAGTTCCACCTAGCTCATCCCTGTTTCATTTGGTTAAAATATAACACGCTTCTTCTTTAATAAATTTAATTAGATTTATTTAAAAAAAAAAAAAAAAAAAGATTTTGTTTATGAAAAGAAAACTATAGCTTTGCCCCTGAAAACTGCCTCTCTAAAACCTCTGAAACTGGAGCTGTGTTGGCAGTGTGATGCTGTGAACAATGTTTCACTGGAACACCTTGGTTTATTGCGTTCATGTGGATGGTACTTTAAGGGCCCTATTCCACCGGACGATTATCGTTCAGATTATCGTTAAATCGTTCGAATCTAAACGATAATCGTTAGTTTAAATAGCAGTTAACGATTAACGACCGAACGAGAAATCGTGATCGCTTTATAAGACCTGGACCTATTTTTATCATTGCTCGTTCGCAAAACGTTCGCAAATCATTTGCACTGAATGAGACGTTGTTCGCAGTAGATACGAACGCAATAGCGAAGAAAAAACGATCACAAATACGGTCATAAGTAACGATCATCGTTCCATGGAAATGAGTGAACATTTTCAGATCTTTCGCAATAGCGGTCGCTTGAGATCGTTAATCGTTAACGATTATGCAAACGATAATCGTCCGGTGGAATAGGTCCCTAACTGTACCAACTACCTAAACATTGTTTTAGACTAAATACAGACTCTCATGACAGTGATATTGGTACCTCAATCATCAGGATAATGTGTCCCCACCATTCATATTCTTGAAACATTCCTGAACAATTTTTACAAAGAGTGTAAAGGTCCAATTACACAGAGATTATCTTCCAAATCTGGTAGATGTCTCCACATGTAACAGCCAGCGATCAGCTGAGAAGCAAGCAAGATCTTACTCATTGACTGATTGCTGTCTTTAAACCTGCCAGAAATAAAATAACCAGCCACCTATCTCTTCATGTAATAAGAGATGTGCAGCTAACTAAAGTAATAGGCTGCGTGAACATCGCTAGTGCTGGCTTTCACAGTAGGTAAGGCAATCTAATATGACCTTTCAGGGGGGATTCCAAGGTCCATGCCTAGTAAGTCAGACCAGTTTTGGAGACATAAGGGAAACCTATGCCATATTTACCTGGGAGTTTTAAAGACAGACCTATTGGTTATAAGAAAAAAACACCAGCAAATGAAAGTACAGTATTGGACTTTTGTTAATACATATCATTAGCAAAGTCAGTGATGTCCCACTATATTACAGGGCAAAAGGTTCTACTTTAGCAGAGAGACATCAAAGTCTGGTAAGATTTTTCTCTGACTGTGGGTGGAGCTTATCCTATACTGATGTGCAGTCTTGTGCACTCTTATGTCTAATACGTCTTATTTCAGATATTTGGTTTTTGTTTTGACCCCACTATTGGCCGAAAATATTATGGCACACTAACCTCAGTGTCTGTGAAGGGGTCAAGATTTGACCCTCTACCCTTTTTTCAATTGTTTGAGAACATCATGCTATTCTTATAACTGGTGTTGTCCATGGACGCATATATTGGTGTTGACATCCCCATATGCTGGTGTGCATGAACTTGATGTAGATAGCTCATTTATTCACTATGAGGCTTTATTTTATGATGCCTATAGCAATTCTCAGCCCTTGTAGGATTACGAAGTGTGTGTGTGTGTGGGGGGGGGGGGGGTCATGTATCCAGGAGATTACTTTGCAGACCTATTTCCACACTTGTACTATATGTGGTTTATCATCCTAACCTTTAAGCTTCAGCCCCAATTTTAGTGGCATCATGCTTGCGACAATTATGTTACCACATGGTCACCTACCTTATTTACTTAAACATGTTGACCTGACAAGATTTATTAATTTAATTCCTTCCTTGGCACTGTACTGGTCATACTGTGTGTCAGGGGAATCACTTTTAATATATTAAGGCTACCATTTAATAAACATTTACGTTCTGTGATTCGCGCATGCGTTATTTGTAGATTGTCACAATAACTATTGCCTCCTCTTGCTAGACACCTTCTGAATTGATGTTCATTGATGACCCTTTACTCTTTTTTATTTTTCTTTGCATAGTGTATAATCTTGGGGCACTTCTCCACTCACCCCGGTGAACACTAGCCATGTTGCCTTTTTACCTTTGTTGACCCAGTTGGCTTGCCTTGTGGATCTATTGCACTTGTACTTTATTTGTTATTTGATGCACTTTAGGCTTGGCCATGTAGTTTATCTTTTTTGTATATGGTTATGTATTTACAGATATACATTATTATTGGCAGGGTGAGTAATGACACACTCTGCTGTATTTGAGCCAGGAGTGGAGTTATGGTAAATGTTTTAGGTGTTTTTAAGCTTTTGGAGGTTTTTGTCCAAGCATAACTGTTAATAAAGCATATTGATATTTTTACATTATTGTATTTTTGCATTTTATATATGTCTGCTTTCTTTTTTCCTTTTGGTTGTTGTGCTCTGATTTGGCAAAGATTCACAATGAGCAAATTATTTCTCCTCTTTTGTGTTTTATCAAGTCATTTGGTCTGTAGAATACAATGGGAGAATTGATTCTGCTATATTTCTCATAAATTGACCAAAAGGGAATCACAATCTTGGTAACTCTTCAATAGGTGCTTGTGAGTAGCAAATCAACACAACAGAAAGCAGGAAAAAGTTTAACTCATCTCCAGCCTAAAGTTGGAACTTTGCTTTATACATAATAATATTTACATTAAGATGTCCATGGGTTAATAAGCAAGAGCAGAACACAACTGACTGTGAATGAAAGGTAATTCTGCTAGTGGAGGACACAGGTTCTTATAAAGAGTTATTCACAATGGACTCTTCTAGTTTAGAAGCAGGAAGTCTTTAAGAGCTGTCAAAATAAAGATCTTCCACTGCTGCTGACTCCAGCCCTACTCCAGACCCTCTTTCCTAAAGTGTCAGTGTTTTACTAAATTATAGAGGAAGTGCCTTAGACCCCCTTCACACTTCAGGAAAATCTGTCCAGATTTCTTATTAGGAATTCTTGTCTTAATTTCCTGACCCATATGGTTACACTGGGCACTGTCATCCTTCAGGATTATTCCTGAAGGGTATCCTTTTTGGAAAATAGGTCAGGAAATTATAGAACCTTTCCTATTTTCATCAGGATTTCCTGAACCGATGCACCTATAGAAGTCTATAGGAGCATCAGGAAATCCTGAAGGCACTCCTGATAGTTTCCTGAACATGAAAACTGATTACTGTCAGGAAATCCTTATGGTTTCCAGATGCCTCCTGAAGGCTTTCCTGACAGTAAAAACAGACATGTCAAAAAGGGGCTGTACTTTTATTAATTAAATATATTTCAGAGAGATTTCGTAGATAGTGAGGCGGTAGGGAGGTTATGGGTCCTCCTCAAAGAGGTTATCCAGCGCTACAAAAACATGACCACTGTCTTCCAAAGACAGCACCACTCTTGTCTCCAGGTCAGGTGATTTGCAATTAAGCTCTATTCAATTCAATGGAATTTAGTTGCAAAAACTGCACCCAACCTGGAGACAAAAGTGATGCTGTCTCTGGAAGAAAGTGGTCATGTTTTTGTAGCGCTGGATAACCCCTTTAATTTCATGGCTCATCAGTGTGTATGTGTGTGTTCACGACCAGCTCCTTTTCTAGGTCAATAGTAATTTTGCTTGAAACTAATAGACATCTCTAGATATCTTCAGCCTTATAGTTCATTGTTATATTCACTCTAAACATAATGAAGGTAATGGTTAACCAAATGTCCCTCACTTAGAGCCAGCTGTCTCATATTCCTGAGTAATGAAGCATTTAGGTAGCATGATGTGAACTGTATGCCATTCTTACTACTTGGTATCTCTAGAGTGTATCTATTTATTGCTAAATTGAATCAGAGTCAGCTTACCTTGCCAATGTCCTTTTTAATTATCAATCAGGAATTGCTGTGACAGGAAATTTCCCTTTCGGACAGTGGGCAGTCTGTGCAATAACATGAGCTGCTGCTGCAAATTTCTTTCCTGGGAGACTGATGTTAGCTATGTCATCTAGTAAGTCAGCCTCCTCTTCATTAGTATTACTTTGGACACTTCTTCTATGCTATCAGGCCAATTTGCCTGAAATCCTCCCTTTTGTTTATGTTAGTTGGCTGATTTGCTGTCTAGCCGAAAGCATGTAATTAAAGTAGATGGCCAGACTGTTAAAGTGAAACTCTCCCAGCCACCAGGCTGTGTCTGTCATGTCACCTTCACATACAGGGGTATTTCATGAATGTGAAATGTGCAGTTGTTAAGCATTAAGGCATATGTGAGGTCCAGTGGGAGGGTGTTTTTTTTTCTCCTGCTATACAGTTATTGATGCATATAAATGGAAAGCAATGATAACTGGTGTAGTGAGCTGGTTTTATGACTCCAAGAGAGAGCTGGACTATCTGTTTTTTTAGCTATTGGAATTATCTACATGCATCTCTGCTCTGTCAACTCTTTGTTTTTTGCATGCTGATTGTAATACTTGCCCAAAATTTGTGAATGTAATAAAGGGTAATTTTAAAAGCAAAAAGTTTCTTTTGTTCTTTTGTTAAAGGAGTACTCCAACATCAGGTGAAAAAAATAAACATGCTGCAGAAGCATTGTGTACCTGTCTTCCCCAGTTCTGAAACCACCAAAAATCCGGTTGTTTTGGGGGTCTTTGATTGTATTTTGTGGTTATACTTCCTTGTTTAGCGGTTGTTCAGTCCTACAAGTCTCAGAAGGCATTACTTTCCCTCTGATTCTCATAACAGTCCCATACTCTACCTACTCCCTTTCCCCAGCAGTACTGCCAGTTCCCCGTCCAAAACAATTTATTTCACTGCACAGTCAATGAGGTTGCAGCACCTGCTCGTCATTCGGCTGTGTTCACACACATTGGGGTTTTATTGCAGTACTGTCACAGTATTGCAGCATCTTCACAGAAATGATGCACTGCATTGAAATGGTGAAGTACTGCAATGAAATTATGTAATTACTCCTCACTCTCCCTAAAGCTATGTTCACACATGGCCTTTTTGTTCAACTTTGCTGCATTTTTGCCACTGTTTTCCTGCCATTTTGTTGCTAATATAGCAGTAAAATACACAATTTGCAGGAATTTGTGGGAAAATAAATGAAAAATTACAGAAAACGTGACAAAAATGCCATTTGTAATGCTGCGTTTACACGGAACGATTATCGTTCGAATTATCGGAATAACAATCGTATTTGAGCGATAATTATTCCGTGTAAACACAGCAAATGATTAAGCGACGAACGAAAAATCATTCATTTTGATCTTTGAACATGTTCTCAAATCGTCGTTCGTCGTTCGCTAAAAATTCGCAGATCGCTTTGTGTAAACAGTCTTTCAACGATTCACCCTATGTAAAAGATGGGCTTAAGCGATCTTAAAAACGATCACAATAACGATCTTTCTTACGAATTTTCTAACGATTTTAAAACGTTGTAAAAACCAAATCGTTGCTTCAAAATTGTTAAACGATCGATTGGACGAATTATCGCTCCGTGTAAATGCAGCATAATGTAATGACCTGTCCTTTCCTTTAATCTGTTCCTGGCTTTGGCTTAAATAATTACCTGACCATGTGAACATACCCTTCATGTCCCACAAAAAGATGTATCTGTGTATATGATGAAGGATGGGGATGTGGGCTGGAGGTGCTGGTCAGAGGTGTAACATCGCTCAGGGGTCAAGGCTAGAGCTCAAAGACAAGATCCAGCCAAGCTTTCTGTGACGTCAGGGGATGATGTGAAAAGAGGGAGGAACTGTAGACGGAACTTAGTTCATGGTATTTTCTATTTCCTATCAGAGGTGAAACATGCCAAAGCACACTGTAGCCACTACTATTACTAATAACACTGTATTAGAACGTTATATAATTTAAGTTGATGGTTTTATTTGAATACAATTTTCTTGTACCAGATAACTACTTTAACCCCTAAATAGGGATGAGCGAACTTTTGAAAAGTTCGGTTCGGTTCGATCCCCCGAACTTTACTGAAGTTCGGGTTCTAACGAACCGAACCGAAAACGAACCTTGCAATAACGGCTGAATAATTGCAGCTACAATAGTGGGAGTGTGATAGGGTATACTTTCGTGTAGTTGCAGTTGCTATTACAATGAAAAAAGTGGAAAAAATCAAAGTGCAAAAATTGTGGAAAAAAAAAATAGCCGGCAAATCGGCAATAATGCCGACTCCTCTAATGGTTAATATATTTAATTAATAGAACATATTTTCGTTGTAATAAAGTCACTTTTGTTGTTCAATAATATAATAAAAACGATTCCATCATTGTGCAATTAAATATACTGTTAAAATAAATATATATATAAATAAATATATTATATAAATATATATATAAATATATTTAATTGCACAAGTATGGATTCGTTTAAATTAAATTATTGAACAACGAAACTAATTTTATTACAACGAAAATGTGTTTTATTAATTAAATATTAATTATTACAGGACACTCTATTAAAGCCGTTAATTTATATTGCCGGCAATAGAGTTTTCTGTCATAATTAATACTTTACTTTAATTAAAGCATCAAATGTTTCTTCTAATTATGCTATCACAATAGTATTATTAGAAGAAACATTTTGAATCATATGTGCGCTCAGCTGATCGGCTGAGCGCACATATAATTAGCGGGTCCGCAGCACAGTGACTTCATTGTGCTGCGGACCAGCGAAGAGGACACATGGGGGTGAGTATACAGCTCTCCCCACCCCCTCCCCAGCACTGCACCCATCCCAGCAAGGAAGGGGGGGGTCACTTAACCCCTTCCTTGCTGGGATGGGTGCAGTCTGACATCAGTCTGGCCCCCAAGGGGTTAAGGGGGATGCAATACATCCTCCCTTAACCCCTTGGGGGCCAGACTGTAAACAGCGATCTGTAAAGATGCTGCATACTGTAAGGTGCACAACACCGCTCACAATGATGGGTGTTGTGCTCCTGTTTGTGTGTTTTTTGTGTGTTTCTCCCTTTTTGTTTTTCAGATATCCAGTGGATTGCATCGGATTCGGTGGACTACGACGATGACCAGCGGTTGTTTGGATTTTTTAAAATAAAATGGTCAATGAGGGGTGTGGGGGTGTTTTTATTTGAATAAAAAAAAATTCACTTGTGTCTTGTCTTTATTTCTTTATAGTTTATTTATATTACTTTATAGACTTAGTAGTGGAAGCCGTCTAATAGACGGAATCCATTACTAAGTCGGGGCCTAGTGTTAGCCGGTATAAAATGGCTAACACTAACCCCCCCATTATTACCCCAGTACCCAATGCCACCAGGGGTACTGGGAAGAGGCGGGTGCCAGAGGTCCCGGAGCGTCAAAATTGGCGCTCCTGGACTGGGGCGGCAGCAGGCTGGTAATATTTAGGCTGGGGAGGGCCTAAACCAATGGCTCTTCCCACCCTGGTGTTACCAGGCTGCTGTTGCTTGGTTTTTTAACCCGGCTGGTTATGAAAATAGGAAGGACCCTATGCGTTTTTTTTAATTATTTATTTATTTAAAAAAAACTAAAAAAACGAGTAGGGTTTCCCCTATTTTCATAACCAGCCGGGTTAAAAACCAAGCAACAGCAGCCTGGTAACACCAGGGTGGGAAGAGCCATTGGTTTAGGCCCTCCCCAGCCTAAATATTACCAGCCTGCTGCCGCCCCAGTCTAGGAGCGCCAATTTTGACGCTCCGGGACCACTGGCACCCGGCTCTTCCCAGTACCCCTGGTGGCATTGGGTACTGGGGTAATAATGGGGGGTTAGTGTTAGCCATTTTATACCTGCTAACACTAAGCCCCGACGTAGTAATGGATTCCGTCTATTAGACGGCTTCCACTACTAAATCTATATAGTAAAGAATTCAAGACAAGACACAAGTGAAATTTTTTTTTTATTCAAATAAAAACACCCCCACACCCCTCATTGACCATTTTATACAAAAAAAATCAAAACAACCGCTGGTCATCGTCGTAGTCCACCGAATCCGACGTATTCCACTGGATACCGATATCTGAAAAACAAAAATGGAGAAACACACAAAAAACACACAAACAGGAGCACAACACCCATCATTGTGAGCGGTATTGTGCACCTTACAGTATGCAGCATCTTTACAGATCGCTGCTTACAGTCTGGCCCCCAAGGGGTTAAGGGAGGATGCGTTGCATCCCCCTTAACCCCATGGGGCCCAGACATGTCAGACTGCACCCATCCAAGCAAGGAAGGGGTTAAGTGACCCCCCTTCCTTGCTGGGATAAGTGCAGTGCTGGGGAGGGGGTGGGGAGAGCTGTATACTCACCCCCATGTGTCCTCTTCGCTGGTCCGCAGCACAATGAAGTCACTGTGCTGCGGACCCGCTAATTATATGTGCGATCAACCGATCAGCTGAGCGCACATATGATTCAAAATGTTTCTTCTAATTATGCTATCAGCATAATTAGAAGAAACATTTGATGTTTTAATTAAAGTAAAGTATTAATTATTACAGTGAGCTCTTTTTACTGGGAACATGAATTAACGGCTTTAAAAGAGCTTCCTGTAATAATTAATATTTAATTAATAGAATACATTTTCGTTGTAAAATTAGTTTCGTTGTTCAATAATTTAATTTAAACGAATCCATACTTGTGCAATTAAATATACTGTAAAAAAATAAATATATATAAATATACATTTATATATATATATATATATATATATTTATTTATTTATTTTAACAGTATATTTAATTGCACAATGATGGAATCGTTTTAATTAAATTATTGAACAACGAAAGTGACTTTATTACAACAAAAATGTGTTCTATTAATTAAATATATTAACCATTAGAGGCATCGGCATTATTGCAGAGGATCGCTAACCCCGTAATGCCGATTCCTGTAATACTGTTTCCCTGCTTTCCCTACCCCTAGATGATGCAGGACGAGTATGCTTGTCCCGCCGCTGTTAGGGGGAAGCAGAGAGGGCTCATGGCACGGAACCGCGGGTATTAGCCGGTGCAGCCAATTGCAGAGCTCGGCTAACTAGCCATTTGGAAGCAGTTGACAGATTTGACAGCTGCATCATTTAATTGCAGTAATTAATACCTTCACTGCAGTAATTAATCAATTAATTGCTGTCCAGCTGTCCTTCATTGCATTACTGTAGTGAAACTCTGTGTGCGAACATACCCTAAGAGGGCATTCACACATTCTGTGATTGTGGCCCCTACATAGAAGATGTGCTACCTACTGGTATCACGGAACTCTCAGCATCATGATTCATTATAATGCTGGGAGCTTCACATTTTGTTCTGCAGCACAGCATCCATACAAAGGGACCATGCATGGAATAGCCTCCTAAGGTAATAAAAAAGTTACATAAAGGGACATGCTATGTTCTTTAACCCCTTGCCGCAAAATGACGTTTGTAAAGTATGTAGTTCGTGCAACATGACGTTTCCAAAACGTCATCATGCTTTCCCTGCCTCCCCCCGCTGTCCACACAGCCTCACACAGCCTCCTCCTGCTGCTCCTGCCCAGAGGGGAGCCGCGCTCCTCCCCGGACAGTTAACCTTATAGGCACCGCGGTTGAGGCAACCGCCGTGTCTTTGGAGCAGCCGGAGGGAGATCCGCTTCCTCCGACCCCCCCTGAGCCGTGCGAGTGTTCGTGCGGCTTCGGGGGGTTACCATAGCAACCCAGGCGCTGCTTCCTGCGTCTGGGTTGCTGTGGATGACAGTGATCAGGCCCCTGCACTGAGGCAGTGACCTGATCTATGAATGAACTGTCAGATTCTGACAGCTCGTTCATTCTCTAGAATACATTACAGCACTGATCATGTGCTGTAATGTATTATAGATGGACCTGTAGAAGTCAAAATACACCCAAATACACACATACATACATAAATAAATAAATAAAATGAATAAACTAATTAATTAATAAATTAACCCTTTTACGACCTTGGATCATTGATGCCTCAATGCCCAGGTCGTGATTTGACATCAGCTTGTGGGATCATAATGATCCCATAGCTGATGTCCCCTATGTCTGGCCCTTCTCGCTGTCATAATCTTTTGAAAGCGGCAGGGGAGAGAGGGGAGATACATGTTCCCCATCCCCCTTTATAAATGATCGCCGTGGCCGTAATGACCCCATCTATTAACCCATTACATTAATTATCCCGCCTGATTAACGCTGCAAAAAATAAAATAATCAAAACGACAATTTTTTTTAATCCCACCCCCTAAAAAATATAGATAAAAGCTATCAAAACATCACATGTACCCAAAAGGTGTACCACTAAAAACGTCAGCTTATGCCGCAAAAAAAAGCCCTTACATACAGTAACTCCACTGTATTTATAGCATAAATGCCATAAACTATAACAAAAGCTATATAACATGGATATCACTGTAATCGAACCGACCTGACGAATAACGATAACATATCATGTGACGTATACTAAACGGCGTACAAAAAATGGTGAAAAACAGTTGCTAAATTGTGTTTTTTTATTCATACCACCTCATAAAAAAATTAATAAAAAATTATCAGGGTGTCATATGTCCCCCAGAATGGTACCGATGGAAATGTCAACCCCTCTTACACAAATATTTTGGCATCCCAAGGCCTCTGTGACATGGTAGAATGGCTAAAAAATCCCTGAAATAAAAAATGGCCTCAAAATTCCCCAGGTCTCTGCCGTGTCTGAGGCCTGTGGGTGAGTCAGGTGATGCACTGCGGCCACATATGGGGGATTTCTAGAAACATTGGAATAATCAGAATAAATAGTGAGTGGTATTTCGCAGTTAGTATTTGCTGGGTTAGAGGAAAAAATTTACTAAAATAGAATATCTGCCAAAAAAATGAAAATTTAAAATTTCCCCTCCAACTTGCTTAAACCCCTAAAGGGTTAATAAACTTATGAAATGTTACTTTGAATACTTTGAGGGGTGCAGTTTTTACAGTGGAGCGATTTATGGGGGTAACTAATATAGAGGCCCCACAAATCCGCTTCAGAACTGAACTGGTCCCAAATAAAATCAGAACTAAAATTTTCATGAAAATTTTAAAAATCGCTGCAATATTTCGAAGCCCTCTAGCATCCTAACAAGTAAAAGGACGTTCACCAAATGACGTCACCATAAAGTAGACATGTTGTAAATGTTGCAGCAATAATTAGTTCATGTGACATGACTATCTTTCTTAGGAAAGGGAGTTTTGAATATAAAGAAATGTAAATTTTTCACATTTTGGCGCAAATGTTGTGATTTTTACAAAAAACTACTGAGTATATCAACCAAAGTATACCTCAAACATAAAGAGGATTATGTCACGAAAAAACTATCTCAGAATAACCGTGATAGTTAAAAGCAATGAGAGTTATCACTACATAAAGAGAGACTGGTCAGATTTGAAAAATAGGCCCCGGGCATTAAGGCCAAAAGAGGATGGAGAGGCAAGGGGTTAATTCCTTAATGACCAAGCCAAATTTTTTGCATTTTTCGCTTACCTCTTCTTGCTGGCGCCCGTCCTTTTACTATTGTAAATCCTGCCGTTTTCTCTTTAAATTAATAGTTTGGGCGATTACACACGTGGCCATACTAAATAAGTTTATTTTATTTTTTTATTTATAAAATGGGAAAAGGGGGGTGATTCAGACTTTTATTAGGGGAGGGGATTTTTTTTAATATTAATAAAAACACTTTTTTTCACATACAGTAATTAGAAGCCCACTGGGGGACTTCTATATACACATCATTGATCTCCTATCTGCGATCGCGGGGGGTGGGGGGTTGGTTGGGGGGATCCGGCCAATAGACACCAGGAAAGGGGCTGCACAGGACTTTTAAATGTTTGACAGCTGCATTTAACTGTCCTAATAAGCAGGTGCTGCAATCGGCTGCACCTGCTAATAGCCGCAGTCCCGGGCTGCAGAAAGCAAGATTATGAAATTATGAATGTGATAATTTTTTTAAAATTCTTTATTTCTTTTAACCCTTTGAGGACCAGGCCCAAAATGACCCAGTGGACTGCGCAAATTTTAATCTTAGTGTTTTTGTTTTTCCCTCCTCCCCTTCTAAGAGCTCTAGCACTCTCAGTTTTCTATCTACAAGCCATGTACGTGCTTGTTTTTTACAGGAATAGTTGTACTTTGTAATGGCGTCATTCATTTTACCATAACATGTATGATGGAATTCCAAATATATTATTTATGAAGATATAAATTGGTGAAATCGTAAAAATGAATGCAATATAGTAACGTTTGGGGGGTTCCTGTGTCTACGTAATGCACTATATGGTAAAAGCGACATGATATTATTACTCTATAGGTCAGTCCGAACACAACCATATGCAGGTTACACAGATTCTCTAATGTTATATATATATTTTTTATGAAATCCTTTTTTTTGGCAATTAAATATTAATAAAATGGGCCTATTGTGACACTTATAACAGTTTTATTTTTTCACCTGTATGGGGTGTCATTTTTTCCGCCATGATCTCTAGTTTTTATTAATACCATATTTGTGAAGATCGGACGTTTTGATCACTTTTTATTGATTTTTTTTTTATATATAATGTAACATAAAATCGGTAATCCTTGCACTTTTTCCCCTCTTTTCGTGTACGCCGTTCACCGATCACAATGACGCTTGTTATATTTTAATAGATCGGACAATTACGCACGCTACGGTATATTATATGTTTATCTATTTATTTATTTTTATATGTTTTATTTATATAATGGGATAGGGGGGGTTATTTCAACTTTTATTGGGGGAGGGGTTTTGGGGTAGTGTAATAGTGTTTTGAACTTTTTTTTCCCTTTTTTCCCTTTGGGGGACTTTTACATTCACTAGTTTGATTTCTACACTGATGATTGCTATGCCATAGGCATAGCATTGATCAGTGTTATCGGTGCTCTGCTCATTGAGCCTGCCTGTGCAGGCTCAGTGTAGAAGATCGCCGATCGGACCGCACGGAGGCAGGTGAGAGACCTCCGGCGGTCCGTTTCAACGATCGGGACCCCCGCAGTCACACGGCGGGGGTCCCGATCGGTAAGTGACAGGGGACTCCCCCTGTCACTTAAACTTAAACGCTGCGGTCGCGTCGCGGCGTTTAAGGGGTCAATGGCGCGCGGCAGCGCGATCGCTGCAGCGTGTCATTACCGGTGAGGTCCCGGCTGCTCACTGCAGCCGAACCCCACCTCCTATGAAGCGCGCTCCGTTCCGGAGCGCGCTTCATAACGGGAGAACCACCCATGACGTACAGTTACGTCCAGGGTCGTCTGGTGACAGACTTCCATGACGTAACCCTACGTCCTGGGTCGTCTAGGAGTTAATATTTTTCCCACAACAATGCAAAAAACAAAAGCAACAATAAATTTCATTCCAACAATTAGTACAAAAAGAAGCTCCGGAATCATTACATAGGATGGTACCGCAGGTATATGCATACATCAGAAAGCTTGATTCCGAAAGCTAACCTCCCTCCCACACTATCCCCATCATCCCCCCCCCCATTAAACCCTAGAGGAGCAAGAGCAGAGAGAGGAGAAAGAGAGAAAAAAAAAAAAAGGAAGGGAGACATTCAGACCTCACCTCTACTTCCATTTCCCCCATATCCGCTGGAATTTAACCATACCTTCTTTTTTTGCCTGAAACCAGACCATCTCATGGCCCCTAATCTCTTCAAGTGATCTTAACCATTTAGCCTTAGTTGGTACCTCTTGCGAAAACCATTTATTCAAAATCCTCAGTCGGGCATAAAAGAGGACCCGCAGCACTAACTGTTTGTCCTCCTCCATGCCCGCCGAGACCCCAAGGATTGCTATCAGCGGATTACGTGGAGTACTGTAAAAATTTCTTTCCAGTACTCCCGAATTAGGGCACAGGACCAGAAGAGATGTAACAAGTCAGCTCTATCCATTCCACATCTGGGGCACGCTGTCGTGTCCCTAATTCTCATTTTATATAGCAACTCCGGGGAGTAATAACATAAATGAACAATGCGGAACTGTGTTAATCGATGCATTTCATTGAGTTAGACTTTGTCAATATTTTTCAGAATATTCTCCCATTGGTCAGTCTCAATCTGCCCCATTTGCTTCTCCCATCTGGATCAACTCGCATCAGCCCTACTCTGCTCTCCCAAGCCACTCAGCATTTTATATATAAAGGATATACGCTTTTTCCTAATGTCTAGTTCCAAAAGTGATTGAAAAATCCCTGAATGTGCTATAGAAAATCTTCCTTCCTCCCGTGAGCAAGCCCTAGCATGTGACAACTGATTATAAAAAAACTTTTGCTTAGGTAATAAACCATACATCTCACAAAAATAGTGAAAGGTGTGCAATTTCCCATCGTTAAATACCTGGGCTATCTTATTGATACCCCTCTGCTTCCAAAACCAACTATTACAAATTTTTGTGAATTCACAAATGTGCAAATTATTCCAGAGCGGAGCAAGAGCTAAGCTCCCACTTATACCGCACCAGAGTCTGGTCTCATTCCAAATTTTGTCTAACAAGTGACACAGTGAGAAGCTTTTATAGGGCTCCTGTATCAGGGAGCCAGACCCCAACAATTCGTACCAGTGATCAAAAGTGCTCATACTCAATAAATGCTCAAAAGTAGCCACTTTTACCCCTTTTATAATATTAGCAAAATGTGCTGAAAGAAAATATAAACGCAAGTTAGGAAGCGCAAACCCTCCCTTTCTCTTAGGGGTTGCAAAAACAGAGTATTTCAATTTGACTCTTTTGCTTCCCCAAATTAAATCACCCAACAAATTTTCAATTGACTTAAGCCACGCATCCTCGATCCAGATGGGGGAGGCCATAAAAAGAAAAAGAAGCTAAGGCAGAAGAATCATTCGTATTTTTTTTTTTTTTGTCTGTGTTTTTCTCTCTCTTTTTCTTTTTCTTCTCTCCTCCAGTTGGTGAATGGTAAATTCTACTAAAATTCTCTTATGGAATGTGCGAGATATGGCGGATAGAGTCAAGAAGGTAGCCATTTTTGTCGCAATTAACAGACATCTCCCTGCTATAGTTGGTATTGTAGAAACACATTTAGATAAAGATAACATTTCTAAATGTCAGCGACTCTGGGCAAAATATGCACTGCACTCCACTCTGTCTTCCTACTCTTCAGGGGTATCCGTCTTTATCCACAAGAGGGTCAATTTCTCTTTATACTCCTCAGTTGTTGACCAAAGAGGTCGTTATATTTTTATGCATGGGAAGCTAGATGGAAGGGAAGTGGTCATTGCTTTTATCTATATTCCCCCACCATTTAAGGTAGATGTCTTGGTAGCCCTGATGAACTTCCAGAAAGGGAAAAGGTATGAGTGCCTGTTTGCGCTTGGTGATTACAATTGTGTGATTAATCCAAATCTAGATCGCAAAAGTTTTAGAACACAAAATATAGGGCACTCATCTCCTCTTAGGACATTCTGTAAAGAGGTAGGCTGGTTTGACGCTTGGCGTTTGAGACATCTGGATAAAATTGCCTTCTCTTGCTTCAATGCCTCGCACCAGTCTGCCTCTAGTATAGACCTAGCTCTTGTTAACAATATGGGGTTAAAATATTAAAAATATCAGACTAGAACCTAAAACTATTTCAGACCATACCCCTCTTTTGTTAGAATTAAAGGGCCAGGGGGATGACTATATTCCTAAACCTTTTAGACTGAACCAGCATTGGCTCAACATTTTGAACAATGAAGAAGAAATGAGCAAGGAAATTAAATGGTTCTGGGATATAAATAAGGGAACAGCAGATATTCTAATTGTCTGGGATTCCTTAAAAGCTTATCTCAGGGGTCTTTATGTGAAACAGATCTCTATTAAAAAAAAAACATTTTGGCGCAAAAGAGAGAGAGCTCAGGTTGCAGCAGGAACATCACACAAACGAATTTGAAAGGGAAGGTACTCCAGAGGCACTGAAGAATCTTAGGAAGGCCCAAGACACATATGGGGAGTGGTTGAGACAGAAGGCCCAGCATAAATTATTGTTTCTGGGGCAGCAGAAGTTTCTCTCGGGAGAAAAACCCAATAAATTTTTGATTAGTCTTCTTAAAAACCAACAAGAGCGTCAGGATATCACGGGGCTCAGGAACCACAAGGGTAAGATGGTTCAGGGTAGACAGAATGTTGAAAAGGTGCTGGTAGATTATATGGCTCTGACTGTCTGGCTGACGGGAAAAATGCAAGAGTTTTTTGCAGACGTTACGAAGCCTTCACTTGCTAATGAACATTTGGGTTTACTGGAGGAGGAGTTGACAGTAGGGGACCTGGAGGAGTCCTTGGGGTCCTTTGCGGGTAACTCGGTTCCGGGACCTGATGGTTTGCCTTTCCTTTTCTATAAAAAATATTCTAGTACTGTCTTGCCCATCCTGTTAGAGGTCTTGAAAGAATCCTGTAGTAGGGGCTCCCTGTCAAAGTCCATGAGAGAAGCACATATAGTCTTAATTCCCAAGAAAGGTAAAGATCCCTTGGAGGTTGACTCCTACCGTCCCATTTCTCTTTTAAACACTGATATAAAAATATTCGCAAAAGTTTTAGCCTTGCGGCTGGGCAAAGTGATTGTCTGAGTTATAGGGGACGAACAGTGTGGCTTTATGCCAGGCAAGACAGTCCATGAAAACATCAGTAGAGTGTTTGCCAACATTCAACTGTCCACTAAGGCGTTCGACAGGGTGGAGTGGGGGTTCCTGTGGTACACTATGGAGAAGATGGGTATAAGGGGGACGCTTCCTGAATTGGACTAAAACACTTTATAATTCTCCAATAGCGAGACTCATTGTAAATGGCTCTCCTTCTGAGCCCTTTTCTCTTGGAAGGGGGACCAGAGAGGGGTGTCCCCTATCCCCTTTATTATTTGCGCTTTATGTTGAGCCTCTGGCAGCTTGGGCAAGACAGTACCCTGGGTACTGTGGTTTCGGTAGCTGTTGTGGTTTTCCTAAGCTTCTATTATACGCAGATGATGTTCTGATGTTTATTAGGGACCCAGAAAAGGTACTCCCAGTTATGATTGAAAAAATTGAGCAGTTTGGGTCATTCTCGGGTCTCGCCATCAACTGGGAGAAATCGTCTCTTCTCCCTCTGGATGGGGAGATAGATTCCCCTATAGGGAAACTTAGGATTTTGGGACCATCGGATAGCTTGGAGTATCTTTGAATCAGAATTTCCGGACAGGTGGATGGTTTTCGGAATTATAATCTAATCCCATTCGCCAAGAATCTTAAAAGTAGGATAGGGGTATGGAAGACTCTCCCTATATCTATGGCGGATAGAATCGTCATGAATGTGATAATTTAATAGTTTGGCCGATTCCGCATGCAGCAGTGGCAAATATGTTTGTTTTTTTTTGTTGTTTTTTTTATTTAAAAATTCTGAGAAGGGTGATTTAAACATTTAATGCTGGATGGGGTTTTTTAAATAGTAAACTTTTTTTTTACACACTTATTTGTAGAACCCTAGAGGACTTCTGTGAGCAATATACTGATTGCTCATAGGGATCAGTGCAGTGCATATGTAGAGGCTAGGGATGGGCGTGATCTCTTAAAATAGGGTGGAGCTTTATTAACTGGCTTAATATGCTTCACTATTCACCAAAAATTGTCCCGAGATTCTGACAAAGTTTGAGACAGCTGACACTTGGTCTAAATGTAAACCAAATAGCATGATACACTTAGATAAGTCTGGGGCATTCTTAAACTGTCTAGTCCAAGTTCCACTAAGAATTAGACTGTGTGTTTCTAAATATATATATATATATATATATATATATATCAACTGAATTGGTCCTGTTGGAGTAAAGCTGTTGCAAAGTTACAGTAATGAAATGATGTGTTGGTTAGTCATTTCTATATAGAGTTTCCTCAGAATCCAGTTGTTACTTGAATTGAATGGCTATGTTCTCACTAAGTAAAAAAAAAAAAAAAAAAAAAAAAGGCTTCTGCCGCGTCTGTTGTTGCAGCATTTTCATTGACTTTAAAGGCATTCATTAAAATCAATGGAATGGCGGCCGCCCAATTCACACAGTGTATTATTTAACGAATGTTGTTTGCGTGGATGTCAGTGGACTTTTTTTTGTTGTTCACACACGTTTTTTTTCACCATCCTTTAGCTGTCTTTACTAAAAAGAACCACACCCAAAACAGCATGAACTAGAATAATGTACCAACAGCCGCCATTGTAATGACGTGCATCCAAAATGTGAAATTACTGATGTAATTTTGAACTCAAAATGATGGACGTCATTAAAAAAAAAAAAAGCCAAGAAAAAACAAATGAACATAGCCAATATAGGACATGTAAAGATCCAGTGTTTTACTGATGTCCAGCTATTACCTGCAATAAGTGGAATAAAATTCCTTCCCTACCAATTATTTAAAGTTTAGTTTAATGTCAAATTAACAGATTTACCAAGAAAGTTTTCAAGTCCTCAGTTCTCATTGCTTTCTTCATTCCCTCTGTTTCTGTTTATCTAGAGAGTAAAGTTCAAATATATAAAACTAAATGGAGACTGACTGCCAGAAAGAGGTTTAAAAATGCTTGTATTAAAAAAAATGAACAGCAGAAGTCCAAATAACAAGCAATGGAAAACAATATTTTATACATCATAGAGATTGGAGACTGTTCACAGCACTTAGGTAGACCTACTGATATTAATATTACTATTAGGGACATTTACTACTGTTATCAGATTCAAAATATGGCTGTGTTTTATACCTATTTTACTGTTGTATTTTGCTGTTTTTTGTTTTTTTTAAATTCTCCATTTTTATTCAATTTTCACATTTTCCATACAAAAGAAAGAAACATCAACTCAAACATCATCCCAACGGATGCAATGGCACATATCTAAAAAAACAAACAAACAAAAAAAAAAACAGCAATGAAAAATTAACACAATGGCAATGCCAACACCTTAAGGCACTACAGGGCTCACAGGTGGGCCGGTATAATCGGGAAGTGTGCAAGTAGGGGAGTGAGCTCACGCTCATTTCGAAGCCAAGAGAGAAGAAGCAGGGTAAAGAAGGACGAGAAGGGGATGGAGAAGAGGACAAGGGGGGGGGGCAAGCCTTACTGAGCCAGCAGGAACTTGTATTCGTCTGTCTCGGTGAACTGCTCCCAGTAGTACCACGTCCGAAAGAACCGAGTGTTGCGGTCATGCAACTGAGCAGAGAGATGTTCCAAGCGCTTAATGTCTTTGATTCTGCGAATCCACATGGAGATAGTGGGGGGGTCCGGTCTCCGCCACAATGCCGGGATACAGGCACGCGCAGCGTTGATCAGGTGTCGGAGGACAGAATGGCGGTAGCTCTTAAGGGAGATATCAGACATATGCAAGAGGAATAATGAGGGAGAGAAGGGGAGCTGGTGGTCTGTGAAAGTGGACGAAATGCGCCAGACTTCCTTCCAAAAGGGAACCACTTTCGGGCAACTCCAGTAAGTGTGAATCAGGGAGCCTTTTCCGCCACAATTCCTCCAGCAGAGTGACGAGACCTCTTGAAAGATCTGGTGGAGTCGACCCTGTCCCTCTCGGGTTTTGGAGGGCACTGCAACTCACTATCTCCGCTCTCATCCTAACCCGGATTGCTTTGCATGCTCTCTCACACAATTCGAGTCTCTCTATCTGGGGACTGGCCCCCTTTGTCACTCTCTCTCTCCTGTACACATTGTTGGGTTCTCCACCAGAACAACCACCCCCTCCATTTCTCTCTGCTTGGGAGGTAGACCTAGCGCTTACTTTCACGGCAGCCCAGGTAGACTGCATATTCTCTTGCACCCACTCCTCATCCATCTCCTCGCGCATCCAAGAAGCAGGCCACAAGCTCCTTTTCCGGTGGTATAGGGTTCCTATACGCCTTAGGAAGGGTTCCAGGGTCAAAATAAAAATGAGAGGGGAGAGGGGGCAGCCCTGTCGCGTGCCATTGGATATGGGGAAGTACGAGGAGAGAAGGCCGTTGACCGAGACCTGGGCCGACGGACAGGAATACAGGGAGCCAATCCACCCCAACATGTGAGGTCCCAGACCAAGATGTCTGAGTGTAGCAAAAAGGAAGGGCCAGCTGACCCGATCAAAGGCCTTCTCCGCATCCGTGGAAAGTAACATAGCTGGGAGGGCCGCAGAGCGAGTATGGTATAGGATGTTGAGGGCTCTAGTCTTATTATCCTGTGCTTCCCGTGTAGGCATAAAGCCCAACTGATCGGGGTGTATGATGGGTAGGAGAAGGGGAGTCAAGTGGGCGGCTAATATTTTAGAAAAGAATTTTAGATCCAGGTTCAGGAGAGAGATGGGGCGGAAGTTTTGCCATTGCGTTGGGTCCTTGCCCTCCTTGGGTATAACCGAGATGTGGGCACGTAAAGCGTCCGCAGGGAGAGGGGAACCCGTGGAAATGGAATTATAGGCAGACAGGAAATGGTCGGGGAGAAGGGAGCTGAAGGCTTTATAGTATGGTAAAGTGAGGCCATCCGGGCCGGGTGCTTTGCCCGATGGGGACGATTTAATTGCCCAGTCCCACTCCTGGGCGGTGAGGGGAGAACCCAGTAAGGAAGCGCTCTCTTCCGGCAAGGAGGGGAGACCAGAGTCCAGGAGGTATGAGGAGATGGCAGGAGTGGAGGGAATCTGTACTACCTGGGGTTGTGGTGGAGGGTAGGCCGTATAGGTTGACATAGTAGGAGCGGAAAGCGCCTGCTATTTCAGAGGATAAAGATAGTCGGGAGCCCTGCCCAGAGGAGAGGTGGGATATGAAGGAGCGAGCCCTCTGTTGTCGCAAAGCTCGGGCTAAAGTCTTGCCTGGCCTGTTGCCAAACTCATAGTAATGGCGGCGGGATCTGGCCAGCGAAGCCTTAGCATCCGAGAAGGTGAGATCCCATAGCTTACCCCTCAGGACTGAGAGCTCTGCCCCTGTAACAACGTCAAGGGTTCTCTTGTGCTGCCTATCCAGAGCCGCTATCTGAGAAACTAAGAAGCTGATTTTGGCCGCGCGCTCTCTTTTGTGGCGTGTGGCCAGTTTGATGAAAGTTCCACGTATGTAGCACTTATGGGCCTCCCACACCACCAGGGGTGACGTTGGTGGTGAAGTACGCCATCAGATCCTTCTGGATCTCTGCCGCCACACCAGGGTCTCTCAACAGAGTGTCATTGAGGCGCCATCGCCAGGAACGGGGTTGGGGGGGAGATAGAGAGAGGGAGATCAGGGCGTGGTCAGAGAAAGATATAGGGTCAATGGAGGCCGCAGTAACAAGCTCCAAGTGCGCATGAAAAAGAAATAAATAGTCTATGCGAGAGTATAAGTTGTGCGGGTGCGAGAAAAATGTATAATCTTTATCACGCGGGTGTAACAGCCGCCAAATGTCCATCAACTGGTACGAGTGAAGTGTTTGCTTAGTGCGGCGTAGGGAGGGGAAAGACAGAGAGGAATGACCCGTAGAGGTGTCTAGAAGGGGATCTAGAGCCATGTTGAAGTCTCCACCAAGAACAAGCACTCCCTCGAGGAAGTCATCCACCTCAGCAAAGCACCGCTCCAAAAATGCTAGTTGGCCGGTATTTGGAAGGTATACCGTGCCAAAAGTGCACAAAGTGCCAGCCATCTTACCCTTCACAAAGAGGAACTGGCCCTCCGCGTCCGCCATCTGATCCACGAGCTCCCAAGGAGCAGAGCGGGTAATTAGAATAGATACCCCCTTTGTTTTAGAATCTGAAGAGCAACTGTGGAAGGCATCAGGAAAGTTGCGGTCCGACAGTCTTTGTATCTGGTCTTTGCGGAAGTGGGTTTCCTGGATGAAGGCCACCGAAGCACGTTTAGCCCAGAGGAGGCGCAGCAGGGAAGACCGCTTTTCCGGTATATTCAGACCCTGTGCATTGAGCGAGACACACGTTATGGACGACATAGCCCAGCAAGGATTGGCCTGGGAAGGGGGGAGGAGGAGGGAGAGGTAACAGGGATGGAGAAAAAGAAGAGTGAAAAGATGGAGTGGGAGGGGAGGAGGAGAGGAAGAGGAGAGAGAGGAATAAGAAGAAGGGTGGGGGAGGGGAAGAAGAGTGGTTGACAAAGACCCAAACACTGGGAGGGATGGAGGTCTACAACGCAACCAATCCCAAAACCTGTGTGACAAGTTGCGGGGGAACGCGGAAGAGTCAGCCAAGAGTGTCATCAGCTCGGGCAGCTAACTGCAACAGTATCGGTAGGTCACCAGGAACTCTAGCAACCGTGTGCGACCGAGGCCCCTAAGGGGGGAAGGGGGGGAAAAGTAGTGAGGACCTGCAGAGCCCCTAGGGAGGGGGGAGGGGAGGGGGGACTTGGCCGGGGAACAACGAGGCATGGACGTGCGTCCACAGGGGACTATCCTGATCCTGATACCGACCCACCTGTGAGACTGATACCTGCCTCGGGGGGGTTGGGGGGGGGGTTACTTGCATTCGGTAGAAGAGACAGCAGTCTTCCAGCGGGAGCAGTCCAGTAACGCGGTCCCCGGGAGTCTATCCGGTCAGCGGGTATCGTCTTGGATGCGGCGAGGAGAGCGTTGAACCCAACGTCGGGGAGAAGAGGAGGCTCTGTGGTGCGGAGACCATGATCGCCGGGTCTCCGTGCCTGGCGAGCGATTCCCTGATATAGGTCCAGGAGGCGGGGTCGGGAGAACTGGTGCAGTCCAGTCCGGTAGGTCCAGGGACGGCAAGTCTAGCAGCTTGAGGGCTCCCGGTAGGTCAGCAGGGGTACGGAGAATGTAGGTGGAGTTCGCCTTCCGTATAATGAGGTGAAAGGGATAGCCCCAGCGGTACGAGGCTTCAGACCCACGTATGGCATCTAGGAGCGGTTTCAGTAGCCGACGCAAAGCCTGGTGCGCCTGGATAGATCTGGGAGGGGGTTAATCTCTGCACCGTCGAAGTCCATCGGGCCCAGTTCACAGGCACGTCGAAGCAGTGCCTCCTTTTGCTGATAATAATGTACCTGGCACAGGACGTCTCTGGGGCGGTTCTTGTCCAGCGGTCGCGGGCCAGCGACTCTGTGCGTTCTGTCCATCTCGATCCTGGTGTCATCCGGATCTCCCAGGTAGCGGTTGAAAATGCACCTCACTGCCCTTGTGAGGCGGTCTGGGCCAATATCTTCCGGGAGACCACGGATTTTCACATTATTTCGCCACCCCCCGGTTTTCGAGGTCATCAACATGGAAGATTAAATCTCTTAGGACAGCCTCGTGGGAGTCCACCCGTGGTGTCAGCGAGGTCAGGGCCTGGTCCAAGTCCGCCTGCCGGTTCTCCAGACTCGACACCATGGCGGTAACTGCAGCCGCTGCGGTCTTCAGCTCCGCCATATCGCCGGCGTGGCACTCCTCCATGCGGGCCAGTTGAGACGTGAGCTCCTCTCTCGTGGGAAGCGCCTGCAAGAGGTTCCGCACCTCTGTGAGTAACATGGCTGGGGTCAGACATGTGTCGGGGACGCGGTTCTCGGTGACCAACGGTGTCGGGTCCTGGTCCCTCGGGGTCCGCAGGAGTTCCGGGACCGATTGGCTCAACTCGGGGAAGGTCTGCACTGTTTTCTGGGTATTCCTTCTCGTCGCAGGTGCCGCGGCCATTTTGGCGGGCGGCAGGGTAGACTAGGAAGGCTGCTCCGGGGAGTGGACAAACCGGGCAAAGAAGGTTCCTGGGGTCACCACGGGTGTTGAGGACGCCTTCCTACCCCTTACGGGCATAACGGGGTGAGATGATGAGGGCTAGAGTCCCGATAATGGAGAGTTGTGCCCAGAGCTGCAAGCAGACGCGTCCTCACTCGGCCATGCTCAAGCCATGCCCCTGCTGTTTTAATTTTTTATTTTTACTGTGTGTTAACATAACCTACATTGAATTGTCTTTGGTTTGCCAATAATTGTCAGCTCTGACTAGGCATGTTGGGTATTTGATTAACTAGAATATACAACTGGATGTAGTCATGATTCAGAGCCTATTTGGATAAAGCTACTGGTATGGAGCCATACACCTGAACATAATTATAAAGCATGGTTATACAACATATTTGTAGCTTTCAGTTGCTCCGGTGGTTACTGCAGTTGAGTCTCAAATACTATTATGTTGTTCTTAATGTTCCACCATTTCTTCACTCTTGCATTTTTTCCAAGTTTAAATCCAGTCTGCTCTAATGTTTGTTTTTCTTTAAGTGTAGACAATTTAGTCTCGAAAGCTAAGTGACAATAAATCGGGCTGTATATTTCATCAATTCTAGAATATGGCGGTATAATTAAAATAATCAGCCTGTGTTTACAGTATTAATGCTAGTAATGGCAACAGTTTAAGAGTGAATGTTTAATTTACAAAGTTTCGCTCCAAAATACAAAAAAAGGGAAAGGAATGAACTAGCCATAAGTCACAAAAAAAAACTCAAGGCACAAGGAAATGTGGAAAAAAATATTGTGAATCTGGAATACCAGTTGATACCAGTCCAGTTGATGGCTTTGTATTTTTCTTTAATTTGTAAGTGTTTCAAATGAACTTTAAAGGCTATGGACATCTTCGGACCAACATTTCAGGAGACATAGTACACTATATATGTATTGGCTGCAGTGTTCCTTGCATAAAATCTTTCTTTTATAGCCCAAAATGCTAAAAGTCTTGATTAGCTTGCCTGTCATGTTTTTGTGTGCAGACGCAGCTGCCGATAGAAATTTGGGTTGTTGCAGTAGCGTCCTGAGCATGTTTCTATGGCAGCCCAAACTTCTATATTGAACTCAATTATCCCAACCTTTTAATAACCATAACATCAAGATTTTTCTACCTGTAAGTGTAATTGTATGTCACTTCTTTTGGGACATCTCGGATTAGAGCACATGTAGAGTTTAGAAGCATCTATGTCCCTATGGCGCTTTCTTACCTTCATCTTCAGCGCCATTTTTGTGTACTTTGTAGTTTAATACCTATGCTAATGAGGCGGTTTGGAGCACTGGGGGTGGGACTACTGCCTGCAATGCACCAATCCAGACTGCCCCTTCAAATAAATATTCATCCAGCACTCTGCAGTGATCAGCATTGGTATTATTTCTGAGAATTAGTATTACTGCCCCCAGTGAATCAAGCCACCTTATTACCATATGGAATAAACTACAAAGTATGCAAAAACACAGCTTCTAACCTGCTGATAGTTTTCCTTTAAACTTTTGAGAGGTATGGTCTAAATCTCTGTATTAGTGTTCCTGATAGGACATTGGAACCCACTGGATTTCCAGACTTGAACTTCTCTATAGGGATTTTTTACATAACAGTATTTCGATCAGTATTTTGCATTACTTTTTGTAAGCCAAAACACAGCCAAAGCCAGTATCTTTCCATTACATTTTTTGGTTGTCCCATGCCTGGTTTTGGCTTATGAATACTGATAACAAATATTGGCTCTATTAGTGCCATGTGAAAGTGGCAAAAGTCTGAATTCTCCAAATGCCACCAAAATGGTTCAGTACCCCAGCCCCTTCAGTGTGAAAAAAATTTTTATGCTCCCAGTTTAAGGACACTTGTCTCTATGATAGGTCTCTGTGTGGAGATAAAAGACGTGGAATTTCCCTGAAACTGTTTTGTTACCGTCCTGAGGAATCGCATGAGGAACTGGCATTAAACTGTGCTGCATTTTAGTCTGCCATAGTTATAAATCTTTCTTGCCATTATATAAAAGAAGTGCCCTCAGCGGATAAAGTGAGCACAACACTCCTTTGAGAGGATAAAAGATCATATGATTTTTCTGATATTAATCCTAGCTCTGAGCTATTTAATTGTGACAGATGTGGCTCAGCAGGAATCCAAATGAAAAGCTTTCACTGGCGCTGGACATTGAGCGGCTGTTGATGCCACTTAATATTTGGTGGCGAGTAAAACAGAATTATGAACAGCACTTTTTGTTTGCATGGCATTGTAGAAAGGGACTCTTAATTCTGTTATTAATAGAAGATATCAACTTATCCACTAGAAAACATTTTTTTTTTTTTTTTGATGCTTGAATTGCTTGCCTGTTCATCTTTGCTGTGACGTTCATTATTTAACTGCTGGGAATATTGCAGTGTTGTGAGAAATGGTCCCCACCAGATTCTACTTGGGTGTTCTACGGTCAGCATGGTGCTTTAAATACTGAATTCCCATCACACAGAGGGAAAGTGAACGAGGCCAGAGAGCAAACTCTGTATAGATCTCACTGTGGACAAGTTAGGGTAACAGCAATTTCTAGCTGAAAGAGGTAAAGTAATGACACTTAAGTGAGATTGGTCTTCGAAAGCAGTTGTTGGTCTGGATCCAATAATGTATCATTTGCTACGTCTGGAAAAGATCATTGGGATAAAATAAGTGAACTCTTACCCTGCTGTGCACATGTTTCTTGTGTGTGTGTGTGTTTTGCTATGTATTCTCTGCATTTTAGCCGAGCAGGTTCAGTCCTGATGCTTTCCTAAACTTTCACTTCTCAGATTTCCTAATCTATTCATTTGTTATAATTATTATTGCATGTTTCTTTGCCTCCACCACAGTTTAAGGAAGTAGTGGAGTCCTCAACTGTTTACCCAGAGGCAAAATTAACAGGTGCATCAAAAATTCCTATAAGCGATGTTCATCCAATCTACTGAAGGCCTGGCTACTTTCCAACCGCTGTAAACAAAACATCTTTGTCAAGTAATTGAAAACGGACCAGGATTACAATTAGAAACGGTTTTATGTGTAATGTCCTTGTGACTGTAAGGTTCTGTGCTAGCATTGTAAGGTGGGAACATCCGAACCATAAGGTGCTAGCCTGTTTTCCAGCCAGGGCAACAGCAATAGACAACCTTTTTCTTTATTGATGGGAACGCTGCCCACAGCCACTGGCAACCATTTGAAATATCAAATTACCAAAGCGATAAGACATCTTAAGGCCATGTGGGTAACCTGCCTAAATCCATTTATCATTACATCTTTATGAGGTATTACACAGTGTTCTGTAGTGGACATAAAAGCCTCATTGTACATGGTTTGAAGTATATAATTTTGGGGAAGTGATTCCAACAGCAATGACTAAACGAGTGCTCCTTTGTACTTTAACCTGTTTTACACAAGGAAGTTTATTTGCTCTCACCTTTCCTATATTTCAGTATTGTCATTGCAGGGAGCCATCATCATGGTCACTTCCAAGCAGCTAAAGTGTTCTTTTTTCCTGCCCTACCCATTGAATCTTAGTCTGTGCTACTTTTTTTTTTTTTTTTTTTTGCATGTACTCTATACGTTGTAGACTGGGCTGTTAAATATGTCAATAATCTTACAATGTTCGGTTACATTCTTTGAACAAAAAGGAAATCTTTTAGCTTTGTTTTTGCTTGGCTGGATTATTCATAGAAATTGAGATAAATATAGCCATCACAACAGAACATTCTTCCTGTGACACATCAATAAGCATTTGTTGTGTATATGGCTCCCATCCATATTGCATTCGTGTCACACTTGTAATCCTGCTTCGAGGAGCCTGAGATGACCTTTACAATGAGCATTACCTGTATGATGCATGTAAAACAAGTCTATACTGGATACATGTACATGTCATCATCAGGACGCACAGTACAGGAGAGATTAATCCACGGCTGCCGCTGAACCTCTGATGGCAGCGAATAATCCTTTTAACACGCTCTGTGCTGTAGATTGTTTTCACTCACTTGTTATGAGAGGTTTCTGTCATTGCTGGTGGGTGAAAACACATTGGCTAATATTCAAATCTGTAAATAAGTCGATTTGGCCAAAGGAAGAGCGTTTCATGTTTATAACAATGCCAAAATATTGGCATACAATGCCATCTGGGATGTGCGTAAAATAAACTCAGAAAAATTATTTATTATTATCTATTCTGTAAGTTTAAAAACTTTAATTCAGAAATGATCTCCCTGTTCCAGAAATAACTTATAGAACTTATGGAGTTCTAGGCCTCAGAAGACCGTGTGGATTGCTCCTAGTTTAGTTTAGTTTAGTCAATCCATGACAGTGGTTCTTACCTGCAAGCGTGAATAAAAAGCATTGTAGCCAGTAGGGCTGGGCGATTAATCGAATTAATTCGATTAATTCGCCCAGAAGGTTAGAATCGATTAGATTTTTTGTGAAAATCGTAAATTCTATTTTCACAAAAAATCATTGCGGGCAGAGAAGGGCAGAGAAGCGCGGAGAGTCAGTCGGGCGGGCGGGCGGACGGGAGGTGCAGGTGCCGGGCGGGAGATGGAGGGCGGGCAGCACTGCGTGGAGGTGCCAGCCGGGCATGAGGTGCAGGTTACGGCCGGCGGGAAGTGAGGGGGTGGCGCTGCGTGGAGGTGCCGGGCGGGCGGGAAGTGCGGCGAGGTGCAGGTCGGTCGGCAGTCCCCCAGAGCCGCGACCGACCTTCCCCAGCTGTACACATAGCGTTCCGTTCCCCTACCGGCCACACATGCAGGTCCCGGTCTCTGCAGGAGGCTGCAGGGACTGTAGTGGTGATAGCGTCGCTGCCATTACTGGAGCTGTACAGCAGGATCTTCACCCCTGATCCCGCTGTACAGCTCCAGTAATGGCAGCGACGCTATCACCACTACAGTCCCTGCAGCCTCCTGCAGGGACCGGGACCTGCATGTGTGGCCGGGGTGAGGGGAGGAGGGCTATGTGTACTCCTTTTTCCAATCATTCCCAGCTGCCCCAGCCCCCCTCCATCTCCCCCAGTCGCCCTCCATCACCCCCAGTCCCCCTTCAGTCACCCCCAGTCGCCCTCCATCTCCCCCAGTCGCCCTCCATCACCCCCAGTCCCCCTTCAGTCACCCCCAGTCGCCCTCCATCACCCCCAGTCCCCCTTCAGTCACCCCCAGTCGCCCTCCATCACCCCCAGTCCCCCTTCAGTCACCCCCAGTCCCCCTCCATCACCCCCAGTCCCCCTCCATCACCCCAGTCCCCCTCCATCACCCCCAGTCGCCCTCCATCACCCCCAGTCGCCCTCCATCACCCCCAGTCCCCCTCCATCACCCCCAGTCGCCCTCCATCACCCCCAGTCCCCCTTCAGTCACCCGCAGTCCCCCTTCAGTCACCCCCAGTCCCCCTCCATCACCCCCAGTCGCCCTCCATCACCCCCAGTCCCTCTTCAGTCACCCCCAGTCGCCCTCCATCACCCCCACTCCTCCTTCAGTCGCCCTCCATCACCCCCACTCCTCCTTCAGTCACCCCCAGTCGCCCTCCATCACCCCCACTCCTCCTTCAGTCGCCCTCCGTCACCCCCAGTCGCCCTCCGTCACCCCCAGTCGCCCTCCGTCACCCCCAGTTGCCCTCCGTCACCCCAGTCACCCCCAGTCGCCCTCCATCCCCCCCTAGCTGCCCATCTATACCTGTACTACTACAGCCCTCATCTGTACCTGTACTACCACACCCCTCATCTATACCTGTACTACCACACCCCTCATCTATACCTGTACTACCACACCCCTCATCTATACCTGTACTACCACACCCCTCATCTATACCTGTACTACTACTACACCCCTCATCTATACCTGTACTACTACTACACCCCTCATCTATACCTGTACTACTACTACACCCCTCATCTATACCTGTACTACTACTACACCCCTCATCTATACCTGTACTACTACTACACCCCTCATCTATACCTGTACTACTACTACACCCCTCATCTTTACCTGTACTACCACACCCCTCATCTATACCTGTACTACCACACCCCTCATCTATACCTGTACTACTACAGCCCTCATCTGTACCTGTACTACTACACCCCTCATCTTTACCTGTACTACTACTACTACACCCCTTATCCACTATACCTCCACTACTAAACACACAAAGAAGATCTCCTATACTATATGGGGGCCCAGAATGGCACAAAGGGGGCTTGTCTACTACAGGGGAGCACTGTTACAGTGAGAAGCAATACAGTTGTCTCAAATGTCATTAAAATAGTATCTGATGCTGCAAGGACAAAACTATTCTGTTTATTTAGCAAAAAGGAAAAAAAATAGAGATTTAAATCGAGAATCGTCCAAAATTTTTTAAAAAATCGAGATTTTATTTTTTGGCCATATCGCCCAGCTCTAGTAGCCAGTATTCTTTTAGATTTCATTTTCACTCACGGGTGTAAAATTCTATGAAAGTGGAAAAAAGCCTGTAAATACAGTATTTTTAACCTGCTTCACTGATCTGTAGCTACCCAATTTTAGCCCGCATTACACAATGTAATACTATGTAGTACTATATTGGATGATGCCCAGTTACAGTTTTTATTCTCATGGGGGTAAGTTAAACACTATCCACAGAATAGAAGATAATTTGTGGCCTCACTGCTGGAACCTGCCAGAACAGAGTAAAATTAGAGCCACAAATAAATGAAGCGGGTCATGCATTTTCACACATTGCTTCATTCAGTCTCCATGGGCTTTCCAAATGTTGCAGAGTGCTGCGTTTAGCAATGTTCAGAAATCCAAAAGTAAAATTGTAGCGGAGGCTGTGCATGCTCTGCCCACTCTGTTCATTTAGGTTTTGAAAGCGGACACTTTTTTCCTCCTTTGGACGCTGTGTGAACATAGCCTAATACTATACACTAATCTATTTTTACTACAAACTTTCCAACACCTTTAATTATCTTTCTAAGGATAAATTCACATAGTAAAGGAGATATAGCCTGTCTCACGTTCATCCTGGCTAAAATGAAGTACAGATATGTAAGGTAGTCTCTTAAAGCAGCTAGTATATATTTTAATGCCAACAAACTAAAATGTTAGGGTACATTCACACATACAGTTTCACAGCATGTTTGACGCCGCATGTTTTCAGTTGTGTGTTTTTGTGCTTCAATAAAGACAAAACAAGCAGCATCAGAACCATGCAGCTGGAAACACGGTAGGTGTAAATGTAGATTTTTAGCCTTTATTTTTCTGGAGGAATCACATGTACTGTTGATAGCATACATGTATATCTTGGTGAGAGTGAGTGAGGTTATGAGTTGTCTTGGGATGGAGCAGACCTTGTTAACTGCGGCTTTGGTAATGGATTTTCTTTGGAAATTAATGTAACAGCCATTCCAGGTTGTCTAATCTGAGTCCAATTGTTTTTTGGCTTCTAGCAATTTGGCAGGTGTGTATACAGGAGAGTATTTTGTGGCGAGGTATTAGAACAAGGTTGGAGGGATCCTTGCAGCATTTATTTCTGTAGGAATTTCTGTTCTCTGCATTCTATATTTAGTTTCTAGACTCCTAGACTTTGGGTGTATATACTACCTTGGATCATGAAAGGCAATGACATACCTTGGAAAGAATACCATGGTAATTCTTGGCTAGAATGATGGATCTCTGCTGCACTTGAAGGGATAATTGTGCACAACTAGTTTGAAAGCTGGTAAATATTTAAGGGTCAGAGGGTTAAATGTCAAAGCCACGGCACTTGGGCTCAACTCCATAAAGTATTGAGAATGACTTGTAATTAAATCCAGGGGATATTTCACCAAAGGGAAATAAATTTGACAGCTTACAACCAATACAGGATTACCACCTCTCAGAGGTTAGGGATCATGCTAGTAATTGTAGGTGGTTTACAGTTGTTAACATAGCAGCATGTGCTCTAGTGATTGCTTAACCATACACATGAAAATAGTGACCGGTTTCACAATTATCTTACTATGCACATAGAATTCCAGAAAAGCTCTAGGTATTGGTAGATATTATATGCTAACACAGTCACAGATATCTATAAAGTTTTTCTTACATAAATGCTTTTATGTAGCATACAGGGTAACTATCAGCAGGTTAGACTATGCTAACCTGCTGAGATGAGTTACCGTATTTTCCGGCATATAAGACGACCCCTGAAGAAGATTGTCAGGGGTTTGCCTTATACGCCGGAAAATGTTAACCCCTGTCTGACCGCAGCCCTGCAGTCAGGCAGGGGTTAACTGCAGCTAAATAAAAAAAAAAAAAAAAAAACAGTTAACTCACCAGGGGCCCATTCCCGGCCTCCGCACGCCTCCTGTCCTGTTCCCGGCGCAGGCAGTTCGATGTACACTGACTGCGCCGGGGATCCTCAAAGCTCTCCCGAGCAGCCGGGCGTCTCATCTAAGAAACGCGGAGATGCTTGGTTGCCGGGAGAGCTTTGGAAGAATGACAGAGGCTTCAAGTACTCCCGGAGCCTCTGTCATTCTTCTGAAGCTCTCCCGGCAGCCGAGCATCTCTGAAGATCTCCGCTGAAATGTTCGGCTGCTCAAGAGAGCTTTGGGGATCCCTGGCACAGTCAGCGTATGTTACACTGCCTGCGCCGGTAACGGGACAGAAGGCGCGCTGAGGCCGGGAACGGGCCCCCAGTGAGTTAACTGTTTTGTTTTTTTTGTAGTGGTCGCCCCATACAGTGGGGATGGGGCCATTTTTGGGACCGTACCCGGCATATAAGATGACCCCCAACTTCTAAGAAGATTTTTTGGGGTTAAAAAGTAGTCCTATATGCCGGAAAATACGGTAATATGGCATGGTACACTGGATTAGTGTGTTCCCTCTGTCATGTCTGTCCTGTATGCCCTTTGTGTAAAAAATGCTGAATATGCAGATTGGGGCTGTTACTGCACAAGACTTTATAGGAGATGTGAGTCTGATGGGCGGATTGGTATTCATAAGGAGGTGTTAATACAATATTGGGTGGATTGGTGCAGTGAAGTATGAAGTAATACGCCTGGTGCACCGAAAGCCCTAATTTACATATGTATATAACCCAGGATGTACATAACTAAGGTAACTTGGTATTCAGCGTACTATGTGATATCTCATGTTGGCCCATATCAGCAGGTTAGCATGACTTATACTGCTAATAGTTTCCCTTTAACACGTTCTGCAAAACTAAGAACTTTATTGTAGGGCCAACTGGAAAAATAGATCTAACAAGTCACTAATGGATTTGGCTTAGCACTGAACAAGGGAGGACAGTCTAAGGGCCACGTTAAACGGCACGACCTTTCAGGTCAGCGCTTGCCGCCTCCATTATTCCCAGCTCGTTGCATGCACGACGAGTGGGGGGGGGAAGCTGTGGGAGGGGCAGCCCATTGAAGTCAGCGGTAGTCTGCTGCCACTGGCCTTATTTCACAAAATTTGTACTAATTATCATGGTTTTTTCAAACTTTTGAAAGATCACAATCAGCTGACATTGTGCATGACGGCTAATCGTAGTCGTTTAACTTGGTGTAATTGCTATTACACCAAGCGATTATCGTCAGGTAATCGGCCAAGTACGGCCTATAATTGTTTGGTTTAATAGGGCCCAAAGAGATTTTGCAGCTTTAACCTCCAACATGAGTGCATTTTCACACTGGGAATCCATCGGTCACTACCCCTTGTTGTCTCGTTTAGCAAATGCTGATGTGTAGGAGTGGAGGGAACCCAAAATCATAATACTAAGGCACGCAGGAAATATAAATGGAGTGGTGGCCTGTAGATTTATTTTCGACAGGTCTAGCAGCAGACAGGAGAACGAGGTAAAGAACTTATGCCGAGTTGTACTATAACTGAGAACAGAAGCAAGATACACAGGCTAAAGCAGACTAGATCCAAAGAGACCTGACAGCTCAGGCAAAGAGTGGCCAGGATCCTTATAAAGCTTAGGGGGGAGGGAAGAGGAGGTATTGGCTGGAGTCAAAAGCAGAAGAAGAGTGGTAGCTCAATGTAGACAACTCTGTACATGAGCTGGAAATGTTTACACTCATCACAGCCTAGTTGGCACCACTTTGAGGCTATTAAATCTGGGCAAACACATAAGATAGTTGTCAGCCACAAACTCATTAAGCCAACAGCTATCTCTACCAATTAGCCCGTATATATGCGTACTCAGTTAATGTGTTCTCAATGAAAAGTGGGAAGAGAGCTGCCATCAGACACCCCTGGCAGCAGTTTATATCCCTAAGAAAAAAAGTTGGTCTTTCTCTTCTCTACATCTGCCACCAGTGGTAACTAAATCTCTACCAGATAGCAACCAACATTAAACCATTTTTTTTTTGCAGATTTTTTTGCTGACTAAAGTAAAACTGTGTACAATAGGGCGTCTTACCCTGAATTATGGGGTATAACTCTTAGTTTTATGCAAATTAGGAGATAAAGCTAATGGGACATTCCCCTAGATTGCAAAAGCCCAGTATTTTTCAGCCTGTAAAGCTAAACTGAATTGCTGTTTACTTAATGGGTACCTATGATCTAAACAAACTTCTGACATGGCATAGTGGCATGTCAGAGGTTTGTATCGATCAGGGCCCGGGTGGTCAGACCTCCCGCCGATCATTAGAATAAAGGGGCAGACACAAGCAGCAGGGCACACTCTGCCTTCTCATCTCCCTTTCACTGCTAAGGTAGTAGTTGACGGCTCTATAATAGAGCCCTGTGGAACTTCCACTACAGTGATTGCTGGAAGTTCCATAGGGCTCCATTATAATTCCATACACTGATATTTTAGCAGTGAAATGTAGGAGAGACACGTCTGACCCTTCATTCTAGCAATCGCCAGGGTTCTCAGCACCCGGACCCCGACCGATAAAAACCTCTGACCTGTCGCTATGACATGCCAGAAGTTTGTTCAAATAATAGGGGCATAAGTTAGGAAAGAAAGAGACAAATGTTGCTTGGCTTTTTGCAACCCAGAGTGTGCCCCATGGGCTTTCTCTCTTGATTTGCATAAATCAAATTTTATATACTGTATATCTGTGTTGGAACAACAGATTAAAGTAAGAGCTCTGATTCGGGGTAAGAAACCCCGCAGTGAGAAAGTGAAAGTCCTATAATATCTACATTTTTGCAAATGTTGCTAAAGCTATACAGCAGTCATGTCAAAATCTGGCCCGTGATGCCATTATTTTTGGCCCGCCAGGCAATTCAGAGTTTTAATTACATCTGGCCCACCATGGCTACTATATAAGACACTATGGGGGTGGGCTGGCTACTATATAAGACTATTGGGGAGGGCTGGATACTACATGACACTATTTGGGAGGGTTGGCTACTATATGAGATTGTTGGGGAGGGCTGGCTACTATATGAGACTACAGCGGAGGGCTGGCTACTATATGATACTGTTGGGGAGGGCTGGCTACTATATGAGACTACTGCTGAGGGCTGGCAAACTATATGAGACTATGGGGGAGGGCTGGCTACTATATGAGACTCTTGGGGAGGGCTGGCTACTATATGATATTATTGGGGAGGGCTGGCTACTATATGATACTATTGGGAAGGGCTTGCTACTATATGAGACTACTGCGGAGGGCTGGCTTCTATATAAGAGACTATGGGGAGGGCTGGCTACTATATGAGACTACTGCCGAGGGCTGGCTACTATACAAGAGACTATGGGGGAGGGCTGGCTACTATATGAGACTCTTGGGGAGGGCTGGCTACTATATGATATTATTGGGGAGGGCTGGCTACTATATGATACTATTGGGGAGGGCTGGCTACTATATGATACTATTGGGGAGGGCTGGCTACTATATGAGACTACTGCGGAGGGCTGGCTACTATATAAGAGACTATGGGGAGGGCTGGCTACTATATGAGACTACTGCGGAGGGCTGGCTACTATATAAGAGACTATGGGGAGGGCTGGCTACTATATAAGACTATTGTGGAAGGCTGGCTACTATATAAGAGACTATGGATAGGGCTGGCTACTATATGAGACTACTGCGGAGGGCTGGCTACTATATAAGAGACTATGGGGAGGGCTGGCTACTATATGAGACTACAGGGAAGGGCTGGCTACTATATGAGAATATGGGGAAAGCTGGCTACTATATGAGACTATTGGGGAGGGCTGACTACTATATAAGAGACTATTGGGGAGGGCTGGCTGCTATATGAGACTATTGGGGAGGGCTCGCTACTATATAAGACTGTTGGGGACGGCTGGCTACTATATGAGACTATTTGGGAGGCCTGGCTACTATTTGGTACTATTGGAAGGGCTGGCTAGTATGTGGGGCAATTTTTTGTGGATTGGCTATTATATGCGTTGGGGTTTAATCATGTCATAGCAATTTATCATAGTGCACAGAGCTGGGAGATGCATACCACTGACCAGTGCCAGGAACAATGCATGCTGCACGCTTCAATAATTATCAAGGTTGGCCCGTGACTTTGTCCAATTTTTTAATTTTGGCCCACTGTGTATTTGAGTTTGACACCCCTGCTATAGAGCACATAATATGAAATGTCAACACTGCATGTGCTCTGTTTGGCAATATTTTTAAATTTAGAATTCCCCAATACAATATTGCAAAGTTTTTGAAGGGTGGTAGACATCGACATTACTGATATTATTTTTCCATAGTTTTTATGCTTTATACATTGGAAAGTGTCGAATGAGCATTATGAGAGTGGTTGTTATGATACACAGTCACATTCATGTTTGGAAAGGTTACCAAATAAGGAAATGGATACTGCTTTGGAATGAAAGCAACAATATTTGGATTTGGTGAAAATTGTGTATTTTGACCATTTAGTACATCAAAATTGTTTGAACACCAGAGAATATGTCACTTCCTGGCTAGACAGGATGTGCTACAGGATGGATGGTCTCCTGCTCTATTGTCTCCTTTAAGCTCTTCACAGCATGCACAACTCATTAAATGGTAGGGAGGTAACTGAGCGTCTAATGATAAGTCCTATATCATGTCCCACATTATTGTCACCGCTTAGGAATGTGTACAGCAAAGGAAGGCAAGAAGCAATTTAGTGACTTGGAACATTAAGCTGAATTCCAGCGTGAAATTAGACATAACTTACTCTTCTCCTACGCTTCTTACACTATCTATGCTTTTTATGAAAATATTGTCATTTTCTTGTCATTAACGTTCAATCTGCTGAGAAAAGGCAGTTAGGGCTATAAGCATCAGTGGGAGAATTAGCAATTTATACAGTATCTCTATAATAAAGATTGCACGAAAAAGCCTGAAGAAGCGTAGCACTGCACTGCATTGTTATTTGCCATTTATTTGCCACTTTTTTGGGGGGATTTCACATTAAATGGTAGTGCTTTCATGTTTTCCTTTATAATACAGTAGCTGTAAATTAAATGTATTGGAGCACATTTATAAAAGGATACTTTTACTGACCATTTTATTCATCAGATTGGTGATTTTTTTTTACATTTAAACATACTCCAGTATTACAAAAATAAAAACCTGGACACAAGTACTACATGTAAGGTACTGCTGCAAACATCGAATTGTCACACAAATTCTAAAATATACAACAAATCGCAGTTGCAATTGCAGAGTCCGATCGTTCAGCATTTGAATACCAGTGGCTGAAGAAGTTGGATGCAGCTCTTATCCAAAATCTATTAGCTACAATTTGTGTAAGAGTTCCCCATTGTATTTCACGTGTATTGCTGGAAGATGGAACATTTTTCTATAGTAAATTAGTCAAGTAATATAGAGATTATTTCATTCACTTTATGTGAATCTTTATTAATCGCTATATACCTGTTGTACTAGTTTTTTCTTTTTTCATCTTTATTATAATTGACAGCATCCTTGTTAGCTTTACTTGCACCCAGAAGACACATGAATGACTTGGCAATTTGTAAAATTGCTTTAGTAAACAGATTTCATATAAAGATATTTTTATTCCTAGTGGAACGTGACCTGTTCCTGTATTACTCATTGATTGCAGTTACTATTATTATTATTATTATTTACTGGGATTATATAAGTGATCCATTTTTCTTGCCCCCTGGGTCCTGCGTTTTAGGCTTCTAATGTCTTCTGTGTGTATGGGTCACCCTTTTCCGAGAAGTTAAAGCTGATGTAGAGATCCTGTCCAGACCTGTGGGAAAGAGCAGCTATTAATACTGTACGTTTCCCACTGATTCTGAAAGGAACTCCCAACAGGAAGGTTTGCACAGACTACAAGACATAGTTTCTTGCATTTAACTTTTTGGTTTCCATGCCATTAGTTCTCCGAAGAACAATAACTTATCTGTCGCACATTTTGGTGTCACTGCTATGTTCCCATGCATGCTTTTACCACAGAGTTGTTTTTCACACAAACCACACAGGTTTTGACCTTTTATAGGAATAATTCTATACTTGTATATTAAACATTTAGAAAATGAGAAAAGTCATAGCAATACATTAAAGGAAAGGAGAGAAGACATTGTGAAGACACGGGGGGGGGGGGGGGGGGGGGGGGGGAGTTACCTATCAGTGTTCACCAGAATAAAAGTAGCTATTTCAGGTGCATGGGGTTTTTTCATTATGTATTTTCATATTTCATATTTTCATTATGTATTTTTTTTTAAAAAGTGTGAGGGTTTGATAGGAAGGCTTACATTAAAGGGGTTATCCAGCGCTACAAAAACATGGCCACTTTTCCCCCTACTGTTGTCTCCAGTTCAGGTGCGGTTTGCAATTAAGCTCCATTTACTTCAATGGAACCGAGCTTCAAAACCACACCCAAACTGGAGACAACAGTAGGGGGAAAGTGGCCATGTTTTTGTAGCGCTGGATAACCCCTTTAAAGGGGTACTCCAGCTATTTACTTTTTTAAAAATCAACTGGTTTAAGAAAGTTCTATTGATTTGTAAATTTCTTTTATTTAAGAATCTCCAGTCTTTCAGTACTTATTAGCTGCTATATGTCCTACAGGGAGTGGTGTATTATTTCCAGTCTGACAAAGTGCTCTCTGCTGACATCTCTGTCCATCTCAGTAACTGTCTAGATCAGTAGAAAATCCCCACAGGAAACCTCTCCTGCTCTGGGCAGTTCCTGTCTCAGACAGTGGTGGCAAAAGAGAACACTGTGTCAGACTGGAAAGAATACACAGCTGCATGACGTATAGCAGCTGATAAGTATGGGAAGATTTGAGATTTTTTAAATAGAAATAAATTACTAATGTATATAACTTTCTGAAACCAATTGATCTGAATAAAGATTTTTGCCGGAGTACCAATTTTCAGTCTTGCGTTTTCACTTTTTCCTCCTGGCCTTCTAAGAGCAATAGCGCTTTGATTTTTTCATCTACATGGTTGGTTGGAGTGCCATTTTTTGTGCCACAATCTTTAGTTTTTCTTAAGTTCATTTTTTAAATATTTTCTTTATATTTTTCTTTTTATTATGGTTTTTCTGATAAATAATGTGACAAAAAATTTGCAATCCTGGATCTTTTTTTTTGCTCTTTTTTACGTCATTCATCATATGGGACATATGAGAACATAGTTTAATAGATCAGACAATTGCACATGCTATCATATATAATATGTTTGTGTTTTATATATAAAATTGTAAAAGGGGATGATTTTAACTTTTATTGGGGGATGGGCTATGTCATACTTGAAAAAAAAAATATATATTTTTTTTTATTCTCACTTTTTATGTCCCTTTAGGGGATTATAACATGCATGCTTTACATTACTAACAGTGGTCATTGCTATGCCATATCAGTGTTATAAGCGATCTTCACATAGAGCCTTCCTGCGGCAGCCTCTGCCAGAAGATCGCTTAGCTGACTCCACAGAGAAAGGTAAGAGACCTCCGGCAGTCAGTTAAAACCTCCTTAAGACCTCCTGCATGAAAACTTGTTCAAATACAGTGGTACTTCATTTTTCAGACTGCTCTGAACCTGAAAAGTTTGGTTCTCAACCAGTATTTTTAAGTAAATTTTGCTTCAGAACTCAAACAATTCCTTGTAGTCCTGTAGTCTTGTGTAAGGCTATGCTGCAACACTCCACAGTGACACTAACACAGTGCAAGTGCTGTCGGTGTCACTGTGTGGCTGCACTGCTGTGTCTTGCCATGTGCCAGAACCTTCTCCTCTAGTCCTCCCCTGGTCCTCTCCCGCTCTGTGTCTGAGACCTAGACGGTCCGGAAATAAGTCTAGGTCACATGACACAGAGTCAGGTGTGAATGCGCTGCACGCAGACTTCTCTTGGTTCATTCTCCGGATCGCTCACAGTCTTATATAGTTGTTTTGGCGACACAACAGGGGCATACACAATATTATGGTAGATTTTTGTGTATTTGTAGTAAATAATGCAATCGGTATATTTAATAAGAGTAATATATTTCTATAAAGTTATGACAGTTTTGGTATAGGAAGAATAAATATAGGGAGATGCCAAAAATTATCAGAAAGACAAGTACATTTATAGATTTGTCAAAGTAAAGCTTGATGTATTGAAAGTGCTCCAAAAGCTCAGGTTGTCGAGGGGCGTGGCTTGGACACTGGAGCGAGCGGTCGCATGCTGCAGTAGCTCCGGGCAGATCCCGTGTAAAGGCCCTATTCCACCAACAGATCTGACGACAGATTATCTGCCAAAGATTTGGAGCCAAACCCAGGAACAGACTATAAACAGAGAACAGGTCATAAAGGAAAGACTGGATTTCTCCTCTTTTCAAATCCACTCCTTGGTTTAGCTTCAAATCTTTGGCAGATAATCTGTCGTCAGATCTGTTGGTGGAATAGGGCCTTAACCCAGCATCCTGCACAGAATCCTGGCTTCCAAAGCGCCACAAAAGAGACCCAGGACCCGCGCCCGTCCAGGGAGATCCGCCATGGGACTCACAAAGCAACCTACGATCCCCGAGAAGCTGCAGTCACAGGCGCGCACGGCTTCCCAAAATGGCGGCGGTGGCGGAGGGGGAAGCAGACGCGCCGTGACTAAAGCCCGTGCAGACCCTGATGATGGCGTAGCCGGCAGCTCATCCGACAGCGGAGCGGAGGAGGTGGAAGAGCCGACCATGAGACAGATCCTCGCGGCTATCACCACATGCAAGGCCTCCCTCACGGGTATGTTGGAGGAAGTCAAAATAGATTTGGGCCTACTGCGGGCGGACCTCCATAAACTCAGGGACAGAGTCCGGAATACTGAGGACCGTATATCGGACCTGGACGATAGAACAGCTCCGATCCCTGCGGCCATTACTGCCCTGGAAAAGCAGAGTGAGCAATAGAAATCTAAGGCCTATGATTTGGAAAATCGGCTACGACGCAATAATCTGAGGATCCTGGGCCTACCGGAGCGCTCTGAGGGCTCTGCTCCCAGCGTCTTTGTGGAGCAATGGCTGAAGGAAATTCTGCCTAACGCGCCATTTTCAGCGGCCTTTGCAGTCGAAAGAGCACACAGGGTGCCCGCGAAACCACCTCCACCGGGGGCCCCCCCGCGCCCATTCCTTGCCAGACTCCTCAACTGCAATGATCGAGACTTGGTGCTGCGTCAGGTACGGCAACTACCTGCCCTTGTCTTTAATGGGGCGCCAATCTCTATATTCCCCGACGTTTCGGCGGAGCTATTGAAGAAGCGGGCCACGTTTGTAGCGGTTAAGCGCAAACTTAAAGAAATGGACATCCCATACTCCATGGCCTACCCTGCTCGACTCCACATAGTGGATGGCGACAGAGCCATTTTCTTCACGGCGCCTCGTGAAGCTGAGGAGTGGGCAGCCAGACGTCAGGCCGAGGCCTGCGGACGTGAGGAGGATTGATGACCTGATCGCCATGTACTGGTCCCAGTACGATGCCATATCGGGCGGTAACGCTTTGAGTTATTCTGTTTGACGTTCTTACCTGTTGTTTCCGGATTGTACCTGCACTACACCTTTCTTTGTTATGGTGTTCCCTTCTGAAGTACCAGCACTGTTACAGGAGCCCTGCGGTCGCCTCCATGTGAGGGGATACACCGTGCTTATCGCTGACCTTGAGGACACCTCTGCTCCCTACTTGGCATAACTAGGTTGGACAGACTCCTTTACTACTGTTGACCGTGACTTCTGTAGTGCCCGGCAAGGTCATCTTTAGTACTGCTATGTTATTGGTCACCTGGACATTTTTATTTTTTAGACCCTTAGGTTAGCTTACAGCTGGGCTCAGGACCGGCGGGACTAGAAGCCTATGCACACATACTCTTGACATATGGGTTTATATCCACAGGATCCCCCCGTACATAGAAGTGCCACATGTTAGCTGTACAGCTTTTTGTTTGCTTTCATATGTTTGCTGCCGAGAGCAGCACTGTTTGTTGGTTTATTATGTTTTTGTTATCAGTTCTATGCATCCAAGATTTCCTAAATGTTAATGCTGCCTGCCTGCCCTGTCTGTTCTCTTCTTTTAGGTGCCATGATGTCCATTAAAATTATGTCGTGGAATGTGAGAGGCCTTGGCAGTCCACAGAAAAGGGCTATGGTGTTTGCCCAGATCCGCAAATGCAATCCACACCTGTTGTACCTACAGGAGACACATATGGTCTCCGAGACAGCACGGTTCTTAAATAAGCCATGGGTGCAAGGTACTGTACACTCCTTCCACACCACACACTCCAGAGGGGTATCTTTGTTGGTACACAAGTCGGTCAAGTGGGAGATGGCGGCCTCCAGAGTGGACATTGAAGGCATATACGTATTTGTACACGCTTACATTGATAATCGCCTTTATGTCCTGCTGTGCATTTATAATCCTCCCCCCGGTTCACTACAGATTATACATCAAGCGGCGGTTTTCACAGCCTCATATCCTGGTGCTGCCCTGCTCTGCATGGGCGACTATAATATGGTTCTAGACCTGACCCTAGACAAATTAGCCACTGCCCCTCCCCCACCCCTCTACATGGTCTGCTCACTGAGTTGGGCTGGACAGACGTCTTTAGACACTACCACCCCACGACCAAAGTATACTCCTGCCACTCTATTGGGCATTCCACCCTTTCACGGATTGGTATGATTGTAGGAAACTCCCTTTTGGTTTCCGCAGCCACCTCAATCACGTATCTTCCTAGGTCTGTGTCGGACCACTCGGCTGTGTTGCTCACTCTTGGTCGGCCTCGGTCGGGGGGGCCGGTATGGAGACTAAATCCTTTCTGGCTCTCTCTCTTCGGCGAGACTGACGTATACCGGCGTATACCGGATCAGCTTGAATGTTTTTTCCACCTGAATACTCCGCATGAAAATAAACTGATCCTATGGAAGACCGCCAAGGCTTATTTGCGTGGCTGCCTTCAGTCCTCGATTACTTACATCAAGAGAGAGAGCGCCAGAGAGGAAACAGAGTTGGAAAATGATTGTAAACACCTGGAACAGGCTTATATTCAGGACCCCTCAGACACCAATCGGGAAGCCTGGTTGGGAACTGGGAGATGATATTTGCACCTCCTACAGGAGAAGGCCAACCGACGTATTTTCTTTAATAAGCAATCAGCGTTTGAACTGGGCAACCAGTCAAGTAAACTGTTAGCATACTTGATCCATCAAAACTCCCGATCGCCCTCTATACTTAAAATTAAAGACCCACAGGGTACGGTGCTGGACTCCAACCAGGCCATAGTAGATTGTTTTGCTCACTTTTACACAGAATTGTACTCCTCCCCACACCCTCCCTCACAGTCTCAGATAGATGCTTATATGTCTGATATAACATTTCCTACCCTGTTGCCTGATAGTTGCACCATGCTGGAGGCCGCCATTACCCTTGAGGAGGTACAACAGGCTATCTCTGATCTGGCCAAAGGGAAGGCGTCAGGCCCAGATGGGCTTCCGATCGAGGTCTACGCAAAGTACCTGAATGAACTGTCTCCTGCTTTGGTGGAGGTCTTTCAGGCTGCTCTTTCACAGGGTCAAGTGCCTGCACCTATTAGAACACGCCTCCTCTCCAATCCCACTAACATTCTTCAAGCAATTAAATAAAATGCTTCCTCCCTTTGTCTGGGGACAGAATAGATCCAAATTAAAGCTATCCACGCTTCAGCGATTTAAATCACAGGGTGGTATGTCCCTTCCGGACTTCTATATTTATTATATGGCAGGACAACTGCGATACCTTATGAAGTGGACTCTAGCTGAAGTGTTGTCCAATAAGGAACATCACCTTGCATACTATTTGGGCCTACAGCACCTCTGGCCGATCCTGGAAGGGAAAGTGGATGGTAGATGGCTTCCATTGCACAGACTTGCAGCTCAGGTGTGGAATGCTGCCAAGCGCCTCTCACAGTACACGGACTGCATGTTGGACCGACCTTTATGGCACGACCCTACTCTAACTCACCTCTCTGAGGCCTTGGACCCCGCCTTCTGGTCTCACCATGGAGTTAATCGGTTGGGAGACGTTCTTGTTGCCCCACATTTTAGAACTTTTCAGCAACTGCAGGAGGCACATGATCTTCCTCGCCACTCCCACTATAGATACCTCCAGTTGCGCCACGCAGTAACGACACAGTTTGACGTCCCCCATAAAGTATGCTCCAAATATCCCCTCATAGGTGTCTTTAAGTCGCAAAGCCCTAGGGGCATCATATCTGTGATTTACACACACCTTATGAACGCTAAAATTCAAGGGTCACCTCGCCCAGTAGAAGTCAAGTGGAAAAAACTAATCCCATCCATGACGGATGAGGACTGGGATGAGGCACTAGCTTCTCACACTTTGGTTTCCCCTGCAATTAATAATAAACTCACCCAACTATTTATCTTTCACCAATGTTATTTGACACTGGTCAGATTGCACAAAATGGGCAAATGCCCCACTACGGAGTGTCATAGATGTAAGCATCCAAGGTCTGATTTCATTCATATGATCTGAAATTGTCCGCTGATTAACGCTTTTTGGTTGCAGGTGTGGGAAGTAATGGATGGGCTCCTTCCGGGGCCTATTGATCGCTCCCCTAAATGTTGCCTATTGGGTATACTAGATGAGGCTGCGTGGACTCACCACCAGATGATATTTATAAGGGAAACATTGTTTCTTGCTCGCAAGGCTATCGCACTCAGGTGGATGGACTCTAGATCCCCTTCGCTTGCCGAATGGATGACCCTAGTGAATACGGCCATTTCCTATGAGAATATTGTGTTTAAGCATAGGGGCTGTGCTTCTAAATTTCGCAAAGTTTGGGGTACATGGTGCGACTCACCGGATACCAATTATTCCCCGTCCCGATACTTGAGTCAGCGAGATGCCTTGCGCACTTGAGGGGTCTAGAGGTAGGAGGGGACGATCTTCTGTGGATGTACAGGGTATAGGCAGCCAGGATTGCTTACTGTATTAGCTAGTTAGGATGCATAGACTGTTCTTTATGGTTGGGCAGGCCCTCGGTTAGGGCATGCACATACTCCCTGTTTTTCACTATGTTGTGCATACTGTTCATTTGTGTGAAAGACCTGTAACACTTTATGTCCTTCTGTTCTCCTTTATTGTTATGCACTTGACAATCTTCTGTATGGTATATTATGTACATCCTTCAATAAACCTCAGTTTAAAAAAAAAAAAAAAAGCTCAGGTCGTCACTTATTGCTTTGGCTGTCTGGCTTCTGGGATTTTAACAGCTGTAGGTTGAATATGTTTCCAAGTATACACATATCACAATATTGCTGTATGGCAGCTCCTTGCACAGCTCTTAGCAGATGAGTCATATTTCATTTGTGATGTGCACTGTGTGGTTCCTGGGGGTGTTTTTGATCTAGTTACATTAAGGCTCTAGGTTTGGGCTGCTGGCTGAGAACACAGAACTGACAGCACAGGGTGGCACTGTCTGCCGTCAGGATAACTGAGATCACATACCTTATATTTATTTTGTACTGCAGCCAATTCTTGGCTTTGCGACACCCTTCTTACTAATGAGAACATAAAGAGCTTCCCCCCCCCCCCTCTTTTCTATTTTTTTTTTTTTTTTTTTACTGAAAAATGTGTTATGCAAGAAAATGAATACAAGTTCAGAGGAAGTCTAGCAGATGAAGCAAAAAAAAGTTGGACTTCCTGTATTCAGAATTTTAACCTTTCCCAAAACTTTCCCTATTGTAAAGCTGAAACATGCTCTTATCAGCTAGTAACATATACCAGCAGCTGGATATCATTAGGGCTTTCTTTCTAAACCATTCCTCTTCATTAGGTTGTTCATGACAGCTTTTACTTCACACAAAAAATGTTACTTTATGTTCCGATTTATCTAAACCTTGTCCCACACAGCCTAAGAAAGCTAGGCCATGACACACATTAACATTTGTAGAAATCTGAAATTCAGAACTTTAGTCAGAGTCGGGCAGAACACGTCTTTCATGATATATGCGCTAGACTGACTCATCCCCTACTTATTACTATCCCCTGAAAAGGAAATATGTGGATTTTATCTGATGAGTATATTGGAAAGCAAAGATGAGAATGATGGAAAATGTCTCTCTAGATAAAAGGGATCTTTTTATTAATATATATTATACAGTATTAGTAGTTGACTCAATTTTCTTACTGAACATCACGTCATAGGTCACTTATAGAGTACATGCATTTTTATTACAACTAGTGGACCAATGTAGGTCATTTCAGTATGTGTGCAATATCAAAGTATAATATGACTTTCTGTTTACCTGTAAGATTAGGTACATAGTAACATTGGATATACCACTGGAGTCTTCCGTAGTGTCCTCTCTCATATCACCATGTACACTGTAGTTGTAGCTATAAGTTTTATTAGTATTAGTAGCATTATTTATTTTTGTAAACGTCAGAGACGTTTTTAGCAGATATTCTCTGTTTCACTCTATATTGGGGTATTTCTATCTAGCCTACTGTGCTTTTCCAAAGTGCAAGAAAATAAGTATACTGTCCAGTTGAATGACAGAAGGACACTATGGTTACATGAATCCTTATAGGTATATACAGTTTGTATGTACAGAGCTTTATCAGTGCATATGCTAAATGTATGGCCAAAATGTAATAGAAACAGTCCCTAACATTAAAACTTATTTACTCCTAACAACATTATATATGTTTTATGTATTACAAGCATAGTAATTTTTTTGTTTGTCTCTTGCGTGGGGGAGTTAATTCATTGCTTTAATAAAGTTGTATTATTTTTTTAAATTATTATAAATGAATACCTGTTCCTTTAAATCTCCTCTCTGCTGCCACCAACACTCATGCCTAAGCTGTGCAGTTCCCATGCCTCTGCTCTTATCAACCACTATAGATATAGCACCCCCCCCCACTCACACACACACACACTGTACTGTATATTCTTAATAAAATATGTATACTGCAGGTATACAGGACCCTTAAACTATACACTACAGGTATACAGGACCCCCGAACTATATACAAGATCTCCACCAACTCTATACTACAGGTATACAGCACCTCCACCAACTCTATACTACAGGTATACAGGACCCCAACCTATACACTACAGGTATACAGGACCCTAAAACTATACACTACAGCTATACAGGACCTCCACCAACTATATACTAAAGGTATACAGGACCGCAAACTCTACACTACAGGTATACAGGACCCCAAAACTATATGCTATAGGTATACTGGACCTCCACAAACTATACACTACAGGTATACAGGAACCCAAAACTATACAGGACCTCTATCAACTATATACTACAGGTATACAGCACCCCCACCAACTATATACTACAGGTATACGGGACCCCAAAATATACACTACAGGTATACAGGACCTCCACCAACTATATACTACAGGTATACAGCACCTCCACCAACTTTATACTACAGGTATACAGGACCCCCAAACTTTACACTACAGGTATACAAGACCTCTACCAACTATAAACTACAGGTACACAGGACCCCCAAACTACACACTACAGGTATACAGGACCCCCGGACTATATACTAAAGGTATACAAGACCTCCACCAACTATACACTACAGGTATCCAGGACCCGCAAACTATAAACTACAGGTATAGAAGACCTCCACAAACTATACATTACAGGTATACAGGACTTCTACCAGCTATATACTGCAGGTATACGGTACTTCCCAAACTATACTGTACAGGTATAACCGCCTCCCACCAATTATACACTACTGGTATACAGTACCTCCCTCAGCTATACACTACAGGTATACAGCCCCCCAACTACACACTACAGGTATACAGGATGGATGTTTGAAGTTTTTAGTTTATTTCTAATGTACATAAGCTACAATTTACATAAACAGCGCAGAACTGTCGGGTATATAGGGGCATATAGGGCTACTGGCGATTTCCCCTTAGAAAAAAACAAGGACATAGATTGGCCTCCTGGGAACCTTAGAATAAATCTAATTAACACACTGACACCTTATTTTCTAGTTCTAATAAAATATACGGTACCTGGGGAGGAAGCTGGCCGTCACTATATTGACTATATTGCTATATTTACTGTGAGCTTCCCTAGGTACTGTATATTCTAATAAGAATATACAGTACATGTGGGGGACCATGCTCAGCATCAATAGTGCTGTGTGGCAGTGCTTGATCAGGGCTCAGGAACTGCAAGATATTGGTGCTAACAGATGGGCTTGTGTCGCCCCTTATTGCTGCCACCAATGGGAAGTTGATAAAGAGAAAAGTATACAATTTTTTATGAGGTTACATTACAAAGTAATATAACTTAAAGCTATGTATTCACAAAAAAACAACCTTTACTCTCCATAGTGTATCTGGGTTAAATTGGTTACCCAACAAAGCTGTCGAAATCTCTAAGCTATTTGAAGTGGGTAAGGAATAATTTTATAAGATGGGAATACCCCTTTAATTCCACCAATGATAATAACGAGGTACAAAAAAGGGAAGTAATGTTTTTACTTTTTTTTAAGTGGTTTTGGTTGCCATGGGCTGGAATCTACCGGATTGTGTCTGCTAGCTTCTGCTTATAAAGGCAGATCATTGAAGTGTGGCTTTCCAAATATGCAAAGAAAGTGGCCTCAAAATCAATCCGTTCAATATGGGATTTAATAGTCACAAAATTATTGCTTTTTTTTTTTTACAATGACCCTAAATGTCATTTTAGAGCATTTCAAATGGGATATTTCCAATGATGGCCTCTTAATAGGAATTGTTATAGCTACAAAAGGCACGCTCTATATGAATCTGTGTTGGATAGGAGCTATTTCTTCATATTCTCAGCCCAAAGTTACAGAAATCTCACCAGTGCCAGCATGTAGTAAATATCTCGAAGTACCATATGGTGCAGACAAGTTTGGGTATAATAAGCTATATGCTGGATTTTTTTTTATTTAAAAAAATGTTTGTATTAGTGTGTTAGTTTTTAGGGTTAAAACACACTAAAATGCTTACTTTAAGAGAAAGCTTTTGAGACCTGTCTTTAATATCTAAAGATGGTATTAAGAATTACAGTGTGAATTCACTATAGCAACATGTACGGGTGTGCTAGAGGTGTCTCATAGCAGCAACTTCTTGGACAGTGAAGCTGTGAATCACTCTGTGTCTGAGAGTAAAACTGCAGATCTTGTGTTTCATCCTCCTGACACCTTCTTGATGAGATTTCCATACCAAAGGGAAGAGAGGACATTCAACGGTACTAAAACTTGCGAGTGCCTCCCCCTCTTCCAGAGTCAGCTCTGTTGCAGCCTTGACCATGATTTTCAGTGTGAGATTACATAGGGCCCCTTACTTGGTGATTAATGTATCTGAGGGCTCTTACCCTCCTAGATCTTCGTCCAGCGCTGCTTCCTTATCATGGCATATCATTTCATATATTCAGCTGTGGGATGATCTAGGAAGAGGCCCTCTGGCGCCATCAATTTTCTGTCCTTTGTGTAAGTATCAAGGGACTGGTGCACAGGAACTGCCAGCAGTTTCGCCTGCTGCAGCTATGTCATCGAGAGTAGTTGAAGACTTCCTTCCTAGTGAGGCCTTAGCACTCCATAAATGTATAACTGTGATGCCAGCGGCTCAGATAGGAGTAGAAAGTGTCATTTATTCTTTAACCATGTGTTTGCTGCCTAATCATATGGTAGAAGGAAACATTAATAAGGAATTTACCACACACATGCTATCAAAGATCACAATTTGAATAAAGGAAAAATAACACAGCCCAATGGATGACTTTGAAGAGAATAAAAGAACAGATTTTAACATATCCACAGGCAGAAATTAAATGGCAAGATGGATGGGCATATATACAGCTCTATCCTTCTAGTCTACAGAAACAGCTGGGCAACATGAATGACCTTCAGAAATGTATGGCCGTCTCTACATTCAACATATGCGTGTGTGTGAACACAACAGCCACCTACCTTATAGCTAAGAGGTCCCAGAGGTGAATCCAACACCCATCAGAAACACATGGCCTATCCTGTATCTATGCCATAAAGAGGGCAAGGGTGGAAAGTTTGCATCTGTACAGGAGGCGATCGGTTAGATGAGTAAAAAAATCAAGCCTGGCTGACCCCTTTTTCCAAAATATTCATATCAATGGGAAATATCCTTAAGGGAATAGAATAACAGATTTCAGGGTACTAAACACAACAATAAAAGCTGGAAGCAAAATGATAACAAAGCCATAAAAACCCCTTTTTGTATGAACAAGAAAATGTATAAAAACCTCTAGAGTGAACAGAAGCATAAATTCCTTATTGGGTCACTGCCATGATGCATCCCAACATGCTGTCCACAATTTGGCATGAACAGATGTCACTTACACAGGGCGATATTCTAATTAATAGGTCTCATACACGGAACTCGGCACCCTGACCAACCAGCATGAGTTGCATCTCTCCACATCGAACTGTGGGAAGGCATCATGGCAGTGATTAATAAAATAGTGTATATATATTCTCCTACAAAGTGGATGATAATTCAGCCTCAGCAATTGTGCATCTTCCCGGGAAATGTTACAAAATACAGCATTTGTGGGATATGTAATCTTCTGTATATTCTACTCGTCCCACTTTTTGTTTTGTTTTGTGCCATTATGCGTTGGTTTGGCTTGAGCTAGATCTCAGTGGTTAGTAGCATTATCCCAGACATTTTTACTTTCCAATTCTATTGCTTAGCAAAGCTGCACATTTTTAGTGTAGTGAAGGTGCCATGGCACAGAAGCCACCTTTAGGGCTTCTCATGCCCTCGATCAACATTACTAAGAAGCCATGTAAATAAATATGTATAGCCATAAGAATTAGTTTGCATTTGCATGTCTGATGTATAAGCAGAGGAAAATTAAAATCCTAGTTCACCAAAAATGTTTTTCTTTCAAATCAACTGGTGCAAAAGATTTGTAATTTACTTCTATAAAAAAAATCTCAAGTCTTCCAGTACTTATCAGCTGCTGTAGAGGACATGCAACAGCTAAGGACGCAGGACACAGGAGGTGGTGTTTTCTTTCCAGTCTCACACAGCGCTCTCTGCTGACACCTCTGTCCATGACAGGAACTTTCCAGAGTAGTAGCAAATCCCCATAGAAAGAATACCACTTTCTGCAGGACATACAACAGATGATAAGTACTGGAAGACTTGAGATTTTTAATAGAAGTAATGTCTGGCTACAGTTGATTTAAAAGAATTTTTTTGGGGGGGAACTACTCCTTTAATGCACTTATATAATTATTATGACCAAATATTTATGAAAGCATGCCAAATACCCTGTGTATTCTCAATCCCTGATATTAAACCAGCATTGTATTTGCTTTCTTTACTAACTTACTAACCATATTTAGTATACCAATAACACTAACAGTACCAGTTTACCAGGGGCACATAATACCACTACATAATGACTAATACCACCACACTACTGCTGAATACAATCTTAATACTGTCTCTACACCGGAGTTGCAGACCATATAAGTTATTACAATTCAATTTTATCCAGTGACTCACAGGTGACATCTTTTCTGATCAAAGTTGCTCAGTTTTGGTTTTCTTCTCCATCTGGCCTGGACTATCATAAAGACTTTTCCCATGACTCATTTATGCAAAATCTGCCAAAAATATAGTATTAGTATAAAACTGTCTGCGTCCACATATAGTAGTTAGCAGGGCTATGACAAGGTATTTTTGCAGTCTAGGCAGACAAAAAAAATGGCAGTATGGGGGATACTGTACCGTACCAATCTAAAAATGACAGTATGGGCATACTGTACCGTACCAATCTAAATAATATTCATTCAGGTACTAAATACCAGTATACAAAAGACAATTATTATTATCACCATACATAACACCATCATACTGTTATTTAACCAACACTGAGACCAGCCAATAATACCAGTATACATGGGGCACGTAATCCAGCTAAATCATAACCATCAAAGATCATCAGTGTATGATCGCTGAAAGACTGATAGCTGAAATACCCACCAGTCACCACAACATCAACATGCCACTTAGTGCTCTGGCCCCTTCAATGTGTATACAGGCACTGCGGAGTATGGTATAAGCTGTACCACAGTCCCTGGTATGGATGATTAGCTGTGACTTTAAAGGGGATGGGACATTGACAGGAAATAAAATGAAGTAGTATTTGAGGACACACTGCCTTAGGAACGAGGCTTGCAGTTTTTTAGGCATGGTGGACTGTACTGTATTTGTGTGGGTTTACATAGATTCTGAGTTACATGTGATACATTTCCTGTTTTGTATAACGATTTTCCTCACATTTCTTTGTGTCTGTTCATATACAGATGTAAGCAAAAGAACAATGTAGTTACAGAATAAAATAAGAAATCTGTGTATGCCACCTACCTACCTTGCCTGGGATCAAGAAAGAAAAACGATAAGGGCAGACTAGATGGGAATGCTGAGGAATGCATCTGTGGCATTTTGTTGGACATAGATACTGTGCGCCCTTAGTTTGGGGACAGTCTGCTTTGAACCATCATCTGGAATAGTTCACAAGAACTATTTCTTTCAATATCTGTAAGCACATTGTATGGGAGATTATAAGCAGTAGTGTTGTGGTGTTGCTATTGGTTACACCCTTCGTAAAAGCCTGTACTTATTGTATACATATGGTGATGAAGGTGATGATAAAGTTTCGCCACTAGATGTCACTGTATTAAGTATATGTACTCAGAAGCTGCACGGCTGAAGTATGTAAAGGGTTATTGTTTATTTGTGTGTCACATGGATCTGTGGACCTATAGGTATTTTCTCTTCTTCTGTTCTATTATCTCTCGCTTTACTTCTGCACTCTTCACCCACAGCGCACCTTAGTTACACAGAGGAAGGAAGTCACATGGGTGACAGGAAAAGCAGTTCAGTCTTAGTCAGGTCCCCATATGGGTAGGAAGCAACACAAGACACAGCACAGTATCCACAGACAGCAGTAAGCTAGGAACTGATCCAGATAGAGCAAAGGCCTATGAACTCTATTCGCAGCACGGTTGTCAGCAGGAAATCCTCAGCATTCCTCTTATCCCAGGTAACAAGCACTGGGGCCTTGTAGGAGAGTCACAGAGCAGGACAGTATCCACAGACAGCAGTAAGCTAGGAACTGATCCAGATAGAGCAAAGGCCTATGAACTCTATTCGCAGCACGGTTGTCAGCAGGAAATCCTCAGCATTCCTCTTATCCCAGGTCACAAGCACTGGGGCCTTGTGTCACCCTCATAGGACGGTTCAGCTGACACTGGTGGGCATTAGGTGGTGTGAAGACTCAAAGGTCAATACACAGGCACAAGTATTTTCTTCTTCTTCTAAGTATTCTTCTACCTCATCCTCCAACATCCCAGCAGAGCACAGTACTACTTGGGTTGGGACTTTCACGACATCCTCCTCTCTGCTACTCTGCTTCTCTGTATTTTTCAACACTCTACACAGTCAGCACGACTGTACTCCTCACTGTATTCCTATCACAGATCTGGTTGTTGTATTACCAAGTGTCTTATCAAGGGAACTATCAAGTGTATCGTACCCTGTCAACGCAAAGCTGTATAGCTTGCTGCGCACAAGTACCTTACAAGTATAAACAAGATTATTTGTGATAAAGAGACTTTGTCGTGATTCTCCTCACACCTACACAGTGTACACTACAGCCTTAGGACACTTCCCATTTCTGCGGGTGGCAGTTCCACTAGTCCAGGAGGGTCAGTACACCCCTCTGGCCAACCGTGATATCATCCCAAGAGACCCGGTAGCAACCCGGCAGGACACTGTCCGCAGGAGAACAAGGTACAGCCAGCCTTATAAACTAAAAGCAGGCATGCCATCACACCTGTGTGCCCAACCGGAACTGGCATCACAAAATAACATCTTAAGGTCCATTCTTGGCTTTGTCTTCAATAATCTGTCAGATAAATCTCTCTGTGTAAGCACACTAGTTCTTATTGTCGCTCATAAAAAGGAGTCAGCTGGCCCACCCACTTTTTATTATATTTGTATTAATCCTATTCCTTTAACTACAGTGGCCTAGTGGAACAGATAGAGAACAGAGGGGTGGGACATTTCATGATTCCGATGCTGAAATAAACCAAATCAAATGAAAGCAGTGTTTTGTCTTGTAAAAAGTAAACTTACAGTACTTTCTTTCCAGGATAACATACAGAAGCTAATTTTAGTTCCTTGATCAGATTGACCCTGTCTTTAACCCTGGCAAACATTACCACAACACACATCCAATAGACAATTGTCTGCATACCAACATCACACTGGAAACAGATGTGGATATACAGTAGAGGAAAGAAGACGCTGTAAAGAAACCAGAGCTGGAGGATCAGAACCACAGGCCTCAGATATTAAGCATGTAACAATGTAACCTTATTTTTACAGATACATGTTCATTATTAGTAAGTATGTACAATAAGTGGCAGTGATAGGCTTGCAGTTCCATAGCATTCTAGATGGTCAGGTACATACGCCATTTCACTACACGGTTAATGGGGTAATGGCGGACTATGTGTAAGCCGTGTACCGAGGTGGGCTCCCTAGGATACAGCAAAGTCACAAACGAGGAAAGCGACTCCAACACCAGTCTAAACAAAACTGCACTTTACTGAAAAATACTAAGGTACTGAGGGTACTAGCAACTCAAATATAACAAAATTATATACAATCAGGCTTTAAGTAACAACGGTCACCCCCTTTTTACATTATGACTTCTCGACGCAGATGTGAAGTGTAAATGTAGCAGTTTTCATACCTTTTTTATATCATACGTCATGGTGCTTGTTCCAGTAAAAAGTGATCTTTTATCATCCGCTGATTGTGCTAACTGGGCGGAACTTCACGGGCAAAGACCAGCTTAGCCCCTCCCACAATGCATCGGCTGGCCCCGCCCCGTGATGTAATTGCTGCATAGGTCCCGCACCTTCAGCAGCTATTGGTATGCGCCAACCTAGAGGGGGTGGGGCCTAGACCTTTAGGCTGGCCTCTTCCAATAGTCCAATAGCCCCTGTGCTACACAGCATGTCGCCAGAAATATGTTGTATAAATGTACACACAGGGGGACATTTATTAAGTCCTGCGGTTGCTGCGCCAGGCTTACAAATGTTCCTGCAGCTCCGGAGCTCAGGGAATTTATGTAGAGGTGCATTGCCTCTACATAAATCCTGTGCGCACGGAGCCTGTCTGTGTGAACAAAGTAAAACCTACACCAGCTCAGAGCTGGCGTAGGTTTCACTATAATTTTTTTCCCAGAAAAAATTATAAATGCGGCGCACGCAGAGGCCGCACCCCCTCTGCATGATGCTGTGCCCCCCCTAACACCCCCTCCCCACCCCACTGGTGCAGGGGGCGCAGATGGGCCCGATGCGAATAAAATATTCGCAAATAGACCATTTGCCAATATTTTTATGCCATCTGTGCCTAAAAAAGGCGTTTTAGCCTTTTAATAAATCTCCCCCACAGTTTCCTATTAGCAAGCTCACATAGGCTAGCCCCCATATACCTACTAATCCCCTGAATAAACAGGAACCAATATTTGGGGGTGCGTCTCATGGGCGTTTGTGGTGTAGCACAGCAGCTCGCAATCTTACAAATTATTTACACTGTTTCTTAAACCACAAAATAACCCCTTCAAGACTGAGCCCTTTGATGCACTAAAGTCCGGGTCAGATTAATGCAATGTTCCTCCCCGCCTTCTAAGAGCCATAGCGCTTTTATTTTTCCACCTACAGGGCTGGTTGGGGTGTAATTTTTTTGTGCCATGATCTCTAGTTTTTATTAATATCATATTGGTGTTAACAGAAAAATTTTGATTGCTTTTTATAAATTTTTTTGTGATATATAGTTTAATAAAACCAGCAATCCTGGTGCATTTTTTTTCTGTTTACGCCATTCACCGTGCGGGAACAATAATGTTTTATTTTAATAGATCGGACAATTCCACACGCCACGATTTGTAATTTGTTTATTTATTTATTTATATATATATATTTTTTTTATAATGGGCAAGGGGGACTTTTAAACTTTTATTTGGGGGGTTATAAGGGGTTTTTTAATACTTTTAAAAACGTTTTTTATTACACTTTTTTTTTTTTTTTACACTTTACTGTAAAATATACAATCATTAGATTGCATGTACTGATCTATGATATGGAATAGCATAGAATAGATCAGTGTTATCGGCGATCTATGTATAGAGCCTACCTGAGAACAGACTCTACACATAAATTGCTGATCCGACAGGACGGAGGTGAAGAGCTTACCCCTGCCTGTCGGCACATGGGATCACTCAGTGACATATCTGGCTTGATCTGTCACTGAGCACCTTAAACGCTGCGATCGCTGTAGATCACAGCATTTAAGGGGTTAATGAGTCAGCTGCGGGATTGCTGTGAGCAGGATCGCTCTCATTGCAGCAATCCAGCTCACATCAGTAGGCCCGTCAGTTACAGGAATGTATATATACATTCCTACTGCACGGGGTATGTGCAGTAGAAATGTATATATACAGATTGCTAATTGGAAGGGTTTAACAATATAACAAGACAAATGGCTATGGAGTATGCTGTAATGTTCCTTTCACAATATAATGTGGCCTGTGACAGACAATAGCCTTGAGTAAACTATCTACAGTGCCAATATCTCTCCCAGAAAGTTTAGCGTGTGCGCTTACTGACCCAGGGACCCGGGACGCGGGGCGCCTCTTGCCAAAGTTCTGTAGCAAAGATGGCGGTCATTGCTCTTCACAACTGGATTTGAAACAGCTCCTATGCTAACTCAGCGAATGTCTCAACAGGACCCAGTCACAGACTAGTATAGCTGCTCTCCACAGCAGTTGGGGGTCCCAGAAGATATGTGCTTCACATAGATGGCGTCAGGTCCCTCCTCCTTCTCTTCCCTCAGGCCATATCTTCCAACTGTCAGGTTTGTCTCCCTTGACAACAACAACAGCCTTAACAACACAGGCTGTGTACTGCAAAACAGCGACATCTTGTGGCCAAATGCAGAATGTTGGTTTAAAACCATATATTATACATATTACTATACACAGTTACATCAGTGACATCACTCTCTTTTTTTTTTTCCTTTAGCACTTTTATTTCTCCACAGTGGCATAAAACATTATAAAAGACATTAAAACACCATTCCAGTCCTCTTTGTGCCTAATAACATCCAATACAAAAAAGCCGCTAAGAAATCATGCCTGTTTTAACAACCCAGAATGGCCCACGACTCTTGCTCTAACCATCCTTATGCAGTGTACAGTACCTTTTTCCTTTTTTTTTCCTTTTCTCTTCCTCCTTCCCTCCCCTCCCCTCCCCCTCCCCTTCCCTTCCCTTTCTTTTTTTCCTTTTCCTTCCCCTCCCCACCACCCACCCACCCGCCCACAGAGGATGTAGAAAATAAGAGAGAAAAGAAAGAGAAAGAGAGAGAGAAAAAAAAAAAAAAAAGGAGGGGGGGAAACCTCATCAATTCATTTTCCTATTTTCCCATTTCACCCATATCTTACAGAACCTAGTCAGTGCTTTACATGATTGTTTTTTAACCAGAGATTTTTCATAATTGTACACTCTTTCCACTAATTGCTCCCATTCCCCAAAAGGAGGAGAAGAAGGACCCATCCAATAACGGGAAATTACCACCTTCACCAGAGTAGTAAGTTTATTTATACATCTACCATCTCCCACCTCAGAAGAGAAGGCCCCCATCAATAATGAAAAGGTATCCTCCTCAAACACCATGCCCATTAAGTTCTTCATAAACCCTATTACCTCACCCCAGAAAGTCTGAACTAGTGGACAATCCCACACCAAGTGAAAAAAATCTGCATGTTCTTGCTGACATTTCGGACAGATAGAGTCTGTCCTACAATGCATAATATGCAACCTTTCCGGGGAGAGGTAAACTCTGTATAAGATCTTAGCCGATATCAAGCGATGGGAGGCGCTAATCGAATTTATCCTACAATTCTTCTTCATTACCTCCCATTGGGAATCGCTAACATTTCCTATTCTAAGTGCCCACTTTTCCCTCATCCTGGACAGATATGGATTGCTCCTCTCACGAACCAGATACTTATAAACCCCCGACAATACTTTCTTCCCCTTCGGGAGTGACCTTAAATATTCAAAAAACGGATGTGACTCTATGTGCCAACCAGCCTCTTTAACAGAGCTTTTATAAACGTTCAACAATTGTAAATACCAAAAATAGTGCGAATCTGACAACATAAAAAGTTTTTTACAGTCCTCAAAAGAAATAAAATTCCCATCCACTATCAGCTGATTCAAACGTTTTAACCCTCTATTTTCCCAGAAACGTGCATTTGGAAATTTAAGGAATTCCTCAAGTTCCTCATTCCCCCAAAGTGACGAAAAATCAAAATAAAAAGTGCACTTACATATTTTCTTCAAGTGTTTCCAAATGTTACAATATTTTTTAACCTGTGTTAAACTTCTGCCACCACCAAAGGCAGCATCAGCCCCCACCAGTGCATCTGCATATTCCCACTTAGAATTTTCCAAAATATAACTTATAACTGAGAAAGAATCCCCCCTGTGTAAATCCTGCACCCCAATTGCTAAATAATAAATAAAAAAATCCGGCAATCCAAGACCCCCCTCATCCAATCTTCCAGTCCAATTTTTATACTTAAGTCTGGGCCTGCCCTTCCAGATAAAGGAGTTTAACATTGTAGACAATTTTTCAAACCATGATTTTGGGATCCAGATAGGGGCAGAATATAAGAAAAACAATACCTGGGGCAAAATAACCATTTTGATTAAAGCTAGTCTGTCTGCCATAGCGGATACTAACTGGGCCCATAGATTCAGCTTACTCTGAATCTTCCCCCGCAGAGGGGAAAGGTTCAGACCAAGGAAATCCCCAACATTACCCGAAATCCTGACACCCAGATATTCAATAGACCCCCCAATCGGTACTACCGACACCCTCAAATCTCTCAATGATTCATCTGGTTCGAGAGGGAGCAACGCCGACTTTGTCCAGTTAACTTCCAAACCCGATACAGCTCCAAACCTGTCTACCAAGTCCATAGCAGTCAAAATATCTCCTCTTCCCCCCTTAACAAATAATATAATATCGTCAGCATATAACAAAATCTTCTCATTTATACCTCTTAACCCAAAGCCCGATATCTGCTGTGAGGACCTTATTAGAGCAGCCAAGGGTTCAATATAAAAAACAAAAAGAAGAGGCGAAAGGGGACACCCCTGTCTAGTACCACGTGAAGGAGAGAACCAATCAGAGGGATTACCATTAATCATAACTCTAACCATAGGGAGAGAGTAAAGCAACTTCACCCAAAAAATAAAGTTCCCTCCCACTCCAAATCTCTCCAAAACTTTCCAGAGAAATCCCCACTCCACCCTGTCGAAAGCTTTAGTAGCATCGATCGACAGGATGGAGCGGGGACCACCGGAGTCTATCTGCAAATTCGCAAACACTCTAGATATATTATCCTGTAAAAATCTACCGGGTACAAACCCCGTTTGTTCTGCCCCTATCATCTCCGGAGCCACTTCCGCTAATCTCTGTGCGAGCACTTTAGCCAGAATCTTACAATCTGTATTCAATAGCGAAATAGGACGGTAAGAGTCTATTTTAACCGGATCCTTATTTTTTTTTCCAATAAGCACGATGCTAGCCTCCCGCATAGACCGGGGTAGACATCCCAGCCTGCAGCTTTCCTTAAATACCTCTAACAGCTTAGGGAGAAGGATATCTTGGAATTCTTTATAAATTTCAAAGGGCAGCCCATCCGTTCCTGGTGTGGACTGACCTCTAAAGCTACTAAGTGATTGTAAAAGATCCTTCACCGTTATGGGTCTATTCAACATAATCTTTTGTTCAGGATTCATAACAGGTAACTCTAGACCCCCCAACAGTGAGTTCGTCCCACCCTCATCCACTGAACTAGAGGAACTATAGACTTCCTGGAAATGCCGCAAGACAATATTCTGAATCGCATCAGGATCACGTATTTGTCTCCCTTGTTCATCTGCTAACATAGTAATGCATTTTTTCGGATCTTGATTCTGAACCAGTCTGGCAAGGAACTTCCCCGCCTTTCCCCCCTCTAAGAAGCGGGTCTGACCCTGAAAAAAGATCTTTTGTTGCGCCTTTAATAATAAAAACTCTTTCAGGTTATTTTGCAGCCGCTTTAGTTCCTGCCCATTTTCCCGAGATGGATTCTCTACGAACTCCGCCTCTGCGGTATTAAGCTTGGTTCTAATCAAACTCTCCTCACTATGATATTGCCTTTTTTTACGATTCACTTCCCTATAAAGTACCCCCCTCAAGAAGGCCTTAAGTGCGTCCCAGACAAACTGCAACTGCGTAGAATCTCTATTCGTATTCAAAAAAAATTCAATTTCTTCCCTAATCACCTGTTTTTGATCCAATAGGGATAACCAATAAGGGTTAAACCTAAACTCCCTTCTAAGGCTTACGGCAAATCCAGGAATCCCAATCCCCAGCACCAACAGAGAATGATCAGAGAGTGATTTGGGCTCATACCTAAGTGACCCCACCCACTTTATAGAGATACTGTTACAGAATACAAGGTCTATACGGGAGGCCGCACCATGAGAGGCACTAAAACACGAGAATACCGGAGTGAGACCATAGAGGCTCCTCCATACATCATACCAATCTAGTTCTTCTACTACCTTAGCTAAAGGGGTAGGACGTGAGAGTTCTTCCCTCATCCTACCTCTTCTATCATTATGGTTATCCATTGGGCAATTGAAATCACCAAGCACGAACAACGGGATATCCCCCTTCTCTTGCAGAAATTCGATCAATTTCAATAACACTTTATGTGAATATGGAGGGGGAACATAAACTGCGGCCAACACAACCACAGCATCATAAATCCTACAGTGTAAAAAAATATATCTACCTAGGGAGTCAATTCTCGAATCCAGCTCCTGAAAGGGGACCCCCCTATGTACATATATAGAAACCCCAGCCGAAAAGCTGGAATACACTGTATGAAATTGATGCGAGGCCCACCTTCTTTTAATCTTCCCGATGTTATCTAAAGAACAATGTGTCTCCGCCAAGCAGACTATAGCGGGAAGAAATTTAGATATTCGGTCAAACATTGCACATCTCTTAACCCGATCTCCCAAGCCTCTTACATTCCAAAAAAGAAACTTACACTTACTCCCGCTCATAATCTAGAAGAGGAGAGGGAAAAGAGAGAAAGAGAAAAGGGAGAAAGAGGAAAATAAAAAAAAAAAAAAAAAAAAAAAAAAGGAAAAAAAAAAAACCCCGGCATATAACAAAATCAATTACCTCTACTACATCCCCCACCCCCCGCAGGAATCCTCCCTCCTCCCCATACCCTCCCCATATCTCCCCCCCCCTCCCCCCTCCCCCCATCCCTCCCCATACCTCCCCCCCCCCGCCCCCCCCCAACTGGCACCCCAGACATCTCATGCTAGGGCACCTCTTCGAAAACCGGCAACCACCGCTGGCCACTGCTCCCCCCCCCCCAACCCCCCCCCCCCAACCTCCCCGATCCATTTTAATCTATTCCCGCCCCCTCCATCCACTTCAAAGCATCTGCAGGTGAAGAAAAAAAACAGACAGAATCCTTATAAGTCACTCGTAATCTGGCCGGAAAAAGTAATGAAAAAGATATGCCAGCTTGATGTAACCTCCTCTTTATATCTCTAAACGATATTCTCTTGACCTGAGTAGCCTTGGAGAAGTCCGGAAAGAATGCCACTCTCCCCCCATTAAACAGCACATCGTCCTTTTTCCTTGCCAGCTTCAGTATAGCATCACGATCGCTGGAACAAACCATTTTAATTAGTAATGCTCTAGGAGAGGAGCCGGGCGGGAGGGGTTTGCTTGGGATCCTATGAGCCCTTTCAATGCCAAACAATTCCGAAAAAGAGTCCCTTCCAAAAAGATCTATTAACCACTTATGACAAAATTTGACAACATCCTCTGATTCCGACCCCTCAGGAAGTCCAAGAATCCTCACATTAGACCGACGAGAGCGGTCCTCTAGGTCAGTAATCTTATCATTACACGTTTTAATCTGTTTTCCATGATCAGACACAGTCTTTTTTAAACACACAATTTCCTCCTCCAAACCTGGTACGGATTTCTCAAGTGATAAGACTCTTTCTCTGATTTTGGATAAATCATCCCTTATTAGATTGACATCTGTAGAGAGCGAGCCAACTTGCAATGATAAGTCCACCAAAGATTTACTGCAACCTTTCACTTCAGATAATATTGCATCCAGTTTACCACCTGCCGCCAGATTGCCCTCCTCTGCGGCCGTCTCCCCCCCCTCCTCCTGGAGCGCAGCATATCGAGACCCAGCAGAATTCACCGTAGGTGAAGGGGAGCGAGAAGCCACTACTTTAGCATAATTCACAGGGGATTTCATATATTCATCAAGCTTGACAGACTTATCTTTCGCTGTTCCAGCTTTCTTATTAGAGTTTCTTGAGGTCATAATGGCCACTCCTCCCCCTCAAATGGCAGAAATAGCTTGACCCCAATTGCAGTCCCGAAAAAGCAAATCAGCACTTTCCACAGAGCAGCTTTTAGTCCCCTGCAATGCTCTGGACCAGCAGACACTTCCACGGTGATGTCAGGGCAATGCTTCATCTGCGCCCCGGCTGCCCGCCTAACCAGGACCAAGCAGCGCCTCACAGATCAGGCCCCCGACAGGGCGCATTCTTATTGGTCCTCGGCCCCACGTGACATACCGGGGCCTTCCAACCCGCCGCCTGCGGCAACTCTTCGGGGAAATATCCCGTCCCCCCACTCCACGCCACGCAATACACCTTTTGTCCACCTCCGGAACATCCTCTCCTTGCACCAAGTGGTTAGAGTCCGGCTGCAGTCAGCCTCCCAGTCCATCCTCCGGTCAGTATTTCCACCTGGCATATCCTTGACCACCTGCCCGTCCGGGATACCAGGGACTTCCCAGGGGCGTCATCACTTCATCTCGGGGGCCTTAGCTGGAGCCGCTTGAACGGAGGAGGAGAGGGGAGGAGGAGGGGAAGGGAGAGCAGAGCCTCCAGCGGCGTGCGTCCTACGTCATGACGCGCCGCCCCAGCAGGCCACCCCCCACCTCCTTACATGAGGCCGGGCCATAGAAAAGGAGTGACATCACTCTAGTTGTTTCACCATCACACACATATGTATCTCATAATACTGTATTGAACACAATAGTTTTGGAAAACATATTTCCTTAAGGGTGCCTTCACACATAATGACTCGCAGCGGAAATCTCGCTGTGAGTTTTGCAGTGAGATCCGCTACGAGCTAAGGTCCTGGCAGGCCCCTGTGACTACATACTCGCAGCGGTCTGAAGACCCCTTAACCCCTTAATCGTCTCCAATGCTGTCGGTATACATTACCTGTCTCCTTGCTGCTCTGGGTCCCGGCTTCCTGCTCTCCTGCCCTGCCCAGACCACTGCGATTATGTAAGACCTTAGCCCGTATTGGTTCTCGCTGCAAAACTCTCAACGAGATTTCCGCTGCAAGTGTGAAGGCACCCTAAAAGCTATTTTTACAGTGTGCAGAGAGGAGACAGATGTATAGAGGAAAAGTGCAAAGTAGGCTTATTGTGGTAAGTTACTTTTAGGACCTTGTGCACCCTCCTAACTTTTGAAAATAGACAATTCAGGAAACACCCTGTTCAACTGATCTTTCTAGTTTTTAACAGGTCCCCATTGATTAAAAAGTTCACATTTCTCTGTATTGATAATTTTATTGTAAAACTTTAATAAAAAACATTGAACAAGAAAAAGTGAACTGAATCGAGTGTTGTAAGAGGAGAGCATGGCGAGGACAAGGAATATCAGGGTATGTGCATTTCTCTGAAGTCTGGGTGACTCAGTGACCAAACAGTAGCTCCATAGCTGCTGTTGTCTCTAAAAGCCCCTTTACATTGGCCGAATATTGGCAGGCAGCTTTACTACTAATGTTTATTTAGCCAATAATCAGCCAGTGTAAAAGAGCCAGAGATCAGCCCCCCCCCCCCCCCCCCCCTTCAAAAAGACACCAGATTTACTGGCAAGTCTGAACAGGAGGTGGGAGACTAAAAAAAAAAAGTAGTCGCCCCCCCCCGTTCCCTGGTGCTGCCCCCCTGCAAGGTGCTGCCATAGGCACCAGATCACGGGTGCCTAGTGGTAAATTGGGCCCTGTGTGAATGTACCCATAGACTGATATATGCCACCTGACCTCTTTTTGGTAGATACTGTAATTTGCTGATATTGAAAATAAACACAGAAAACAGTGGAAGAACACTCAACTAAGTTTAGATTTTTAGGAGCATAGATGTAGTTTAAGTCTGTTGCATAGTTTATGTGACTGGGCATGCAAAACAATTATGTTTTTTTATTTTTTTACAGTCTTCACAATTTTAATCCTTAGTGTTAAATATAAGACAGAGAGGGTTTTCTGGCCAGCCATAGTTTAAACTTGGAGATACAAAAAAGGATACAAAAAAGATACAAAAAAGATACAAAAAAGTAGTCGCCCCCCCCCCCCCCCCCCGTTCCCTGGTGCTGCCCCCCTGCAAGGTGCTGCCATAGGCACCAGATCACGGGTGCCTAGTGGTAAATTGGGCCCTGTGTGAATGTGCCCATAGACTGATATATGCCACCTGACCTCTTTTTGGTAGATACTGTAATTTGCTGATATTGAAAATAAACACAGAAAACAGTGGAAGAACACTCAACTAAGTTTAGATTTTTAGGAGCATAGATGTAGTTTAAGTCTGTTGCATAGTTTATGTGACTGGGCATGCAAAACAATTATGTTTTTTTATTTTTTTACAGTCTTCACAATTTTAATCCTTAGTGTTAAATATAAGACAGAGAGGGTTTTCTGGCCAGCCATAGTTTAAACTTGGAGATACATTGAGGGTTTGGCCCAGTCTTGAAGTGTGTAACATTGGTGGTCCTTGGCAGTATACATTTCTTTCGGCAGGGCTCACTGCAGAATGAGTTTGAGCAGCCAGAGTTCACAGCAGAAAGGCAGAAGTTTTCTTAGGTTACAAATATTAAATACGGGTTGCGTTCTGGTGCCCTGGGGATGCTTTCTGGTTTCTGAAACACTAGTGACTGCAAACTCCACAGGCAGGGAGAGCAGAAATAAATTACGGAGTGCTGTAAATGAGGGAAAAACACATTTCCTGTCTTGCAGTACAGTATGGATTTGTGTTCTCTACCTTTCTCTCTTTTTGGAAAACCTAACCTAGTATTATGTTGCTTTCACTTTAACAGATCTTATTAACTCTTAACTAAGGCACTTAGATATCTGTCTATTTAATTGTTACATGAGCTACAAATGTAATTTATGTAATATATAGATATGTGTGTGTGTGTGTGTGTGTTAAAGTATACTAATCACCGTATAAAGTGAATATTGTAGTTTTCAGTTTTGTACATTGTATGAATGTATTTGTATTAGGCACTTAACTAAAGGTTATATGGTCTTATCATAGCAAGTGGCTAGAAATACCTATGAATCACACCTTTTAGCTGATGAATGAATATGTCATGGTTCACAGGAATCAAGCCATACTCATGAAACATAGCCCAAATTTTTTTGCTCCTTCTTGTATAACCTCAATGGCTAAAGGAAACCCGTCACCAGATTGATGCTGCCTAAACTATGTGGTTCAGGCAGCATGAAAGTAATGACACCTTACCTTTAAGTAGTTATAGTAAAGTTACAAAATTAAGAAACAAACCTAATTCTGTGCAAAAGCTAAAAGGATAACCTCAGTATCCCTCTCCACCTGTATCATATTCATTGAGATTTAGGAAGCTATAGTCCAATGATTTATGTGATGGGTTTGGCAAATCATAAAAATGAAAACTTAATGGCCACAGTGCTTAAAGCCTAAACCTGTTACACCATTAATTCCAGCCTAGTCACTCTCAATGTTTGGGTGGCACAGAGAGACTGTCCTGGGCCAGCAGAAAATGTAAACTTGACACAGGTCTCCAAACAGTTTTTGTTTTGTGTAGTTCTTGTTCCATGATGTCATGTATATCTGTGGATGGGATAGATATGTATTTAATGCACAGGGAAAAGGTTTTACTGTTCGTAAGCAGATAAAACCGTTTGATACCCGTGTGCTAAGTGACCGTTCTTTAGTCAGTGTTGTTTAATTGGCTCCAAGTTTATTCCAAGTTTGTTTAAACTGCTATATACACATCCAGGCCTCTGAATGTGTATGTTTGACTGAATCAACCTGGGCATTCGTAGGCAGGAAAGAAGCACACAAAAAGTTATTGTTAAAATTAGTTCTCCGAAGGAAAAGATAAGGCAGTTAGCACATATTACATTCTGTTCATATAGAGACTTAATAATTCTTCCCAAGAGGCCAGTATATAATTAGTATGTACATTTTTCTACATACTGAATATTTTAAGTGATATTTCTCATTTTCTGACTGCCTTTATTAAACTATATAATTTTGTATGTCCTCTGAATCCAGTGAACAGCAGTTTGGCTCCTTTTCTCAAAGCCTGCATCCTGGTGTCTTTTCATATTTCACGCATCCTTGTTGATACAGTTTTCCATTACATGTCATTGTGGAATTGTCAGTAGTTTTTGGGAAAGACCATTGCAGTTTCTTTAGCCAAGTCTGGAAGTGGCTCCAGCATGTAGTACAGACCCTTCCATTTTATTCCCCATATATGTTAAAGGGAACCAATCAGCCCAATTGGGCTGATATGGTTCCCTGAACCGCTGTATACAGCTCCTGCAGCAGCCGCGGGCCATACCAGCCGCAGCAGGAGCTGTATAACAGAAAAAAGCACTTTAATCCCTGGGACGCGTGACAGGCAGCGGCAGGGAGGTAGTTATCTGGGCGGCTTCCCGCCCGTGTCTAGTCACCACTCTCTGCATGTCAGAACGCTCCTCGGAACGTAAGGGACCTCTCTGCCTGTCATTCCTTCCCTCAGAGCGCGCTGACAGGCAGAGTGGTGACTAGACATGGGCGGAAAGCCACCCAGATGACTACCTCCCCGCCTCTGCCTGTCACACACCGTGGGATTAAAGTGCTTTTTTTTTCGGTTATACAGCTCCTGCTGCAGCTGTGGCCAGCACGTGCCGCAGCTGCTGCAGGAGCTGTATACAGCGGTTCAGGGAACCATATTAGCCCAATTGGGCTGATGGTTCCCTTTAAAGCAAATGTACCACTTCCCCTTGTAAAAAAAATATTTTTACACTACCTGTTCGGCGCCAGTGCGTAGATCCTCATGACACCATCCATTTTTAAAACTGCTGCCCGATTCCCATGATCTGCGCTGTTTCTCTATATGCAAACATGGTCACCTGATGCACTGGAGGCAAACCCAGCACCCGCAATGTACCAATATTTCCTTCCCTGGTTGACGTGCTACCTTCTGAATCAAGTCTGGCTCTGCCTCATGACATCATTGAGGGGAGGAGATATTGGTGCACTGGGGGTGCTGGACCCACCCCCAATGCACTAGGCAACCCTGTCTGCATATTGAAAAATTGGCGCAGATTGCGAGAACCAGCGGTTTTAAAAATAGACAGTGCCACTAGGATCTATGTGCCGGCACCAGCCACATTGAATGAAAAAAATATATATATATTATTTTTTTCACTAAGGGAAGTGGTACATTCTTTTTAAAGCGGTATTCTGGTATAGAACATTTTTTTACATTTACAGTATAGTGTGACAAAAATTTATAATTCCTAAATGGGTGCTCTGCAGCTTCCATTCCAGTGCCATCTAGTACCTTGCACATGATTGCTTGTTGCTTCTTCTGAGACAAACCTTAGCAGGACCTGCTTGGCCAACCACTGACAGAAGTGGAGCACTGCTATGGCCAGTGATTTGAGCGTCCTGAAACAAGCAGTGAGGAGTGGGGGTCTGAAAGGCACTTCAATGGAAGCTGCAGGGAAACCCAGGTGGATATAGTTTATTTTATTTTATTTTTTTACTATACCTTAGCATAGAAGAAAGAATACCAGAATTTTCCTTTTAATACAACTCCGACTTTGGCTCAAAAACTGGTCCAAAACCAAATGTCAGAATGAAAGTCAAATGAAACATGCATGCAGTATCCTATCGTAGGATAGATGTAAGTAAAGTTCTATAAATGATATTGTGATATTTCGGAAATAAAACTTCCGTTTACTGCAAGGTGGTTTAGAACATAGATAATTGTACAGTGTTGACAGAAACAAATGGGTGATGCCAGTCAAAGCTCTACAGGTTCACTAAACCAATCTGCAGACAACTAGATTATAAGAAGTTATAAGATGTTCAAATAAAATTGTGTATGAAATCTGAAAAACTATTTTTTTCTAAATATTTTTAAAAGTATGTTTTCCAAAGGGTTTGGTCCTTCAGTCACTTTTCAGTTGTCTAAACTTTGAGAGCCCTGCCAGTGAACTGTTCTTGACATTGGAGAACCAGTCCTTCGAAAATGAAAGACCCTACAGCTCCCCAAAGCTGTAATGTTTATTTTTGTACAGAGATGTATTTAACTTTCTAGCAAAGTCACTGTAGTTTCACATTCATCATGGACAGGTCTGGAAGGAGAGGGGGTTCTCAGAACAGGTAAACATGTCAATCCAATGGGGAGTCACTCGATTTGGGGAGGGGGGAAATCACTTTTCTGCAATTTATATGGCATTAAATAGCTTTATATGCCCACTAGTGTTCTGCTATCTGTATGACTCCTTATCACACGATGACAGCAGCCAGTCATAGTTCCATGACAAGATCTCAGCATGGACGCAATATAATACCTGTGGACCTTGGCTTGCTGCCCAATCTAGCAAGGTTACGTGGATGGCTACATGGTAAACATACAGTATTATAATCTGTGGGCATCCAATATGTCTACTGCACCTCTTACCTAGCACAGCATATAAAAGAGACCATCTAAATTATAACAGCATCATGAAACACCATTTTTTTACCACTGAGGTGATATAGCATTGGAAGGTATGAGAAGTCAGTCTTACCAGTATATATTCCAAGATTTCTTTTTATATTTTATTTTGCACCTTTTGGTCAGCATTAAATTTGTAATCTATAACCACTGTGTGATAAACAAAATTTCCCACTTTATTCCACTTGTGGGAGGGTTGGTTTACATGACCCAAATGTATTTTACTTTTCTGGTGTCTATTATAATCTATTTGCTTAGTCTAAATAAAAACATAATTGCAGAAAAGCAATAATTTCATTCTTAAAGTCATATTTAACATGGCACTTTACGCATGTTGAGCACTAATAACAATATGATTACTTGACCCAACTTCACCTAACTTGGAAACACATACTGTATATAAGTCCAGACTACATTATTTTGTTTCCCATACATTCCATTGCCTACTAATTGCAAATGTCTTTGTCCCAAGATGTGTATGGACAGGACACATTGGTACATTTGACCCAGTGGGTAATAAATCAGCGCTGTCACAACTCTGTTGATATAGAGACTGGAGTAGAAAAGCAGGGATGAAATTGCCCTTATTTCTGCAGTAATATAAGTCTTGCAATTTCACTCTCATTGGTGGTCTTCTTTATTGTGTGTCACAATTCCACTTTGTAAATAAAGCTGATGTGGAGACAACTTAGTTGGGGTGTTAGCTGTATGGTAGTCTGTACTATGCCATTTATGTTAAAAAAAAAGTTATTAAAAAGAGTATAAAAATTATAGGCTATAACATATGGGCAGTAGAATCTAGCAAGAGGTATAAGTTAATCCCCTTTTACACGGGCCGGTTATCGGCAAGAAGCATTGCTAGAAACACTCCTTTGGCCCATAATCGCATGTAAAAGTTTCATCTGTCAAGGAGTGGAGGAGCCTTAAGGCAGTGATATGTGTAGAGTTCTTTCTCTTCACTGTTACATCAGGACCCAGTACCACAGGTTGTTTTGAGCTTTATAGACTGTTACTTTCATGCATATTGTCTGCTTTGCATCACATACTAGTTGATTTTTTTTTTGTGTCCCAGCTATTTGTATAAGCATATAAGGCCGTTTGCAACTAGTTTGTTTAAAGTGAATTTTTAACAGTTTTTTTTTAAATGTTTTTTGGTCTAGTTTACACATATCCGGCGATATGCAGTAGAAAATCACCGGAGGGAAACGCATCTCTGAAGCGATCCCATTGTTTTCAATAGGACTGTTAGGATGATTAGGGAATTGTAGTTTTGCAACAGCTGGAGAGCCAAGGTTCCCTACCCCTGCTATAGGAGATGTCCCCATGTCTTGCTGCCCACAGTAGCTCCCATGTAAGTTGTACACGATATTATATCTCCTGCTCTGGTGCTGCCCCCTATATGCTGTATTGGAAAAAAAACTGATGACAACTAATAGAATCAAAGTATGGCAACTGATATTAACTGATGGCAACTGATGGTTTTTACTGAAAAAATAATAGAAAACCTGATGACAACTGATGTCTTTTTGCCATCAATTGTGATATCAGTTGTAGTCAGTTTCTTACAAAAAACAGAAACGGATGCAACTTCTATGTGTAAACTAGGCCTTAGCCTGTCTAATATAGCTATTTTATATAACAATCTGAGCGTGTTTACTTTTTCTTCTTTAGTTTTGCTAACTTATATCGCTATCAGCCACATACAGCTCCTTGTGTAAACAGGGCATGTGCGGCCGATAGAAATATATTTTAGTAGCTGCACAAACAATACAGAGATCATTCATGCAGCTGGCCACACAATTGGCTTACGTCCTTGCACGTCCTCACATCATGCCATGTTAAAGGCCCTTAGTAAGATATGGACAAAAAGTATTGGGACAACCACTTGGCTTGCAGTTTCTAGTTCACCCCAAAGGTGTTGGAGGTCAAGACTGGAGGTCCAACTGTGTGGGTCAAGACTGGAGGTCCAACTGTGTGTGTCGATCACTGCAAAGCAACCCTATTATCTGTTCTCCACCAGACTTTACTGTTGTCACAGTGCATTCACCAAACTCAGACTGGTCCATCAAACTGGCAGATAGAGAATCGTGATTCCTTATTTGAATGTTGTCACTGCTCCAGAGTCAAGTGGTGGCATGCATTATTCCACTCCATTTGATACCTGGCATGGTGCTTGGTAATGTAGGGCTTACATGCAGCTGCTTGGCATTAAAAAAAATGCCTGTATTTACTAAATCTGCAGAGAGTTGATGATTATTATGCACTATGCACCTCAGCACTGAGTGACCCTGCGCTTTAGCTCTTCTGCAGATGGTATCTCTTGTTCGGCTGGTAACCCCAACAATGTTTAAGTTTCTTTTATGGCATGGATATTGTCTCACAGTTTTCTTATTTGCCTGATGAAGGGGGCATCTGTGCTCTAATTTTCGTTGGCCTATATATGTACTTCTTCACTTTTTTTTTTTTTTTTTTGCTGTTCTTCCTTCTGGAACAGAAAAATAGTTGAAGTACTTCATATCTGAAGAAGCCCTGGGAGAAGGACTTCCTCCCCCTTCCACCCCCCAATTTTACATCCACTGTTCATTTTTCCCTCTTGGGACTCACCCAAAAGGGGGCTGCTACAAAGAGTATCTCTCAGCATGACCATGTATTACATGGTCGCTCAGTCACTGGAATGTGTAGTATCACATTTACAAATAAGCAAGACCCCGGCAGCTTTTCTTCACAATAACCGTTAAGATTTCAACAGTAAGCACACCATAACAAGAATTGTTTGGCTCCTAATGAACAGTTGTTCTTCTATAGCCAGCAAGTGACAAACCCTGCACATTGTTGTGAACATGTAGGAATGGCAATGTCTGTGTGTGTATATATACAATAAAGGGAACACTGGTATACACTGGTGTAGACCAATCACAACTTCACTTTCATTTTACCAGGGCTGAAAGCTGAACTGTGATTGGTTGCTAAGGGCAGTCTACACCAGTGTTTACACTTCTTGATAAATCTCCCACTAAAAGACCACATCCTAGATATAAACAAATAAAATCTTTATTGATTACATAGTGGAATACATTGAGAGCAATAAAACAAAAAATAGCAATGTAAATCAAATTACAGGCTAATCCAACTTCAGTGGAAATGCCTCAAGACAAGGAAATGATGCTCAGTAGTGTGTAAGGCTTTTACGTGCCTGAGCATGCTCCTAATGAAGCCGCAATATTCTTCTGAGGGATCTCTTCCCAGAACTGGATTAAAGCACCAGTCAACTCTGGGACAGTCTGTGGAGCAATGTGGCATTGGTGGATGGAACGAGACATGAGGTCCCAGATGTGTTCGATTGGATTCAGGTCTGGTAAACAGGTAGACCAGTCCATAGCCTCAATGCCTTTATCATGCAGGAACTCCTGACACACTCCAGCCAACTTAGGGCCCATTGTGCCTCCAAAAGATCTTACAGTGGGTCTCAAGATCTCTTTCTGGTACCTAATGGCAGTCAGGTTACCTCTGGCTAGCACATTGAGGGCTGTGCAGCCCTTCAGAGAAATGCCTCCCCACACCATTACTGACCCACTGCCAAATCGGTCATACTGGAGGATGTTGCAGGCAGCAGAATGTTCTTGAAGAGTCTCTAGACTTTGTCACGTCTGCCAATCACCCTGCATGATGTTGGACTGTAAGCACTTGTGGACGTCAGGCTCTTATACTATCCTATATTACTTGCTTGTTGGGGGTCTCTGGCAGAGGTAATGGTCCTGCTGCTGCGTTGTTGCCCTCCTACAGCCACCTCCATGTCTTCTGGTGTACTGGCCTGCCTCCTGTCTCTGTACACTGTACTGGACACTGTACTGACAGACACAGCTAACCTTCTGCCACAACTCGCATTGATGTGCCATCCTTGATAAGCAACTTTGGTGGGTTGTAGACACCGCCTCATGCTACCTTCAGAGGTCAGAGCTATGACAAAATGTAAAAGTGACCATAACAACAGCCAGAAAGGATGAGAACAAATGCACTGTGGTCACCACCTGCAGAATCTCTCCTTTAGGGTATATTCACACGAAAGGAGTCCGGCAGGTCCTGGCAGTTCCCACACACTATATACTCGCTGCGGTCTGAACGACCACAGCGAGTATGTAATTCTACCGCCCTTAAGCCCTTCTGCTCCCGCCCGGCTCCCCCGCTGTAAGCATACATTACCTCTCTCCTTGCTGCACGGGTCCGGCGTCCTGCTCTCCCGTCCGGCCAATCAGTGGCTGCTGCTGGGCAACACACTGATTGGCCGGACGGAAAAGCAGGACGCCGGACCCGTGCAGCGAGGAGAGGTAATGTATGCTTACAGCGGGGGAGCAGAAGGGGTTAAGGGCGGTAGAATTACATACTGAACGACCGCAGCGAGTATATAGTGTGTGGGAACTGCCAGGACCTGCCGGACTCGGGGTTTTCTTACTCATTGTCTATCATTTCTCCCTGTTGTCTGTTCTATTTGCATAACAGCAGAAGATATTGATTCACAGTCAGAGTTGCTTCATAACTGGACAGGTTGATTTTATAGAAGTGTGATTGGCTCGGAGTTACATTGTGTTATTTAAGTGTTGCCTTTATTTTTTTGAGCAGTGTGTGTGTGTGTGTGTGTGTGTGTGTGTGTGTATATACCGTGTTTCCCCGAAAGTAAGACAGTGTCTTACGTTCTTTTTACTCCCAAAAGTCCCACTATGTCTTACTTTTGGGGTATGTCTTATATTGGACAGGGGTGTATGACTGTATAGGGGGGGGAGACAGGGGTGTATGACTGTATAGGGGGGGGAGACAGGGGTGTATGACTGTATAGGGGGGCGGACAGGGGTGTATGACTGTATAGGGGGGGGAAACAGGGGTGTATGACTGTATAGGGGGGCGGACAGGGGTGTATGACTGTAGTCCCCTCAGTAACAGTGCAGGACTGTAACATAGGAGGAATGGATGTGCTGCAGCTGGCAGGATAACACACACAGCTATAAGTTATCCCGCCTGCTGCAGCCCATTATTCCTCCTATCCTGTACTGTTACTGAGGGGATGAGATGACAGGTCAGCTGTCACACGTTGTCCTGTGTGTGCAGGGAGGCGGCCATGTCAGAGCTGGAGGAGCAGCAGCACGTGAGGGCGGCTGTCCTGTACTCCCCTCAGTGAGCAGGGACGCCGGACCGGACGGGTGGTGGGCGCATGGACGGTGCGGCAGGACGGGGCCTCAGAGAGGGCGGACAGGTGCGCGCACGGGGGGTGGGGGGAAGGTCGCTTGGACCAGACGGGGGCGGTGCGGGCAGTCACCTGGGCCCTGCTGCTCCTTCAGCTCCCGCACCAATACCGGCGTCCCTGCACATGACGTGCAGCGCTCGTGCCGGGCCGCGCGTGTGTGTGTGTGCGCGCGCGTGCGAGCCTCTGACAGGACGGGCGCAGGGACATAAAAGTACAAAAATACCGCCCTATGTACTATGTCTTACATTCGGGGTATGTCTTACTTTAGCCCAGCCCCCGAAAGTCCAACTATGTCTTACTTTCGGGGGTGTCTTACTATCGGGGAAACACGGTATATATATATATATATATATATATATATATATATATATATATATATATATATATATATATATGTGTAATACTGTTAGGTTAGCAGTAGAGAGTGCAGAATGGTATGGTTACTGCTTTCCAGCACTGAAATAGTTTTTTTTTTTTCCAATAAATTGGATGTTATGAATATTACACTGTAAAATACAAGCAAAAGTTCAGTTTTATAATGTCAGTAATAGTGTAAAGTCTCACAGCATTACATGCAAACTGATAATAATACGGTCAGATATAAAAGTGTTCGTGATTTATGCATCTTTTTTCTGTTTCTTTAATTTTTCTCCACAAGTATTCTTTCATCACTATCAAAACCTTTTTCTATTTTTTATTTTTTTTGTCCGCGAGTCCTTTATGTGCAATTTATTTTATACGTGAACCCCTGTGCCTACAAATCTGTCCTAGTTCATCTGTTTGTGGCAATTTATGAACTCTATAAAATGTCATGTAGAGTCACTTTTTTAATGCTTTCTAAGTAATGGCTAGATCGGTTCAATAGGGAATTAAAGGGAGGGGGAGCCCATGAGCAGTCCATTATTTGACTATTTATAACCAGAGAACAGCCATTGACAATGTTTGGCAATTTTACAGCTGTGAGCCCTGGCCATTGTGCTTTTGAATGTAATTTATTAAGCAAATAAAACTCTTATTGGTAATGGACCCTGGTAAAGCTGCCTGCGTTGCCAGCCTGTGAAAGTCAGAAAGTTTCATAGTACCTGCTCAGTACCTTGAATGTCTGGACACTGATATTTTACACTTACTTCATGGGACTCGCAATGTTTATTCTGTAGTCTTCGTGCTTATGATTGGGTTGTAACCAGTGAGGACTGAGCAGAGGGGAGGAGCTGAGCACAAGTAAAATGCGTTTGCTCCGCGTAGACTTAAATCCAGATTTTATGAGGCATGGCATTCAGTAAAGCCAGTTAGTGGAGAGAGTGACGGGACAGTATTGACATGCCTTGGTTTTATAATATCTTCTGATAGCTAGTATAGTTATGACTTAGCACATTTGACCAGCAATAAAATGAAGCTCTCTTCTAACTACTGCCTTAACCCCTCATTCGTCTCACATCTGATCCTTATAAAATGGTTATAAATACTATGAAGATTAACGTTAAACTGTTTTTATTGAACTCTGACAAAATTTTATTAGCAAAATCCCTTTCAGACCTCTACTTGCCCTGGTATATATTACGGTGTGAATGCATAATACTGTTGTTTTAGTAATGCACAACTTTTTTTTTTCGACAGCAACTATTTTAGCAATTTTTCTGGTAGACGTTATGTAACGTCTGATAAAAAAAAAGTAAAAAGTGTGGAGTTGCTTAGCCATGGATATTTTAGCAGTGATGCTTTTCACAAGTAAGCTGGTGCTGTACTGTCTTCCCTCCTCTGGTCCCAATATCCTATATACTGAGGGACGGTTACAAATAGTGATTTGTCTAAAATCTAAGAGATGTAAGTGACGCGGACGAGTATTATGCTGCATTTTCTGATCTGTTTATGACAGTTTGAGTTTCATAATGCAGAAATTGGCCAGCAGTGCTTTATGGCGCTGTTATATGTGTGGCAGTATATTTTAAAAGCCCAACTTGCATCACTCTTTAAATGAAATCTGCCAGAACCTCCTCAAACCACTAACAACTGTAGATAACTTGGAAACATATTTAAAGGGGTGTTCTGGGTTGGCCATCAATTGCTGATCAGCACAGCCGTGACACCCTTAAAGGACAACTCCCACGAAAAAAATGTTTTTGCTTATATAACACACATTACAAAGTTATATAACTTTGTAATGTGGTTAAATACCCGGTCTGGCCCCCTTCCCCCACTTTCGGACCCCCGTCCCCCCCCCTCCAGAAGTTAAAGAAATTATACATTACCTGTTACGGTCGTCATGGTCCTCTTCTCCCGGGCGCCATCTGGTGATGACGACGTCAGAGCCGGGGGGCGGCTTATGCGCACCAGCAGCCTTTTCATTGGCTGGAGCGCATCACATGGCTTCCAGCTTGCTCAGCCCTGATTGGCTGAGCTTGCTGGAAGCCATGTGATGCGCTTTTCCATTTGGCAGCCTTGTCCATCACCTGGACCCGGAAGCAAGAGACATCGCTGGACGGCGGTGACGGAGAGGCGGATGGCGGGCGAATCAAGTGGCGATCGTCACGGGAGAGATGGTGAGTATGGTGTCTGTGGTTTTTTTTGGTGGGGGGGATCCCGCCGGAGTTGTCCTTTAATACACAGTGAATAGGACCAGAAGCGGTTTGCTCTGTTCACCGCATAGTGGCCATGTTGTGTTACTGCAGCTAAGTTCCCATTTAAGTGAATGGAACCCGAGCTGCAATAACTATGCTCAGCCGTTATGCTGTGAATAAAGCCAACTGCTCCAGCCCAGTTCACTATACAGTGGCACAGCTGTGCCAAACAGGTGATGGGCTTTGGGTACTGGATGTCGGCACCACACTGATCAGCAACTGATAGCCTATCCTGAGGAAGGAAGGGGTGAACAAAGACTTATGTTGCCAAGGTATTTAATATTAAACAAAGCCTATGATGTAACATGAACTGTTTCTTTTTCAATAATTTGAAATGCAAAACTGTAATTCTTCTCTTTTTCCTTAGAGCTGATAGTGTTAGAGCAGAGGACTAGACATCCTTGTTAATTCAAGTCTTTCAGTGAGATTTACTGACACAGCAGAGTTAGAGAATAAGAGAGTGTTGATCAACACCTCTGTAGTGTTTTTCTAATTATCGCAGCTGCCTCTCTAGGGCCCAATAAAAATGTTCACTGTTGGTTTGTAATAAAGTGTCTGAACTGCTTTTTTGTGTGAATCTTGGCCTTTGCAAGTGGAGCTCCTGCCTAATATGGAATCCTGAAGTCATGTCAAACCTTTGTACATTATATGGACAGTATATGTCTTGTGAGAGCTTACTGAAACAGATTAAACTGAAGTTATATTACCCTATATAAAGGGAAAATAAGAATGGTGTCTGGTAGATTTGTGACTTCCTCAGAGCAAAAAAAGAACAGTTCACAGACTGAGGTTTTGTGTTCTGGGATAGCTGTTCCCTCTGCATGGAAAAACATGTTTGAGGAATAAAAAAAAAATAAGACTAGAATGTGCCATGACCTCCATCAAACATTAGCAAGCATCCAGGATAAGATCAAAATGTTATATATAGTACCTTCCATGGCTGCAGTTCCACAGTTGTAATTTGCATGTGGGGGCCAAATTGAGGAGCGTCAAAGAAACAACTGTGAAATGGCTAAAAAAGACATAGGAACATAGCCTAAAAAGCATGTTTTAAAAATGTGACATTTTAGGCTATGTTCACACAGTATTTCGGTCAGTCTTTTTTTAAAACCAAAACCAGCAGCAACCAGCAGTTGAAAACACATAAACTGGACTATTCTTTCGATTATAATTTTACCCTGTCAGATCCACTCCTGATTTTGATTGAAAAACGACTGACCAAAACATTGATGGAAATACAATGTGCGAACATAGGCTTATGCTACGTTTACACAGAACGATTATCGGACGAATTTTCGCAAAAACGATCGCATTGAGCGATAATCGTTTCATGTAAACACAGCAAAAGATCAAGCGATGAGTCTTTCAAAGATTCACCCTATATAAAAGATGGGCTTAAACGATCTTAAAAACGATCGCAATAACAATTTTTTTTACGAATTTTCTTATGAATTTTCTAACGATTTATTCGTCTAAACGCTGATCGTTAAGAAAACCAAATTGTTGCTACAAAATCGTTAAACGATCGATTGGGCGAATTATCGCTTCGTCTAAACGTAGCATTAGGGTGTGTTCACACATACAGGATCTGCAGCAGATTTGATGGAACAGATTTGAAGTTGCAGATTCAAAGCAAATCCAATCTGGGCCAAGAAATCTGCTGTGGATCTGCTGCAGATTTAAATCTGCGCCATCAAATCTGCTGCAGATCTGTTGCAGATCTTTTATGAGTACAAACACACACGGCATATACGCTGCGTATTTACTGCTGCGATACGCAGCAGATACGCAGCAGATTAGATCTAAATAACTGAACACATTATCAAATCTGCTGCATATCTGCTGCATATCTGCTGTGTGTGTTTATACCCTAAGTGTGAACGCACCCTAAGGGTACAAACACGCACACCGTATACGCAGCAGATTTAATGGTGCAGATTTGATGCTGTTTTCAGTTATTTAGATCTAATCTGCTGCGTATCTGCTGCGTATCGCAGCAGAAAATACGCTGCGTATACGGTGTGTGTGTGTTTGTACCCTTAGGGTGCGTTCACACCTACAGGATCCGCAGCAGATTTGATGGTGCAGATTTGATGCTGTGTTCAGTTATTTAAATGAAATCTGCTGCGGATCCACAGCAGAAAATCATCTGCCAATCCGGTAAGTGTGAACACACCATTAAAGTGTTTGTCATGTCGGAATAATAGAAACGATGCACATTCTTCATAGCACAGTTTTTGTTAAAGAATTAAAAAAAAATAACATGATTTATAATAGATACTTTATTTCATCCAAGGGTTTTTTAACTCTCTCTCTCTCGCTCTATATATTTATATGTATATAAAATTTACAGGGCCCACGTCCTGGGTATGATACAGTGAATTAATTCCTCTGTGTCACTAGTAATATTTAATTGCCTCAGCAATTGCTGGTAAATGAGCATTGATTGCACATAATCACTCTGCTGGAAGAGATTTCTGGAAGTTCCTGCCACCCTCCCTATCAGCTGTGCTATTAAATACTGTGGCTTTGCCCCTATCGGACTCTCATCAGCACAGTTAGTCGGTTTTACCTTCCAAGGAAGTGTGCTGTGAGCCAGCTGGAGCACGCAACATGTAGGAGCTGGAGAAAGTCATAATTAAAACAGGCGACTGCTCCAGTACAGACAGGAAATAAAAGGAAGACTGGGCCCTTCAATGGATTAAATTAGATGTTTCAAATTCAGACAGTATCAGGAAAAGAAGACTAATGTTAGAAAAAAAGGTAACACTAAGTTCATTCAGCCGTGCTCTTTTTTTTTTTTCTCTCTCCTCCCTCTGCCGCAACACAGGCTTCTGCTTGGCATTCCAGAGCGCTCAGACAGCCCACATTTGTGTTCCTGACTTCAGGGAGACCTTTGGTGGAGGTGAGGATAGAGTGGGGGTGTCTATCCTGAATCTCATCCAAAACTCAGACTTCACCATGGTCAGAGACATTGCACTGCATGCATAGGCTTTTCTTTTTCAGCGGCTTCATGCATATTTTAAGCTTTTTCGCAGACGCAGCTCCTTCTGTTCTATGAGACATACCGTTTAGTCAGGCTGGACAGATGTGGAGCTCAGAATTAACCCCTTAGATACAGGAGTAAACATGTTTATGTGCATTTCTTCTTACATAGCATCGTCCGCAACAACGAAGAACTTCACAGTCTGGATTATACTGTAAACTAACTTTCTGGCCTTCAACATAAACTAACTTTATGTATGGCTAGATTGCCAAAATGTGGCAAAATACTGTATATATTCATTGGTTTATGAAACTATCTACTTTTTTTTCACAGAGAGGCATAATTTCACCTTCCAGCATAATCTGTTGGAAGTGTTTTTTGAAAGTTAAAAAAAAACAAAACACAAAGGTTCCAGGACCTGTGACACAAGGTAGTGCTGTACTTGTAGTATGAGGCACTGTGGTTACTTACTATGCCTAGAAATAACTGATTTAGTTAACTGTCGTACAAAAAAAATAGATGTACAGCAATGCAAATGCACTGCGTTTTCTACGATTGTGAGGATTTTAAAAAGAAATATCTTTTCTTATATGTTCCCTTTCAAAAACAGAATGCTCAATGTATTGTGGCCAAATCTGGACATCTCTGCATGTGTGGCCAGCTCTGATGGCAGAGGCAGGAGAAGGAGAAGAAGAAGAATATAAGCTATGACATCCTAAGGTTTAGGACATGAGAGATTTTTTTTTTTTTTTTCATAAACAACCAAAGCTGTTTTTCCCTGTAATATTTTCCAAATTTGGAACAAATGGATAAGCTAGGCACAGGAAATAAGAACACAGATGGCCGGACTTAGCTTTTACTTTTAATAAAATTAACTTGTATAAAAATTAAATTGCCTGTTAGTCACAAGCACTTCTGTTGGCAAATGAAGTGAGTTTAGAGTTCCTAATATTACCAGAAGACTCTCCCGTGGTTGCAGCCCTTTTCTTATACAGGTATGCTGTTCATTTTGCCTCTGATTTACATGTTAATCTGGGGAATCTGTGGTTTAGTTTGGCAAAATAACTTCCATCCAGCAGTTAATTTATCTGAAAATATGAATCTCAGATTTTCCATTTACACTTCTATGATAGCCATGTAAACTGCAGGGGAACATGCAGAGTAGTGAATCTTCAGCAGCCGCACATAAATCGCCACCAGTATTCAAAAATACACATTATGTAAATGGCTTGAGCTTTTTCCATGCCTAACAGATGTCTGCTTCCTCGTACTAATGTTACATCATACCTGTCTTCTCAGACACTGCTTTGGTGTTCATTTTCAGAAAATTAGGCATGAAATTTGTCTGGGACACGGATACATGAGTTCAAGTGTTATACAGCTGTTGGGCAACTGTACAACACTGCAGATCTTGAATTCTCTCTTAAAAGAACGACACTTTTACACAATTAATATTTGATAACTCATCACATGATATGCATTAAAACTCCGCCAAGTCTGCAAAATATAGTAAATTTGTCATCAAGTTCTGATATTGGAGGTTGTGGCTGCAGGCTTGGACTTTTAATGTTTAATTGACAACACCCATAAAACCATGACTGTTGGTATCTATATGCAACCATAATCAGCTGGGTTGGTTCTCAGAAATGTAATTTTGAAGGGGTACTCCGGAGACTTAATTTTTTTTTTTTTGTTTATACATTGCATTAGTAGAGTTACATTACTTTGTTACATAACGTCATTAAAATTAATGTATACTTCTTTCCCTATATAGCCACTTCTGTTGAGTGCCAGCAATAAGGGGTGCCACAGGCCTCTCTGCTGCCACCAACGTTCCTGTTGGGAACTGCATATCAGGAAGTATTACTATGCTTTTATTTTTTATTTATTTATTTCCCTAGGATCCAGATGTATTAAATACGTTAGTCTGATACACTACTCCTTACCTTATTATTTTTGCAGTATACTAGCCCAACATATGCCGAAGGGACAGTCTTTTGACCTCCATTAGACTAATGTAACCCTATGGACACATTTAGCATGTACAAAGTGAGCTTTCCCTGCATGCATGCTAAAGGGAGGCCATAAGTGCGGCATGTACACAGCCTAAAAGATTTTACTACGCTACTTTGATTGAAAAAAAGTCTAAACTTATGATTCAAACAACATTCTGAATGTAGAATCTAATATTGGAGTATCTCCCTTTGGTGCCTTGAAATTTTCTTAGTCTAAGCACGAGAAAGAAAGAGCCATTCTGCTATTATACTGCCAACATTCCTATTAAAATGCATCAGGAACTTGAAGGAAATATGTTTTAGCAGGCATATCCTTTTCATTTACCTCAAAACCTACACACAGGGCCCAGAAAGGGAAGGTAGCAGGAAGGAACAGTTTTCAGAATAATCTGCCCACTTGCATTTAGCAAAACAGTCCGGAAAACCTTTTTTTTTCTTTCTGCCATATTTCTTTTTCAATGTAATGTTGTTTTTATGTAGCATTACCAGTTACTACCCTGTGTTGCTTTTTTTGAGCTGTGGCAATCCGGAGAGGATCTCTCGGACTATTTAGCTCTATTTGCTCCTATTTACGCAGATACAGTATATCACAACCAGGTACATCCATCAGGTACATCCTCTTTAATTTGACCCACCGATAGAACGGCGCCGTCATGGGGAAGCCGGTGCTGTGGTCCGTTTTTCGATCTTCGGCCCGGCCTCCAGTGCTTGAGCACCAGCCAGGGACCCGTGCATAGAAAGGCGCCGTACATGAGAACAGGGCCACGGATCGAAAAACGGACCTATCGGTGGGTCAAATTAAAGATGATGTACCTGATGGTACATCCTCTTTAAGCCTGGCATAGAAAGTAAATTAGCGCTCCTTCTAAAATTGGTGATGATAAAGGAGCATGGGAACAATCATTTTATAGGTGTAAGTGGTGTATTTAAAAGGTTTTGGGCAACGATTGGCTGGTTGTCACAGGTTCATATACTAAAACCCCCGTTGCTTAGCTGTTACTGAATTGCGGCCGCAGAAAGCTGACATGTCAGTTCTTTGCAGCGCCATATGGGATCCCAGCCGGAGCGTATACTATTTGTATACGCTCTGGCCGGGATCCCATAGCAGATAAGGCAGTGTTCCACACCGTCCAAAGTACTGCCGTTATTGCCGATGGCAACAACGGCCGTACTTTTACGTAGTGTGAATATAGCCTTAGGGTGCCTTCACACGTACTGTATCGCTGTGTTTTTAACACTGCGTATTTATCGCTGCGTTTTAATCGCTGCGTTTTTGGTGCGATTTTTACATGCGAGTTTTGATTTTCACATGATTTTCATTTGAAAATCAAAACTCGCATGTAAAAATCGCACCAAAAACGCAGCGATAAATACACAGCGTTAAAAACGCAGCGATATGGTACGTGTGAAGCTACCCTTACTGTGAAATCTCGGTTGAGGGGCAAAATTGTAAAGCAAAGTAAATTAGGAAGTCTCTGCACTGCTCAGGGTAAAACTGCACCAACTTCCCAGAGAGCCACTTCATTTAAAGGGAAGGATGGTGTGTAGACAGATAAGATAATGTCATGAAATGAAGAGCAATATGAAAGCAAATTTTGCTTCAATTCAGTATATAGTGATGTGCACTTGGCATGCAAAGGCTATAAACTGAACAGTACTTAAACTTTTTTTATGAGAATTGAAATGAAAGCAACAAATCCTTGTTTAAACTATAATTCTGCAGACGGATAATAAATTAAGTGAAACTTGCCCTGATCTCCATGATTTTACTTGATGGGCAGCATAGTCATAGCAATAATTCTTTGGGCATGTCTAATAACCACCTCCTGGTGTGGTAGTGAACATCTTGCATCATGTGTGGGTCTTAAAGCTTCAAGGAGATGATTTACTCTTCCCCTGGTGAGGAGGACTAAAATATGTGAACAATGAAGGTATTTGTACAATAACTAACCATAGAAACTCATTATTTCTTTGGAACACATGTATTGCTTGGGGCAGGCACTATATGAATATGCTGTGTGTCACTGCATGGTATTGAGGTTTTTATAATTTTTATAATTCAGACAGCATATTTTCTTGAAGTAACTGCAGACGACATCTTTCCAGGAGGGGCTACAATTGCCCAAGGCTTCCATATATTAGGTAGTGTTATATGTTCACTCACAAAATACTCTGTCAGGGAGAGTAAACGGATTAGGTTAAAGCATAAAAAGTAGTAAATCGTCACCTAAATGTGAACACTATCTTGCTATTCTCTTTCAAGGGCATATGGACATCATAAAGAGGTGTCCTGCAGACTGGAACCTTCTCTAGTACTAGATGGGAAGCCTCAGAGAAGACCAGCTCCTGCCTAAGTGTGCTTTCACATAGTGCGTTTTGGTGTGGCCAGATGTTAGGAAATGAAAAACACTATGCTTTAAAAATGTATTTAAATGTACATGCTTGCATCTCTTTTCTTATTGTTCAATAAAAAATACTTGAATCTCATGATAATAAGAGAAATGCAACTGAAACAGACACTGCAAAAGAACCATGTATTTATACACACCATTTAGGGGGGCTTCCAACTCAATGTTCATTGAAGGAGTTGTTGTCTCTTTTAGAACACCAATTTCCTCATGCATAGCACATCTTCCCTACTTTTTCTTCCAGTCGTTTTTTCCTCTGTGGTTGTCAAATGTTTGTTTTTTAATCTTTCCTTTTCAATGGTTTCTCTTTCCATGGGTCAAGCTGTGCTTTTATCTGAATGCAGAACTAAGCTTTTTTTTGGACTAAAAATGAAGATGAATCAATGTTATGCTCTGGCCTTATCATACCTATTCAGTCGATGGCATTCATTTTGTGACAATATGTCCTTATAATAAATAAGAAACATGGGAAAGCTGGGTAACAAGTGCAAGTGGCCTTCTAGAACTGTTGTTGCAGCCATTTTGGCTCTCATGCATCATTGAGGAAACAGACATGTCTAAGAAAGGGGATGGAGCTGGACTTTGTGTTTTTATCCTACTAAATTTTAGGTAACACCCACAGATGGGGTCATCTTTTTACACCCACATTTGATGATTCTACAGGACAGCCTGGGTGCAGGTTAAGAAGGAATCCTCTTCCAGAGCTCTCACCATACCAGTGATTACACTCATAGTGATATTTCTGCCTGGCTACCTCCAGTGAGCCTGTACCGTCGGCTCATTTATCTTTCAGGTGTTATAATAATTGACCCCAATCAGTATTCCATTATCTTAAACGGAGCAATTATCCACATTGTCACTTTTGTATTTGCTCTTTTGACCCTGGGGTCACTGAGGCCTAGAGTAACCAAATCCCACAAAATTATTCCCTTACCTGTCATATAAATAGTCATCCCAGCAAAATGAGACCCAAGGGGGCTTTTGCCAAGGTGTTGAGAAGGCCAGTCTAACTCAATCCTTTATTCTGCTCGGTAAGGAATGCAGTACTGTTCTGGCACTCTATCAAAATAAAACAACGTTCCATTTTTCCTTTTTTTGTAGAAAGTAAGAGAGAGGGAGAACCCCTGTACTCACAAACACTTCTTTGTGGACTGCTTTATTGAAATTTCCATTCAATTCTTCCATCTGTTAGCTGTGCTTACCACCATTACCAGGGAAAGAATTCAGCACCCTCCATTTCAGGGTCTAGGATCATAAAACTGTCTGGATTATTTCAGTTATATTTACAACTAACTTAATATTACTTTTCTAACAGGTTTAAAGCTTTTAATTCCACCACGTTCATTATTCAGGCTAGTGTTTCTTATGGATTGCTGCAATATATAATATGTTTTCTTTTATTCGTGGAATGTATTTTCAGAGAATTTATTATTACATGTTCTCATATGTGACATGTTAACCCATCTTTTAGGTGACTACAGGAATATTTTATTAATGTACATGGTCGAGTGCTCTAACAACATATATGTTCAGTAAAATTGGTTGCTCAGGATGGAAGTGAACTGTATTGCAAGAATTAGAATAGTTCCTTTCTTTTAGCTTTAGTGAATGGCTGTTGTATGTTGCACTATGCTCACCTGTCACATCTCAAAGAGTTCTTTTCTATTGCCCGTATATTGGTTTACTGCTGTAATGTGAGCATGGCCTTAGAATAAGTTTTTTACTTATGTTTCCCTTTCTTTCTCCTTTTATTCCTTTGTTAGAAAAGACAGGGGTTTAGTAATCCAAAGAGAGAATCCTAGTTTTAGCACCACAGATTATGTCAGTGTGTAGACTTATATACAATGTTGGATACAGGCAAATTAAATGGATGTTAGAAAAGGGTTAGATGCACAGTCCGTGTATTTTTGGGGTTTTGGGAAAAAACTGAGTACCTAGACATAACAGGGAGACCATACAAACCAACCCAAGACAACAGTGCTGCGAAGCAACTATAACCACTGAGCCACTGTGAGGCTCATATAGGAAAGCTACTTATTACAGAGTTGGTGCAATGGGGGAATGGAGGGTTAGTTGTCAGGGGTGCTGTTAGGGTCGTAAAAGACATTGGGGAAATTTAAAAATAAAGCCCCATCCCCATGCACCCTGACAGATTTACTAAGAGGTGCACACCTCTTAGCAAATCTAGTGGACCTGCACCTGCTGTGCAGATAAGGTGTAGATTACTGTAAGCATTTACACCTGTTTGCAGATGTGAATCATGGTAAATCAGGCGTAGGGGAAGGCCACTTCTCCTTCCCACTGTGCAGCACCCCCTCAGGCTAGTAGCCCTCACATAGGGGAAAAGGCGCAGATTTTTGTGCAAACCGAGTGGAATGGAGTCAGTAGCATAAATTGACATGCCATGGACTTAAACAGCACCACCCCTGTCCCCAAGTTGTGTGTGGTATTACAATTCAGCTTTGTTGACTTAAGTAGAACTGAGCTGCAAAACCTTAACCCAAACTGAGGACAAGAACGGTTTCTAGAAAGAAAAAAAAAGCGGACCCCTTTAAATTCCTGCATGAATTCCACATGTTATAGGCAATGTGTGGATAAGATTTGGTAAAATCCCATCCAGTTTAATGCCATTTTTATACATCGAAGATTCTCCATCTGCAAATCCACAGCAGATAATCCGCGTCTGTCCATGTTTTTAGCCCTCCTCCATGGCCAGATGATTGTCTGCTCCACTAGTGGGTGTCGTCCTACATTTTGTACATTATATGATACCGTAAAAAGATCTTTTTTTATTCTCACCAGTTAATTCTTCTATTACCAATTGTGACAGCTTTGAATGATTGTTTTTAGGAGTTTTTTTTATAACCACAAGAACAATTTTTTATTGGTTTCACTGGGAAATAGATGGCAGATTTGTGTTTCGCTATAGACATAAATGGGAAGGAATGCAGAATCAGCATAAAATAAGTGCAACAAATTTATTCAGTGTAAATGATCACAGTCCCAGAAAAGGTTACCAATTAGCCTGTATTTATTATCCCCCACAGTTTAGAAGGATTGGATTTGGTATCAGTTTTATGCTTATTATAATTATCCTTTGCAGTTACCGAATGTAAAATTAATTTCTTTTTCCATTAAGTATGATATATGATGTAATGTATAGTATCCATAAATTTACATTGCAGGTTTGGAAGCCAACCTGTGTATTAATGCTTGAAAAGAGAATATTAACATTTTAATAGCTTCAAGTATGCTGAAGGGTATTGAATGTTTGGTTTTAAGAGATATAAAAACTATTTGCAGCTGTGAGGGAATATCCCACCACGGTCATTTGGCCCTTCTCTTTAAAGAGTTATTGCCTTTTTTCTCACTTAAAGGATGTCATGGGACGAGTTCCATGTAATGTTAGCTCATCATGTGTTTGTAAGCACATAAAATGCAGACACTTTAATACAAGCTCCCTTTTAACTTATGTAGTGTTGGAGCCTCCTGCTGCACTGTTTAGTATACAGAAGACAGATGTACAAGCTTTAACTACAACCACTTCACATGGGAACCTTCAAGGAACCATGAGAATCCTTTCAATTACGCCCAAATACCTAATGCCCGAGGAGTCAGTTCTGGTCAAAGACAAAGAGCCTTTACTAAAAAATCACTACAAGAAGGCTGCCTGATGTCCTGGCATAATTCTACACACAAATACAGACATGAAATGTCTGAGATCACTGCCTTATAGCACATAATACATCATACTGTATCTCTTACACCTAGTTATAACAGGAGGAGTGCTAGGCTGGCACTACTTCTTTTTATGAAAGACAAAATACAATGGAGATTAATCACTTAATAATTATTGCAAAAATTTATGCAAAAAAAAAGTAGAGCAGCTGCCTCTAGCAACCTATCTGATTCCACCAGCATCACTTTTGATACATCTGCCCCACTGACTTTCAACCCCTTAATAATTGCTATTAATATTTTAGGGTGATCACTTTACATGTTACAGGTCTGGCAGAAAAACTAATTGCACAAAAGTAGTAAAACATAAAAAAATACAAATTAGGTGTGTTTAACAAACAGAAATGTATCGTGATTTATTCAAGATGATAAACACCATAAAAGCAAAACCCATTAAAACAATGGTACAAGTGCTATTTGCATGTTTTTCCCCACCTATGCCCCCCCCCCCCCATTGAATACATTTTTCAATTCATTATGTGTATCCCAAGAAAAACTATACAAGGCATCCTTCAAAAAAGTGGTCAAGTGGGTGGTCCCTCTCAGTGATTGACAACTTAGTGTTCATAAATGTGCATAAAGGATGCCAGTCACTGAACAGGAAAGCCCACTTGACTGCTTAGGGCCCAATAACCAGAGATTGACCTTTATGTTTCCTATAAAACTCTGTCAGTCTGCCAGTCTGTTTAGCTCTTTCTGCTCTAGAGTAGACTACATTTCCAACATGACAGGTTCCCTTTCCTCACTGAGGACTAACCATGAAACAATGACTGTTCTAGGGTATTCTCTTTGTAATGGGAGTAACTAGTAAATAGAGATGAGCAAAGCAGGATTTGTTTAGGTTCGTACAGCAACGGCCCAAGGACCGCCTGGAAAGCATGGATACAGTGATAGGCTAGGTTCATGCAATGTAAAAACAACGGCCACATTTCATAACAACGGCCATTGTTGTAAAAACAACGGCCATATCTTATAACAACGGCCATTGTTGTGTAAACACAGCTGTTATTTGTGCATTAACGACTGTTGTTTGCACAACAATGGGCGTTGTTATAAAATACGGCTGTTGTTTTTAACCCCTTCACGTCAGCCATCTGTATATATACGTTCCTATTGCACATGCCCCGTGCAGTAGGAATGTACATATACGTTCCTGACTGACAGGGGCTTTGTGATGAGAACGGGATCGCTGCAGGGACAGCGATCCCGCTCTCATCTGTGTACAGCACCGGAAATAATGAGGATCAGCTATGATTCCGCAGCTGACCCCCATTAACCCCTTAGTGACCGCCGAAACGGCGGTCACTAATGGGCCGGTGCCGCCGCTGTATTTCATCTCCCCCCACCGTGAATCCACGGTGGGGGGAGATGAAATAAGTAAAAATCAGACCCCAGATCAGCCCCCTAGTGCCCCAGTCACTAACCCCCCCTCCCGCGGTGGCCATCGGATCCAAGATGGCCGCCGCGATCACTGTGAACAGAGTAATGTCTGTTCACAGTGATCAAAAAAGAAAAATGAATGAAAGCCCCATGCTCTCCGCCACCGGAGGTAGCGGAGAGCATGGGGCAGTCATCGGGACCCCCTCTGTGGGGTCCCGGTACAAGCGATCAGCGGTATATACTATATACCGCTGATCGCTTGTGCCATGTGCCGCCAGCACTTTTTATCCCCTGTCACCATGAATGATTGGTGACAGGGGATAAAAAGTGATGTCCCCCCCACCCCCCAAGTCGCCCCCCCACCCCCCCTGTCACCCCCGTCCCCCAGTCACCCCCCCCCCCCCTTCCCCATATACTCACCTGCTCCTGGAGCTCCTTCCTCTTCCGTGTCCTGGCTGGTTATGAAGTGCGCATGCGCTCCACAACCAGCCAAGCTCTGAAAATTTAAAGTGCAGGAGACCAATTTGGTCTCTGTCACTGAACTATGATTACTGTGATAGAAAATATCACAGTAATCATAGTAATACAGTGAACATGAATGTATAAAGTACAAAAAGTGACAAACATACAAAAAAATAAAACACACACTTTTTATTATAGTAATAATTGCAGTTTACTCCCAAATTACCCCTAACCCCCCCCCAGATTACCCGTAACCACCGCAGGTTGCCCGTAACCACCGCACGTTGCCCATAACCACCCCAGGTTTTCCGTAATCACGTCAGATTGCACGTAACCCCCCAGATTACCCGTAACCACCGCACGTTGCCCATAACCACCGCACGTTGCCCGTAACCATCGCACGTTGCCCGTAACCATCGCACGTTGCCCGTAACCACTGCACGTTGCCAGTAACCACCGCACGTTGCCAGTGACCCCCTCCAGATTGTCCGTAATCACCCCAGATTGCCTGTAACCACCCCAAATTACACGTAACCACCCCAGATTAGCTATAAGCACTTCACTCTATCCGTAACAATTCTAGATTGTCTGTAACCCCCCCAGGTTGCCCGTAACCACCCCAGGTTGCCCGTAATCATGCCAGATTACATGTAACCCCCCAGATTGCACGCAACCACCGCAGGTTGCCTCTGACCACCGCACCTTGCCTCTGACCACCGCACCTTGCCTCTGACCACTGCACGTCGCCTCTGACCACCGCACGTCGCCTCTGACCACCGCACGTCACCTCTGACCACCGCACGTCGCCTCTGACCACCGCACGTCGCCTATGACCACCGCACGTCGCCTCTGACCACCGCACGTCGCCTTTGACCACCGCACGTCGCCTATGACCACCGCACGTCGCCTATGACCACCGCACCTTGCATCTGACCACCGCACCTTGCCTCTGAACACTGCACCTTGCCTCTAACCACCCCAAATTGCCAGTGACCCCCTCCAGATTGCCCGTAACCACGCCAGATTACAGGTACCCACCTCTGATTACCTATTAGCACTTCAGTTTATCCGTAACCACAGCAGGTTGCCTGTAACCACCCCAGATTGTCCGTAACCACCCCAGATTGTCCGTAACCACCCCAGATTGTCCGTAACCACCCCACGTTGCCTGTAACCACAGCAGGTTGCCTGTAACCACCCTAGATTGTCTGTAACCACAGCAGGTTGCCCGTAACCACCCCAGGTTGCCCGTAACCACCCCAGATTGTCCATAACCACCCCAGATTGTCCGTAACCACCCCAGATTGTCCGTAACCACCCCAGATTGTCCGTAACCACCCCAGATTGTCCGCAACCACCCCAGATTGTCCATAACCACCCCAGATTGTCCGCAACCACCCCAAATTGTCCGCAACCACCCCAGATTGTCCGTAACCACAGCAGGTTGCCTGTAACCATACCAGATTGTCCGTAACCACAGCAGGTTGTCCGTATTCACCCCACGTTGCCCGTAACCACCCCAGGTTGCCTCTAACCACCCCAGGTTGCCTCTAACCACACCAGGTTGCCTGTAACCACCCCAGGTTGTCGTAACCACAGCAGGTTGCCTGTGACCACCCCATGTTGACCGTATCCACCCCAGATTATCCGTAACCACCCCAGATTACCCGTAACCACCTCAGACTGCCCGTAACCACCCCAGATTACCCGTAACCACCCTAGACTGCCCGTAACCACCTCAGACTGCCCGTAACCACCTCAGACTGCCCGTAACCACCTCAGACTGCCCGTAACCACCTCAGACTGCCCGTAACCGCCTCTAGATTACCCGGAACCACCCCAGACTGTCCGTAACCACCCCACATTACCTGTAATCTAATTTTTTTTATTGTATTTTAGTAACTGCGCTATTCTAATAACTGTTACTAGCTGCGGTTTTGCTCCAGCAAATTGGCGCTCCTTCCCTTCTGAGCCCTGCTGTGTGCCCATACAGTGGTTTATACCCACATATGGGGTACCGTTGTACTCAGGAGAACCTGCGTTACAGATTTTGGGGTACATTTTTTCTCCTGTTCCTTGTGAAATTTAGAAATTTCAAACTAAACCAACATATTTTTGGAAAAATTCAAGTTTTTCATTTTTACTGGCCAATTTTGAATACTTTCCTCTAATACCTGTGGGGCCAAAATGCTCATCCTACCCCAAGATGAATTCTTTGAGGGGTGTACTTTCCGAAATGGGGTGACTTTTGGGGGGATTCTATTCTGTAGACATTACAGGGGCTCTGCAAACGCACCTGGTGCTCAGAAACTTCTTCAGAAAAATCTGCAGAGAAAATGCTAATTTGCGCTCCTTCCCTTCTGAGCCCCGCTGTGTGCCCATACAGTGGTTTATGCCCACATATGGGGTACCGTTCTACTCAGGAGAACCTGCGTTACAGATTTTGGGGTGAATTTTCTCTCCTGTTCCTCGTGAAATTGAGAAATTTCAAACTAAAGGAACATATTATTGGAAAAATTCGAGTTTTTCATTTTTACTATCTACTTTTGAATACTTTCCTCTAATACCTGTGGGGTCAAAATGCTCACCAGACACCAAGATGAATTCTTTGAGGGGTGCACTTTCCAAAATGGGGTGACTTATGGCGAGATTTTACTCCGCTGGCACTACAGGGGCAGTGCAAACCCACCTGGCGCTCAGAAACTTCTTCAGCAAAATCTGCATTGAAAAAGCTAATTGGCGCTCCTTCCCTTCTGAGCCCTGATGTGTGCCCATACAGTGGTTTATACCGACATATGAGGTACCTTTTTACTCAGGAGAACCTGCTTTACAAATTTTGGGGTACTTTTTTCTCTTGTTCCTCGTGAAATTGAGAAATTTCAAACTAAAGGAACATATTATTGGAAAAATTCGAGTTTTTCATTTTTACTGTCTACTTTTGAATACTTTCCTCTAATACCTGTGGGGTCAAAATGCTCACCACACCCCAAAATGAATTCTTTGAGGGGTGCACTTTCCAAAATGGGGTGACTTATGGCGAGATTTTACTCCGCTGGCACTACAGGGGCTCTGCAAACACACCTGGCGCTCAGAAACTTCTTCAGCAAAATCTGCATTGAAAAAGCTAATTGGCGCTCCTTTCCTTCTGAGCCCTGCTGTGTGCCCATGCAGTGGTTTATGCTCACATATGAGGTACCTTTTTACTCAGGAGAACCTGCGTTACAAATTTTGGGGTACTTTTTTTCTCTTTTTCCTCGTGAAATTGAAAAATTTCAAACTAAATGAACATATTATTGGAAAAAATGTGAGTTTTTCATTTTTACTGTCTAATTTTGAATACTTTCCTCTAACACCTGTGGGGTCAAATTACTCATCCTACCCGAAGATGAATTCTTTGAGGGGTGTACTTTCGAAAATGGGGTGACTTATGGGGTTTTTTCTCTCTGCTGACACTACAGGGGCTCTGCAAATGCACCTGGCGCTCGGAAACTTCTTCAGCAAAATCTGCAATGGAAAAGCTAATTGGCGCTCCTTCCCTTCTGAGCCCCGCTGTGTGCCCATGCAGTGGTTTACGCCCACATATGGGGTACCGTAGTACTCAAGAGAACCCGTGTTACAAATTTTGGGGTGCTTTTTCTCTCATGTTCCTTTTGAAAATGAGAAACTTTAATGTAAATGTATATATTATTGGAAAATTTTAATTTTTCATTTTTTTACGGCCTAATGGTGAATACTTTCCTCCAGCCCCTGTAGGGTTAAAATGCTCATTATACCCCTAGATTAATTCTTTAAGGTGTCTAGTTTCCAAAATGGGGTCACTTATGGGGGTTTCCAGTATACAAATCTTCTAAATCAACTTAAAATAAGAACTGGTCCCTAAAAAAATCAGTTTTGGAAACTTTCACGAAAATGTGGTAATTTGCTGATAAATTTCTAAGCCCCGTAACACCCTAAAAAAGTAAAATATGTTTATGAAATGAAGCCAGAATAAAGAGGACATATTGGTAATGTGACTTAGTAACTAATTTATGTAATACAACTTTCTTTTTTTAGAAGCAGAGAATTTCAAAGTTCATAAAATGCTAATTTTTTCAATTTTTCATGATATTTTGATGTTTTTCGTAAAAAACACACAAAGTAGTGACCAAATTTTGCCACTAATATAAAGTGCCATATGTGACGAAAAAACAATCTCAGAATCGCTAGCATACGTTAAAGCATCACTGAGCTATAAGCGCATAAAGTGAGATAGGTCAGATTTTTAAAAATGAGCCTGGTCTTTTAGGTGCAAATAGGCTTGGTCTTGAAGGGGTTAAATAGTGTGAACCTAGCCATAGGCTGTATCCATGTCTTCCAGGACTGTATCTATGTTTTCCATTTTGTCCTCGGCCTGTCTCGGACGGAATTCAAAAGCTGATCGTTTAGCTTAGCCTGCTTTGCTCATCTAGTAACTAGTAACATGTCCGCTATAGATAAATGGTAAAGGAGAATATCCATTGTTGGTATTCTTTTCAAGAGTCAGGGGTCGTCTTATACATCGGGTGTCGTTTTATGGGAGTGCTGAAAAACTTAGGAACAAAACTGGAGAATCTGTGGTTGCTGCATAAGGTGGAGGGAGCTCAAAAGCGTCCACATCCCCAGCGTATGCAGTGACCGTATCAAGGGCAGAGCAAGCTGCAGGGGTCCGGGTTATGAAATAAAGAGATTCGGTGGAGTACCGCTGTGCCCAGAAAAACACACCTCTTTCCCCCATTTGACCCACCCTTGTATCCTACTGTATTACTCTACCTCCTTCTCTGTCTGTCTCCTCTCGCTGCTGATTTTTTTAATTAATTTTTGTTTTGTGTGGAAATTTTTTTATACGGCGAGTATATCCCAAACTTTATATTTTAACTGGAAAAGTTGGGGGTCGTCTTATATTCCCAGTTGTCTTATATGCCGAAAAATACACTAATTCATTTATGCTTCATTATAATGGAGGGTAGTCATAGTTTTCATGAAGACAATGAAGCTGCAAAAAGCTTTCTACATCATCACAACTAGAAATGTATGTTATTGGTGCTTTTGGAACAACTTTTCAAATTTTGCTTTGGGTAAGAAATCTACCTGTACATTGTTTCTCCTGATAGCTGAGGAAGTGTGACATCAACAAAGAGCTTCAGGAAATCAAAATTGGCCTCCGTTCACATGACAGCAGCTTCTGTTTTCATCGGTCATAGATCATTAGTTACACTGACAGTCAAGTTTTCAGATTGGTTTTCATTGCTGAGCTCCTTAACATGTCACTAGAAGCGATCTTTAGGTAGCAAAGGATGGCTGCGGGGAAAGCACATCCTATTGTCTGGCAAGATGTAGGCCGTCACACAGTAGCTTTAATGTAAGAGCAATTCAATACATTAGTAAATATTAGGGAGTTGCAAATAAACCAGATTAATGTTACTTTGTTTTGTGTAATATGTTTTTCTGTTGTATATCGCACTTGATAACATTGTTGTAAGACTTTGATAAACCTGATGGAATTAAAATTAATAATAATAGTAATAACATCAGATAATGTTGCGTTTACATGGAACGATTATCGTTCGAATTTTCCCAATAGCAATCGCATTTGAGCAATAATCGGCTCATGTAAACACAGCGAACGATCAAGCATTGAGCAAGAAATCTTTCATTGTGATCTTTCAACATCTTCTCAAACCGTTGTTGGTCGCTTAAAATTCGCAAATCGCTTTGTGTAAACAGTCTTTCAAAGATTCACCCTATGTGTGAGATGGGCTTTTTAAGTGATCTTAAAATTAAGCGATCTTAAAAACGATCGCAGTAACAATTTTTCTAACGATTATTCTAACGATTTATTCGTCTAAACGTCTGTTGCTTCAAAATCGTTTAACGATCGATTGGGGCGAATTATCGCTCCGTGTAAACGAACCATAAGGTTCTTAAATAAAATAATGTCTTGCATGCCTTTAACCTCAGCTGCATGAGATTTTTCAGGACGAAAAATTCCAAACCTTTTAAAATTTATTTACAGTATTTATTTTATTTTGCATATTAGTTTTTACACTAAGCATATGAATTCTGTGCCAATCTCATGTCTCTCTCATGTCCCAATTATGCATAATATGTTAATTTATATAATGACATGATGCCATACTTCATGGCACATGATGGTTGTGGCTGTGTTTTTTCAACGCCACTGTACTAGGCCTTGATTGACTGTTATTCTCATGTTACATGACAAGAATGTATAAGAAGGTGATGTCCAGTATTGGTCTCCCATTGTTCAGAATCTATTAGGTAATTGCTCAGATAGCAATACCCCGTGTTATCACTCCCTAAAGCTGTCAGCTTGGTTTGGCACAAGTAGCATTTGTGGCTGCAGGAGGAATCCAGATGCCCCACAGTTACACTGCATATCCACACGCTTACTGCAAGCTGCAGTTTACCAAATCTGTCTAAAGTTCATATTCACATTTCTAAAGATTTATATAGTATGGCAAGTAAACGCAGTGTAAATGATGGTAGTCTGTCCAAAAAAAGCAAACTCCATCACAGAGGCACATTAGTGCCCACAAAAGGTATTCCTCTTATGAGAGGGCTAATGTCTGCCTAATGGAAGTAAAGTTACACACTGGGCTTTGTGCTTGTCGTGAACTCTCTTACATGGATAAAAGTCAAAATGTGAGTACAGAACATTTCTGCAGCAGCTTTGGGCTGGGATTAACTCGGATCACCTCGTCCCCTGCTTTTAATGAAATTCTCCCCCTTGTATTTTCTTGTTTGGAAGGGAGTCCAAAGTTATCTCATGCTAATTTAGTTAGGCAGTGCCCTCAAGGGATGTCACAGGCCTCTATGACCCTTCCAGAGAGACTCAGTGAAGGGATGAGGAGAATTAGACATTCCTGAGAAATTGCAAAGTAGCAACCCCCAGAGATTTCACATAGAAACGAGCTCCAGACAAACTGCCAGAGACCAAAGTCACCTTTTCAGCACTTCCTTGACATCGTTCCACCAATCCCATCTGGCTTGCCTCAAAGGTCACCAGTGGGACTGGGAAGGTGGTAGCAGACATCGGGGAGGTCCTTTTAATTTCTATATAAAAATGATTTAAGCAGAACAGCATATGTGCGAGACGTATCATCTGCATTCCCCTTCAAGGCTGTGCTCCACAAACAACATACTAGTGCCAGAAAAACATGACATCAAGCAAATGTGGACAGATCATCTCGGGTGTCCTGTTTAATTTTTTAATTTTTTTTTGGATGTAGGAGATCCTCAATTCATGGAGTATTGAAGGGGGTCGCTAGTGTCATATCAGATAAAAGTTATATACATACATAAAAATCACTTTACTCTTCATGTGATATTTTGTTTCACAGCCTTTCTAGCACAGTGATGCAGTTGCTAGCTTTTATTTCTAATGTTATTGAACTATATGGATAGTGGCAGGTGAATAGTCACTGTATACTACAACACAATACTGCGCATTCATTCATACCTAATATTGTCTATTGTTTGTAGAAAAATAAGGCCACATTCACACGTCCCGTGCCCTGCATGGAACACAGATGTGGAATGCATGGAACGGACCCCCCCCCAACCCCCCCCCCCCCCCCCCGGCGCGCGCCTGGGCAGCATCTGTGATAAGATTCTGGGAGCGAGGGAACTGTATGCATACGCATATGCGGCTCTGTCATTTCAGTGCAGCGCGTATGCATACAGTTCCCCAGCTCCCAGCATCTTTCCACAGATGCTGCCCGGGTGGGGGGGGGGGGGGGGGAGGCAGGGGGCGGGAGTCTGTTACATGCATTTCACGGAACGTGTAAATGTGGCCTTACCTGGTAGATTTTGTTAGCAACCAATGAATACCAATATTTTGCTGTCATCTACTGTATGTCCTCTTATATTGTTCCTTTTTACTTGTCTTTATCTGTTTAGGGATCAAGTTATTAGAAGGATAAATGCAGTGTATATGCTGTGCTGAGGAATAGCTGTAATAAATGCACACAATCATTTATCTATATACATATACAATATTTACAATGTGGAAAATATTACTTTTTTTACCTGATATTAAAAAAGTTGCTATTTTCCTCATTCTGAACGTTGTATATGCAACCTTAATGAAGATTTACACAAACTGTTCATTGTAACATGGCTATCTGTCTGTCTATCTATCCGTCCGTCTATCTATCTATCTATCTATCTTCCTATCTTGTATCTATCCTTCTATCCTGCAGAACTCCAATGTCAGTGAAAAAGTTGTTCACCATTGCAGCTCATTAATAGAACTTTTCTCAAGCACAGCTCTATTGAAAACCTCTATTAAAAAGGAAGTCCCACCAACGCCACAGCCTAGCTAAGCGATTGCCTGCTCAGCCAGTAAGTGACCGTAGCAGTGTTTCACCCTAGTCACTGATTGGCTGAGTGGGCTATCACTCACCCAGGTATGTGACGTTGCGTCAAGGAGAGCTGCAGGTAATGGGCAGCTGTCAACAGGACTTAGGAGCGGCACTACAAGGCATGAGGATATGTAAGTTAGCTTTGTTTATTTTTTTCACCCACCTCCCTTCTGTTTTTCCGTTTGGTGGGACTTCTTTAATAAACTGAAACCTGGCATATTGTTTGCGGATGGGTGAATAAACGCCTTTTCCACGGACACTGGAATGCTGCAGTCTATATTTGTTGTTATATAAGTTACACCAGTGGAGCTAGGTGTGGACTCCTGACACCATTTACATTTGTTTTTGTTTTTTTGAGAGCTGTGGATGTTTTTTTATTTTTTTGCATATCCATCATATTCATGTATCTATTTCTGCATATTTTATATTAAGGCCATTACAATGTTTGCTGAGGCATTAGAAATGTCGTCCACTGAAGAGAACACTGTGTAATTTTTTTTTCAAAACATGTTTTATTGATTAACACTGTGTAATATTTAGTATTAAATCATTGTGTTTTTAAAAGAAGCACTTTTACCATTCAGCTGTTTGGCAGAATTGTGGTATCACATAAACAGTGAATAGAGCTGAAAACCAAGAGCTCCATTCATTGTCTAGTGGCTGTACTGGGTTATTGCAGCACAGCTCCCATTAACTTACAGTACATTAGATTAGAGCTGAAGTAACTAAGCACAGCCATTACATGCTGTACAGAGCTGTTTCTAGCTTTGTTCATTGTGTACGTGACACCACCATTTTGGCAAGCAGCTGATTGGTGAGGGTGCCAGGTGTTAGACACCCACCAATCAGATATTAATAGGCTATCCTAAGAATAGGAAAACCCCTTTAACAAATGTCCATAAATGACTAGATAGTGAGACTAAATTAAAGGAGCAGTCCCAAAACATCCAAAAATTACAGGAAGGCGGGGGGGGGGGGGGAATAATAAACAAAGTAAACTCAGCTCTCCTCATGCTCCATAGCGCCGCTCCTGGGTCCCGTTGCCAATTGTTGGTGTCCTGCAGCTCTTCTGGCTGAAAGGTCATGTACCTGGCTGAGTGATTGCCTGCTGAGCCAATTAGTGATTGGAGAGGGACACCCACCAGCCCTGGTTACTGACTGGCTAAGCAGGCAATTGCTCAACCAGGCAGTGACGTTGCAGCTGGAAGATTCGGGTATGCGATGTACATAGTTTCCTGGAGAAAATGGCATCCAGCAGAACCAGGGAGCAGCACTACGGAGCCACAAAGACGAGTGAGTTAACATTGTTTATTATCTTCCTGCACTCCCGTGCCTTCCTCCATTTTTTTTAATTTGGTGGGACTTTAATGACTCCTTTAATATGGCAGTCATGATACAATTTGCCTGAATGCTTAACCTGTTCCCAACTCATTATATATACTTATGTCATGGGTCAGGTGGGGAAGTATGGAGTAAACTTGTGGGCTTAGCCCACTCCATGGTTGGTGTGTTCTAGCTGCTATCTGCATCTGGTAGCAACAACTAAAGGGTACTTTGCCACTTTAAAACATTTTATATAATGCTGCCCTTTTGTACAACATAACATTACCTTGCTCCCTCAGTATCCTCCTGTGGCGTTTACAGGTCCCCCACTGCATGCTCCACTGCCACTTTCGAGATAAACTTATCTTGGCACAATCACGGACTGAGATGGGACAGCGTTGTGGCCAGTTATTGTCTGAGCAGTCTGTTACTGACGAATTGATATATAGATCCAAAAACATCCAAATGACCCTGATCAAAAGTTTACATACACCGGTTCCTAATATCGTGTATTGCCCACTCTAACATCAATGACAGCTTGAAGTCTTTTGTGGTAGTTGTGGAAGAGTTTCTCTATTTTCTCAAATGGTAAAGCTGCCCATTCTTCTTGGCAAAAAGCCTCCAGTTCCTGCAAATTCCTAGACTGTCTTGCATAAACTGCATGCCTGAGATCTCCCCAGAATGGCTCAATGATATTTAGGTCAACAGAGTAAGATGGCCTCTCCAGAACCTTCACTTTGTTCTGATATCCAAGCAATTGATAATGCCATTCAGCAGTGTTCAAATGGACAAATGGAAAATCATGGGCCCTGTAAAAAACAAACCACAATCAAGTAAACCAACAATAATTTCAGCCGGACTGCCAAGAAAATTCTTTAGGATGCAAAGAAAAGTCCACAAATAACATCAGATGAGATACAAACCGGTGTGGCTGTTTCAAAATGAACATTAAGGAGGCACTTGAAGAAAAATTAGCTGCATGGTCAAGTCGCCTGAAGAAAGCCAATACTGTGCAAATGCCACAAAGTATCTCATCTACAATACGCCAAACAGCACAAAGGCAAGCCTCAAAACTTCTGGAACAAGGTCAGTTGGAGTGATGAGACAAAAGTCGAACTTTTTGGCCACAACAATAAACATTACATTCAGAGAGGTGTCTACAAGGCCTAAGATGGAAGGAACACTATTCCTACTCTGAAGCATGGAGGTGGATCACTGATGTTTTGGGAATGTGTGAGCTACAAAGGCACAAGAAACTTGGTCAAAGTTGAAGAACAGATGAATGAATCACGCTATCAGCAAATACTGGAGGCAAATTTGCATTCATCAGACAGAAAAATGTGCATGGGACGTACTTGGACGTTCCAACATGATAATGATCCAAAACACAAGGCCAAGTCAACCTGTCATTGGCTAAAGCAGAACAATGTGAAGTTTCTGGAGTCGTCATCTAAATCTTCTGCCCTCAGTATCATTAAGCCACTCTGGGGAGATCCCAAGTGTATAGTTCATGCAAGACAGCACAGGAATTTACAGGAACTGGAGGCTTTTTGCCAAGAAGAATGGGCAGCTTTACCATCTGAGAACATAAAGAGCTTCATCCACAACTACCACAAAAGACTTCAAGCTGTTATTGATGTTAGATGGGGCAATACACAGTATGGGGTATGTAAACTTGTGAGCAGAGTCATTTGGGTGTTTTTAGTTGTTGTTATAATTTAAAAAGAGAAATGACAGTAGTTTTACAAACAATTGGCTTCACCCAACCACTAACCATGAGTGGGGAAAAAGTTTTTGTGTTATCATTTATATTCTCTGAAAAAAGGACAAGAAAGCATAAATTCTGCTGGGGTATGTTAACATTTGAGATCAGCGATAGATAGATAGATAGATAGATAGATAGATAGATAGATAGATAGATAGATAGATAGGAGATAGATAGATATAGATAGATAGATTGATAGATAGATAGGAGATAGATAGATAGATCGATCGATTAATAGATAGATAGATAGATAGATAGGAGATAGATAGATAGATAGATAGATAGATAGATAATAGATAGATAGATAGATAGATAGATAGGAGATAGATAGATATAGATAGATAGATAGATAATTTTCCCCATTTTTAAAAAGTCCAAACTCCCACAAAAAATTGCATATTTGGTATCAATGTGTAAGGAATTTTTCGAACTTATAAATAATATATGTTACTGATCCTTTACAGTAATACAGAAAATAGTAGAATCCAAGGCATCAGACTTATATCAGACCTAGAAAATATAGATTTTAATCCATCTCAGTTAAAAAATGACATGCCGCAGCAACGTTTCAGCCAAGGAGTGGCCTTTTTGAAGCCATCAATCACATATAGCAGCATCTTTTCTGTATTGTGAATAGCTTAAACAGCAAATACTAAATGCCACTTGTTGGTTTATGGTCATGCCACATACCAGAAAAAAATGAATAAAAAGTAGAGATGAGTAAGCCGGGTTCGGGTTCGAGTTGATCCGAACCCGATCGTTCGGTATTTGATTAGCTGGGGCTGCTGAAGTTGGATAAAGCACTAAGGTTGTCTGGAAAACATGGATACAGCCAATGACTAAATCCATGATTTCCACATAGCCTTAGGGCTTTATCCAAGTTCAGCAGCCACCGCTAATCAAATGCCGAAAGTTCGGGCTCGGATCGACTCGAGCATGCTCCAGGTTCTCTAATATAAAGGGATCAGAAAATATATAAATTTGCTCTCATAAGATGTCAGTTTTACCATATTGCCCCCCCCCACAAAGTTGTTTTTGTTTTTTTCAACACATGAATACTTTTTGGTCTGGTTTTAGAATACATTATTTGGTTAAAAAAAAGTGAAGTTAAGTGTATTTTAGGAGGGGGTTAAAACTCTGATAGATGCAACAATGTGAAACAAGAGGCCTCCAATAGTATCTTTTGTATTCTGGTGTCTTCAATGGGAAAATGTTAATCTGTAAGGTAAATATGATATCTTTCTTATTGGCGCTACACTGCAAGTCACCACACAACTATAGCTCTCTTGTCTCTCGCTACCCTTTCACACTGCTCACACATTCTCTTGGAACTGTGTATTAAATGCTTCAGCTCAGTAATCAATGTAAATATCATCATAATTGTGTTATCTAGCCTATTACCTTATATACATAGACTTGTCCAGCCTCATCAGCAACGCACATTACTCCCAAGGTCAGTCAGCAGGATTGGTGTATTCTTTATCATGGGAAAAGCTGACAGTATACAGTAGATTGCCAGCTGAACCCACAGATTCTGGTGGGATCAGCGACCATCTTATTTGTGAGGTGACCTCCCAACTCTCCCTTAATGGCACATCTCAGGGAAGAAAAGGATTGATCAGTTGGTTTTCAACTGTCTTATGCTATTGTTCTCATGAGAGATATGCCATTGCCAGTGAAATCTGGTGGCCTATGTTCTCTGTCCATTCAAAATGGGGAGTATGCATATCAATGGCAGCATTCAGAGAAATAGAGTAATAGTTTGACAGCTATATATATATATATATATATATATATATATATATATAGATATTTGTCTATTTATAGATAATCTATTTATATATTGATCTATTTATATAGATATGTTTCGCCATTATCGCCACTAGTAGCTTTTGCCTTTTGCCACTTCTTGTCCTCCATAGCCTACAAGTTTTATTTTCCGCATGGCGACATTTACATCAATAGCTGTTGGGTAATATCTATATATTTTTTCCTATATTTGTTGTAAACTAGGTTATAATATATGCACACCTCCTTTTTATGATGATGATGTTATATTATAGTATGGAGAAAATTTGCATCTGCCAGTACCTGCAGAGTGTCCAGGTGCTATTACGAGTGGTCAGGCAGTAATTATTGTGCAGCTGGGAGAAACTAGGGCCAAGTTCAGATGTCGCCATGTAGCTGTCTATCTAGTAGCTACCTAATTAAGTTCAAACAGTATGGGATTGGATTTCAATGTGCTCCATGCATGCGGCCTATTATTATAAATTATCTATACAGTGGTGCCTTGGATTATGAGCATAATACGTTCCGGGACTTTGCTTGTAATCCAAATCACTCTTAAACCAAAGCACTTTTTCCTATAAGAAAATATTGAAATGCAGACAATTGGTTCCACATTCCAAAAATAATGATTTTTTATTTTATTTTGAATAACATGTAAAACAATGGAAAAACATTTAGAAACTAGGGATGAGCGAACCGAACCGTTATGAACCAGATTCGTTACGAACTTTGCAAAAAGTTTGGTTCGGTACTGAACCGAACTTTCAAAAAGTTTGTGACAAAGTTCGTTAAAACCGCAACGGCGTCGCAAAACTGTATTGTTTTCACAGAATGGAAGAGGATATAAGGAATTATTACTCCTATAATCCCTTTTATCCTTTTATTATGTGAATATCAAGGTGTGTGATGTCACTACAGGAACAGGAAGTGCCTGAGCGTCCATGCTCTTTCTCATTGTGTGTCTAGACTGCAGAGAGAGAGGAGCTCCGTGCTAGTTAGGGAGGGAAAGCACATAGATAGGCAAAAAAGTAGATATTTACAGGGAGGTAGAGAGAGGGAGAGAGAGGCAGAGATAGGAAGTAAAAAACTTGTGATGTCCAGAAAATAGTCAAACACCGATATATCACAAAATATCTTTATTACATGCTCGAAATAGTATAAAGCACAGGATAGTGGTTGAGGGGGGGGGGGGGTGGCAGAGGCTGTGTGACCACTAATCACAATCATTTATGCCAACAACAACCTTAGTATAAGAGGGAGTGCAGGCAGGACACCCACAATTTATTCTTTAACGTCAAGCCAGATGTTCGTCCCCCTGCCCAGGCTCAACAGGGCCTCTTGGTGGTGGAGTCATGGTGCGTGCCTCCGTCATATGAGGTTCTTTATTCTCTTCATCCGATGAGGCCTCTGCTGTTTGTTGAGCTTCTTCATCTCCATTCATCTCAACATGTTAGCAACATTGTAACAATTCTTAAGAACCAATATGCATCCAATGCAGGATTTTACTTAGGCTTTTTGTGTCCTTTTTTATCCAGTATGTCCAATGTATTAGCCAGGGGCGTAACTCCCACTATAGCAGCCATAGCGGCTGCTATGGGGCCCGCCGCATCAGGGGGCCCCATGGCCTGCTCCTGCAATACACTGGGCCCCCTGAGCCGTCATCATTTGCAGCACCCGGTGGCCCTGCTGGTTTCCTGGGTTTTGCAAATGTCCCTTTAACTGCAAGCACTCCTGACCAGAGCTAGCAGTTATGTAGTTATGACTTCACTTGACCGTTTAGTGGTCAGTCGGGGGGGGGGGGGGGCCCAATCATTTCTTGTTTACTATGGGGCCCAGCCATTTCTAGTTACGCCCTTGGTGTTAGCCTTACCTTTGCGCATAATCTAGACTATTGATCAACATTCTCACACTGCTCTCCAAAAATGATGCTCAGGGAAAATAATATGTCTGCAAAGAAGTAGTAATTTATTCTCACATCTTGGGCTAATTAGCCCTTGGCTCCCTAAAAATCTCACTTGAGAAATGAGTGGGACATTGTTAGGTCATATGTAATCATTGGGGCACATTTGTCGCCATTTATCCTGTCCGTGCTTTGTAGCTAAATCGAACTCCAGTTAGGTCTTACATCATCGACTATCCAGTTCCAGAAATATATAGGTCCCCCTGCAGGAAGCTCGATGTATATAATCTCTGTCTACGTAACACATGTCTATATGTCTGCACACATAACAGACTGAACTAATACTGACATCATCTGATCCTAGCATGGACAGATGCACTTAAGACACACACTTACTGGCGCCGTCTGCTGGCATTCAAAATGAAACGCAGCATTGGGGCAAAACGCAAAGAGCCCAGTTCTTCTTGTGAGGCCCCACGCCTCATCAGCTGCCGTCGCTCCCTGATGAATCTGTCCCTCACACTGGACCACCTGGTCTCCACATGTTTGGCTGAAAGCAAAAACCGTACAGACATTAGGAATATATAAGCGTCAGGTGACCATAACAGTAGAGTTTCTTGTTTGACATAGTGGGTAAATAACTTACCAATGATCAACTTCTGTAATCTACTATGCTTGTCCCAACCTGGGTACACAATCCGGGCAACCTCCCTCCATGCGGCACTCCGTCTTAGCCGGCTTGTGTACCCAGGCGTAGGGCCGTCCCATAGCAGTGGCCGAGCATGGACCTTAATAAAAAGATAAATAAATATTATAAACCTCTTGCAAACAATGCTCGCTTGGTAAGGTAATAGCTAGTCGAGGCCTTTTCCTTGTTAGAGGCAATGTTGCTGACTAAATATGACGTCACTTATGTGGGTGGGTTATGGAGCTTCCCGTGCTGCTAACTCCCTACCTCCTCCCTCTCCCTCCATGATGTCTGCTGCCGGCCCATATCATATACACAGTACACAACTACTCCCATCATGTGGTCATAGTGTAAGCCTCAAATATTTCAAACATAACGTAATAGTGAATTCGACACCACAATCCGGAGGGGGGAGGGGGGAGTGAGTTAGCTGCGCGGGCAGCTCGCTAACACAAACCATAAGTCACACCCTCGTTTCTCAGCAACATGTGATCAAACAAAGAAAATTCCTGGAAGAGATATTACACAAACATAGCGAATCAAACATAATTAGCGGCACATTGGCTACAATTGGAAATACATTGCATTATGTTTCACACAGACACATAGCCTAAGGGTACAAACACACACACCGTATACACAGACTATTTACTGCTGCGATACGCAGCAAATACGCAACATATACGCAGCAAATACGCAGCAGATTAGATCTAAATAACTGAACACAGCATCAAATCTGCACCATCAAATCTGCTGCGTATTTGCTGCGTATCTGCTGCGTATACGGTGTGTGTGTTTGTACCCTAACAAATATAAATGTATAGTGCGATTTAGAGCTAGCCCTTATGGGCAAGCCATAGGAATTACACACATTCGTAGGGATGTGAACTACTATCAGCAATGTATGGTGGCCAATGTAGTCACACAGGGCAATGGGTGGGGGCAAAAATCCATAATAAACATTTAGCTTCGTCATAAATAAGGATCATTCATGACTAACTTGTAATTGAGAAATTAGGAAGGAAAGAGCCTTTAACAACACATATATAAAATGAAGCACTGTAAAGTACCGGGACAGAATGTAAGCATTATTGAGAACAGATATCTGATATATTCGAAGACCAGACCTGTACATTTAATTTTGACACTAACTCTAAAAAATACATCAAGTGACTGTCACACACATCGCTTCTCAGACTCACAATGATAAGCCAAAAAGCGGTAAGCTGTTAGAACTCCACCTATGTCAACATTTATTAACTCATTAATGGCAAGGCGTTATCAAATACTTACTTGTAAGATTAGTCCATAAACGTCGATGAGTGATTTATCGATAACCATATCTGCCTCCTTCGATTTGCCTTCACAGTTCTAAATAAGCTAATTGAGTGAATTGCTTTCACTCTTCAGATGTGAAAATACAGAAAATGGCGAAATAACCTTGGCATATACACACAGGAACAAAAGAATGATACATTTGTTATTTTGTTTCTCAAAACAATCACGTGACCCCCTAGATGCAATTGTATCATGGCCAGTGAACCTGCTTCGTAGGAGTAAGTAGATTTAGTTTGTCAGAACTTTGTAAGCCGAGGAACAAAAATAGAAATATAATCATCACTAGCAGTAGTGGATTATAATAGGGGCGTTTTGGGCGGCAGCCCGGGGCCCATGACCACCCAAAAAGACTTATACTTTCAATGGTGTACTGTCTCCTGGCTACACTTCTGCCATGATTTGCAAAAAATCACTGTTTTTTATGGCAATTTTGCACAAATCAGGACATCATGACATTATCTGTCCTGTACTATGAATGCCAGGCTAGTGCTGCCATAGTTACAGTGGGGTGGGGGGGCCCAGGCTTGGTGAACAGCCAGCGGCCTATGGTAAAGTTAATCCGCCCCTGATCACTAGTAGTCTGTTTTTATTATACTGGCCTGTAATCGATCAACTGCTGCTTCCTCCTCAAGTAGCCTCTCCTCAATAATACTGGACTGGAATCAATAAACTTCTGCCTCCTCCTGCTGCTCAACTTGTCTCTTCTCAACAATACTGGCCTGGGTGCAATCAAGTGCTGCCGCATCCTCCTTGTAAACTTTTTTTCCTATATGTTTTTTTCACTATTTTGGCACTTTTATTCACTATATTTTATTAATTTTATTCCTATTATTATTATTATTTTTTTTTTTTTCTCATTATTTTTGGAAATTTTTCCCCCCACTTTTTTCATTGTAATAGAAACTGCAACTAAACGAAACTATAACCTATCACACTCCCACTATTGTAGCTGCAATTATTCAGCCGTTAGAGCAAGGTTAGTTTTCGTTTCGCTTTTGAAAAGTTCGGTTCGGTTCGATCCGGCGAACTTTCGTGAATTTCGGATCGGTCTGAACCGAACCGAACTTTTCAAAAGTTCGCTCATCCCTATTAGAAACAGCTGAATATGTCATGTAAGTTACTGTACAGTATAGCAATAAGCATGTGAAGTATAATGTATAGTAAGGGCATAAACCTGAAGAAACAGCAGCAGTTTGTAGATACAGGATGAAACTGTAGACCCCCATAATGCAGAAGCATAGTACAATAGGTTAGAAAAGAAAGGCTGCTGTCAGAGCTCTGTGTGGTGTGAGGAAGTGTTCAGCATAAACCAATCGAAAGTGAGAATCACAGATCTGTGCAGGAGAACAGTGACAGATACTTTTTTATACAGCAGTGTGAGTGGCTGAGTGTAAGTGCAGGCACATTATAGCAGGAATGGAGAGAATGGGAAACACAAGGGCTGTCAGAGACTGCAGGGAGCATGAAGGAATGACCAGGACATATGTAGGTACATAAATACAGCACTCTCTGTCCGGGGAGAAAGGGGTTACATTTATGAAAAGATTGCCTCCACAGTCCTGTGGATCTGCTATGATTTGGAAGGTGGGGGAGACTTCCTGGGTCAGAGTACAGTCCTGTAGACCCAGCTATGCAGACCACTCCCCCCCCTCCACCACTGCCACCCAGTACTCCCCCCCCTCCACCACCGCCACCTAGCTCTTAAACAAAGCAATGCTCTTAAAGGGGTTGTCCAGCACAATCTTTTTATTTCAAATCAACTAGTATGATAAAGTTATATAGATTGGTAATTTACTTCTATTAAAAAATCTCAGGTCTTCCTATACTTATTAGGTACTATATGTCCTGTAGGAAATTTTGTGTGGGCAGCACGTTGGCTCAGTGGTCCTGGGTTCAAATCCCACCAAGTGCAACATCTGCAAAGAGTTTGTATGTTCTCTCTTGATACTTTGGTTTCCTACTACACCCAAAACATACAGATAGGTGAATTTAGATTGTGAGCCCTATTGGGGACAAGGAGCAATAATTGGCAAAACTGTGTGAAGTGCTCTATACAAATGTGTGCTCTATACAAATAAAAGCATTATTATTATTTATTTTCAGTCTGACACAGTGCTCTCTGCTGACATCTTTGGCCGAAAATAAAACAATATATCCTGCAAGATATACAGCAGCTAATAAGTATGGGAAGACAAGATTTTTTAATAGAAGTAAATTACAAATCTATATAACGTTCTGATATCAGTTGATTTAAAAGAAAAAGATTTTCGCTGGACAACCCCTTTAAACCAAGTTACAATTTTAACCCCTTAGTGACCTCCGATACAGCTTTTTACGGCGGTCACTAATGGGCCTTATTTTGCTGCCATCAGCTTTTTGCGTCGATGGCAGAGAATAAGGCTGCGGCGCCGGGAAGGCCCCCACCCCGTCCTCCCAGCAAGCGGAGGTAGCTGAGGGGTTGGGGCAGTGTGTGGGGTCCGTCCCGGCCGGCCCTGTACCGGCGATCGCTGCTATTAACGTTATAGTGGCCGGCGATACTGGACATTGCCGGCGCCGCCGCTGCCTTTCATCTCTCCCCCCCCGGCGGGGGGAGATAAAAAAAAGTGTCCCCCAGACCTCAGATCAGCCTCCCCTAGTGCCCTGATAACTAACCCCCCCTCCCCCGGTGGCCATAATTTCCAAGATGGCCGCCGCCATTGCTGTGAACAGACTGTCTGTCAACAGTGATGGAAAAATAAAAATAAATCAAAACCCCATGTTCTCTGCAACCAGAGGTAGCGGAGAGCATGGGGCAGTGATCGGGGACCCCCCTGTGTGGTCCCCGTACAAGCGATCAGCAGTATATACTATATACCGCTGATCGCTTGTGCCATGTGCTGTCCAGCACTTTTTAGCCCCTGTCACCATAAATAATAGGGGATAAAAAGTGAAACTGTGCCCCCCCAAGTCGTCACCGCCCCGTCCCCCAGTCACCCCCCTACCCCTTATACTCACCTGATCGAGGGAGGTCCTTCCACCTCGACGTCCACACTGCTTCTGAAGTGCGCATGCCCTTCAGAAGCAATCATCTCTGAAAATTTAAAGTGACAGGGACCAATCTGTTCACTGTTACTGAACTATGATTACTGTGATAGAAAATATCACAGTAATCATAGTAATATCGTGAAGAAAAAAATGTAAAAGCACAAAAAGTGAAAAACATAAACTTTTTATTATAGTTATAATTGCAGTTTACTCCCAGATTGCCCGAAACCACCCCAGGTTGCCTGTAACCACGCCAGATTGCACGTAACCACCACACGTTGCCCGTAACCACCGCAGGTTGCCTGTAACCACCGCACATTGAACGTAACCACCCCAAATTGCCAGTGACCTCCTCCATATTGTCCGTAGTCACCCCAGATTGCCCGTAACCACCCCAAATTATATTTACCCACCCCAGATTACCTATAAGCACTTCAGTTTATCCGTAACAATCCCAGATTGTCTGTAACCACCCCAGGTTGCCCGTAACCTCCACAGGTTGCACATAACCCCCCCAGGTTGCCCGTAATCACGCCAGATTACATGTAACCCCCCAGATTGCACGTAACCACCGCACGTTGCCTCTGACCACCGCACATTGCCTCTGACCACCGCACGTTGCCTCTGACCAACGCACGTTGCCTCTGACCAACGCACGTTGCCTCTGACCACCGCACGTTGCCTCTGACCACAGCACGTTGCCTCAGACCACCGCACGTTGCCTCTGACCACTGCAGTTTTTCATTTTTACTGGCCAATTTTGAATACTTTCCTCTAATACCTGTGGGATCAAAATGCTCACCACACCCCAAGATGAATTCTTTGAGGGGTGCACTTTCCAAAATGGGGTGACTTTTGGGGGGATTCTATTCTGCAGACATCAAAGGGGCTCTGCAAACGCACCTGGCGCTCAGAAACTTCTTCAGCAAAATCTGCACTGAAAATGCTAATTGGCTCTCCCTTCCTTATGAGCCCTGCTGTGTGCCCATACAGTGGTTTATGCCCACATGTAGGGTACCGTTCTACTTAGGACACTCTGCCTTACAGATTTTGGGGTGAATTTTCTCTCCTGTTCCTTGTAAAATTGAGAAATTTCAAACTAAAGAAACATATTATTGGAAAAATTCGAGTTTTTCATTTTTACTGTCTACTTTTGAATACTTTCCTCTAATATCTGTGGAGTCAGAATGCTCACCACACCCCAAAATGAATTCTCAGAGGGGTGTACTTTCCAAAATGGAGTGACTTATTGAGAGATTTTACTCCGCTGGCACTACTGGGGCACTGCAAATGCACCTGTCGCTCGGAAACTTCTTCAGCAAAATCTGCATTGTAAAGGCTAATTGGCGCTCCTTTCCTTCTGAGCCCTCCTGTGTGCCCATGCAGTGGTTTATACCGACATATGAGGTACCTGCGTTAAAAATTTTGGGGCACTTTTTTTCTCTTGTTCCTCGTGAAATTGAGAAATTTCAAACTAAAAGAACATATTATTGGAAAAATTCGAGTTTTTAATCTTTACTGTCTAATTTTGAATAATTTCCTCTAATACCTGTGGGGTCAAAATGCTCACCACAACCCAAAATGAATTCTTTGAGGAGTGCACTTTCCAAAATGGGTGACTTATGGCGAGATTTTACTACGCTGGCACTACAGGGGCACTGCAAACGCACCTGGCGCTCGAAAACTTCTTCAGCCAAATCTGTATTGAAAAGGCTAATTGGCGCTCCTTCCCTTCTAAACCCTCCTGTGTGCCCATGCAGTGGTTTATGCCCACATATGGGGTACCGTTGTACTCACAAGAACCTGGAAAAATTATTTTTAAAATTTATTGGAAAAATTCGAGTTTTTCATTTTTACTGTCTAATTTTGAATACTATCCTGTAATACCTGTGGGGTCAAAATGGTCACCGCACCCCAAGATGAATTCTTTGAGGGGTGTACTTTCCAAAATGGGGTGACTTATGGGTTTTTTCTCTCTTCTGTCACTACAGGGGCACTGCAAATGCACCTGGCGCTCAGAAACTTCTTCAGCAAAATCTGCATTGGAAAAGCTAATTGGCGCACCCTTCCTTCTGAGTCCCGCTGTGTGCCCATGCAGTGATTGACGCCCACATATGGGGTACAGTTGTACTCACGAGAACCTGCGTTCCAAATTGTGGGGTGATTTTTCTCATGTTCCTTTTGAAAATGAGAAACTTTAATCTAAACGTATATATTATTGGAAAATTTTAATTTTCCACTTTTTATGGCCTAATTATGAATACTTTCCTGAAGCCCCTGTAGGGTAAAAATGCTCATTATACCCCTAGATTAATTCTTTAAGGTGTGTAGTTTCCAAAATGGGGTCACTTATGGGGGTTTTCAGGATACATGCCTTCTAAATCCATTTAAAAAAAGAACTGGTCCCTAAAAAAATCAGTTTTGGAAACTTTCACGAAAATGTGATAATTTGCTGATAAATTTCTAAGCCCCGTAACGGCCCTAAAAAAGTAAAATATGTTTACCAAATTATGCCAGAATAAAGAAGACATATTGGTAATGTGACTTAGTAACTAATTTATGTGCTACAACTTTCTTTTTTTAGAAGCAGGGAATTTCAAAGTTCTTAAAATGCTGTTTTTAATTTTTCATGATATTTTAATGTTTTTCACAAAAAACACAAAGTAGTGACCAAATTTTGCCACTAACATAAAGTGCCATATGTGTCTCAGAATTGCTAGCATACGTTAAAGCATCATTGAGCTATAAGCGCATAAAGTGAGACAGGTCAGATTTTGAAAAATGAGCCTGGTTATTAATGCCCAAACTAGCTGCAGCACCAAGGGGTTAAAATACTGTAGTTTTTCTTGCAAAGCGCTCTCAATCCAAGTTACTTTTAAACCAAGGTACCACTGTATTTCTAAATATGTGCACCACCTATGAAATTGGAGGAGGCATGTTGCCGTCATATAGAGAAATATGTAAGATATATATTAGGGATGAGCGACACTGAACCAAACTTTGACAAAGTTTGTAACGACTCTGGTTAAAATAACAATTACAAATAAAATCACAGAATAGACCAGGATACAAGGGATTATTACTCCTATAATTCCTTGTATCCTGGTATTCTGTGAATATCAAGATGTGTGACGTCACCCCTGTTAGGGTGAGACCTTAAAGCGACTCTGTACCCACAATCTGTCTCCCCCAAACCACTTGTACCTTCGGATAGCTGCTATTAATCCAAGATCTGTCCTGGGGTCCGTTCAGCAGGGGATGCAGTTATTGTCATAATAACAACTTTTAATCTGGCAGCGCAGTGTCTAACCGCCGGGGCTTACATTTGTATATGCATTAGGCTGGCACACCCTCTCTGTCCTTCCTCCCCACCCTCCTCATCATTAGGAATGATCCAGGAACATTTACTGCTGTTTGTTTTATACAAATGTAAGCCCCGGCCGTTAGACACAGCGCTGCAGAATTAAAAGTTGTTTTTATGACAATAACTGCATTACCTGCTGAACGGACCCCAGGACAGATCTTGGATTAAAAGCAGCTATCTGAAGGTACAAGCAGTTTGGGGGGGTCAGATTGTGGGTACAGAGTGACTTTAAATTAGGCTCCTCAGATATACCTGGGTGCTGCCTAGTCAAAAATGTAATGTGACAGCTGTCTGTAAGTATCAACCAAAACACATGAAAGCAACTTCAGTGTTCAATCTGATCTACTTTATTAAAGTTTAAAAAGGTAAAATAGGAAAACCCCGTTTAGCCACAACAAAAAAGTAAAAAAAAAAACAAAAAAAAAAAGTTCCATCAGCTGTCCCATCACTGCACAGTTGTGTAGAAAAATGTTGGCGACTCATTGGGATTCTTGGTGTCCAAGACCGTGCACCCCAGTGCTGATATCTGGTTCTTTAATTATGGGCAAGGGCAGTACATGTCTGTTACTGCCCATTGGGTCAACATCCTCCCAGAAGACCATCAGGAAGCCTATTCTTGCCACTGTCACCTCCCCGGTGCTTTAGGGGGCCAGTTCTGCACAAGTTCTTCCTTCACCAGCTTGCAACCATCCACTGCTTTGACTGCAGACCAACCTGCCCTGGTGTCTTACCAACTATGTCATTCCTGGTGCTCTCAGGCTGTCCTCCATTTGTTGAGCCTGGGTGAACAGAGCCACAGTCGGCAGGAGCTCCTCTGGACCATCGGGGAGGAGATATATGAATGGCTGACCCAGAGTCAACTAACGGTGGGAAGTGTTGTAGCCGACAATGGGAGTAACGTTGTCTCTGCAGTGCAGCAGGGAGGGCTAAGTCATACATCTTGTATGGCACATGTGATAAACCTCATAGTGCACAGGTTTCTTCAAACATTTCCTGCCAATTGTTGATCCCTTTTGAGGACGCGACTCTGTTTGTGAGCAGGCATGACTATGGGATCAACGACATCATCCCACTCGTCCGTGTTCTGGAAAGTGCGCTGAACAACATCATCAGCGAGGATTCCCAGGCCACCACTCCAAGGCTGAACATCCTTTTTTTCCGTCAATTGTCTGTTCTCAACCATACTGACCTGGGTGCAATCAGGTACTGCCTCCTCCTCCTCCTCAAATAGTCTGTTCTCAACCATAGTGGCCTGGGTGCAATCAAGTGGTGCCCCCTCCTCCAATAATCTCTTCTCAACCATACTGGGCTGGGTGGAATAAAGTGCTGCTGCCTCCTCCTCCTCCGTCAATTGTCTGTTCTCAACCATACTAAATCCAATACAGTACCATTACTGCTGCTGGTTCCACTGTCAAATGTCTGTTTTCCACCCTCCTGTGTCCAAAGAATTTTGTGTCCTATGTCTCGTGTAATCACTTACACCTTGGCTAATTTTTTTTTCACTATTTTTGCAGTTTGATTTTTTCCACTTTTTTCATTGTAATAGCAACTGCAACTAAACGAAACTATATATCAGTCAGTAAGGTTTGTTTTAGGTTCGGTTAGTACGAATTCGAACTTCACAAAAGTTCATCGGATCGAACAAAACCGAACTTTTTAAAAGTTCGCTCATCCCTAATATATATACTGTATGTATAGAGAGAGAGAAAGCAACTACGGTCCATTAATCAAAAATGGGGTTGGGGAAGGGCTTTTAAAAGTTTGCTATGGTGCCTAGCCATTTCTAGATGCTGTGGTTGTTTTCATTCTATACTTGAGTATGTGATAAGATACACACAGGTTTACGTAAACTGTGGACTATCTTACTCTATGTCTACTGTCACATATCAGTCTATTCATTCCTTGGATTTTCTGTCATTTCTCTGTTGTCACCATTACCTCTTTCTTTCCTGTATAGTGGGTCTCCTATTTCCTGTTTCCTTCTTCCTCTAGACAATGTATCCTCAGTCCACTGCAGTTATATATCTTTGATGCACACAACCGTTTTAGCTTTGGCATCTGCACACCATTTGTTTTCTGACTTTACCTTGTGACCTTTTCCCTTAATGTTTCACTCTTCTTCTTCCGTCATGTCTTTTTATAGCACCCTTGGCTGTAAAGATGAGCAGTTAAAATCTCATTCCTATTGAACAATGGTATATAGCAAGTGATCAGGCAACATGGTTTCCCCAGTCAAAGTGCAGAAATGCCTCTTATTTTTACCATTTTATTTTTATCTTGCAGTCGGCAACAAACAGTTCCAATTGCCTACAATGCATCACTGTCGTTTTCATGATGAAAAAATACAATGGTTACAGATTTAATTTACTCTTTGAACTTGATATTTTTTTAATTTCACAAACTCTTGGATCACATTGAAACAAATAGATTTCAGTGATCTCACCTGCTTGGGACAGAGCACTTATTTAATAATAATAATCCAGCATTGTACTCAAGAGGGTGAGGCTAAAAGTAGTGCTTGCTACAAACAGCAGAAGCCAAATGCTCTTCCAGACGAGTTGCGTCATATGTAGTGGTGTTATCAATAAGAGCATTGAGACGAGCTAATGACCTGGTATGTAGCAATGATCCAACACGTGACTTTCGAGTCTGATGTTATTTCTTGTGGGAAGGTTGTGGGTTTTTCCTGGCACATATATCAGTGGCTGCACTCTGGATACCACAACCTCGACCCAACCCATTGGGTTTAGTGGTGAGTAACTCTGTCAAACTGAGCCACCTTTTATGTAAAATGAGAATTTAATTTGATGAAAAGATGAGTTAAGAACTAGTTTAGAACTAGTTGAGAGGTATAAACAGTAAAAAGATAAAGATTGGGATCCCATTGTATAAAGATCTAGTTAGACTGCATCTGGCATACTATGTTCTGGAGCCCTCACTTTCAAAAAGACATTAAAAGGCTATTTCGAGATTGAAAATAGATAAATATCAGTATTATGTAAGTATGACTGTCTCCATAGGCCAGTGCTTTGTCACACCATCATCTCCCCTTTTTCACAGCAACATAGAGTCAATCATAGACATCTTTCAAGTTGTTGCATAACTAAAATACATAGCAATGTATTTTCTTTCAATGCTTTATGGAACACAGGAACACCAAGGAAAACAATACATCTGTAGAAAGTACATTCTGATTTTTCCCATGACTACCAGTTCTATGTAGGAGCCGAGCACGCCTCTCATCAATGGTGGGAAGGACTGATTCACAAAAATAGATAAGGAACCCCAATGTATTAACTAAAATGAATTGGTTGTTTTGTCAGTAACCTCAATAAACCCTAATGAATTTCAACAATCATTTATTCTAGACACAATGAGGCATGTAATTATATTTAATTGTATACTGTAGGTAAAGAAAGCAATCCTGCCCTATTTGACAGCTACATAAAGATTTCTTTGTTGTGGATGTGATTAACCATAACTTGAGCAGTGTCAGACAAACATTAGATACATTATTTCACGCAGCGTGACCTCTGTCATTATTGGAGACTGAAGCGAGTCACTTGTTCTGCTGTGTTTCATTTCTGTGGCGGTACAATTGAGATCCAATGACTGTGCAAGAGCAAAAGTCCCCTAGCTTTGGTAACTCGGCACGTTTCTCAGTTAACATTGTGGGCAATCGCCCAAAAGAAAAATTAAAACGGACACTTTTTTATATAAAAAAAAAATCAAATACATTAAAGACCAAAAATATTTGAAACATTAAAATTCACATTGGATGTAAACCATGTGCAAGCCCCTCTTCATGTTAAAGCCTTTGCAGTCACCAGATCCCTTTGCCTCCCTATACTGCTGGAAAACAGCTGATATTGCTGGGAAAAGTTGCTGTTTGCGAATGTACAGTAATAAAGAAGCAAAGAATTTTATTATCTCTGCAATCCTCTCATCAGCCAGCTGCCTTTTAAATCACTGCCGCTCTGTGCTGCTGCTCCCTGGGTGTTGGGAAAAGCTGGATCCAGTCCTAGGAAACTTCCCAGCACTGGATCCAGCTTTTCTCAGTACCTGGAGAGGAACGGCAGTAATTGCAGATTGCAGAGATAACTAAGCGATTTGCTTTTTTATTGCAGTACATTGGCTCATCTCTAGTTGCTGTTGGCTATCGGTATCAGCTGTTGGAGGAAAAATGTACTATTATGTGCTGTCCAAGATGCACAAGAAGGCAAGTACTACCATGCTCTACATCTGGCTCTTTAACTGTACAAGTTCCTAATGAGGAGCGTATACAGTTAAATGCGGTGCTGCATTTGCAAGGCCATTGGCTTGCTGCCCTGTCAATCACCATTGTGGCAGAAGGCAGCATTATACCTGTGGCACTCTTCCCGCTTCAGCACATGAGTAGAGCGAAAAAAGAGAAAAAGAGCTAGAGAGCCATGCAGCAGGTAAGTATGTGCTTTTTTAATTTTCTTTTTCTTTCTGTTTTTACGGTCAGGAAATACTGATGGCTTCCTGATCAGTATTTCCTGACTGTAAAAGAAATATGCATGGGGCCTTACAGTTTAGTACTTGAACAATTTGAGCACGTTTTTGTTGACAGATATGAAGCAGGACTGTCCCTCTATGAATTCTTAAAGCCCTAATAGGACCTATGTGTCTTATGAAGACTTGGACACTCTGCATGCAAATATTTGTATTGCTCCACAAAACCTTAAAAAAGATAAATTATCATACTTTTAATAATCTTTCATATCTAACCCACAGTGTAAAGCTGCCCATACACGTTAGATAAATGTCATTAGAACTCATCTATATCTGTGAGACTGGATGACCATCTGATGTGTATGGCAGTCTCACAACTATTCTCAACATATGGAAACGAGAGATGTTGTAGACAGATTTGAACTGTATCCCTCTCCTGCATTGACAACACTTGACAACATTGTATCTAAAGTTTATAGGCAGCTTCAGTTGCTCATATATTCCATCTGAATATGCCCCTTTAAAAAATTGTGTGTGTGTATATATATATATATATATATATATATATATATATTTCTTTAGTCACCAAAGAAAGAGAATTCTTGAATGTTATCTCCACGCACTTCAATTGGTCCATCAATCTATCTGACATAGCAGAACATATGTGATTTATAAACATAGATGTACAGTACAACAAGCAGCACCATAGCCAGGTTACTCCAGCTATTACAGTTGCTGAAATAAAAACATTTACTAGAAAAAAAATCCATTTAGTTGCCAGATAATCAGTGTGTGGGGGAGCCGAGCGCAGTGCCCACTAAATCAAAGCTTGAGTGCTTATGGGAACAATAATTGTATTTTTGTTTTCAGTGACTATAAATATTAGGTAATAGGAAACGGCGGTGGTTTATTCAGATTGCATTTTTTACTTTAGTGAGTGGAATGTGTATTACCAATCTTTCAGTTTTGTTGGCTCGCAGCACTGTCTGGGTGGATCTAAATGGAGCCTGTATGTTATGAGTTCTAAATGGCCTTCTGCTTATCATACTTGCCATACTATCATAATCTGCTCTGGGATTACGTACACTGCATCCTGTGTGTTACGTAGCTGCAGGAATCCAAAGCGGAAATAATCTTGATTAGAGTTTCTAATTGTATTCTATCTGTTTTCTTCACACTGACATATCAGCTTTGCAGCGGCTAAATGATGTTTGGATTCCCTTCTTGGCAATATCAAGTGCAGGAAGCATTAATAAATCAAATGGCTGCTTTTCCAAGTGAAAGTGCTTGTTGGTATACAATACACTTGTGTAGGAAGATTTTACATCACTTCAGTAGTTTGACTAGCACTATTTCATTTGTCAAATCTTGAAATAAATAAAAAATAAAGACCCACATATGTTATCAGACCTAAAAGCATAAAGCTGTGTGAAAGAAATACTTATAAAATGTCAAGTTCTCAGAGCTCCTAGTAGCTTTAATGGTAATTCCTCATAGTTAGCCCCCCACCCCCACACACAGAATGGAAAAGCTTGCTGACATCTTATGGAATCAGCTGTAGCTGCCACATTGCTTGTCATTTCATTTTTCTAGGAACAAATTATGTACTGGGGTACACTCACATGTAAAGTATTGCAGCGGATTTCACGCTGTGGGTTTAACATTAAAATCCACTACTAATCTGATTACCACCTGACACTTACCGATCAGGACCCTCGCAGTGTGACTGTGGTGGTTCCAATCGTTTTAATGGACCGCCAGAGGTCTCACCCTTATTTGTGCGGTCCAATCGGCGCTCTGGTGATTAAGTCTGCCACAGGCAGGCTCAAGGAGCAGACCGCCTGTCACACTGATCAATGCTATGCCTATGGCATAGCAATGATCAGTGTTTATAATCTAATAATTGTATGTAAAAGTCCCCAAGGGGATCAAAAATGTGTAAAAAAAAAAATGTCTTTATAAATACCCCAAAGCCCCTCCCCCAATAAAAGTTGAAATCACCCCCCTTTCCCATTATATAAATAAAACATATAAAAATAAATAAACAAACATATAATATATCATAGTGTGCGTAATTGTCCGAGCTATTAAAATGTAACAATTGTCATCACTAACAGCGAACGGCGTCGACGAAAAGAGGGAAAGAAGTGTAGGATTAGCGATTTTTTTCGTTACATTGTATTAAAAAAATTAATTAAAAAGTGATCAAAACGTCCGATCTTCACAAATATGGTATTAATAAAAACTAGAGATCATGGCGGAAAAAATGACACCCCATACAGCCCTGTAGGTGAAAAAATAAAACCTTTATAAGCGTCGCAATAGGCCCATTTTATTAATAATTGATTGGGGAAAAAAGGATTTCATTAAAAAAAATATATATAACATTAGAGAATCTGTGTAAACCTGCATATGGTTGTGTTCGGACTGACCTATAGAATAATAGTATCATGTCGCTTTTACCATATAGTGCATTACGTAGACACAGGAACCCCCCAAATGTTACCATATTGCATTCTTTTTTACGATTTCACCAATTTATATCTTTAAAAATAATAATTTTGGGGTCCCATAATACATGTTATGGTAAAATGAAAGACGCCATTACAAAGTACAACTATTCCTGTAACAAATAAGCCCTTACATGGCCTTGTAGATAGAAAACTGAAATTGCTGGAGCTCTTAGAAGGGGAGGAGGGAAAAACGAAAACACAAAAATGAAAATTTGTGCGGTCCACTGGGTCATTTTGGGCTTTGTCCTCAAAGGGTTAATGGCCTTGTCACCCAATTAAAATTCTAAATTAAGGAAGTAATAAAAATGGAGAAAAAAATAACTAATGCTAGAAATGATGTTGCTAATAATAATAATAATAATAATAATAATATAAACATGCAAACCTAATATATTGTTTTACAGACTCTTGGTAATTGAGCAGGTTATATGATCTCTCGTTCCTATGTTTTCTTGTTTGTAACTGTCAGAAATGTAAGGTGGGAAGCAGTTCTGCTACTTGTAGTACAGAAGCAGATGGAAAAGTGTCTGAGATAAAGGCAGTTAAACAGGAGTTTGATTAACGCGAGGTGTTTGTCATGGTTGATAACACAGTTAATAAGTTTTCCTGGGCTGATGCTGAGCGGAAGAAGGGGAAGTTACATGAGAGTCTCTTCATGCACTAAAATGTCTGAGGACAGAAGTCTGTGGAAAATGAATTCAGTGTTTGTTAATCCACTTGAGGTTTTTCTCCTTCACTAGTCCAGGTGTGAAATGCATACGAATGCCTCCTCAGTGGGTGTTTCCCTCATATATACTATAGCAAAGCCATGGGATTTTCAAATCTCTCTTGAAATAGCCTTTATCACTTGAATGGGCATGTTTTTCTTATATGATTTTTTTTTTTTTTGGCAGTAGACATAGGTAAGGCTTGCAAAGCAGGTGTCTTAGTCACGTAGCTTTACAGAATGCATTAGCCTGGCATATTTCCCCTGTGCACCTCAGCAGTTGTGTGTTTTCCTCTGCATAACTCTAAGGTTATTCTCTCCACAAAAACCTAATGATGTTAAATAAGACCGCTCTCTAAAAACCCTCCATAAACACACCAACCAGCTCTTACAGTGTCTTAAAGGAAAATTCAGTACTATATATTAAATGTTAACTTACTTAGCAAATATTCTTTTCAACTTTTTTCAGTTACAATATCTAGATTCTTCATTATCTAAAGCTGTAGATGTCTGATAGGTTTCTAGTGATAACCACTGCAATTTTATCATTAAAATGATGTATACATAAAAAAATATGTGCGGCACAAACTACATCTGAATGGGATATATATATATATATATATATATACACACACTGTAAAACAACCCAAATAAAATGTATAGGACATCTAGAACTTACTGTAACAGGTTTTAATAATTCAATTTCCAGAAGCAACCTCTAACATTTTTAGACCCCCCCCCCCTCTCTGCATTAGGCCAGTAAGTGTAAAATAAACAATTAATCTTAAAGGAAAAGGTAGCAGAAAGTTCATGTATTTTACTTAATCCAGCAAGAAAGAAAAAGTTATTGGGTAAAGCCTGTCCAATACTTGAAATATGTGACCTATCTAATGCGGTTAAAAGATAGCCAAGAGGTTGCAGTGATTATATCTGAGATTGTGGCCCACCGTGTCATGGGTCATGTGGTTCAGCATGTGAACAGGAAGGTGAGAATTGGTGAACTTTTGCCTGAGCTGTGCAGTCCATCAGGGAATAAATGGACCAAATCAGCTCTGCAGCTGTATAAGGAGGTAAACGGCTGAGTAGCTCTCACACAGAGGTCTTTGTGCTCTGGACATGATCTAGCATTATGATGGGCTTCAATATTCCTTAGCTTTATAGCAATTACTAACCCATTATCACACTAAAACACTGGCTCATTTATCTTCTGATTTCAGATGTCACCTGTTCTTCATTTACGTCTCAATAACCATTAATTATACTCGGTGGAATTTAAACACAGTTTTTCTCCTCTGTTAAGACTAGTAAAAGATCCAGTAATGATAAATAAATCAGCCACTATGTAGCTCTCGTTTCTCGTTCTCAGACTGAGGTCTGGTACAATGTGAACTATTAGAGGAAATGCCTAGAAATTGGTAGGTCAGGGGCCTGGGAGAGTCTGTCTGACCATTGTTGTAACTACAGATTTCTGGCACTCGTTCCAGACAAGGAACTCGTACGCTATGCAAATTTCAGACGCGGCATAAGCAGTGAAAACAAACATTATCCAATGAGGGCTTGAAAGTCTATGACTATTTCCTTTTTATTATGAACAAAGAAAAAAAAAAGGTTTGTGTGTTTTTTTTTTTCTTTTAACTTCCAAGCTGAACTTTCTTATTGAGAAACAGAGAATAGCTTGAGTGTTTGCTATATATAACACAACTTTCTCTGAGGCTAGCAGTGTTCTATGGGAAACATTTGAAGCAGGCTTCATTGGAGATCATTTCTTTGTATTATTTTATCAAATCTGACTTTTGATATCTGAAGGAAAGCGTTTGCTAGCCATCTTCTGTCCTTAGAAATAAAAGCTAATAAACTTTAGTAGGGTATACTGTTAGGACCTAGTGAGTGTGTATAGTCTTAGAACAATAGATTATTCCCGTATTGTATGCAGGGATTAATGTAAATTGTATCTTCTCTGTACAGCATATATCTGTGGTATATATATATATATATATATATATATATATATACTGTACAATAATGGAAGCATGCTAATGGGTAATACATAGTATTGCATAGTTGCGTTGTGTTAAAATAAAAAAAGAAAAGTGTGACATCAAGTGTACGAAACCAATTAAGATTTGTATAGATGGAATTTCCCCCAGTCCATCAAGTACTTTAGTTTTATTGTTTTAATATTAAATGACATATTTTTCATAAACTACAGCCATCAGAATGTGCCATTCACAGTTCAGCTTTCAGTTAAAAGGATGTTCTCGAGAAATTTAAAATAAAAATAATAATAAAAAAAAAATGGTGCCAGAAAGTTATAAATAAATTCTATTTAAAAATCACAAGTCTTCCGGTACTTATCAGCTGCTGCATGTGCTACAGGAAGAAGAGTTTTATTTTTCCAGTCTGACACAGTGCTCTCTGCTGCCACCTCTGTCTGTGTCAGGAACTGTCCAGAGCAGTAGCAAATCTAGGATAGGGGTGGCAGCCAAGAGCATTCTGTCATTCTGGAAAGAATATACCACTTCCTGCACAACATATGGCAGCTGATAAGTACTGGAAGAGTTAATATTTTTGAATAGAAGTAATTTACAAATAAAACTAATAATACATTTCTCCTGAGTACCTCTTTAATGGGCTCTGGTGAAGTGAAGCTGAGATGTGATTGGCTGCTGTAAGACTGCTTTATACATCTCCCCTAGTCGGTTACTGCAGAAATATCAGAGTTTTTGCTGGAAGCTTTTGTGCACATAAAGTTTGCCCTTGCAGTTTTTTTTTCTATAGAGAATGTTCACTGTTAAAACAAACATTGCTTCAGAATTTACATGTGTATCTTAGCTATTTTTTCCCACAAATATGTTATTGCCTACTTATCCAAGTTTATAGGAAGTATATTTTTCTAAGGCATGCAGCCTTGACTTCCTGGTGTCCATTCATTGTATCAGCATCTCCCCCTCTCTATTCCCCATGACGTTTAGTGTCCTCTCATTGTCACTCTACCTATTGGATGTAGTGAGACATTTGCATCTTCTGCAGAAAGGGAGAGATAACCAGGACCCACACGGTCTAGGAATAGCCATGCCTGCAAATCAAGGAGTACAGGGATGATAGCTCTGTAGTAATGTCAACCAGGAGGAAGGTCCTGTCAGTGCAGTACCTAGGTATTTCTTAAAGGGGTTATCCTGGCTTAGAAAGCCATGGCAGCTTTCTTTTTTAGGCTACACACACCGTATCGTAGCGGATTTTCTGCTGCGCATCCGCAGGAGATTTGATCTCAATAACTGAACACAGCATCAAATCTGCTGCAGATCTGCTGCAGATCCTGTACCTGTGGATGCACCCTTAGTGTACCTTCACACATACCAGATTCGCAGCGGATTTCACACTGCGAGTTTGCACCGAAATGCGCTGCGGATCCAGTACTGTGAAGCTGAATGGGTCTCATACATGCAGCGGATCCGCTGCCTGTATGGGACCTGGCCCCTTTAACAACCCCCAACCCCTTATTTTTGGGGAAACATAGTAGATAATGTGCTGATCATTAAGTGTCTAGGTATAAAAATGTACTGTCTGTTTGTGCCATTTCCGAGGTTAATTTCATGCGATCAATGTAGAAAGTGTGGCCTAATGAATCAATAACTGAGGATTGTGCTCTGGATTAGTCATATCATTTCCTCTATCTGCAAGCTTCGGATGTGTTTTCTTAGATGATCCTGTGTACCTATATGTGGTGTGTATACGTACAAGCTCATCCCTACTCTATATTCATCTCGGCATACGTTTTCAGATTGTCATGTATAGATCGCCGTATCACTGCAATGATCTCCCGGTGTGCCACATGCCAGGCAGTGTTTCCGGGATCACTGAGAACTGTACACTGGCTTGTGTCTGAGCCATCATTGAACCATCCAAGATAAATATCAGGCTGATAAAGCCTTTGTTAGGTGATTATGTCTGATTGCTATGTGCATCACAAGGCTGATTAGCCGCATGGCATTCAATGGAAAAAGGCATTTCCTCTGTAAACTAGTGTCACCCAGAAGAACAACATTGCTGAGGAGTGCTCACCACGCCTGACATGGGGGCAGTGTATTCTTCTCCTTGGATACAGATGAATTGGCAGTGTACTGTAATGCAGTTGAAGTGCTGGATACATTGGCAGACAAGTGACACTAGACTAGAGAACCTTTTAGGAACAATTCCTCTCAAGTTGCAGTTGTTACAACAGGCTGTTTTCACTCTCAACATGCCCTAGCTGTAAAGAACAATTTGTCTGTGTATTTTCAAAGCAAACAATTGGGAACCTAACACTTCGAAGCGAGCCGTTAATGTTCAGCGCCCTATTGTCCTGTGTGTGGTAATCTGTATGACAACACTTCAGGCACATGTGATCACATTGCTCAGATATCAGGAACATTTTATAGGTAGAAAATAACTTTTCCACAACATCTCTAATCACATAAATTACCACTTACTACAGCATTAGGGTATGTTCACACTAGGGCTGGGCGATTAATCGAATTAATTCGATTAATCGTCCAGAACGTTGAAATCGATTTGATTTTTTGTGAAAATCGTAAATTCGATTTTCACAAAAAATCATTTTGGGCTGCGGTGCCAGGGAGGAGCTGAGAGAAGGGGGGTTGCGGTGCAGGCCGGCGGGAGAGCCGTAGAGGGGCGGTGTGGGTGAGCGGGGAGAAGATGCTGGGTGGCCAGGCTGGAGAGGGGCGGTGCAGTGCCGGCGGCCTCCAGCCACTGACAGCGCCGCCGCTGATCTGCCCCCGCCCCTTCCACTGAGCGTCCCACTCCCCTCCCGGCCAGATATGGAGGTCCCGGGTCTGTGGAGGAGGAGGCCGCAGGGACTACAGTAGGTGGTGATCGCGGCGCTGCTCGTCCTGGAGCTATACAGCGGGATCGGGGGGCTCGGTGCAGACCCCCGTTCCCGCTGTATAGCTCCGTGACCCGCAGCTATGCGATCACCACCTACTGTAGTCCCTGCGGCCTCCTCCTCCACAGACCCGGGACCTCCATATCTGGCCGGGAGGGGAGCGTGTGTGTGGAGGTAAGAGGAGGAGGAGATGTATGTGCCCTCCTGCTCCAATCACCTCCAGCTGCACCAGTCACCCCCCAGTCCCCTCAGTGTCCCCCCAATCCCCTCATTGTTCCCTCAGTGTCCCCCCCCAGTCCCCTTCAGTGTCCCCCCCCCCCAGTCCCCTTCAGTGTCCCCCCCAGTCCCCTTCAGTGTCCCCCCCAGTCCCCTTCAGTGTCCCCCCCAGTCCCCTTCAGTGTCCCCCCTGTCCCCTCATTGTTCCCTCAGTGTCCCCCCCGTCCCCTTCAGTGTGTCCCCCCCAGTCCCCTTCAGTGTCCCCCCCCAGTCCCCTTCAGTGTGTCCCCCCCAGTCCCCTCATTGTTCCCTCAGTGTCCCCCCAATCCCCTCAGTGTTCCCTCAGTGTCCCCTCAGTGTCCCCCCAGTCCCCTCAGTGTCCCCCCAGTCCCCTCAGTGTCCCCCCAGTCCCCTTTAGTGTCCCCCATTGTCCCTCCAGTCCCCCAGTGTCACCCCAGTCCCCTTTAGTGTCACCCCAGTCCCCTTTAGTGTCACCCCAGTCCCCTTTAGTGTCACCCCAGTCCCCTTTAGTGTCCCCCAGTGTCACCCCAGTCCCCTTTAGTGTCACCCCAGTCCCCTTTAGTGTCCCCCAGTGTCACCCCAGTCCCCTTTAGTGTCCCCCATTGTCCCTCCAGTCCCCCAGGGTCACCCCAGTCCCCTTTAGTGTCCCCCAGTCCCCTTTAGTGTCCCCCAGTGTCACCCCAGTCCCCTTTAGTGTCCCCCAGTCCCCTTTAGTGTCACCCCAGTCCCCTTTAGTGTCACCCCAGTCCCCTTTAGTGTCCCCCAGTCCCCTTTAGTGTCCCCCAGTCCCCTTTAGTGTCACCCCAGTCCCCTTTAGTGTCACCCCAGTCCCCTTTAGTGTCACCCCAGTCCCCTTCAGTTTTACCCCAGTCACCCCTCATCTATACCTGTACTACTACACCCCTTATCCACTATACCTCCACTCCTACACCCCCTATCCACCATACCTCCACTACTACACCCTACGTAGATGGAGGCACAAACATGATTTCCTATACTATATGGGGCCTCTGTTACACTGGAAATCAATACAGTTGTTGTCTAAAATATTAAAATAGTATCTGATGCTGCAGGGAGAAAATGTTCTGTTTATTTAGCAAAAAAGGAAAAAAATCGAGATTTAAATCGAGAATTGTCAAAAAATTTAAAAAAATCGAGATTTTATTTTTTGCCCATATCGCCCAGCCCTAGTTCACACTGAGTAAAACTGTGAGCGGCACTCCCACCGCAGACTCCACTTCCACCTGCCTCAGTTTCTTAATGTAATCCCTTGCTCTCCGCCACTCTCTGCTGATCTCCGCTCAAAAAATTTACATGTCAGTTCTTTGGGCCCATTCCGCTAGAGAAATCCTTAAGAAGTCAATGGAGCTTGAGGTCCACTTTAAATTCCACTCAAATTCTGCATCTATTCTGCCAGAGCTGCATAGTTGAGGAATTTCAAGCAGAAAACTTTCCTCCTTAATTCCTTACCTATTTCTCACCTATTTCTCAGTGTAAACATACCGTTACACTTGATAATCGTGCGGCCAGGGCTGCGTTCACAATTTTGGTGAAATCTCAGCAAAAATGTTTTACTACTTTACTGCAGTTGTGCAAAATGTGGTAATATAGCAAAACTTTGCCTTATTTATGCCAAAATTGCAGCATAATTATGGCAAACCATGTATGAACACAGCCTAAAGGTCCTCATACAGGCATGATGGAAAGTTACTGCTCGATCCCTTTGTTCTCAGAGACATAAGCCGCCATCAGAGGAGTGTGACTGCAACTTAATCCTGTGCACTCCATAGATTACTAGAACGTGCTGGATGTTCCTGTGTATGGGGAGGATGGGAGAGATAACTGTTGGCCAATCAATTAATCAGCCGACAGTTGTTGAAGGTTTATGCCCACCTACATAAGTACGAGAGAGATACTAGCTAGTTAGGTAGATAGAAACAGCACATCCAAGAGTTTACCGTCAAGATGGGTGCAAGCAGGACTTTACTAGGCCTACATACATCCATATACAAGCAGAGGTCCGCAGCACAATAATGTAATAAAAAAAAACTTGTGTTTATTCCATACAAAATAGCATTGAAGATAGCAACGTTTCATCTCTCTCATAGAGCTTAAGGATTGAAACATTTCTTCACTGCTATTTTGAAACAGTTTTTTCCTACTACAATATTGGTGTGCTGCAGATAAGATAGATAGATAGATAGATAGATAGATAGATAGATAGATAGATAGATAGATAGATGATAGAAAAATATATATACATACATATATACATAGATATATACATGAGATATTAGATATATGAGAGATATATGTTAAGTAGATATGAGAGTGATGTATATTAGATATGAGAGATCAATAGCAGAGACATTTTGTATATAGAGAGGGCTATGAGTATAAGTAATATATATTAGATAAGTATGAGATGATAGATATTAAATACAAGTTTTAGGTTGGTAGAGATTAGATAGACAATATAATATGTTTATACTTTGTAGCTCAATAATAATAGTTTCACAGCACACTCTTTATATATTTTGGCTGATAAGGATTTTACAGACAGGAAATACCAGAATATATATAAAGCATCTCCCAGGGTAGTAAGTATACAGAATCATAAACTGAGAGATTATTATTTATTTTTTTTATCAAAAACACATTTATGCAAACCTTTTTATTTATTAACCCCTTGGCTGACCAGCTTTACTTTACCACTGATGTTAAAAAGGGTAGTCTGAACTAGAAAAACATAGCTGCACCCTTCCAAAAACATCTCCACACCTGTCCTCTTGTGTGTGGTATTAAAACTCTGCTTTATTCACTTCACCGGAACTGAGCTGCAATACCACACACAGGCTGAGAACAGTAGCAGCGCTGTAGCACCAACTGAATCCATCAATTGTGGTGCCAAACCCAATGATTTTGCACATTGAAATTCAGTTTTCTATAATAATCCAGATTTGATTTTGCTATCTATTTATACCACAAATGAATAAAATATTATTATTTATAAAATGTTATTATTATTCTTGTTGTTCTTGTTATTATTAGTAGCATTTTTAGTATTATTGTCACTGCCATCATTGTTTATTTTAAGGTGCCGTGAACTCCAGGGTGCTGTACATTTGAGGTTATTCCCTTCATGACCAAAGGTCATTGATGAATGGATGTCCAGGTCACACTGAAACAGCGCTATCCTCCTTGTCTTCTAAGAGCCATAACGCTTTTGTTTTTCCACCCACAGGTCTCGTTGGGGTGTCATTTTTTTGTGCCATGATTTCTAGTTTTTATTGGTATCATATTGGTGTACAATAAAATTCTTACCACTTTTTATTACTTTTTTCATATATATTTAAAAAAAATAGCCATGCTTAGCCTGTCACTGACTTCCTTAAATGCCACGATGCATAGAGGGGTGACCGCGGCTGCCTATCATCACCCCCGGCTCGGCTCTGGGGACAGTTATTTACGTTTCTGCTGCACGGGGCATCGGCAGCAGGAGCGTATATAGCCTTATTGTTGATGTGAAGGGGTTAAAACTAGAGATGAGCAAACCTTGAGCATGCTCGAGTCCATCCTAACCCGATTGTTCGGCATTTGATTAGCAGGGGCTGCTGAAGTTGGATAAAGCTCTAAGGTTGTCTGGAAAACATGGATACAGCCAATGACTATATCCATGTTTTCCACATAGCCTTAGGGCTTTATCCAACTTCAGCAGCCACCGCTAATCAAATGTCGAACGATTGGGTTCGGATGGACTCGAGCATGCTCCAGGTTAGCTCATCTCTAGTTAAAACATATAATCTCAGACCAAAGCATGTACAATACCATGACTAAAAAGTGTTATAAAAGGCAGACTACATTCACATTAGGACACTTTATGTAAAAGAAAAAACTTTCTGTGTAAAAAAAAAATTGTCCTTAGTAAGGATTTCTCCATAGAAAAGCATAACACTATATGGACCTAGAGGAATAAGCAGTATGTTTTCACAAAGGATATTCAGGTGTGATGATTGTGAATTCCTGTGGAGTAATGGAGGGATAGCCCTTGGTGTTCACTACTTGGTGGATCTCATTAGATTCTCTTTCACACCTTGGACTCACTTATGTAAACACAGGATGAAAGCCGGGCTATTGTGGCCGAATCATTCACAACAGAAGGGACATATGGGCAATTAACTCTCTCCCTCCTAGTAATTGAAAACTATTGTTTTACCCTATAAAATCTGAGCTGTAGTGTGTTTTACTTCAAATGCATAGACTGTTACCACTAAATATATACTCGTTGGCAGCCATGTGCAGCTGAGGAGAGGAGGCTGTATGTGTACCTGGTGGGGAGACTCAGTGTGTAAGTTTAATAAAAAGGAGTTGTCTGAAAAATCATCAACACCTTGCACATGCCCAGTGCAGCTGCCATGACACTTTACCCCTGCCAAACTTAATACATTTCCAATTTTTTCATATGTTTGTGTTGCTAGCCTTCATAGTGTGCTGCAAGGAGTTCATATAAATAAGGTTGTTCTAAGGCTGCACAAAAAGTAACAACAGCCAGAACAACACAACTGATCTACATGTTTGTTAGTTTTGAGCAAACTTCACGAACTGTTCGGGTTCAGAGAATGTTGTCAGGGAAAGTCTGCTCAACACTACTAACTACACATAGAATCCACTACTAACTACACATTTCAAATCCATTCCTGGCTTTGGCTTAAAAAAATCTGTCAGGTAATCTGTTGGTGTAATAGGGCCTTAAATTGAATTGCGCTTAAAAAGTTGCCATTTTTTTTTTAAGTAGTCTATAAAAATTTCCCCTGGAGTTTTAGTTCTACAGAAAAGAAAAATTGTGTTCCAAAAAAAAAGTTACATCTTTAACTCCTTAACATCCATGGATGTACGCCCTGCCTGAGGCCATGCTATGAAGTGAGCTCAGGAGCTTGCTTCATAGCAGGTGAGGACTGGCTGCTGTCAGCAGCCAGGCCCTCACCCTCAATGGTGGGCTGCCACGATCATGCGGCAGCCCGCTATTAACCCCTTAAACGCCGTGATCAGGTGTTTAAGTGTAAGTGAAAGGAGCATCTCCTGTCATTTACCAATCGGGACCTCGCAGGGTGTCTGCTGGGGTCCCGATCGCATGGCCTGACTGCCAGAGCTATACTACTTACCTCCATGCAGTCTGATCTTCAGTCTTCTGATAGAGATCAGAAGATCGCAGATAATACTGATGAATGCTATGCTATGACATAGCAGGGATTAGTGTAAGAAATATATGTATGTAAAAATCCCATAGGGGGACTTAAAAAGTGTAATAAAATAAATAAATGTTTTTAAAAATGCCCCAAAGCCCCTCCCCCAATAAAAGTCAAAATCAACCCCCCCTTCCCTATTTTATAAATAAAACATATAAAAGTAATAAAATAAACATATTATATGTCGTAACATGCGTAATTATCCGCTCTATTAAAATAAAACAATATTGCAAAATACCTATAACAAAAAAATGATTCTTGGGCACAAATGTTTTGACTTTTTACACCATAAGGCTATGTTAACATAACATGCAATCATCTTTTTGGATGGCTTTCATTTTGTCAAGAAAAGACTGCCATCTTTTGACAGTAACGACCACAAATAATGATTATGACGACAACCTGGCATGCTGCCTATTATATTCCTTTCTATATATTCATAGCAAAATTTGTTACAATGGAAACTAGCACCCTAAAATGACTGATCTCCAGGACAATCGTGAAGTAGACAGTATTGGTGTAGAAAGCTGCACTTTCTAGCTGCCTTAATAGACATGGCAATAGTGGGGAGATCTAGGAAAAATGATGGCAAGTGCTTTGCTAATAGTGGCGTCACACAAAACCCAGTTTGTTTCTTTGTTTTAACTTCTACTACAGGTTTTGTGACAGTTTTTCATCCCACTTTTTGACATAAAGCCTGAAGGGGATCCAGCAGGAAGGAGAAGTGTCCCTCCTTTTGAATTGATTTTCTGGCTTTGAATAAAATCACTGAAACAGAAACTGCCACAAATGCTGCATCTTTTTCCAAAACGCTGTGAAACCACCCATAGTGTTAGCCAGGTCCAGTAAACTAACATTCCACATTAAGGCCATGTTCACACACTGTATTCTTTTGTAAAACAACATCAATTGTTTATTGACAATACTTAATTGCATGGCAAAGAATGAGACAATGGCCATAGTGTATACACTTCGGCCGTGGTTAACTGTAGCCGCAGAAAATAATTTACATGTCTATTTTCTACAATTTCAGTTCGGTGAACAGTGGTCGTAGAAAATAGTCTGTGCTCACGTCCGTTCTTTAAACTGTGGTCAAAGGTTATTTGGAGTCCGGTACACCCAAATGCGCCCGCATCCTGGTGAAAATAAAATTATGTTAATCTGGCCGCTACTGCAGTATCGGCTGAGTGAACATTGTAAGACAACGCCCATTATTTACCCAGCCGTGTCAAATAACAGCTGTTGTTATTCTCACATAGTGTGAACATAGCCTAAAAATGAAACCATCAAAAATAGGTAAAATAGCTTTTTTTCATTCCGCTGCGCTTAAAACTTTCAACAATTTTTTTTATACGTTATATGGAAACCAGTACGTTACAGTCAGATCCTCAGTGTACTTCTAACATTTAGTGATAACTGTGTGCATTGCAATGAGTAGAAACCTAACCAACAACAACTTGGGTCCTAATCGTTCCTAGTAATAATGAGAGTAATCGGATAGATGGGTCATTAGCAACTTGGGTTGTGCATAACCATGAAATGTGGAACATGGAACCCTGTTCAGACTCACAACTGTAACAACTATCCAGAACGTCTGGATAAATTGAATGTAACAGTGTGGGAACTCTGTACCATCTTAATAATATCTTAGTATATAGTAGGTTGCCTGATAACTGACGGAGATTAAGGATTTATTTCACAGAAATAGAATGCCTTTTCCCCTCAGGTACTGACAGTATACATGCAAGATCTTTTCCCCACCCTTTCTCCCCTTCTCAAACACCATGACAGGGGGCCTGGATGAGGGGAGCAATATAGCATATATGAGAGATACAGTAGGCCTTGTGGTGTGCCACACATAGTTCCTACCCAGTTGGCTATTTAGTCATATTTCAATTAAGAGGAATGTCACACGACATATAGAAAAGGAAAAGTTGATTTAAAATTAATATTTCATGAAGAAGAATTTATTAAAACAGACAGGTCAGGAGGGGCGATAAATCCACTTTAAAGCCTAAACTAGTGGTCTTATTTTCGTTATATATTATATTTAATGTTTGTCATACTTACTTAAAGGGTTTTGCACTGTAGTACGGCTTTGGGTGTCCTTGTGTCTGACTGTGGCATGAGTACATACTGTACATTAAATCTGTAACTTATCATACTATTTTCAACATGTTCAGCAAATAAAGTTATAAAAACATCAGTAAGCATATTCTACTCAAAATTACCTGCTTATATTTTTGCAGAATATTTCTTTTCTTAAATATTGTGTAGTCTTAAATAACTTTTGGCAGTATATGTCCTAATGGGATGCATTATGCTAGGCAGAAGTCCTACAGGCTGGCAGCAAGTTCTCTTCTCCTATAGTATATCACACTCACTTGTGCTGTGTTTATTTTCTCTGCAGGCTATGTGGTTGATGCTGCAAACAGATGAGCCTGAAGACTTTGTGATATCTACAGGGGAGGTCCACAGCGTTCGTGAGTTTGTGGAGAAAGCTTTCAAGCACATCGGGAAAACCATAGTGTAAGCAAATGACATAACAACAAGACGTCATTAATGTTATCTAAGCACTGGAACAATGTATGAAGCCAATTACTGACTGCAAAGAATGAAATAAAGTGCAGACATATGCATCGCAGCGGGAAATTATGGCACCAGACATACTGACAACAGTGCAAGAAATTCTGTAGTGTAAATGTTTTGGTTCTTTGTGTCCGCACTTCATCATAAATGATGCAAGAAGCTGCTCTGCACAATGATACTCTTATCAGTCTCAAGTGAGAGAGAACCTGTGCTAGTCTGCACCCAGCCAGCTAAGCATCTTTACAGGTGTTCCTATTTTTTGTCAGTGACTGTTTAGAACTTTATTGGAATCATTACACCAAACATAATATAGGGTGCTGTATAGATGAGACTAGCATTTTTTTACATATGGTATAGGTCACACTCAAGCATATTATTAATAATGGTGCAGTTAGAGAAACTTAAAAGATTTAACAGTAGATAGCACCGTATTAGTTTAACTAGACTAAAAATAGACAAAATAAAATTTTGCTCCTCTGAAAGAGGCGTATTTCCCAAAGAACAAAAGGATTTGGTAGTTGAGTTGTGAGATTGCTATGTACATTAGATGCTGCGGTAATGCTGTGGTTTCTTCAACTGGCAAAGTTATCCCCTATCCTCAGGATCTAATTGCGGTCGGTGCGCTAAGGCCCCTTACAATCTCAAGAATAGGGAAGCGAGTTTCCCTTTAGAATGGATTGGCAGTTTGCACATGCATGCCACCATTCCATCTATTCTTTATAGGAGCTTCTAGACATAGCCAAGTACTGCGATCTCTGCAGCAGATTCGCAACTGAGTTTAAATAGATTGATTTGTTTTTGTGCAGAAACACTGTACAGCAGTATGTGCACTGTACAACAGTATGTACATTGTACAGCAGTATGTAAACTTTACAGCAGTATGTGCATTGTACAGCAGTATGTACACTTTACAGCAGTATGTACACTTTACAGCAGTATGTGCACTGTACAGCAGTATGTACACTTTACGGCTAGGTTCACACTATGTAACTTTGCGGCTGTATTTTTTATGCGGCTGTAAATGTGCGGATGAAACTCCGGCCGTGGGAAAAAATAGACATGCGGCTCAAAACATACGGTCATTTACTTGGAAATCTGGTTCAACTAAAAATAACAAATAAAATCTTAAGAAAGTGATGCAAACACCTCTGGATGCATCTGGGAAAGCAGGGAACACAGTTTACATGAATTGCTATTACCGGGGTTTGCGATCCTCTGCACTAATGCCGATGTCTCTTATGGTTAATCTGTTAAAATAATAAAACACATTTTCGTTGTAATAAAGTGCCTTTCATTGTTCACTAATTAAATTTAAACTAATCCATCATTTTGCAATTAAATATACTGTTAAAATAAATAGATATATAAATAAATGTATATTTATATATATATTTATTTTTTGACAGTATATTTAATTGCACAATGATGGATTCGTTAGAATTAAATTATTGACCAACGAAACTGAATTTATTTCATCGAAAATGTGTTTTCTTAATTAAATATTAATTAGTACAGGAAGCTCCATAAGCCGTTAATTCATATTGCCGGCAATAGAGCATTCTGTACTAATCATCACTTTACTTTAATGAAAACATCAAATGTTTCTTCTAATTATGTTATCACAATAGCATTATTAGAAGAAACATTTAGAATTATATGTGCGCTCAGCTGATTGGCTGATCGGCTGAGCGCACATATAATGAGCCGGTCCGCAGTACAGTGACTTCATTGTGCTGCGGACCAGCGAAGAGGACACATCGGGGTGAGTATAGAGCTCTCCCCACCCCCTCCCCAGCACTGCACCCCTCCCAGCAAGGAAGGGGGGGTCAGTTAACCCCTTCCTTGCTGTGATGGGTGCAGTCTGACATCAGTCTGGCCCCCAAGGGGTTAAGGGGGATGCAATACATCCTCCCTTAACCCCTTGGGGGCCAGACTGTAAGCAGCGATCTGTAAAGATGCTGCATACTGTAAGGTGCACAACACCGCTCACAATGATGGGTGTTGTGCTCCTGTTTGTGTGTTTTTTGTGTGTTTCTCCCTTTTTGTTTTTCAGATATCGGTATCCTGGGGATTACGTCGGATTCCGTGGACTACGTCGATGACCAGCGTTTTTTAAATGTTTTTTTTTAATAAAATGGTCAATGAGGGGTGTGGGGGTGTTTTTATTTGAATCAAAAAATTTTTTAACTTGTGTCTTGTCTTTATTTCTTTACTTTATAGACTTAGTAGTGGAAGCCGTCTAATAGACGGAATCCATTACTAAGTTGGGGCCTAGTGTTAGCCGGTATAAAATGGCTAACACTAACCCCCCATTATTACCCCAGTACCCAATGCCACCAGGGGTACTGGGAAGAGCCGGGTGCCAGTGGTCCTGGAGCGTCAAAATTGGCGCTCCTGGACCGGGCGGCAGCAGGCTGGTAAGATTTAGGCTGGGGAGGGCCTAAACCAATGGCTCTTCCCACCCTAGTGTTACCAGGCTGCTGTCGTTTGGTTTTTAACCCAGCTGGTTATAAAAGTAGGGGGGACCCTATGCGTTTTTTTATTATTTATTTATTTAAAAAAAAACGCATAGGGTCCCCCCTATTTTTATAACCAGCTGGGTTAAAAACCAAACGACAGCAGCCTGGTAACACCAGGGTGGGAAGAGCCATTGGTTTAGGCCCTCCCCAGCCTAATTCTTACCAGCCTGCTGCCGCCCGGTCCAGGAGCGCCAATTTTGACGCTCCGGGACCACTGGCACCCGGCTCTTCCCAGTACCCCTGGTGGCATTGGGTACTGGGGTAATAATGGGGGGTTAGTGTTAGCCATTTTATACCGGCTAACACTAGGCCCCAACTTAGTAATGGATTCCGTCTATTAGACGGCTTCCACTACTAAGTCTATAAAGTAAAGAAATAAAGACAAGACACAAGTTAAAAAAATTTTTGATTCAAATAAAAACACCCCCACACCCCTCATTGACCATTTTATTAAAAAAAAACATAAAAAAAACGCTGGTCATCGACGTAGTCCACGGAATCCGACGTAATCCCCAGGATACCGATATCTGAAAAACAAAAAGGGAGAAACACACAAAAAACACACAAACAGGAGCACAACACCCATCATTGTGAGCGGTGTTGTGCACCTTACAGTATGCAGCATCTTTACAGATCGCTGCTTACAGTCTGGCCCCCAAGGGGTTAAGGGAGGATGTATTGCATCCCCCTTAACCCCTTGGGGGCCAGACTGATGTCAGACTGCACCCATCCCAGCAAGGAAGGGGTTAACTGACCCCCCCTTCCTTGCTGGGAGGGGTGCAGTGCTGGGGAGGGGGTGGGGAGAGCTCTATACTCACCCCGATGTGTCCTCTTCGCTGGTCCGCAGCACAATGAAGTCACTGTGCTGCGGACCCGCTAATTATATGTGCGCTGAGCCGATCAGCCAATCAGCTGAGCGCACATATAATTCTAAATGTTTCTTCTAATAATGCTATTGTGATAACATAATTAGAAGAAACATTTGATGTTTTCATTAAAGTAAAGTGATGATTAGTACAGAAAGCTCTATTGCCGGCATATGAATTAACGGCTTATGGAGCTTCCTGTACTAATTAATATTTAATTAATAAAACACATTTTCGATTAAATAAATTCAGTTTCGTTGGTCAATAATTTAATTCTAACGAATCCATCATTGTGCAATTAAATATACTGTCAAAAAATAAATATATATATAAATATACATTTATTTATATATCTATTTATTTTAACAGTATATTTAATTGCCAAATGATGGATTCGTTAGAATTAAATTATTGACCAACGAAAGGGACTTTATTACAAAGAAAATCTGTTTTATTAATTTAATATATTAACTATTAGAGGCATCGGCATTCGGCATCATTGCCGGCTATTTTTGAAGTACTCCGTACGGACCGCCTGTCAATCCTCGGCCGCATGTCCAGCCGCAAACAATGGTCTTGTTCATTTTTTACGGGTCCGTTTACGATCGGGCTGTAGATTCATACATAGTGTGCACTGTGCAGCCGTATATCCTATACTTTCCAGCGTACGCATGAACCACCAAAAATACCGCCGCACAATTACAGCCGCAAATACAGCCGCACAGTTACATAGTCTGAACCTGGCCTACAGCAGTATGTACATTGTACAGTAGTATGTACACTTTACAGCAGTATGTACACTTTACAGCTGGGTTCACACTACATATATTTCAGTCAGTATTGTGGTCCTCATATTGCAACCAAAACCAGGAGTGGATTAAAAACACAGAAAGGATCTGTTCACACAATGTTGAAATTGAGTGGATGGCCGCCATTTAATGGCAAATATTTGCTGTTATTTTAAAACAACGGCTGTTATATTGAAATAATGGCAGTTATTTACTGTTATATGGCGGCCATCCACTCAATTTCAACATTGTGTGAACAGATCCTTTCTGTGTTTTTACTCCACTCCTGGTTTTGGTTGCAATATGAGGACCACAATACTGACTGAAATATACGTAGTGTGAACCCAGCCTAAAGCAGTATGTACACTTTACATCAGTATGTACATTGTACAGCAGTATGCACATTGTACAGCAGTATGTAAACTTTACAGCAGTATGTGCATTGTACAGCAGTATGTACACTTCACAGCAGTATGTGTATTGTACAGCAGTATGTGCACTGTACAGCAGTATGTACACTGTACAGCAGTATGTACACTGTACAGCAGTATGTGCACTGTACAACAGTATGTGCATTGTACGGCAGTATGTACACTTTACAGCAGTATGTGCATTGTATAGCAGTATGTGCACTGAACAGCAGCACATGTATAAGGTACGTGTAAAGTACCCTTATTCTATCCAAACCTGGTCATACTAATAATATGACTGAACCTACTGATTCAGTGGAATTGGATGATGATCTTATGTGTATGGAATCTTCCTCAATTTCCTCAGATGGCAGATGTCAAGGATTTCAATAAGATCCATTGTTCATGTCAGAGATACGATGGTGACAGAGTTTCTGGCAGATAATTGTTGCGTATAGTGGAAACAGTATGAATCCATGGAAAAATGTTAGCTGTTGGTGAACTTTAGGTAACTTTAGGTTACCTAAACAGAGTTTCTGTAGGCCCGTGCTTGTATGACTCCAGAAACATGACGTTCCTGTGGTTGAAACGGCTGTTTAACATGTGGTTGCGGAAGGGGGTAAAAAACAGATGGTTTCTACTTCATGAAAAATGTCCCTTCCATGCCTGTTAAAAGATGGCACCATACACTATGGCCTTCCTCTGCCTACCCTATATCCCAGCTGCCTGCCTATATATCCATTATTTTTATGTATTTCTAATTAAAATGATTTGTCAGTATGTCAGCAGAATGGTTACACCCTTGTCCTGTCCTTTAACAATCAACTGTTGGCTCAGTTTGCATGTCCCATTACCAACATTGAATACATCACACTAATCTTAGCATACGTCATTAATCAATAAAGCCAGGATTGCTTTTTATGACATTTCGAGAGACGTAACTAGTAATATTCCAGATTGAAACATTTTACTGCCAGTATTTAATTCACAGGGAAGAAAAGGGTTAAATGCTTCTTCAGTCTATCAGTACATGGATGGTGCTTTACATGTGGAAGGCTGGGCTAAATTCTTCTAGAACATCTCTTGCCAATATACAAATCACATTATTTGCTCCAATTAGCAGAATTTATTCATAGGTGAAAAAACAGTAATTGACCTAATATAAATGACAAGTACAAGGAACGACTAAGTCAATCTATCAACTTTGGTAATGTTTCTTTGTCCAAGAGGCCAGTTACCAAGAATAAACCCAGAAATTCTGTCATATTGAGTGTTGAATTTTTGACAAATAATCAGGTGTTTATACAGTAGATGGATATATAGTAGGTAGATAGTAAGTAGATAGATAATCTATATAATTCGAAAATGCCATTGTAGATATCCATGGTGGGGGTTTACACAACTGATGCCCTAAAACATTTGCTCCTTTTAACAAACGCGCAAATCCAACCATGTCATTAATTTTCAGATTTTTACTTTACTTTTTAAAAAAGATATGCCATAAATGTCTGATAGTAGCAGGTCCCCCCTCTGGGCCCCCCACCTATATAGGAAGGCTGTTTTATGCAGTTTGCATAACTCCTATCCATATTAATGGGAGTCGCGCAAACTGCAGAGCACTTGTTTGCAACAGTTTGCTATACTAGGTCTATAACTTCCATGTTACTGAAACATCATGTCTAGTGGAGCCATACGATTTATGTAACTCCCATTAACCCCTATGAGAGTTATATAAACTGAAAGTCAGCTTGTCCATCTTGAGATAGGCGCGGGTCTCCAAGATAAGTGAAAATGCTATAAATTTCCAGATGGGAAAATATCCAGATTGGAATTATTTTATTACCACATCTCAACCCCAATAAAAATTACATTTCTTCCAGTTTATGAAAGGTGGCATTAGATGTTCTTCAACTTTGCATTTTTTCAGGTATATTAGTTTTTATAACAATAAACATCAATTAATACTTTTTTTTAGCATCTCCCTTCATTGCACATTTGTTGTCAAATTTCTTCGAATTGCTTTTCTTGCAATAAATGTCACCAATGGTTTCACCATTGCAACCATTAATACATCTCTTGTTTTGCCAAACTGCATTATAGTTCCCAGTACACGTTTTGTATATTTTATACACAATACATTTATCAAGACAAGTCATACTCATAAGACGTAATCCACTTAATGTATTTTGTTGATTCCTTGTATGTAATCATTAATGTTAGTATGAGAACTTATTCATATTAGTATCTATGCATATTATTATGCCATACTTTTGAGAATTGGAAACATGTATAAAAGAATGTGGAAATGCCACCTTCTATGGGCAAACAGTGCTGTTGCACTCTCTTCATAGTGTGCATGTTTTGCTTAGATGGTAATTGTCTTTTTTACACACTATAAATATTTAGCCATGATCTCTGCAGAAATAATTGTATGTTATTATTTTGTACAGATGGGATAGATGAAAAGCTTTTATGATGATGAGGAAAGGAAACTTAGGTTGATCAATAAGCTTTTCCTAAATTTAAATGTGTATTGCAAATATTGGCAAACAATTTAGTATTCCCATTATTCATTTACTATTCTAAGTATTCATTTTAATTCTTTAGTATTCTTATTTGACCTATTCTTTCAGCACATGCAGTTGTGTAACATTTACCACATTTCTGAGCTCAGCTGACTAACACAGTACCAAAATTATATGCGTGTGCACAGGGTTTTACACCTTAGTTTCCAGTTAAGGATTTTACAAGGGCCATAGATTGGAATGTACAACTTGCACATTTCACACGTGGCAAGAATGTGACAATTTGGGAAATTATTCTAGTGGCAGGTCTTCTCCTTTGTTCCATTTGATAATGAGTTTACACTCTCCTAGGGAGATGGGTTTGACACCAGGCTTTTTGGGAGGGGAACAAAAATGGCCAAATGCTTCTTCCCCAGTCTTTGAATGTAGCTGTGTTCATCATGTTTGTCTTTTTACAGGTGGGAGGGCAAAAATGAAGATGAAGTGGGCCGCTGCAGTGAGACTGGAAAAGTCCATGTGAAAGTTGATCTTAAGTACTACAGACCCACTGAAGTAGTAAGTAGGAAATTCTACATCTCCCCTACTGCCAGATAATTTAATCACTTGCGCTGTGATTGCCTGTGTGTTTGGCCAGCTGTCCCAGGTCTAATTGACCCCCTGCTACCAGCCTCTGATAGTCAAGCTGTGGGAAGGCTCACCCACATGACCCCAGTAAATAGTAAGTAAAGAAAATAAAGCAACATTTAAAGACTAACAAAACAGGGCACAGGAGGCATCTTTAAGATTAGGGAACAGGCTGTTTGAAATGCAAGTGAAATTCTGAATTATAACTAATTTTCACTAATGCAAAGAGAATAGTCATACGAATACAAAATGGGCACTCACTTTTGGGCAGAACCCACTTTCTCCACCCAGCTGTTATGGAATTCTCTTCTGTCTGGACAGAATAATAAACATGCCTTTTAACTTTACTAGAACAGTTTGCGGTACATACTTTGCTTTTTAATAAGTAGCCAGTTATTAAGGGAAATTCCAAAGCAACATCCCTAGCTAGACGTATGAGGTTCCTAACATTTTAGTCACAGTGGCATGCCACATCACTACAATAACATTGGGATTTAGTAGACTGAAGGTGGTATATGTTACTTCTTTATATAATAGTAATAATTTTTGTTTATATAGCACCAATAGATTCTGCAGCAATTCTGGGGGTACTTACATGGACAAAAATCAGACATTACAGAGATACACATATTATTATCAAGCCATACATGAGGATTGAGGGCCCTGCTCACAAGGGCTTACATACTATGAGGAGAGGATGGAGATAGAGGCAAAGGGGCATTTTATGTACATATATGACACATTTTTGGAATATATTGATATGTCTTTTATCAATAGTGTCTTGTAACATATATATGCAGTAAATATGCATTATTCTTTCATGCCAAAGAATTCTAGAATAGCCAAGATCCCCTCAGTCCCTCTTTTACTACACTGCTGACTAGAAGAAAGAAAAGCACCATATTTAACTAAGATTGAAAAAAGGCTGAACATGGAATCAAACATTTATTACCTAGTCATAGGGTAACTATCACATTTATGAATGCTGTGGTCTAACCACTAGGACCCCTACTGATAATATAGAATGGAGGTTCTGAGCCCCTGACCTTTCTCACTGTACAGCCCTAGCAATGGACCCTCATACATGTATCATTAAAACAGGCATGGACTCTCGGGACAGGGATATAATATTACCGCTTTATAAAGCTTTGGTGCGGCCTCATCTGGAGTATGCTGTCCAGTTTTGGAATCTGATTCATAAAAAGGATGTTCTAGAGCTGGAGAGGGTACAAAGACGGGCAACTAAACTAATAAGGGGAATGGAGCATCTTAGTTATGAGGAGAGATTAAAAGAATTTAATTTGTTTAGTGTGGAGAAGAGACATTTAAGGGGAGATATGATTAATTTATTTAATTATATAAATAAACTCCAAACCCACAGGCCGTAGCCCGGGGTAAAAAAACCCCTTTAATTTATATCACCCCCCTAATAAAAATTAACTTTTATTACGTATCTTAAAAGTAAACATGTGAACTTGTTTAAAAACACAACACACCCAGTACTCCTATCACTAGCCAATACTAGATGATATATAGGGATATAGCTATCCTCTTTTACTAACTATGTCAATCACTATCACAGTCTGCAGTCCTGTATAAAAGGTAACTAGGAGATACTGGGTGTCTGCTATTTTAAAACCACGAATAGTTTTTTAAATAGCAGACACCCAGTATCTCCTAGTTACCTTTTATACAGGACTGCAGACTGTGATAGTGATTGACATAGTTAGTAAAAGAGGATAGCTATATCCCTATATATCATCTAGTATTGGCTAGTGATAGGAGTACTGGGTGTGTTGTGTTTTTAAACAAGTTCACATGTTTACTTTTAAGATACGTAATAAAAGTTAATTTTTATTAGGGGGGTGATATAAATTAAAGGGGGTTTTTTACCCCGGGCTACGGCCTGTGGGTTTGGAGTTTATTTGAATTAAGGGACCCCTGACCCTCCTGAGAGGGCTCAAGTGTGTGTATAATTATATAAATGGCCCCTACAAGAAATATGGGGAAAAGATGTTCCAGGTAAAACCCCCTCAAAGGACAAGGGGGCAGTGCCTTGCCGCCTCGAGAAAAAAAGGTTTAATTTCCGGAGGCGACAAGCTTTCTTTACCATGAGAATTGTGAATCTGTGGAACAGTCTACCCCAGGATCTGGTCACAGCAAAAACAGTAGAGGGCTTCAAAACCGGCCTAGACAAGTTCTTAGAACAAAATAACAAAAATGCATATGTATAGAACCTATCATCCCTCCCCCGTCCCTGTATCCATCCCCTCCTTGTATACCCCCCTTCCCTGCATCCATCCCCTCCTTGGTTGAACTTGATGGATGTGTGTCTTTCTTCAACCATATTACCTATGTATAGGTGATGCATTATCTTTGTGAGATAACCCTTTTGACAAGAAATATGTGGGTATTATGATCTCGAACCTTTTCTCAGACACATACTACAGCCAATTTTCATAGAAAGCCAGTTAAGGCATTAATAAGATTATGGGGGGAAACGTGTGAGAGCGAGGAAACCCATGCGAACACAGGGAAAGTACAAACTTCATGCAGATGTTATTCTTGGTCCAGTTTGAACCCAGGACTTCAATGCTGCAAGGCAACAGAACATGCCACTGGGTTATCTAAACCTGAGCTGATTTATACTTTAGCATGATGCCATTTGTCCATTGGTTCTGCAAAACTCAGCTGCTTCTGTCCAATGCAGTATAAGGCTGGGTTCACACTACGTATATTTCAGTCAGTATTGTGGTCCTCATATTGCAACCAAAACCAGGAGTGGATTAAAAACACAGAAAGGATCTGTTCACACAATCTTGAAATTTGAGTGGATGGCCGCCATTTAATGGCAAATATTTGCTGTTATTTTAAAACAACGGCTGTTATATTGAAATAATGGCAGTTATTTACTGTTATATGGTGGCCATCCACTCAATTTCAACATTGTGTGAACAGAGCCTTTCTGTGTTTTAATCGACTCCTGGTTTTGGTTGCAATATGAGGACCACAATACTGACTGAAATATACGTAGTGTGAACCCAGCCTGAAAAAAGTTCCCTCAGTTCCCTCAGTTCCCTAAACATGTGCCAGCCGGTACCTTTTTCTACACTTCCTCACGCCTTGTCCAGTCCCAGGGTCTGCCTTTCTCCTGGGGCCAGTATTTGGGCTAAAAGTATTCTTGCTCTACACCTACAGCGCCTCTCTCCCCATCTTCATTCAGCCTGGACATGGTGTGCCAAAGAAGAATAGAGGCAGGGAGATAGATGCTTCATGCCTGAGGCTTGGATTCTCTAGGCCCAGCCTTATTGACACTGCGCTGTGCTGCATCACCAGAATAAAACTTGTTTGCAGCCAAATTGACGTGACGTGCTTCTGTTCCGAGTAATGACATGTCCTATTTTTAAACGGAACAGATTGGAGATCCGTGAAAACACTGAACATGTGAATAGCCTAATACAAAGTAGTGGGCTAATAATTTGTCTGTGTGCACAGAACCATGCACACGAACAACTTCACGGAACGTGGGAGTACAGCCTCAGTGAGATTAGGGTATTACTGTGAAAAGTTACAGCAATGACTATGACTAAAGCACTATGGGAACGTCTGTCTTAGACAAACAGCATATTCCCATGCTACAATAAGAATGTACAAGACATTTGCATAAATTTGTCATAATAAATTCCTAATATAATACTTACTCTCATGACTTCCACTCCATAAGATTTCCTTTTTTATATTATATAGTTAATATATATATATATATATATATATATATATATATATATGTATATATATATATATATATATATATTATATATTTGTATTATATTATGTAGTTATATCACTCAAATTACTTGCAGACATAATTAAGAAGTAGTAATAGGTTGGAAAGTTTCAAATCTCTTTTATGTTGTCGTATTTTTTAGCTGCCTACATTGTAGGTTGCTAAAAAAAAGATATTCAGAACAGCCTCAAAGAAATTCCATGTACTTGGCTGCCATTTTTATTTTTGGTTACACTAACAGCAGGAGCTGACAGTGCCAATTTAACATGTCATACAATTAAAAATAACAATACACAGTCATACACTGCAAAATCACAGTCATAGGCTATGTTCCCACTGCGTACTCTTAAGCGCAAACAATGGTTGTTGTTGTTCTTGTAAAACAATGGCTGCAATTAATGTTCATGTACCCTAAAAAATCCTTTATTTTAAAACCTTGAAATGACCAAGATTCAGAATGGGTTGTGGCTGGATTAGCTCCCTAAACACCTTCTGGATTGCCATTGTCCCTAGAAAGAAAAACCAAATCCAAAGTAATGAAGTTGGTTGTTGAATTTCAGTGGACCCACCACATTTGTTTTCAGACACACTTCAGTTAAGGCAAAATGATATAAAAATTTGTTACGCAGAGACTTGATCAGTGTAGCATAATCTGGTTTTCCACTTTTATTAAAACAATCTGACCCCCTCCCCCAATAAGTATGTGAGTGTGTAGCTTTAAAGCATAAACACTGTTATAGGGACAGAGAAAATCATGGCATTTATCAGAGATAATACAGATATATTTCAGGATATATTTAATTAAATTTACTTAACCCCTTTAAAACCAAGCCCATTGATGCACGGATATCCGGGTCAAATTAATGCAATGTTCCTCCCCGCCTTTTAAGAGCCATAACGATGGGATGTCATTTTTTTGCGCCATGATCTCTAGTTTTTATTAATATCATATTGATGTAAAAACAAAATTTTGATAGCTTTTTAGTAAAATTTTTTTTATATATATATAATATGTTTATTTATTTTTTATATTTTTATAATGTAAAAGGGGGTATTTTAAACTTTTATTGGGGGGTTATAAGGTTTTTTTAATACTTTAAAAAACTTTTTCATTACACTTTTTTAACACTTTTTTTCCATTTAAAACATATTCTGTCATAGTATAACATAGATCAGTGTTATCGGCGATCTGTACATAGAGCCTGCCTGAAAGCAGACTCTATACATACATCGCCCATCGGTACAAGCGATCGCTGCGGGGGTCCTGATCACTCAGTGACAGGAGCTTGTCCTGCCGCTGAGTACCTTAAACGCTATCGATTACGGCGTTTAAGGGGTTAATGACAAGCAGCTGTTGGATTGCAGCTGCCTGTTATTATGCTGGGATCCCTGGACACTGATGTGTGTGGGGCCACTCTCACTGCAACAGTCCCGCACACATCTACGGCCCCTCATAGTCAGGAACATAGATATACATTCTTACTGCACGGGGTATGTCCAGCAGGAACGTATATCTGCGTATTGCTGATGTGAAGGGGTTAACCTTCTCTGAGGAACATATGTCAGCTTTTTGAAGATCCAGACGCTAATGGTGTCAGTTTAAATAGATGTACTAAAACATGCTATTAAAACACACACACACACACACACACACACACACACACTGCATAATAAAGCCATAATTTTTTTTAAAGAGCACCTTAGGAGGAAACGATCCCTCTATAGAGATAGGCTTGTCCCAATCATGTGGCTAATGGCTATATAATCCTTACTCTTTTTCATTTTCTAAAACATAACATGAAGAATACTAAATTGTTCATCTTTCTTTCATTTCGCTAAATCCCCAACCCCTCCTACCCCCACCCCATCAAAACTATCAGTGATAATAAATAGCTCCACACTTTCCCCAGTCTCACAAATCCATTGCTTTGAGATGACTTTTAAATTTGCCCAGTTTTTTAAATCAACAAAAACTTGTGCACCCTTATCATGTCCTGCCTGGACTACTGCAACATCCTTCTCTGTAGCCTCCCATCAAACACTCTGCTGCCAAAGTAATCAATATTTGCCATCGATCTTCCTCTGTCTGACCCCTCTGCTAGTCCCCTCAGTGGCTACCAATTTCCAACGAATTCAGTTCAACATATTAACAACAACTTAAAACACTACTGACCTACAAGCCTGGGTGTCCCCTCTGTATTATATTTGTGGTCCATTCTCTTAAGTGTGGAAGGAAACATCTTGACGCCCAAAGCCCATACCTATAAACACCTGTGTGCTAAGTGAACTTTTTTGGATTTAATCTCATGGTTTAAATGTACTGGACTACCATTCTATGAATGAGGGACTTTACATTGTGACAATCTACCCAAAGTCACTGCTTATTAATTTCCAAAAGCAATATACCTACATCAGTCATAAAGATAGAATATGTAAAGTTATTGTAAGTAGCACCTACTGTTTAAGCAAATATTTGGTTGGTAGCATAGACGAGAGGACACACTGAAACAATAGTGAGCTCTTTGAGGGTCTCATGATTGATACTGACATCAGAGAATGGCTTGACCCCTCCCCTGCTGAACAAGCCAGGTCTTTAGGCCCCTCTGCTGCGATTAATGGATTTAGTAGAGGAGGTAAAGACTCTGTTTAATGCCAAAAGAAATAAGAATGGATATATTTTACCCTCCAGGAAAGTTGAAAGCACTGGAAAGTTGGAATACATAAATCAGAAGTAGAGTTCGTACAGCTAAGGTCATTGCTGGTTCTCTGTTGGTATTTATAACTCACCCTTCCCCTGAAGCAATGCAAAAGTGACCACATACTGAAAAATGCTTGCTTGTAATAATAATAATTCCGTTATTTCTACAGAGCATTTTACATAGTCTCAGCATGCCAAGTCAATTGCAAATGTTATTAATTTACCATTTGTGAAAGCGTCCACAACAATAAGCAATATTGAGGAACTGCACACAGGTCTATGGTACAGCTGTTCCACCATCTCCACAAAAGTGTATGTGTGTGCATTAAACTTCATTTTGCGAGACGGCAAGAAGATCTCACCCCCCACAAAAAGTAACAAACAATGAATACACAGTATATCTTCTATATTCTGTTGCTTATGAACAAGCAATTGGGATAAAAGAATGAGGGCTTACTTTGATTGACATGCCGAATACCCCCTGCTGCTTGTTTTCTATCAGCAATGATCTGTAAACCTTGAACCTTTAATCTACTGCTGTGGTCCCATTGATCTCTGATAATTTTTCGGTGTGTTTATTGGTTGGTATTAGAAAACTGGTTTGGATTTAGCATTAGTAAATAGAGATGTGTCAAGTATTAGCAGGAGCGCAGGGGGTCAGAGAATGTTTCCCCGTGTTTTGTGATAATTGCACCACTTTCCCATTTTCATAACACATTTAGCAATTATAGGTCATTTGACCTATGAAGAGCAAAATACTCATAAAAAGGTATTGTAAAACTTATACAATAGGTTGGAATAAAAAATTAATTTTTAAGGGAAGTGATTTTTTTTTTACCTTTTACATTGATTATAATATGTTTATGCATTTTTCCTGCCCAATATATGTTTCCAGAAGTGTTAGAGTGCTTATATGGTCACCTTGCACCTCTCTTGCCTTGCCCCAAAAATCCCTAGGTAATTCAATGTTGTTTGGTATTTATTTTTTTCCATTGAAACTTGGAGATTTTATGGTGCAAAAATTAGAAAAACTCAGCAAAAAGTACTGGGAAAAGTTTTAGTAAATTTTTTCTTCCCAATGTGTTTGGATTGGACCAAAGACCTACATTGGCAACTTGTCAACATGTGTCTGTAGTGAAATGTGTAGCATACTTGATGCACAGTATGCTGAATTGTTGTGAATTGTAAGAATATACAGCAGGATATATGACATTGCAAGAATATACAGCAGGATATATGACATTGCAAGAATATACAGCAGGATATATGACATTGCACCTATATTTGATGAATAGGCAAATGCATGCCCAGTGTCCCATTGGCATATGTTTGACCCAGATATAACACGCTCCAGCAGCAAATGTTGTATTGGGCTACTAGTGCAGTCAGATGCATTTTTTTTAGTAGCCAAAGTCAGGAGTGGACTCAACTTCTGGCAACTGTGCAGCCACTCTCTTCTACAAAGTCCTTACAGATTTTTGAGATTGGCACCAGGCAAGAGAGAAATTGCTGGATGCAATTGGCACATCTACATCCAGATTCCCACAACAATTAAAGGTCCTATGTTCAACCTTACCCAGAACAGAATATGAAAGTCCTGCAGGAGCTTTCATGATGTCGGTCACATGACTTTAACATAATGGAAGGTCCTACACCTTCATCTGTCTGTGTATGTATGCAGCAGATTATAAGTGTAGCTGTTTGCATAGCAGATCTGTGTTTGTATAACTCTACCGTACCATCATGGAAAGTAAAAAAAAAGTTATATATATATATATATATATATATATATATATATATAAATAAAGTTCTTGAAACCATCAAAACATCAAAAGTTTTGATTGGTTTGGGTACTGAGACACCCATCGATCACCAGAAAGTGAGAAGAAATGCTCAGCTAAGGGCCGTATTTCATGGCGAGCACTGATTCTCTAGATTGGCACTTGCTTACCGAGCTTATACACGGCTCAATTATCGTTCAGCTAGGGCTGTTAGCAATGTCCATGGAGTGATTGCTTTGGGGTATATAATTAATAAAGACATGTACTTACCTGTGTAGGCTACCCCAGTGTTCTCCAGCCTTGTTCCTGTGCTCACCGCAGTCATCTTGGGGACTTCTTATTCAGTCTCTGAAGTGACAGACCGCTCAGCTAATCACTGGCCGAGATGGAACAACTCTGGGGCCAGTAATTGGCTGAACGGCCTGTCATTTCAGAGGCGGGGTTCAGAAGTGCTGGAGGCATGAGTGGAGTAACAAGGCAGCAGGACATCGTGGTAGCCTGGACAGGTAAGTATAATACTTATTCTTTTTCTTTACCCCAGCATCAGCCTCGCATCAGCCTTGCATCACCATGGGTGTGTAATACGCAGCCGATTACAAAGTTTACAAGACAAAAATTGACACGTCAGTTCTTTCTGCGAAATGTGGAATCCGCCCGGCCATAGAATGGTACCCCATCCAAGCAGATTCCATAGTGTGAACCTACCCTCATACTGACATTAAGAATAAGTTTAAATAAAGAAGAATTAATAAAATAAAATGCTCAAAAATGTTAGGGTGTCATTTATTTATTTATTACTTTATAGAGAAAAGCACCTTTTATTTACAATGACATGGAAAAGAATTGATGTGAGATACAAGTAATAAAGGATTCATTTGCAAAAGGCCAAATACTCAGGCAGCGTCATTTCTCTGAGGAAGGAATGATTTTTCAGGAGCCGTCAACTTGTCCAGACTTTTATAATTTAGGCAGCATAGGTGTAATTAATATAGCAAATGAGACGTCCAAAACAGCTGTGTCTGCAACTTTAGAATAGTATTCCACTTGTTCTGCTGCATACTTGGGAAAGAGCTGAATGTGAAGATTCTGCAGTATTTCAGTCCTCATGGACATACCTATGACAACCACATATGGATGGAACAAATTAGAAATATTTACTATAAAGAGTCATTTATTTTCTTCATTGTTTTTTTCCCCATTCTCTGTCCATTATAATATTAACAAGTGACCAAGACATGAAACCCCTCTGATGTGCTCTCCATGTTATATGCTAATGTCTTAAGTATGCTGTTAATGAGAGAAATCTTGCCTTTTAGACGTGATCAGTGTATTTTTTCCATTTATAGAACACTACACACTAATAAATTGACCTTAATCTCCTCAACTCTTCTGACCCTAAATATTTTTAGGTTTCATTATACTGAAATCTGTGTGGTCCTTTCTTGCTTTCAACTTTTGCTCCCTTGGGAGTTTCTAAAATATTCATTTCTTAGCCTTTTTGATTTTCTCAAAGCTACGATAAGATAGAGTAACATTTCCATCATAACATTACCTGACCCTTTCAGATTTTTAAATAGAATCACAAATGTATCCACAAAAATTCTCTTTTCCCGATTCTTGGACTTTAGCAATATAAGACTGGCATGATTTTATTTGTTGTTTTCTGTGGAAGGGCTTGAAATGTCCTAAACTTTGAGCAAACTTGTGATGTGTCATAGAGACGTCTCAGAAGTTTGGATTTAAGGGGGTCTAGGTGCTGAGACTCCCACAGTCACAGCTGAGTGCTGTTCCCCTTAGTTTCTATTTGACTGTTTGCACAACATTCAGCCAAGCACTTCAGCCCCTTTGCCCTAGTGATTGGAGGGGGGTCTCCCATTGATCCTTTTCTCTGACATGCTGGAAGTTTTTTTGAAACTTTAGATACACTTTTAGGTTACTAGTTGGCATAACTGTTTATCACTGAAAAAAACCAATGTAACTACATTAATTCTATTGTAAAGTTTAAAATTTTAGGAGGTATATGCTGGAATGTCTAGTAGATACCCTTGCTATTTTATACAAGTGTATGCAAATATGACTGGTTTTATTTATAGTTATACTTTTTATGTTATTCCTTTTCTGGATTATTTGTTATAATGAAAATTTACAAAATGTAGAATTGCTAGATAGATAGATAGATAGATAGATAGAATCACTTACATCACATATCAAAAATCACATATCTAAAACAAGATGGCTGTCCCAGAGAGTAACCAATTAAAATATGTCCTTAAATGGTTTCCATATGGTAAAACATATGCCATAAAATTACACAAAAAATGTACCAGAAAAGACCCTACACATCTGAAATCTTATTAAAGTGCTATTTGAAAAGTGACCATTAAAAGGCTCCAACTGTGTGAAGTAAGAACATACACTTTCTGGAACACATTTTGTGTCCTTTGGGGTGAACAGTAGTTTCACCCTTAAACACTGAAGGGGTCCCTGATGAAGCTGCAGATAGAGCAGCAATGTGTGGGGACTCTTTCACTATGGCACCAGTTAGGTGTTATGCAGTATACTTTTCCCTTGTGTTCTCTTTTTCTTCTTTACTTTTTAAAGTTATTTGGTCAGTGTGCATGGTCTTTTATGTGTAGGCATACACTTTTTTTTATTGGGGTTTGTTTAGTGAGTTTTCACATCAATGTAATTTTGTGGTTTTATATATATATATATATATATATATATATATATATATACTCATTTGTTGTATTGTATTTATTATATTGTATGCGTTTGTTAAAAAAACAAAACAAACATGTATTAGCTCGCTGCCATGTACTGTATATTGCAGTATATGCAGGTATAATCAGAGCAGGAGAATAGAGGCAATAGACAGCTAAGACGACTCCCAGTGGATAACAGAGGTAGAAACAAAATGTTCTCCAGCTCCTGAGATTATAAAACTTGACTTTTATTCTGCCATATTAAAGGGGTTGTCCGGCGCTAAAAAATTATTCACAGAATAACACACATTACAAAGTTATACAACTTTGTAACGTATGTTATGTCTGTGAATGGCCCCCTTCCCCGTGTCCCACCACCCCCACCCGTGTACCCGGAAGTGTGGTGCGCTATACATACCTGTCACGTGCCTACCACGGTCTCCGATCCTCAGCAGTGACGTCTTCTTCGGGCGGCCGGCGGATCTTCCCGAGTGCCGGCCGCCCTCTGCAGCGTCATCCGAAGCTCAGCCGCGATTGGCTGAGCATAACTGTGCTCAGCCAATCGCAGCTGAGCAGCTGATGACGTGGCCGCGTCATCAGCCGCTCAGCGGCTGTAATGTGTGTTATTCTGTGAATAATTTTTTAGCGCCGGACAACCCCTTTAAGAAGTGCACATCAATGTGTTACAAAAATGAATCATGGTCATGCCACGTTTTCTTTTGTTTTGTTGTTTAAATTTTTGTAATACATAGATATACATTTTGTAAAAGGTAAAGTCTTATTAGCTCAATTTTACAATTTTAGTTTCTACTTTATTGTTTGTACCTGTTGATGAGTGGTGCCATAGCAGGTCAGTTGTTGTTTGTGCTTCCATGAGTTTTTATGTGTACTTTTAAATAAGATTATGGAATAGAGAAATACTGATATTACCTATTATTTTTCTGAAAATGAATAATTAATATAGAAAAAAGTATTTAGGCAAACCAATCTCTCTGCTGAGGTTGAAAAGTGATGACACTGGAAATTCGGGTTGAGCGTCTAGTTTTAGCTACATCTGCACATGGAAATGTGTTCACACATTGCAGTTTCATTGCATTAGGTTTCAGGCGCATGTGCCCGAAACCCATGATGTACCTGGTCTGTCTTGATGCCACTAGGGGATCTCAGAGAGGGGTCACGCTGCGACCCCACTCCGAACCGTGTGGCTCCCGGCAGCTACCAATTGCCATGTCCAACTAATTAACCATTTAAATGTCGCTATCAGAACTGACAGCGACATTGAATTGGCTATAGAGAAGTCTCCCCTTGCATCTAGTGGCTGGATTGCCCACTCGCGATGCGATCACTTAGGGGTGATCCCTGCTTCTGCCAGGATCACCTGCTTGGAGCTTGATTACTATGGGCTCCAGCGGCAGAATCGCTCAAATGATGAAATTATCACGTTACGGATCTTGCACGGTAAACTGTGTAAGCACAAAACCCCTCCAAAGTGCAAAATTGAAGATTTTTGGTCACATTAAATCCGGAAAAATTGTAATAAAAAATTATCAAAAAGTCGCATATACGCAAGCAAGGTACTGATAGAAGGTAAAGATCATGGCACAAAAAAAGACACCTCACACAGCCTCATAGACCAAAAAATAAGAGTGTTAGAAAGGTGGTAATAGAGCAATTTTAAACACATTTAGTGTTTGTTTGTTTGTTTTTTCAAGTTTTCATTTTTTAAAAGCAGTCAAATAAAATAAAAGTTACATACCATACCTATAATTGTAATCGTACTGACTTGAAAAACATACATAACATGTCAGTTTTTCTATAGAGCAAAAGGCATAAACAGGAAACCCTCCCAAAAAATTATTTTCCCACGCAAATATTTTTTCTAGTTTTGCAGCATATTTTATGGAAACATTAAGTCCATGAAGGTATGGTTGGAGGAGTTTGAGGTGGAACAACCCGTCTGGCTGCTGAGATTACTGACTTTAACCCCATTGGGCACCTTATGAACTAGAATAGAGATTATTAGCCAAGCCCCTTTTATCCAATTTTAGTTTCTGAAAATGTTCTTCTTGGTGAATGGGCAAAATTACCACAGAGACACTCCAAAATCTTGTACACAGTCTTCCCAGAAGAGCAAAAGTTGTTATAATGGCAAAAGGGAGACTAACTCTATATAGATAATAGAAGGAATGTCCTAAAATAGGCTCATGCAGGTGTAATGTGCAGCTGTGTCAATATTTTTGTTCATATAGTGTAGTATTATTGATTATGGAACAAAAGTGGGGGGAATTATTACCAGTGTACTTCTGGGAATTTTTGTCAAAAAGTCAAAAAAAATTTGAACAATTGTTTGCTCAAAAGTTTTTGACATTTGGTTCCAGGTCCACCTTAAAAAATGCACAAGTTTTTACCCAAACTCTGAGCAGTCTTATTTGAATGTTTTAGTGCATGTGGATACACACAAATTTATCAAGCTATGTGAGTTTTTACTGTATGTAGCATGTGCATAGTTTCCAAAAAGATAAAGGTTGGCAGTACATACTCTGCAATGATAAATTCCCTCCAATGTCTTGCACAGGGTGCCGAAGGTTTACCTACAGTTTAAGATCTTGTATAGGCATAGCCCAGTGTGCTTAGATGACAGAGCTCTCTTGGGAGTCAGAGAAAAAGATTTAAATGTCTTAAATAAAATGTTGAATTTCTAGCCGGTAGGGGATACCAGAATGAACATGTTGATCCAGTAATGACTTTTGGCCCAGTTTTCCAGTCTTTCTCCTTGTCAATCCTATACATTCAGTTTACCTCCCAAGAGATTAATTTTCTTTGGGAAGTCTAAAGTTCTGTTTAAGTAAAATACAAAATGTAATGGTAGAGAAACATGACCTCTGGAAATAGTCTACATGGGGAAGAGGGCATAGCCTAAATTGTCCTATGCTCCTGTCTTGAAATTAGAGAGGTACAACCACACTTGGTATCACATGCATTAATATAAATAACCCCATAGTTCTGTAGACCACAACACTTTCATAGTGCTGTCATGTATGGAGACGAAGACGCTCAATTCTTTATGCGGCCTCCAGATGTCAGAGCATAAATACAAAAAGTTCACATATTGCATTATGAAGAACAACACTGGAGAAAGTTTTACATTTGGGATATAAAGTAAGTACTATTTAAACACAAGAAACAACAACAGTGTTGATGATTCATACTCTGTGTATCTTACCACTGTTCGTAAATGCCTGACTGGCAGAGTACTTAAAGGGGTTATCCAGTAACAATTGTCTGGTTTAGAAAACCCATTTTAAAATACGTTTATAGGGAATTCTGACACTACAGGATACGTGAGGAAATCTCAAGCTGAGGCCACACTCTGCTTGACATTCCAATTCTTTGGGCGGACGGCGGTTTGAGCTTGAGAAATTTGCTTAAAATTTCCTTGCATATTCCATTGTGTGAGCATACCCTTAAAGGGAAACTCCAGCGACAAATTTTCAGAAAAATATATAGATTTGTAAAAATCTCAAGTCTTCCAGTAAGTACCAGCGGCTGTATGTCCTGCAGGAAGTAGTGTATTCTATTTTTCACTCTCACACTGTGCTCTCTGCTGCCTCCTCTGTTTATGTCAAGAACTGTCCAGAGCAGGAAAGGTTTTCTATGGGGATTTGCTATTACTCTGGACAGTTTCTGTTGCGGGCAGAGGTGGCAGCAGAGAGCACTGTGTCAGACTTAAATGAATAAACCATTTTCTGCAGGGCATACAGAAGCTGATAAGTACTGGAAGACTTTTACATTTTTTTAATAGATTTTTAAATAGATGTAAATTACAAATCTATGTAACTTTCTTACAAAAAAAACTCACCGAAGTGCCCCTTTAATAGACTCCATTGAGGACCATTCTTTATTCCCAAAGAAGGCATTGGCTTCAAAGAGCATCTCTCACTCTCGAGAGATGCGTGGGTAGAACATGAGCATTGTGTAATTCTTGATGTCTCCATGGTGTCACTACAAGGATACAAGGGATAAAGTTAGGCTGGATTCACACTATGTTTTTCCTATTCGTTTTTTCATCCATTTTTTTTACAACTGATCAGATTGTTTTTCCCTATCCTGTGGAAAGAGGATAACCTCTTCAGATGGGAATATCCCTTTAACAGCTTTACTGTAACTGTACGTCATGGAGCCCCTAGGGGCGTTCAGGGGGGGGGGCGGTCGCAAACCCAGGTGCTATATGCAGCCGGGGACCTCGGCTATTAGCCGGTTCGGCAATCTAGAGCCTATAGAGCATAGAACTCATTGATCTATGCAGTATACTTATACTGCATAGATCTCAATAAGAGATCAATTTCACCACACATATAATTTTTTTTTGTATCACGGCCTATTTTATGCAAAAAATTACTTCTGCCATTACAAAGTACAAGTATTGGTGCAAAAAAAAGGGCTCATCTGGGTCTCTAGGTGGAAAAATGCATAAGCTATGGCCTTATATACATGAGGAGGAAAAAACGAAAGCGCAAAAATGAAAATTGTCCAGGTCTTCTAAAGGTTAAACCCCTTTATTATAGTTAAATACATGTAATTATTATATTTGAATGAATTCTATTTTGCCATAAGCCAATGAATTGTCCTACTGTAGGATATGTGTGAATTACAAATAACCTTTGGATATCCATGGTCAATGAATTTTCTTTTGGTTATGGCACGTCTGTGCTATGGTGCAGTTCTGTTACTGTGTAATACTGTGCCCTTGTTAGAACTTGGATTCATACTTCAGGTACTCTGCTGTCTTTCAGTGTGCTGTATGAGTATAATTCTCTGCAAGCAGAAGGAAATCCTCAGTGGCTACTAATCTGTAATGTAAAAACCAGCACACATAAATTAGCTTTTTTGGCAGATTGCACTTACAAGAGGCTTTAGCCTAAGCTATTATGGTGACTATATGACCTATTTTTCATTGAATGGGAGGATCTGATATATGATGGATAAGGTCATTAGTATTAGGAACCATCAGTGGGTCTGGAATGATACAGACAAACTGTTGTATTTCCATTTCCTATCCTATCGCATCCAAAATGTTCCTGATTAAAAGAGTATCATTTCAGCATTTTAATTTCCATCTGACTGTGTCCATTATGTGTTCCTTCAGTATAACATAAACCAGATACTGTGCTTCTAAGTGAAAAAGATCGCAGGATAAACTCTAAGCCTGCTGACTTGTTGGCTGGTTGGGGGATGAGCTGACACCATATCCCAGTCAAATCACAAATTAATATTTGATGCAACAGTGTCAGGATTCCTATAGACATCCACATGTATGAGCTAATGGTATAACCTAAAGCAACTTTTTCTGTTGCCTTATTTGCTATAACATGAGGCCAGGTGGATTTTTTTTTTTTTTTTTACTTTTTGTGTAACATCCTGTTTGGAAAAATGGAAACTGGAGCGAGACAAATTTCCTGATGCAGAAAATCCTTTCAGATTATAATGGTGAAATTTTAGACAGGTTTCACAAAACGTATTTGAGTTACAGGTAAACAAACAAAGGAGTAAATGAAATATAAACCGCACAGTATGATTCATATTGAGAACTGGATCGCACTCTTCATATATCAGATATGTGTAAGTCATCCAGCTTGCAAATTAATACAGTTTCAGAAACCAATTGCCTTTATCCAAAGTAAACAGACCGCAGTCAGATTCCTTGTCTTAGCGATTGAGCTGTCACTTACTATAAGAACATTTCACTTTGTGGCAGTTTTGGCAACCCCAATTGAAACATGCAAAGCAAATATGTTGGCTTTGTTACCATTTACATTTTCCTAGGGATATAAGAATGTTCTTTATTAATTGACATAAATAAGACTTGCATCCAAATGCTTTGGGCACATAAGCAAAAGTTAACATACTGCCACATGACTATATATTTTACATGTAAAACAATGCTAGGTAGGTGACTATGTTTTGTCCAAAGTCATAATAGCAATTGTGCACTATATCTGATAATACGTATTAATCTTACCATCTGGTGTTCTTTAACTGTTGCCAATTCCTTTAATATTTGTGTTACAGCAATCTTTACCATGCAAAAGCATGTGGATATGCCAAAGTTTGGACATGCTGAGGGCATTACCCATTTTGGTCTACTCACATTGAGCCTGCGTGGCAAAGAAATTTTTGGAATAGGGTCATCATCAATAGAACTGTTTTAATAGACCTAAGAGCAGAAATTATTGGATAATAACATGTTGGGTCCTATAAATACTTATCAGCCTAGAGACTGCTGTATTTGCTCATCTGTGGTTTATGACCACTATGTTTTTTTTCTTGCTTGGACAACTAAATACCTAGGAATTCTGGTGTCTGTTGTGAAATTAAAGACAAATTACGGCCAAAATGAAAACTATGCTGAAGGCAGGGAGGTGCGGGAACATAATAAAGAATGTATACTTAAAGCAAATGTACCATCAGGTACACAGCTTTAAGTTTTTTAAATGACTAGATCTGCGCTGTTGCCGCAGTCCTTTTCTTTAACCCCGGCCTGGTTCCTGTGAACGGCACCGGTCTATTCCCAGGCACAGGCCTGGCCAGAAGCACTGGAGACAGGCCAGCTGGCCCCCAGTGAGACAAAACCCCTCCCCTCTGTGACATGGCTCCATTGATTCTAATGGAGCTGCGTCACAGAGGGAAAGGTGTTTCGTCACATTTGGGCCCGCCACCAGGGCTTCAGGTCGGATCGGTGCCCGGAAATAGATCAGCACTGTGTGCGGGAATCGGGCCGCGGTTCATAAAAGGGGCCATGGCACCAGCATCTCTGCACCAGTGCCGGTCCGTTCATGTACAAAAACTTAAAGCAATGTACATGCTGGTATATTCGCTTTAACTGCCCCCGTGCCCCTGCAGCGCTGCATCACCAAGCTCCAATTTCTTCCTGCTTTCTGGTGTGTCACGACCCAGGGAAAAGTACCTGCTCAGCCAATCAGTGACTACAACAGTGAGCCCGAGTTTGGCATAGCCTGGCAGGGGTTCAGGAGCAGTAATTCAGTGCTGCAGGGGGCACGGAGACAGTATCCCCGCAGCATACATTCAAGTTACACAAGTATACATTCCTTTTTATGTTCCCACACCCCCTGCCTTCAGTTTCATTGTGTGTGTGTTTGGGGGTTGGGGGGGTCTGTAACCTGATTCTTGGGGTGAGACCTGTAGAGTTTTTTCTTTTGCTATGGGGCCTAGCTACGCACCTGGTGAAATGTATTACACATATGATATGTCACGCATTTTGTGACTTTTTTTTAGGTGTCCTTCATAACATACTGCTTGTGTCAGATTAACAGATGTTCCTGCACTTGCCTGGTCTGGTTGCAAAAATAGACCTAGTTTTATGAAAAACTGTGTACAGATAATACATTTTCTTTATGCACCTTTTTAAATTTTGTACTTTAACTGAAGTGTATTGATTCAACATAACCTCAAAAATCTAATTATATGAGAAGTGTCTATAGGAAAAATTAAGAATTAATGATAGATAATTCATGCCTATAAATGACTGTTGTGGTCTATGTGTAGACTGTATATCCACTGGATGTACCCGAGGGGTGAGAACTTTCCCTGTTGTGTACATTCCCAGGTTAGTGACACTAATTAGAAGTTGATTAGGAAACAGTTTGAGCAGCTAATTATCCCCGCACTGGATTCTGTAGAGCAGAGGGCCACCATCTACCATTTGCCTGAGGTCATTGTGCTCTCAGCAGTGCTGTCGACATTTAATGGATGATCCAGGTCTACTCCTTGGCTTCCTGTCACATTGTGGTATGTTAAATATGATGCAGCAGCTCTCCAGTACTTGTCCTCTGACCTCTCAGTACATGAACCACCCCAACCCTGTAGATCCCAACAAGAAAACCTAGTACCTGTCTGTCAAAAAAAAGTACAATGCATCTACCACAATATAGAGATTACAGAAGGAAACAACACCTTCCTGTATACAAGTGTTTCATCGGGGAGTCAGTCCAAGGCTGAATGACTTGCTGAAAATGCACAAACATAATGGCTGTCGGTATAATGTCAAGTTATTTGTATCTAAATCTTGTTCTATTGTAAGGAGAAGTTTAAAGTATTGTATTGCCCCCTAAAAGTTATACAAATCACCGATATACACTTATTATGGGAAATGCTTATAAAGTGTTTTTTTTCCTGTACTTACTACTGAGGGACACAGGGCACTGGAGGGACACTCAGCATCCCTCTGCCATCATCCTCTCCAGCAGCCACAGCCCGCACAGCTCTGGGAGTCGGGTCGTGACATCACCATTTTATCCAGGAAGTGAAGCCTTGATGCGTAGTAAATGCAGGGAAAATGCACTTTATAGGCATTTCCAGTAATAAGTTTATATTGGTGATTTGTATAACTTTAGTGGGGCAATACAATACATTAATAAAAAAAATTCCAGACTTCTCCTAAAGACGGGGCCAATTTTTGTTTTTGCGTTTTTGTTTTTTCCTCCTTGTGTTTAAAAGGCCATAGCACTTGCATTTTTCCACCTAGAAACCCACATGAGCCCTTATTTTTTGCCTCACTAATTGTACTTTGCAATGACAGGCTGAATTTTTGCATAAAGTACACTGCGAAACCAGACACAAATTCAAAGTGTGGTGAAATTGAAAAAAAAAAACGCATTTCTTTTATTTGGGGGGAATGTGTTTTTACGCCGTTTGCCCTGGGGTAAAACTGACTTGATATGCATGTTCCTCAAGCCGTTACGATTAAAACGATATATAACATGTATAAATTTTCTTGTATCTGATGGCCTGTAAAAAATCCAAACTATTGTTAACAAATATACGTTCCCATGCTTATAGCGCTTTTATCCTTTGGTCTATGGGGCTGTGTGAGGTGTAATTTTTTGCGCCATGATGTGTTCTTTCTATCAGTACCTTGATTGCTCATATACGACTTTTTGTTCGCTTTTTATTACATTTTTTCTGGATTTGATGCAACCCAAAATGCGCAATTTTGCACTTTGGGATTTTTTTGTGCTAACGACATTTACCGTGCGAGATCAGGAATGTGATTAATTAATAGTTTGGGCGATTATGCACGCGGCGTTAGCAAACATGTTTGTTTATTTATTTATTTTTATTTAATACCTGGGAAAAGGGGGGTGATTCAAACTTTTATTAGGGGAGGGGGCTTTTTACTAATAACAATACTTCTTTTTTTTTTTTTTTTTACACATATACTAGAAGCCCCCCTGGGGGACTTCTAGTATATACACTTTGATCTCCTTTATTGAGATCTTTGCTGTATACTTATACAGCAAAAATCAATGAGATCGGCACTCGTTTGCTTTCGGCAGCCGAAAACAAACGAGTGCCGAGCCGGGGACGGCGCCATCTTGGAGCGGTCCCCGGCCGGCAGCAGTAACTGAGATGGCTCCTCCGGGACAACGTCCCGGAGGAGCGATCTCCTCCACTAGACACCAGGGAAGTGCTGCATCCGGTAATCGGATGCAGCTGTCATGTTTGACAGCTGCATCTGATTACTGTATTAGCGGGCACGGCGATCGGACCGTGCCCGCTAATACCCGCGGTCCCGGGTTACAAGCGGCACCCGGGACCGCGGCAGTTCAGAGCGGGGTCGCCGCGCAGCCCCGCTCTGAACACCTCTTACGGGCGCATGACGTACGGGTACGTCATGAGTCCTTAAGAGGTTAAGGTCTTTTCAAATGTGATTTCAGGAACTGGTGCAGTTGTCAACTAGAAATCCATTGGACACATCTTGTTAAATGGTAGAGATGAGCAAATCTACTGTACAGTATGCATCATTAGATTTGTTTCTTCTAGAAAAAGAAGTGTTTTTCCAAGTGCTCTGATTCCAAGTAAAGTCCATTGTGACATTTTCCAAGAAATTGGAGAACTTATAAAGTAAAAAGACTTTTTCTAGCCAGAATAACCCAATGCTGATGCTTCATTTTCGGTTTGTAGATTTATGTGGTTCTGCTTATCTGTTATCTAATTTTAGTTTTCCCATATTTAAACTCATTGCCCCATTTCTTTAGTATTGACATACAGATGGTGGTGGCACCCCAGAGGGTAAGAGACCCAATTATATTACAGGTACGGGCCAGGATAGTTGAAGTTTTTGGAGTGCAAGGGTTGTTGGTAGCTACAGAATTTCCTTAAGTTCATTGTGAACAACAGGTCAACAGATCACACGGACAACTATAGCTTTTATTTTCTGAAACTTTCTTTATAAAAGTGAAGCATTTTGGAACATTTCATTAATTTATCCATAAAATAGATGGGATCTTATGCTGTATTATGGATCACCTGACTGACAAATATTCCGGGTTTTTTCATTTTTGAATAATAGCTAAGCACTGGGACACAGACGAAGCCTGATAAATGCATCATTCCACAAGGGGCTACAGTGAAGTAATGGCAACATTTTCAGTGCCGATCCAGGTGATTGATGCTTTTAAAACACCAGTGAAGATTTAGAAATAACATTTGACTTTCAATAGGGGTAATTGTCAATGCTTTTGGCTTCATCCCAGTGATAAGATAATCAGATCGGAGAACTCCTCATTCTTGTTACAAGAATGTCACTTAGGACAAGAGAGAAGGTGAATATGAGGACAGTAAAGCCCAACTAGAACTTCAAGTTACATTGATCACCAAGATTGCTTTCAGAAATGGATTTTGACACAGGGATTTGACATGTCTGGACAGTAAGCAGTCTGCTAGAGCCATCAGGAAGAAGTGAAACGTGTGGACGTGCACCCAGAGTTTCTCACATCTTGTTTAGTGTTCAAAATATTTCCGTGACAAAAATAGATTTTTATAGGTTTAATAGATATCTAGGGTGATGCAGTACTACAATGTGGTATAAAAGGCAAATTGTACTTTTGAAGAACTTATGCCAAAACTGTACAATGTAAAACATATTTGCAATACATTCTCATTTTTTTCACCTGTTGGCCCCTTTTGTCTGTACTGAGGGCTGACAGCAGAAAACTGCTGAGTCTACTACTAAGTTTAGGCCTGCAAAAAAGGAGAAGGGAGCACACATTAGAAGATTTCGCCCTGCTCCATCTCTTCCTTGTGTTTACCGTAATGTACTGCATAGGAATTGCTGGCATGTGTAGGGACGTCACTAAAGCACAGGTACAGTAATGTGTCCTATAATGTTAGGGGGGGTAGGCCTAAGAGGCTCTATTATTAAAGAGGACCTGTCACTCCCCGTGCCAGGGCAGAGCCCGACCGACCCCCTGGTGGAGACCCTTATATTTACCCCGTGCACAAAGTCCTGCTCCTGGACTCGCTCCCGTTGCCGAGATTTTGCCATCAGAAGCCCAGCGGCGATATCTGGACAACGGGAGCGGGTCCAGGAGCAGGAGTAAGTATAAGGGTCTCCACCAGGGGGTCGGCCAGGCTCTGCCCTGGTACGGGGGTGACAGGTTCCCTTTAAGCACAGTCCGACCCCAAACTGTAAGAAATTGCCAATAATCAGCGCTCACTCACTGAGCCTATTGCACTGCTCAAAATTGTGTAGCAGGGCTGTACGGACATAGATAGTGATTTTTGTGCAGCCCTTGCTGTAATCAGCCTTTGGCCATGCATCTTATATTACACAAGGAGATGCAAGAGCGGTGGAAACTTTTATTAAAGTATTGTATTGCCCCCCAAAAGTTATACAAATCACCAATATACACTTATTATACACCAATATTCACTTCCTGGATAACATGGTGATGTCATTTCCTGGATAACATGGTGATGTCACGACCCGACTCCCAGAGCTGTGCGGGCTGTGGCTGCTGGAGAGGATGATGGCAGGGGGATGCTCAGTGTCCCTCCAGTGCCCAGTGTCCCTCTGCCATCATCCTCTCCAGCAGCCACAGCCCGCACAGCTCTGGGTGTTGGGTCGTGACATTACCATTTTATCCAGGAAGTGAAGCCTTGATGCAGTAGTAAGTGCAGGGGAAAAAGCACTTTATAAGCATTTCCCGTAATAAGTGTATATTGGGGATTTGTATAACTTTTGGGGGGCAATACAATACTTTAATAAAAAATTTTGCCGGACTTCTCCTTTAAGCAAATTTACTGTAAGATTCACGGAACCTGAATTTAATAATTTGATAATTGACTCTTTAGTCTGAGACAGTCTGCATTGAAACTTAACAGTCCCCATACATTTTATACTCATGTCTTTTAAATGGGGGTCACCCAAGTCTTCACAGACATATGATATCGGTGGAGATAGGTTTCAGCCGTGGATAAATTTTACTGTATGACCCCTTTGTTCTCAGAGAGATACGCTGCTACCAGAACAGTCTGGCAACAGCTTACCCCTTCCCATAGAGAACAAAGGAACTTTTGGCCATGCTGAATATTCATGTGTATGATTAAGACGGGAAAGATAGCTGTAGGCTGGATGATCGTTAGTCCAAGAGTTATCCTCTCTACAGATTCAGTATCGTTGAGTGAATCTCTCAAGTAATTCAGAGTTCAGAGAAGTTTACCAGAGATTCGCTCAACGATACTTACTACCAATTTTTTTTATAGAGCTGTGATTACTGATTACAGCCACATTATATGTGTGCAGTGCTTTATAAGAATAACTTATTGTCTGTCCTTATCCTCAATAAACGCTAATGCTTTACTGTAGAAACAGATGGGGGGATTATCTTAATATTTCAAGAAATATTTCACAAACATTTTATTTTCTTGAACAAATTCCTAAAATTAGGGAAAAATCGGTACATTTTGATATATTATAACTAGTCAACTTAACTTCTGAAACAACTTTGCACGTGATTTTTGGTTAAACTGCCTGTTATGATGATCTCTAATTCAGGCTTTTCTCTGATTGCAATACTATCTGATTTAGCAAAAAGGAGATTCAGGGGGAAAAAAAGTAAATATATGCAGTCAGAACTATGGTTTTTGGTGAAATGAGTTACCAACATCATCTTGTATTTGACACTTAAAAAGACTTGACAAGCCTTATTATAGACTTTAAAACCCAATCCTCGTCCCTTCAGAAATATTAGTTTATTTTGGTGGTCACTTCCCTATTGCTTGAAACTGAACCATATGGTGTAAAAAAGAAAAAATTAACAAAAACAGCACTAAGGTAAATCATGTCTAAAGTAAGATTTAAATTCAAGGAGTATCAGGATTTCTCAATGTATGTCTCTTCCTAATTGTGAATAATTGCGCCCGAAAGACTGGAAACATTAGGGCAAAGCATAGCATATCACAGTGGACGTGAGCGGCTGAACTTGTGAACCCTGCCCAGGAGTTTAGGATTACTGTGAAATAAATTTAATTAAAAGAGCATTTAGGTTGGTTTATTTGCTTCTACAATTGCTTAGAAGTATAACAAACTAATAGAATGTTTTGGTTAAATAATCTCTTGTTAAGCAAATCCATGATACGTAATGAATATCATAGTATGTTGATGAAGCAATTCCCAAATTGGCTGGGATTTAGCACTTCCAATAAGCTGGTGACTAACGGTCATAGAACAGATGAAGCATCTCGTATGTGTGAGATGCTGAGGGCATTACTATAATATTCTTCATTGTATGTAAGTGAAGTAAACTGTCAGAGGATAGAACAAAGTGAAATCCTGTGTGTTCTTGGCCAGGCAGTTTGGCAATGAGATGTAAATTATTCCACTCCCTTCTATACTAATAGTACATGACCAGTCTGTAGCCTTCATAAAATGTTTTGCCAGATTCACACACATTTTTTTTTATATTCCTCAAATGTGAATTTTTGTGGCTGCTGCATGTTTCATTTTCATTCAATTAGTAACAATGCAAATACAATACCTATAGTCATACATGTGGATAAAGTCCTCCCCGTATGTGTGTGTGCGTTTTTTTAAATTTAATTGTTTTTTTGTTTAGTTTTTTTTTGTGAAGAAGGCAACACTGACATTACTTGTTTGAATGGATGCTATGTATGAGGTCCTTTCCAGTTACATAGGTGCACAGTGACTTTTTGCTTACCCATAAAAGTTAAGTCTCATAAAAAAATGTATAAAACGGACTTCAGTTGAATAAAGAGGATCTGTAAACCCTCCTGAAATGTCTGTTTTAGTAAGTACTTCATCCTGGAATATTTTTCTTACACCTCTGTGTTTTGCCATTCCACTGTTGTTCTTACTAGAAATGCGTGACTAAATAGCCAACTGGGTATTACCAATTCCGGACGTGTTGCTGCACTGTCTGAGACTATCCAATAAAAGTGCAAGACAATGTAGGGACACACACCATCTGGTAACACCCAGTTGGCTATTTAGTCATACATTTCTATAAGGAAAAAAATGCTACAGAATAATGTTACTGTGAAACTGAACTGGCAGATCCAGACAAGCCACATGACCCCTTTACAGAGCAAGGGTCCTATTACATGGGCCATATCAATATTGTAAACGAACACCGCTCTGCTAGATCAGCGCTTATTTACTAGGCCTCTTAGGGTCCATTTACACAGAAAGATTATCTGCCAAAAATATGAAGCCAAAGCCAGGAACAGACTATAAACAGAGATCAGGTCATAAAGGAAAGCCTGAGATTCCTCCTCTTCTCAAATCCATTCCTGGCTTTGGCTTGAAATCTTAGGCAGATAATCTATCAGATAATCTTTCTGTGTAAATGGACCCTTACACAGCCTGATAATAGCAGGGGCTGCACAGGCATTGTTAGCGATGTCCGTGCAGCCTTGCCCAAACAGTTGATACTTTACCTGGTGCCAGTGTTCCCCTGCACTCTGTATGCATCTCAGCACCTCACGCTGATGGCCTGTCAGTGGTGCCAGGATGCATACAGAGTGCAGGGGAACACTGGGAACGTGGACAGGTAAAGTATTGACTGTTTGGGCAATCATTGGTAGCAATGCACGGTCAGCAGTTGATGATTCTAGGTCTAGGCCTAAAGAAACGATCAGATAATGATTATTTTATCAGCTGATCATTGTCTCCATTTTACGGATCGCTAATCGGCCCAATTATCACTGTGTGTAATAGGGCCCTAAAGGTGTTAAAGGATGACAATATAATCAAGGTATGAAGAAATAACATTATTTCTTTGCACTATTAAATAGGGAATTGTGTATATGGCAAATCCTTTCTTTAGTATCACTGGCATCTTAAGTGTTTTAAAAATTTACTGCCATATTTAGTTATCCATACACCTTAGATATGTGTTGGTAGGGTGGTTGACCATGCGTATGATGGCCTCCTGACTCTCTCCCAATAGATGATACAAGAGAATGATATTGGAGGCCATCTGCATGGTGCATGATTATAAAGGGTCCTGTAGAGGGAGGACTTGTCAGCTAATAGAGCACAGTCCCAAATGGAGTATTCAGGGGCGGATTAACTTTACCATAGGCCCCGGGCTGTTCACCAAGCCTGGGCCCCCCCACCCCACTGTAACTATGGAAGCACTAGCCTGGCGTTCATAGTACAGGATAGATAATGTCATGATGTCCAGATTTGTGCAAAATTGCCATAAAAAAACTGTGAATTTTTTGCAAATCATGGCGGAAGTGTAGCCAGGAGACAGTACACCATTGAAAGTATAAGTCTTTTTGGGTGGTCATGGGCCCCCCAGGAGCTCAGGGCCCCGGGCTGCCGCCCAAAACGCCCCTATTTTAATCCACTACTGGGAGTATTGCACACCTTGAGTACTTCAAAGTCTTACCAGGGCTTCCATAGAGGTGCATGAGTCTTCTTTGGGATCTTCATATAGCTTTAATTTCAAATAAAAGGTTATGAAGTTTTTTCCTGTTTGATTATGTATACTGTAAATCCAGCTGAAGAATTGTGACATATTCCATCTGTGTTCATATAGGGATAAAGGGGCAAAGTTGTATTGGCTATCTTTGGCACTTCCACAGAAAAATGGAAATGGAGCAGCATTTGAGTGTATTCAGAGTGCCGTTCAGGAGGCCTGTTCTTTCCTATCCTCTGGTTAGGGGATAAGTGTCTATGGTGGTAAAATAGAAATTTAGGGGAAATAATTTATAGACTCAAATTATAATGACATCAAAGTAACAATAGTAGAGAGGGGGGATGAAAAGCACAACCTACTGATGATGAGGCTTCATCATAACAAGACTGTAAACATTAAGGGTAATGATAGAAACCAAAGTGTAGTCTTGAACTTTCAATCTTGAAGAGATGTTACTGATTTACTATACTCTCCCAAATTAGGAATTTTATGGTATGTAATAAGAAGCTATGTCCCTGTGCATAAGAGCTTACAATCTAAGTGGAATAGAAGAGGTCTCACAGTTAGTACATGCTGCTAAGCTAGTCTGTGGGAGCAGCCCTTTAATGGGATACTCCAGCAAAAAAAAAAAAATCTTTCAGATCAACTGGTGCCAGAAAGTGCCATAGATTTGTAATGTAATTCTATTTAAAAAAAAATCTCAAGTCTTCTAGTCCTTATCAGCTGCTGTATGTCCTGCAAGAAGCGGTGTAATATTTTCAGTCTGGAGAGGTTTAATATGAGGATTTGCTACTGATCTCCTGCGGGATATACAGCAGCTGATAAGTACTAAAAAGTCTGCAGATTTTGTACTGTAAAAAATCACTGGAGTACCCCTTTTATTTTGTAAGGTAAATATAAAAAAGCTGCATGAACCAAACACCAAAAACAATATGAACAATGTGGAAAATAAAGACAGACAGGCACAGTCATATCCCTTCATTTAAAGAGATTTTAAACTTAGTGATGTCATGGCATAGTCAGAGATGTTCCAAAGTCACTCATACACCAAGATAGAATTGTAATATGGGGACAGCTTGTAAGTTGTAGTCACAAATTCACAGCTAAGTTGACCCATCTCACAGCGTTTCCTCTGTGTTGAGTATACATTGCAGAAAGTCTGAGCAATACTGGGTTTAACTTTGTGAACGTTTCCAAAACCTTTGCTTATGGTGTAATATCAAGGAACAGACAAGCTCATTGTCTGCCCTTGATTCCTAACATGACACCAAGCAATTGTTCAAAGCTGAACTATGAGGAGTATGTGCAAGCGTTATTTTTGGCTCTCACCAAGCCTCCCTATGTTCCGGTTAACCAAGAGCACAGTTTCTTTGGTTGTAAGGATTCCAGTTGAGTTGGAATTCCTTTGAAGCTTTAACATTGAGCCTACAGGAAGTTTCTAAGTTCATTTGAATTTAAGAGTGAAAAAACCCCTCTGTGTACTCTGATATTGCGTCTTATGCTAATTCATTCTAATATGTTACATCTACAGCAGGTTAGGGATGAATAAGAAAGCATAAGACTTGCTTTATAGGGATAGGGAAGCAGTCTGATGAGATATTCTTACGGAAGAAAACCTTCTTTGTTAATCATAAACTTGAAAATTATTGCCAAAAGCAGCAGTCTTGATGTGGCTTCCCTCAACTGGGATTTCTCATACAAGTAATCCTGTTGCACATATAATATATTCCATCACCATCATTTCCAGAAAATCTTTCTACAACCTCTCGTTTCTCGGAAGTTCACAAACCTTTACCCAGTGAAATAAGACGTACTGTGACTTGAACTGTCATGTAATTACTTGCAAACTGGTGAAAATGCTATACAAAGTATATTATTTGTATCCTGCTATTCCTAAATTTAGAATAGTGCCATGTTTAACATTTATTGAGATATAGTTCCAGAAGCTAAAAACCTATCTTGTAGTTAGTGTATGATACTCTCTTTTTTCAGTTAGGGGGCTTTTTTCTTTATAGCTTTAAACTAGCTGAAGGGACAACTAAAATAATATGACTGCCATGGCCATGGTATGGCAAGTGACCTGCAGTTCTATTCAGTCCTAAGGAGCAACGAAAAGAGCCGAGCACATCGCTCCTCCGGGGTTCTCGACTCTTTCCTCTATAGGAACAAAAAAAAAACACATATATATATATGTATAGATATAGTTCAACATAAGAAATACATTTGAAGTGTGTTTAAAATGTGTTAGCTTAATGTAACACATTTTTAAAATAGAGGAAAGTATGGCATATTTCTTTCAGTTTTTCTGTTTTAATAAAATTTAAATTTGTAAGGAATGAATAGAACCGCTGGTCACATGTCGTACCCACCACGGCTCTATTCATAATACAGAAGTCGGCCCAATATTGAGATCGGCGGGGGTACAGAGGTCAGACCTCCATGTTCTACTACTTTTCCACTATCCTGTGGATTTTTCCTGGAATACCCCTTTAACAAAATACAACAGTTTACCTTGTGATGGCCTTTCAAGCTGCTGAGTCATCCATAGTTTTATTACTATATCTTGAAGGGGTTGTCTAATTAGGAAAAATTTCAATTAGCCTACGAGAACCTTCTGAGTTGCATGACTGCCCCCTTGTTTCTTAGTTTCTTGCTTTGAAAGAGAGACCATGCCTGTGCATTAGTTGGATGATCACTGATTTTAATAAATTTCCCCAGTGTACCTGTCAGTCACGGCTGCTCTAGTTCTGATGCAATGGGGGGTTGGGCTTGTTAAGGTCTTGGCATTTTGTAGCCATGGATGGCCAAACTTCTGGCCTCAAAGTGGAATTCACTATTGATCCAGCAGCGACTGTGATGACGGGTACACTTTAAATAATAAGATAGAACAGTAACACTTAAACTGCTAATAAAACTATTAGAGGCTGCACAACCACTTACATGTATGTAGCTATCTGTTTATCTACAACAATATCTACAAAGAGATAAGAGAAGTATATCATATAAAATTTAAAGAGACAATTGTGTAAAATACTAATATGATGATGTTGAGCACCCTTCTGAAATACTTGTGTCCTTTTTTTGTGTGTGTTTGGTTAATGGAAGTGTGTGATCAGGGCAAAGGCCAGTCTAGTGTAAAGACAAGAAGAAGCAAGACAGAACCCTGAGGGAGGGAAAAGAGCAATTTTATACACCTAGATAAAGTTGTCACACAATCAATTATATTGTATGTTGCTTAGAGGCAGACAGCAATTTTAGCTGCTGATTGACGTTTAAGAGCCTGTGTTTCACAATGTAGCATGCATCAATTACTAGGAATCCTGTGCTTATCAGCCTGAAAAGCTAATGTGAATCCATCACACAACCTGTGCAGTAAGGTGAAAGCTCCCCTGAATCATGACCTCAGAGCTCTGTACATTTCCAACAAATTCTCCTGCTTTTTGTTGTTTACAGTGTGTGTCAATCATTTAACATAAAAAATTTTTTCTCAGGTCTGAAGTAAAATAGACATAAGTCTACACTGGAGACCTCACATGAGTATGTCTGACATCAAATCCTTGCCCCACATTGGCCAATCCTGGTTATAATACCAGATGTTGGCCACATACAAATCAGTTAATTATCATATTTTTATATTTGTATTTATGTAAACCTTCTCTATCTGTGTACATACAACCAGGGGCGGTCTTGGCATTTCTGGGGCCCCAAGCAAACTTATGTCTGGGCGCCCCCCCCCCCCCTCGACACGCGTTCCGAAGCAATAGACCGCTGTGTGTTGCCCCCAGTAGTATATACCCCTTGTGCGCTCCCGCCAGTAATATAAACTCCTTGTGTGCTGCCCCCAATAGTATATACCCCTTGTGTCCTGCCCCCAGTAGTATATACCCCTTGTTTGCCTTCCCCAGTAGTATATAGACCCATGTGTGTTCCCCCAGTTATATATAGCCCCCCGTGTGCTCCCCCTGAAGTATATAGACCTCCTGTGTGCTGCCCCAGTTGTATATAGACCCCCTATGTGCTGCCCCCAGTTGTATATACCCCTGTGTGCTCCCCACTAGTATATAGGCCCTCTGTGTGCTCCCTCAGGGGTATTTAGCCCCCCTGTGTGCTCTCCCACTTGGATATAGACCTCCTGTGTGCTCCCCCACTTGGATATAGACCCCTGTGTGCTCCTCCAGTAGTATATAAACCCCCTATGTGGTTCCCCCAGTAGTATATAGACCCCCTGTGTGCCCCACCAGTATTATATAGACCCCTTGTGTGCTGCCCCAGTAGTATACAGACCCCTGTGTGCTCCCCCAGTTATATATAGACCACCTGTGTGCCTCACAAGTAGTATATAGACCCCCTGTATGTTCCCCCAGTAGTATATAGAACCCCTGTGTGCCCCACCAGTAGTATATAGACCCCTGTGTGCTCCCCCAGTAGTATATAGCCCCCCTGTGTGCTCCCCCACTTGGATATAGACCTCCTGTGTGCTCTCCAAGTTGTATATAGACCCCATTCTGCTGCCCCAAGTAGTATATAGACCCCCTGTGTGCTGCCCCCAGTAGTATATAGACCCCTCTGTGAAGCCCCAGTAGTCTATAGCCCCCCGGTGTGCTCCCCCTGTTGTATAGCCCCCCTGTGTGCTCCCCCCATTTATATAGACCCCCGATGTGCGCTCCCCCAGTTAAACAGACTCCTGTGTGCTCCCCCTCCCATATAATATATAACACAATAAAACAAACACTTATACTCACCTGGGTCCGATGCTCCAGTGATGTCACTGGAGCGCCGGCACCACAAGGACAAAGCTGCCACTTGTGACCGCAGGGAAAACCCTTCCTGCGGCCACAAGAGTGACTGACAGGAAGGGGGCCAATGTCTCCCGCCCTGTCAGTGCTGCTGCATGTAACTATGAGCGCTCATTACGAGTGCTCATAGTTACAGTTCAGATAGCAGCAGCGAGCGGGGCAGCAGCCCTGTCCAGCGGTCTTGAGCACAAGAGCGGGGCGTGTGGGCCCCCCTGGAAGTTGGGGGCCCCAAGCGATCGCTTGGGGTGCTTGGTGCCAAAGACCGCCACTGCATACAACCAGAAAACAGTATATATGTGGTTCACTCGTGGGGGAATTCACTATACTAGTTAGTCTACTTTTCTGGAGTAAAAAAGTTGATCATTGTTGTGACTTTTTTATTTCTGTGCTGTTTTGCCACTTCTGTAAAAGAGGTCTTAATAACAATTGTATCAACTTACTGTGGCACCCTTAAACTAAAAACGGGCATGTAAAATGCCAGTTAATAGTAAATTTGCCCCAGTGTACTTCCCACAAATTGAAGAATTTGTCCACTTTGGACAACCTCTTTTATATCCACTACAACAGTATATGAAGGTGTTCTCTTCTTCACCATTTTAGGCTGGATTGTTGGCCAAAGCAAATTGTGATATAATCTAAATATTTATATTTAGGCTATGTTTTTACTATTTACAGATGAGCACAAACAACGGCCATTGTTGTTAAACCACGGCTGGAATTAAAGTTCATGATTATAAATTGGGGCCGTAGTTTAGTGTTGAACAACAGCCGTTCACTAAAGAACGCCCGTTGTAAATATGTAGTGGGAACATAGCCTTAAATATGTTCCAAAACTTAATCTCTGGTAGTAACAGTAGAAGCCCCACAATCAAATTTGTTGCTTGGGGACATACTAAATAAAATGGGTAGCACAGCTCTTGTTAAACTTTTCATTTAAGTTAAAAGGGGCATTTTTTTTCACTAACCCATGTCACAATGTACCTTTATGAAAGAACGTTTTGCTCTCACCACATAATAAGACATTTATGTAGTCAACACTTGAGGATGTGATGTTGTATTGTCACAAGTAGGGTTTCTAAGGCACTATGACTTAAGGGCAGAAAATCATTATAGGCTTATAAGTGGCAGTGGTAAGTACACAAAGCATGTAATGTAACAATCTGTCTACTGGAGTTCAGGTCTTTCAAGCTCCTAATAGTCTTCATTTGTTTTTCTGTTAAGCTCCTATCGACTACAAACCAAAAGATCATAGTAAAGGCAGTAGGAGTGGTTTAATAGTAAAAATCTAGCATCTGTGCATGTATGTATACATCAAAATACTTAGCTACAGATTCTAATCATTTAACCTTTTTTTAAAAAGATTATCTTGATATTGTATGTACATAAAACAATGTATATGCATAATGCATGTGTTGCTTTCCTTGAAAAAGGTATCAGCCTAGTCAGTGTGTGTAAGTATTTCAATATGTTACTGTCCTCAGAGTATTTTTCCCCTTGTCAGACTTGTCCTTTTTATGTAAAGTATCATCATTCTAAAAAGATAGAGAGAGATTGGGAGAACATAAACTCTGAGAATTTACTAGAGATAAGGTAAACCCAGGCGACTTTAACAGGAGAACAAAAAAATATAGATATATTCTTCATACTAAAAAATGTTTAGGTTTTACCCCAGGCAACAGTTTGACCTACACATGACTTTTTCATCTAGCATTGTGGTATGCGGAGCAGAGAATCGAAAGAAGCAGAACTGAAAACTCTGAGATTATCATCTCTATCTGGCTCTGAAGGCCACGCCAGCCTCTTACACTGCCAGATTGTTATGTAAAGTTGATGACTTTGTGACTTTTATTTTGCATAACAAAAGAAGCATATCTTTTTTCCTGTAGCTCTAGAAAATATCATTCACAAGTGGATACTTTCTCATGTCATAACCTAACATGAGCTCTGCCTTTTTTAATTGCAACTTAAAAATTACAGCTGTTTTTTTTGTGATTTATTGTGAAATGTAAAGGGTTGATGGCTACAGTGAAGTAATTGTGGACATTAGGACCTTAAACAGATTGTCACATGAAGACAACTCCTGTCCTTTTGCCCTATTACAGCATATTGACATCACAGAGGGTGGTTTCCAGATCAAGGCCACCCTCTGACCCAGAACAGAGTGACTTCCGTAACTGTTCTGGTATTGTCAAGCCATCCTCGGTTGTGGTGTCCTCTGGCAATATCCACTGTTTGGCAAGGTACTGGGATAGAGATCTTGAGTAATCAGTTTATTGTGCAGGGAGATATATTATGAACAGGCTTTGTCTGTGATGATAAACCCCTTCAAATCCATTTAAACTGTTTTCTTTTAACAGTTGTATTTATTTTATTTTCCTCTAAGCTAATGTTAGACATGAAACTTTTCATTCTAGTTATATGTAACTTCATCACCTGCATGGTAAAGTCATAAATCAATGCTTAGCATTGCATACTGATAAGCATTACCTAATTCACAAAGGGGCATTCAGATATAAAGATGTTTATGGTATGCTGGGACTGCTGTAAAAATGAAAAATATTTGTTAGTAATGGGACAGGAATGCCCCTTTAAGAGCACAGCAGAGTCTGTAAGGTAGTATATGGAGTCCCTACAGCTTAAGACTACAGGGTTATAGGCACGCCCCTTTGCAGTTGCATAGTGCCTCTGTATTGTACTTGTGGTGGATTCGCTTCTTAGAGCTGGGCAAATACCTACCTCCGAACCAGCCCGGATCTGGCGGGACAGTCACAATTTTCTGGTGATGTCCTGCCATCCCAAGATGGGACTATTGGGAGGGGGGTTACCTACAGGGAGATTCCTACATGGGCATTAGCTTCATTATGGACACTACCTACTGGGGGGGGCTACCTGCACAGGGAGACCTAACTTCTATTTAGATGCACGGGGGTATGACTACTATATGGGGGCACAAAAGGGCCTAACTACGATATGGAAACAAAGAGACTTTACTACATGAGGGCAGATATTGGGGACCTTCTACTATGTGATGGCATAGAGGGGGCCTAAGTACTGTTTGAAAATCCAAATAGGGCCTAAATACTACATGGGACAAAGTGGACACTGTTACAATGTGGAGCAATACAGATGGGGACTTTGTATAAAGGTGTGGATAGGGCTGGCCTAAATGTTTTATCTGGCAGATTCTGTAGGGAGAGAGGGATATCTGACTATTCCTGTGTTTTGAGACTCGCAACTGAGGCTCCACTGACCTCTTTTTTGCATATTCAAATTTTGTAGGGGGCAGTCAGTGGGGACTCTAATTGAAAAATAAATTCCCAGTGTTGTCCATAATAGTCTTGTCTATACCTTATACAATCGTTTACTATAAGTACTTATAAAGATCCTTATGAAGGTTGTACTTTCACTTTAAGGATGATTTCTGTTTTATTAAAATAGCTTAATCACTATAAAATCTCTACCTTTTTTAATTCTCAGATCTTTTAAGATTTTAGTTTCAGTAAATGACAACACTGTTGTTTCAGTGCAGTGCATTCTACTGTTATCTGAGAGGTATATACAGTTGTATTTAGTCTAGTCACCGCTCTGTGATCTAAATGCAGCAGTCTGCAACGCTAATAGTCTGGTGCAGTGTACTAACTGGGAGTTTAGATTGTTAAAAGTGTTGGTGAAAGGTAGTAAATGATGGCTCAAGTCTTCTGCTTTCTGGCACTAGCTACCTGTATTTCCATGTCTTGGAAGTATGTATCTGCTTCTCAGAGAGGGTGGGTAAAAAAAATAACATGCATTTACCTCCCCAGCTCCAGTGCTGTTGCCTGCAGTCTGCTGCTCCGGTCCTTAGCTGCTTCCTGGTGTAGAGACTGGACTTTGGGCGTGACTTAGGTCCACTCAGCCAGTCAGCAGTTATATCGATGTCCCACCTCTGCCTCCAACTGGTTGAGCGGGCTCATTACTGAGTATTTTTCATTCCTCAAGTGCTTGCCTCAAGTAACAAACCCCATTAAAATAAATAGGAAACCTATTTAACCAGATGCCAACTGCTCGGCAGAGTGGGGGGTGCCTGGTTAAAGCTATTTTGTATGCATGAAACCTTCCCCTCCCCCAAACAGAAGGTACCATTTTTCTCGGGTAGTCCTTCCTGGTAGTGTGTTTTATAATGCGCCCAGTGACTTGGTTTGCCAAAAAGAGTTCTTTACTCTGCCACAGCTTAGTCAATAGCCGAGTCAACGAGGTGTGGCCTGGGATATCCGTGTCTCCTTTCTCCTTACCATCTGTCACCCCAAAACCCCCCTCCCCCCCCCTCCCCGTCAGTTGTCTTCATGTTTCTGTGTGTGCGTCGTAGCGTAAGAAGCGGCTATACCCAGCATTCGGGACTGCTCATTTATATACACTGCGAGTGGCTGCAAGTGTAGCCTGTAACTCTCACCGTGCTTGCATCACATGAATGAGAAGTTCCGAAGGCTGGGTGAAGACGGTGCCGCTTTGGATGCTATGATGCATGCGTAGAAACATGATGACATGATGTCACCAGGAGCATTATAAAACACACTATGAGGAAGGACTTTAGCAGAGGATACGAACAGTACCTGCAGTTTTTTTTTTGGGGGGGGGGGGGGTACATGTATACAGTATTGCTTTAACCTAGATCATTTTTTCCTTTTTTTTTTTTTTATTTTTCCATAACATATGCTGCGAAACCGGAAAAAAATAATTTGCGCTGTCAAATTAAAAAAAAAAGGAATTTGGAATTTGTTTTGATTTCAGGGAGTTTTGCATTTACGCCGTTCGCCCTATGGTAAAACTGACTTGTTATGCATGTTCCTCAAGTCGTTACGATTAAAACGATATATAACATGTATAACTAGACACCAGGGATGCACGGATCAAAGCTGCACTTAGAGGCTTAATTAGCCGGCGCGACAACGGGACTCGTGCCGGCTAATAGAGGCACTGCCCGGCTGCACATGTCAGCCGGGACCAGCGCCGCTCTGAACACCCCCCGCGCCACCATGACGTATCAGATACGTCATGGGTCGTTAAGGGGTTAAAGGGGTGTTAAAACGAAATATACAGAAATTTTAACATAAAAAGCAGTAGGTTTCTGCAAGACACGTTAGACACATTAGGACTCAAGCGGTATGCCGGCAATTGACAGCCAAACGACCATTCAGCCGTCAGTTATTAAAGGTGTATGGGGGCCTTTACCCAAGCACTATGCTCGACACTAGTATTCCTCAAATAAACATTTGTCACTTTTAATTAAACATTTTTTAAATCTGTAGAAAGAATAAAAGTCACCACAGCTCAAGAACTTAAGATTTTAATTTGTTTATACTTAGTTCTAAGTCCTCATAAAAACTTGGAAAACACATAGATTGTTCCAAGTTTCTGTTGTGCTGTTATTTCTGAAACTGGGCTGTGTAGTTCTTATTGGGATATAATAATGAATTGCTTATTTAAAAAATAGCATAAAAAACAAGAAAATATAGAATCATATTGTGTGTCACATCAATTTACATAACATAGGCCTAATGAAACAACATAGTCTAGCATATAATCCATAATACACATCATGTGTATCTTAGACTATCACCAATAAAGACATGTACAGAAAGATCTCAGTGTAAAACCTGTAAAATGTCAATTGCAGTAGTACTGTTTTTACTTTGTGTTTGTATTTGTCATTAACTTTAGATTAGAAGTTAGAATTAACTATTCCAAAATGAAGTTCTCCTGTAAAATACTTGTATACTCACACTTGTTGATCCAAAGATTTATTGTGAAGGACTTTATAAAGGAATTTATCTCCCTAAAATTAGGAAAATTGGCTTCTACCTCATTTTTTGGTTTCCTGTGGGTCAACACAATAGGGTAATCGGCTGAACTGAATGTATGTCTTTTTTAAGCCTTACAAACTAACTATAATGGTTTTATATACAAGCCTGTATTGCGCTCTCTGGGCTGTGTAAACTTAGACACTGTAGCCACAATTAGATCAGCTACAGTGCATGCTAATTTTTAAGCAATATAGCACTCTGTAATAATAAGAGCTACACAGGCCTAATTGTGGCAATAAAATTACAATAGAATAGTCAGCTTGTGATAATTTGTGTGTTTTCAAAGTTTTTTTATGAGGCCTTAGGACTAAGTATAACCATACTAGAATCTCCACTTGTCGAGCAGTGGTGACTATGTAAAGATATAAAGACTGCTTAATTACAAGCTACACTAGTTTATTTGAAGTATACTTTCTTTTCCTCTTTATTTATTTGTATTTGGGGGGACTCCAAGAGACATTTCATTCATATAGTGTTTACCCCCTAAGGACTGACCTGCCTTAGGCCTTCAGAACCCAGGGATTTTTATTTTTTTTTTGCGTAATTTTTTTTCATTGACTCATTCCAAGATCTATAACTTTATTTTTTGTTCAACATATCTCTAAGAGGGCTTGTTTTCTGTGGGACAAGTTGGCACCATTAGTACTGTTTATCAATTTTTCTCTGCATGTGTAGGAGCTTGTTTTTTATGGTGTGAGTTGTTTCTGCTACCTATTTATCTAATGGCCATAATGTCTGCAGTTTTCCAGATTATTAGTGATCATAGTTTAACCTTTGTAACATAGAATGTGTTATGACTCTCTCGGCCATTTTTATTGGGCGCCTGTCATTTAATCACAAATAACGCCTGTTATTTTATAACAGTGGGCGTTGTTATAACAGCTGTTGTTTGTCATTAAATGATGGATGCCCATTAAAAACAGTTATAACACATTCTGTGTCACGAAGGTTTACCTATGATCACTAATAACCTGGAAACCAGGTCCAAATCTGAAGTAGAATAATCCATTATCCTTAAAGGAGAAGTCCAGCTAAAATTTTTATTAAAGTATTGTATTGCCCCCCAAAAGTTATACAAATCACCAATATACTGCACACTTATTTAAGGAAATGCTTATAAAGTGCTTTTTTCCCTTCACTTACTACTGCATCAAGGCTTCACTTCCTGGATAAAATGGTGATGTCACGACCCGACTCCCAGAGCTGTGCGGGCTGTGGCTGCTGGAGAGGATGATGGCAGAGGAACACTGAGGGACACAGAGCACTGGAGGGACACTGAGCATATCCGTCTGCCATCATCCTCTCCAGCAGCCACAGCCCGCACAGCTCTGGGAGTCGGGTCATGACATCCCCATTTAATCCAGGAAGTGAAGCCTTGATGCAGTAGTAAGTGCAGGGAAAAAAGCACTTTATGGGTAGCTTCACACATACTGTACCGCAGTGGAATTTCTACTGCGGATCCGCAGCAGATTTGTCTAAATGAATGAACACAGCATCAAATCCGCACTGTAAAATCTGCTGCGGATGCGCTGCAGATCCGCAGCAGATTTTACAGTGCGGATTTGGTGCTGTGTTCATTCATTTAGACAAATCTGCGGATCCGCAGTAGAAAATCCACGGCGATACGGTACGTGTGAAGCTACCCTAAAAGTGTATATTGAGGATTTGTATAACTTTTGGGGGGCTCGCTTGCTTCTCGTTCCCCACTCACTGCCAGCTCTATTACATGCGTCGGCAGCGAGCAGGTGAGTACAGCGGGGAGCTGCGGTGGGGCTGCCCGGGTAATCGCTAGATCGTCCGGGCAGCCCGTAGCCGATAGCAGCGGTCTGCTGCCGCCGCTCCTATTCCACGGAGCACCTGCAGCAGATCCCTGCTTTATTAGTCATTTGCTTTTCAACATGTTGAAAGACAAACGACAGCAACGATCAGCTGACATTGTTCGTGTCGGTTGATAGTTGCCTTCTATTACACAAGACGGGTGATAATATTTTTGTGTAATAGGGCCTTTAGACTAAAATTATCCACAAACACTTTTAATATAGGTAATTGCTATCTACTTTAGCAGTCACAAATGTGTGGTACCTTGATGGTTATGCTAAGACATTGCCTGGCGTATTCTTTACATAGTGTACCAGGTAAGTGTAGTCTATAACAAACACACACACCGTATACGCAGCAAATACGCAGCAGATTTGATGGTGCAGATTTAATGCTGTGTTCAGTTGGATCTAATCTGCTGCGTATTTGCTGCGTATCGCAGCAATAAGTACGCTGCGTATACGGTGTGTGTGTGTGTGTGTGTGTTTGTATTGACAGTGTGTACGGTGTGTGTGTATCTTTTGACAGTGTTGATGCTGCATGGGTACTGCCATTGATACAACAGGTCCTGGCATTAGAAGTATACATTTCGCCTCCTGTAATAGTATGGAAAGTATGTTTTCTCTCTCCTGAGACACGTGTGACTGGTCAAAGTCACAATCTCACATTTGTATTAGGTTATATTTGCATAACCAGCACAGTTCATTAATAACTCTATGGCATGCACACTTCCTCTCTTCTCACTTAACAGGTCTCATTTTTTGGAGATTTTAACATTGCAGTCAATAAAACTAATTCCTGTGTCACATGCCAACTTCTCTCAGTGGGGCAACTCTCATAAACAGTCCAGTTTTAGGTCACGTTAATGCAGTGCTTCCTGAACTGCATCGCTTTTAAAAATTCTAACATTTTTCCTGCATATAGCTTTTTTGTGTGTTTTCTGGATTAAAAGTATAGTATTCCTTATGATGGGTAATTGACATTGTCCACTTTCTACCAAGGCTATGTTCAAGGCTAAAATTAAATCAACGGTAAAAAAGATATAACGCATAGCCGTATTTTGATTCTATTAATGTGCTACATTAAAGTGTATGGAAAAACTGCCGTCTGTGCACACATTGTAAAATAATATATATTTCTTTACAATGTGTGCACAGACTGACATATTTCCATAGACCTGTAGCACATAGTAGATTCAAAATATGGGCATGTTTTATACATTTTTTACTGTTGTATTTTGATTTTTTTTTTTTTACGGTATGTGAACATAGAGAAGATACATTCAGTGTGTTGTCTTACCTCTTGACCAAGTGTAGATGGTATAATACTACTTCATCACACCTGCCCTCCATCACATGTTCCTTAATATATTACACTATTATTTTTTAAGCATGTTGTGCAGATATCAACATTGACTAATACTTGATAAACTCCTGCCTTGACCCCTGGAGTATAAATTTCACTTTTCAACCAGAGTCCAATGATGTTAACAGCCTTTATACTTATCTATTCTTTGTTGAGATTCTTTTGGCCAAGGTATAGGTACATTTCTCTTATCCAAAAAAAAGTTGTCTTCTCCTATGGGATTAGAAGAGGATATGGACTGTGTAACCTGCAGCTTATCAGATCATAATTCTTGCAGAAATATGTCGTTTTTCATGAAATAAGAAACTCTGATTCTGTGGGAGGCAGTGACCTGTTTATGTGTGTGACTTGGTTGCAGTATCATAATCTAAGGAGGGGAGTACAGACAGGCTAAAAGTAACAGGCCAAAAGTGCAAGCTATGCAGTCTCCCAAATACACAGAGCATTGATGAGAGGCCATGATAGGCAAAATTCTGCATTCATTTTGTGTATGACATTGGTAGGATCCATATTAGGGGTGGACACAGACTGCAGAGGGCCCCTGTGTAAAAAATGTGGTTGGACCCCCCAAAACTATTAGTTTCTCCACCTTTCTGCCCTAAAGGTGCACACATACTGTATGTACGCCCGGGTATCCGGTACATGTGTCCTGGTTTCTCGGGAGGACCCTACTGCACAGATGCCAGGGCCCACTAAAGGACTGTACTGTAGTCTGTGCTGGTCCCAGTGGCCACGAATAGAACTGATCATGGGGGGCACCCAAATAAAGAATCCGTCAGAAGTGACATGCTGACCTGGTCCTATCTTGGACTGATGTATCTGTGACCACAACTCCCAGAATAACAATAACTACAACTCTCAGAATGCCTTACACTTATGAATGCTGGGAGTTGTAGTTTCTTGGGAGGACAACCCCTTGAGTTGTCTGCTCATTTGTACTCCAAATCCCAACATATGAGGGCTGCAGACTGTCAGTAAATGCTGGGAGTTGTAGTCTTTGCAGCTGTTGTACTTGGAGGGTCCTGGATGCATTATACACTGGATGTTGTGTGGGGGATCAGAATATATAGCTAAGAGTGTGGAAGTGACCCCAGAACAGAACCAATAGGGGATAGAACAAATGGGCCTGTAATCACTGTTGGGGCACAGGTGGGGTACATGTACTGTATGTGGCTGCACAGGTGGCATACATGTACTGTATGTGGCTGCACAGGTGGGATACATGAACTGTATGAGGCTGCTTAGGGGGGAGATGAAAGAGAAAAACAACCATGCTGCAGGGGGGGGGACAGTAATTGGCAAAAAAACAAGCAGAAACTTACAATCAAACATCAGAATTAGAGGGTGGGGGGCTCTGTGTTTTCTCTTAGGCCCCCTTCACACGTCCGGAAAAACCACCCGGATTTCCGGACGCATAGACTTTCATTGGACACGGACACCCTTCCGGAATTTTCCGGAAGGGTGTCCGTTCCGGAAAATAGGACCGGATTTTTTAGAACCGGTCCTATTTTCGTCCGGAAATCCGGCCCGGATGCCCCCATAGGAGTCTATGGGAGCGTCCGGAGTTTCACTCACCTTCCGCCTCTGCTCCGGCCTCCTGCTGCCTTTTCGCTGCCTCTTCATCCGCATCCTTGTTTGCAGGTACCCCCGGCGGCCACTCGCGGCACCCACGCACCCCCCCCGCGGCCACTCGCGGCACCCCCCACCCCCCCCGCGGCCACTCGCGGCACCCCCGGCACTCCTGATGGTTTCCTGAAGGTAAAAACGGATTACTGTCAGGAAATCCTGATACTTTCCTGATGACATTTAATGGTGCGTTTACATAGACAGATTTATCTGACAGATCTTTGAAGCCAAAACCAGGAATAGACTACAAACAGAGAACAGGTCATAAAGGAAAGACTGAGATTTATCCTCCTCTCAAATCCATTCCTGGCTTTGGCTTCCAAAATCTGTCAGATAAATCTGTCTGTGTAAACGCACCCTAAGGCGTCCTGATCAGGATTTCCTGACAGTAAAAACTGACACGGACGTGTGAATGGGGCCTTACACAGTCCACCCTCTATGTTACAACTTCCAGCAGCCTGACAGACACACTGAAAATAATCACTCACTGTCAGAGCTGCTGCTGCTCCTCCTCTCCACAGTCCTGTCCCTGGCAGCCATAACCCAGCAAGATCCCTCCAGACCGTCATCACATGGTCTCTCCTCTCCTTCTCACACAAGGTATGCCAGACAGTGGAGTACAGGAGGAGAATCAGCCCCAGCCAGGCACAGCATCCAGTCACTAAGTGGGCCCAACAGGAGCAGGGGGCCCGTACTTCCCGGGTACTGATACTGCCTGGGGGCCCACTACAGACATGTGCCAAGTCCGCCTCAGATCAGTATACTGTATATACTGCTAGTGTTAGCAGCTTTCAGGAGCATGGAGGTCGTTTTAGATAAGAACAACTACACCAAGTGGTTCCTATAACTGCTATAAATATATTTAACGTTTATAGGGGGGATTTATCAAACTGGTGTAAAGTAAAACTGCCTCAGTTGCCCCTAGCAACCTATCAGGTTCCACTTTTCTTTTCTCACAGACTCTTTGGAAAATGAAAGGTGGAGTTTGGTTGCTAGGGGCAACTGAGACAATTCTACTTTACACCGTGTCTGATAAATCTCCCCAGTTCCTTTGACAAAATTACATATAGCTACTTGATAGGGGAGCCAGGTATAACTTTTTGCCTCCATTATAGCATTTATTCATGAAAATTGTTAATTCAGATTACACTTTTTTTTTTTTTTTTTGGAAAGTTATTAAGATGCATTTTAGGCTGGAACACACTGGCCTAGATTTACTTATTTTGTAGACAGTAATGTAATTTTTTTTAAAACAATAAATTAGTTCAAGCGATTTTAAGAAACTCTATAATAGGTTTTATTTAGCAAAAGAGTTTCCTTCTGTACTCAAAAAGCTGTTTTCCTAGCTCCCCCCTCACTTTAGAAGCAGGATTTCTCTGTCCATTATGCTTAATGGAGAGGGGAGGGGCTGAGAGGAGTGAGTGAGCATGGAGGAGTCCTGCACAGCAAAACACCCTGCAATCTTCTCTCAGCAAGTTTCTAGATAAGCACTGACCTTTCTGACCCCTCAATCCAGACGTTTAGGTGGCCAGACAGTCTACAAACAGCTGACCTTCATGTCTCTTCTTCCTGTTCACTCATTTACCTTGGCCCCTCCCCCACTCAATAGAAGCAGAACCCATCTTTACTGGCTTCTTTATAATGAAGGCAGATTTGCCTGATAATCCACAGATAAGAAGTGAGGGGGGAAAGGCTGGGAAATTGCTTCTTGAGTACAGAAAGAGGCTTTCTTGCCAAATAAACCCTATTATAGAGTTTCTTAAAATTGCTTATACTACTGATTTCAGCAAAAAAAAAAAAAAAAGACAGAGACACTTTAACCCTTAGGCGACCCTGGGCGTTCCCGTACGTCCTGGGCCGCCTAGGGATGTTCAGACCGATGCTGCGTGCGGTGGCCCCCGCTGTGAACCACCTCGATCCCGGGTGCTGCTTGTAGCCCGGGACTGCAGCTTTTAGTGGGCACAGTCCTATCGCCATGCCCACTAATTAAGTAATCGGATGCAACTGTCAAAGTTGACAGCTGCATCTGATTACTTACTGCAGCCCATCCCTGGTGTATAGTGGGGTGGATCGCCCCCGGGACAGGATGTTGTCCCGGAGGAGCGATCCACACATCCGGCTCGGGCCGGGGTCTGCGCCGTAATGGCGCTGATCCCGGCTCGCCACTCGATTGCTTCTGGCTACAGCAGTCGGAAGCAATCCAGTGCCTATCTCATTGATCTATGCTGTATAACTATACAGCATCGATCTCAATGAGAGATCAGTGTACTTATACTAGAAGTCCCCCAGGGGGGCTTTTAGTATAAGTGTAAAAAAAAAAAAAAAACCTCCCCTAATAAAAGTTTGAATCACCCCCCTTTCCCCATGTTATAAATAAAAAAAATAAATATGTTTGTTATTGCTGCGTGCGTAATCGCCCGAACTATTAATTTATCACATTCCTGATCTCGCACAGTAAACGGTGCTAGCGCAAAAATTCCCAAAGTGCAAAATTGCGCATTTTTGGTCACATCCAATCCAGAAAAATTGTAATAAAAAGCGATCAAAAAGTCGCATATGCGCAATCAAGGTACCAATAGAAAGAACAAGCAAAAAGGTAAAAAATCTGGAGCACTCACCGATGCTAGTAATCTTCAGCGGTTTATTTCAACACATCAACACAGAGAGGGGGAGAGATGGCACAGGTGCGGGGGCGTCTCTGCGAACGACAGTTTCACGCCAAAGCGCTTTCTCAAGTTTCTCTGAACTTGAGAAAGCGCTTTGGCGTGAAACTGTCGTTAGCAGAGACGCTCCCGCACCTGTGCCATCTCTCCCCCTCCCTGCGTTGATGTGTTGAAATAAACCGCTTAAGATTACTAGCATCGGTGAGTGCTCCAGATTTTTTACCTTTTTGCTTGTGCCACATACAGTCTTCAGTTTCACTGCAGCACCCCGTTTTATATTCCAGCGGTCCCACAACATTCACGTCCCAGCGGTCATCCACAAGAAAGAACACCTCACACAGCCCCATAGACCAAAGGATAAAAGCGCTATAAGCCTGGGAATAGAGTGATTTTAAGGAACATATATTTGTTAACAATGGTTTGAATTTTTTACAAGCCATCACATAATATAAAAGTTATACATGTTACATATCGTTGTAATCATAACAACTTGAGGAACATATATAACAAGACAGTTTTACCCCAGGGCGAGAGGCGTAAAAACAAAAACCCTCCAAATAAAAGAGATGCATTTTTGTTTTGTTTTTTTTCAATTTCACCACACATTGAATTTTTTTCTGATTTTGCAGTCTACTTTATGAAAAAAAATTCAGCCTGTCATTACAAAGTACAATTAGTGGCCCGGTCCTCTAAGGGTTAAGGTCTCTATACACTTTTGATGGTCATATATGTCAATCGGGGGTTGGAAAATCACCGCCCAATTCCTTTGTTTAGGAGAACTCTCTTGCTGCTGCTTAACGCTTCCCTCCTCACAGAGAACACTGGAAAGGTTGGTTGTGCCGAACGCTTCTGTGTATGGGGAGGATGGGAGCCGGTCAGGAGAGATAACTGACTGCCTTCAGTTACTAAAGGTGGATGGCCAGCTTTAGACTGGCTAGTCAACGTTTAGACTGACTATCTCAGTCAGCATAAACTGCACCAGTATCTTGTGCCAGAATACTGTTGCATTTTTAGCTTATGTTGTTGCAAAATAATTCACGCCCTCTTTTGTGGAAATCAAAACCCTTTTTGCAGATCCAAAAATCCATCTTTGGACACAATTTAAAAATGTCTAAAACAAATTATAAATGTAGCACAAGTCATGTAGGTATTTTTTTGGCACAAACTATGCCAGAATAAGTCCCCCTTATTGTTTGGAGCCTTTTTAAAGTTTCACTGACGTTATAACTTTCAAAATCTAAATCAACAGTAAATGGGAAATAAAGCAAGTTTGCAATTTACATTCATTATTTATTTATTTTTTTGGTTATCATGGGAAACACAGGATTTCCTGTGTTTAGATATAAAAAAGAGACTAAACACAAGAAGTCGCGGCCATCTGCCTACTCAAAGAGAAGGCGGTCATCTGATTGAGGGACACATTGAACCGTAACACTCTGTACTGGCCAGGACTTCCTGTGCTTGGTCTCCTTTTTTCAACAAGCACAAAATTTAAAAGCTGCCTACTGTTGATTTAGATGTTGAAAGTTATAACAACAGGTACACTTTAAGGTGGGTTTCCTGGCATTGCTGCCTGACGGCTGTGTGTTGCACTTGTCTGATTCTGGTGAATGGGAAAAGTTGCACTTCCAGGCACAGCCATTTGTATGAACTAGTGCCTAAGTAAACAATGGAAAAGATGAGACACTTACATTACTGCAGCACTTTCACTATGATGAATAAATTCATACTGTATCCGCCGAGCCAACCCCCTCCCCCCAAACCACTGGTACTGTCTGTTTGATTAAAGTAAGTCCTTCCCAGCAATGTCTTTTAAAGAGGTAGTGCGGCGCTAAGAAATTATTCACAAAATAACACACATTACAAAGTTATACAACTTTGTAATGTATGCTCAGCCGCGATTGGCTGAGCATAACTGTGCTCAGCCAATTGTGGCTGAGCATAGTTATGACGCGGCAGAGGGGGGCCGGCATGAGGGACGGCAGGAGCGGGTCGGACGGCCTCCCAAAGATGACGTCTTTGACAAGACTACAGATGGGGTCGGTCGACACGGATCAGGTATGTATAGTGCACTACACTTCCGGGTACACGGGCGGGGGGCGGGGAACACGGGAAGGGGTCCATTCACATACATAACATACATTACAAAGTTGTATAACTTTGTAATGTGTGTTATTTTGTGAATAATTTCTTAGAGCCGCACTACCCCTTTAAAATGTGCCCGGTGCCTTGGTTAGGGTAAAAAATGATTTTTTAATCTGCATCAGCTGAGTCAGTGAGGCGAGGCCTAGAGGATCTGTGCCCTAGGCCTGCTACACCTCTCCTTTCTTTCTCCCCACCCTCCTCTCCATTAGGCACACCCCTGGGATTTCTCCTATTCATCGCTTGACTAAACAGTGCCATGCCTCATTGACTCGGCTGCTGCAGATTAAAAGGTCACTTTTTACCCTAACCAAAGCACTGGGCACATTTTGAAAGACATTGCTGGGAAGGACTTACTCTCATCAAATGTATGGTACCAACATGTTTTTTTTTTTTTATTATTATTATTATTATTATTGTTATTATTATTATTAGTTTTTTTTTTTTTTTTAAAGATTGGTGATGTAGTCTTAAGACAGGCAGTCAGTATTATTGACCTGGAGAACCCCTTTAAGATAAAATAAATTCTTTCATTAGTATTAGTATATTCCCACCTGCTCCACTATTAAGACCTCATAAACTGTTTTCCCTCTATTTCTCTCTACTAAACGTATACTGAAGACTGAAATCCAGCTTTTAGCTGTATATTTAAAATAATTTCCATTTTTATATGTCGGAAGACAAAACCTGTTGCTCATTGACAAATACAGTATATTTGTTTTAACGTGTTCTTAGTACTAAGGTTTATCATATTACAACTTTTCTATTTTAGGATTAGTTGGAATCTGGAGCCTATTATCATGAAACTAGTGACAGTGTCACCGGTGAAACATAAGGCTCCAATCAGTGGCTTTAATAAACTGCAGTAGGCTGATGTGAAATGTACCCTGGAGTGACTGACTCCTAAACTGTTTGTATATGTCAGCCCAGGGATGGTATGCATCACCTCAAATTAAACACAAAAGTTCTTTTGTTTTGCTGGGTGTCAGCTGGGGGAGGTAGATGCTCGACGCGGCTCTTTCTGCTGCACAAGGCGTTTGGAAGGCTGCAGCTATATACAGTTGGCAGTCAGTGTGCTCATTCATATGGAGCAGAGATATGTTCGATGGGAGAGGCAGTTTGTCAGAGTGGCCTCTTGCTGTCAGTCATGAGTTTCACGCTCTGCACTTGCACTATGGACAGTATGTGTAATGTGTTGGGCTGCGGGCTCTATGACTTCATTCAAGAGCAGATTTAATCCCAGATAGTAAAACACCCTGCATTTTTATGCCATCTTTTAATTTTTTTTTCTACAGCTAGTTGTGCATTTGACTTCAACCTATAATTATTGTACTTGCTGCCACAACAGAGGTAGTACTTGAAAGGTTTAAACGAAAAAAATCTGATTTATCAATTTTATTTTGTGTCTTGATTTATAGCAGTATTACACAGAAGTGTTCTCTGGATATATTTGGAGTTTTGATCTTTCTCTGTGTCTTAATAAAATGTGAGTCAAAGGGATACTACTAGTTCTCCTTAGGGAAAGTCCGCTATAAAGATGTGTGGAAACTTTCTTCACCATTCTATTGTACCTCTACAGCTCTGCTTACACTGCTGATGTGCTGTTCATTGGAACAATACATCATGTGAGTGGGCCAGAGACCTGCACCTGTCATCCATTTATGCCATTTCTTGTGGATGGTCATGTGTCTTGAACTACCCCTTTAAGGTTTTTTTCCCAGCAATAAAAAACGTTTTCTGTGTGGCTGCCCTATTATAAAACATAACAAACATCTTGTGCTTACCTCTTTGCGGTCACCTGGTGTCCTCCAGCAGCGTCTCCGGGTCCCCCACTGACTGCAGGCAAACTAGTAGCTAGAACTAATAGTTTTCACTACCAAGATGACTTTGGCTGCTTTTAAGGTGCCTTTACACAGAGAGATTTATCTGACAGATTTTAAAGCCAAAGCCAGGAACCGGCTATAAACAGAGAACAGTTCATAAAGAAAAGACTGAGATTTCTCTTAAACCCATTCCTGGCTTTGGCTTAAAAAATCTGTCAGATAAATCTCTCTGTGTAAAGGCACCCTTAGTGGTGGACCTGGAGACACCAAAGGAGGACACCAGAAAGCACAGAGTGGTAAACATAATATTTTTAGGTTTTATAACAGGGCAACAATGAGCTTTTAATGCAAGATAACCCATTTTAGTCCCATCATCTCCACAGGAATTGTGGCCCAAATTTATTAAACTTAGGAGAAATTGTGTACTAGTATTTAGTCTTGCAAGCTTCTAAGCATATATCAGTATGTGTATTACTCTTCAGTATATGCACATTCAGATGGCCTAGCAATTACAGGTTCTGGTCCAGGTAACCACTATTAGTTTTAGGCTAGCATTACACACAGCAGTTTTTGAAAAACCATGTTTGTGCATGATGCTGGGGGTATGGAATTTATTTTTTTTGTAGCGTTTCCTATAGAACTGGAAAAACACATGCACAAAATGTTGTCAAAAACGCCATAAAAAGCCATGTAACATCTAATAAAATGCTACATAATAAAAATGTTACATAGATGTTTTTAAATAGCATTTTTTCACTCATTTTAAAATGCCAAAAAAGAACGGTATGTGAAGGAAGCTGGAGTCTCTTCTGCCAAGTCAAAAGGAAGCACAAAAATTATACTTAAAATCTTACTGTGAGAGCGAAAGAAGAGTGAAAGAAAACAGAATAATACAACAAAGTTTCTTATCTTTCTATTTTTGCTTATATAATTGACTTTTGGAAATTATTTATAATTGAGAACACAGTTAAAACAGAGATAGAAAACACCTATATTCCTAGGAGAATACAACTCAGTACCCAACTTGATAAGAAACACCTATATTGTACTGTGTATTCCGCATAATAACCATAACTGACTACATATTCTAGTACGCTGAACAGAGTGGTCACATAGGATATGGCAATACACATCAGTTACCAAGGGTGTATGTGGTCCCAGTCCGCTGGCCTCCCACCTCAGAGCAGAGATATAGATTACGGTCCTTTTATACGGGCCAAAAAACTGCAGGCAGGAACACTCTCTCATAATTAATGGCCCCAGTAAAAGGACCAGTGATCAGCCGACAAACGTGAAATCTCTTGTTTGTCAGCTGAACACATCTTATTTGCGGAAATTTAAATCATTGTTAGTGTCCCATATATCATATTAAGAGGAATGTGGAGGCAGCTCAAATTAATAGACCACATGAACGATGCAGGGGTTGTTCATGCGGCCCAGACATGCGATTTATTGAGCCTTAAGGTTTTTTTAAACAGAGAGATTTATCAGGCAGATTTTTAAAGCGAAAGCCAGGAACAGACTATAAACAGAAAACAGGTTATAAAGGAAAGACTGAGATGTTTCTTCCTTTTGAATCCATTCCTGGCTTTAGCTTAAAAAAAATCTGTCAGATAAATTGGCCAATGTGAGCGTGTAAAAGGACCCTTAGGAAGACCTTGCAAACAAGTGCCTATCTCACTGATCGGCACTCACTTGTGTAAAAGGGCCCTTTATTCTAATGTCACAGAACTGCGGTACTATCTTTGTTCTGACCTTTGTATGGTGTTTGTAATGAAAGATTTTAGTGGTTGCTCCCTTACAGCTTCATGTCTTTTTTCAATTTTCCTGGCTAAAATCAGTATTTAAGACTGATAAAGAATGGCCCTAAATAATGGGATTCCAGTATGTGCATTTCTTTTTTTTGCCTGTGTTATAGCTCCCCTGTCTTGTCAGCACTCACAAAGCAAGGGTGCTGATTGAAAATTGTGCTCTGAGTTATATAAACTGTAATTTAGGGAATAGCACATCATATGGTGAGAATTTTCTGTACTTCTATTTTTTTTTTTGTTTCATATTTTAGTATATAATAATAAAATCTAAAAGTAGTGCTAAAGCAATCCAAACAGACCAACACTAGTTGTTGTACTGCAGACATTTACTAGATGTCTTTAGTTGAATAGTGTAATCGAATATAGTTTTCTACCCAGTAAAAATAACTTCTAGAGGCCAAAAGGACACACTTTTGAATTCAGGTGAACAGGAGCCAATTTCTATATTTGGTGCAGATCCGGGGGTATGTGAATAAAGCCTAAAGCTCACACTGCACAAATTAAATATAAATAAAAAGATAGAAAGAGTTAAGCCCCTATTACAAGGGCTAATATTAAAGGAGCAAGCAAGCTTCGACCTGTAAGGTCAGCACTCGTTTGCTTCTTGTTCCCTGCTCGCTGTCGGGGCTATTCCACACCCTATTCCACCGACAGCGAGTGGGGAGGAGCAGGGAGCTGCAAAGGGGCTGCCCAGGTGATCTTTAAATTGTGTTGGTGGCCCATAGGGGATATCGGCGGTCTGCTGCCACCGTTTCTGTTACGCTGCATTGTTTTTCTTCAACATGTTGAAAGACAACAATCAGTCGACATTGTGCATGTTGGCTGATCGTTGCCTTTTAACACTACCTAATACAGCCAAGCGACTATTGGCTGTAACAGCTGATAATCGTCCTATAATCGCTTGGTGCAATAGGGCCTTTAATCACAGAGGCCTATGCCCAGACCGGCCAAAAGCCTTTAGCAAAAACATGGCCCAAAACACTGCAATCATTGTGGTTCATAGATGGTTGGAATAAATAACAAAGATGTTGAATGGGCAATGCCATACAAAAAATTTAATTGTTTGTCCCATTTACAACTAGAACCCGCAGAAAAAAGCGTTCGCTAAGCATGCTCTCTATCCCCTCTCTTCTAATGGCAGCAGATGGACTTCCATAGTAAGTCTATAGGCCGTCGTCTGGAGACAGGGAACAAAGTGATCTAACACCCAGAGCCTTACTGATCCAAACTGCTGAAATGTCTCTAGGATATGTCAAAAGGTTGTCGTTTTTTTTTTTTTAAATGACAGGTACACTTTAAAAGCATACCATCTTGGAGTGCTATCTCTAATTGGAATGCATAGTTAGACAGGTTAATAGTTTTAAAGATCTTGCAATAAAACAAAATTAACATTTACATGTAACAACTAGTAAAAATTCAAGCATATCTGAAGATAACTTTAAGTAGTCTTAGCAGCATATCATAAGTGTCATTATTACCATTCATCATATAATCCACATGCATAAAACCTATTCCTGGCAGTTCCTTCCTTGAATATCTTTCTATAAAGAAACATGTTGTTTCTCTGTCTTAGGGCCCTTTTACACAGGCCAATTATCGTGTGGTAAATCGTTATATTGTTTAAATGTGTAAACACAGCATCTTTTAAGTTGGCCTCAAAATCATCATTAATCGTTCTCAAGTCTTTCTGTGTAAACCCTCGTTGATCAGTCGTTTGTGGGGTCTGTATTATATTACGATATATTACGAATCATATTAACCACTTTTTGTAGCGACTTATTTTTTGTTTAAACGTCTATCATTTAAAAGAAAAAAACATCATTGCTTGTCTTTGACTAAACAAGCGCTTAATCGATTTATCTGTACATGTAAAAGGACCCTTAGCTCTTGTATTGGTCCTATTCTCTAGATAAACGTATCAAAGACATGTTATCCAAGTAATTAACCATATAATGCTCTAATGTGCTAACTTGTAAAATGGCACAAATTGGCTTGAACACATTTAGCATGTTTGTGTCACTATAGCAAGAAGGTGTCACTTTTAGATAAAAGTCACTCAATGTGTTAACCTGCAAGTGCAACAGATGTTCTTACACTTGTACACTTACTTTGATGGAAGATGCCCTACAACACATTCTTAACAGATTCTTAAATCGCTCCATAGGAATGGGATTAACTGTGCAGATGGCCACACACATAGAGATTTTGTTTGTGACCATATTATCTATTGTGACAGATGTGATTTTAGCCCATTTCTTCAGGTAGCCAACACATTCTATGAGAATGTGTGATAAAAACCATTTCTATCATCTAGCAATATGTACAGTAAGTTTAGTTGCCAGCTAGACACATTTAGAGATGCCGACAGCTGAATGTATGTAGTTGGCCACTGTGACTACCCACATAAACATTTACAAGTCCTGTATCAGGAAAAACATGTTCCTCCTATTAATGTTATAAAGAAGAAGTTATTGAAATATATTTTGTTCAATTAGTGGTGAACGCGTTGTATAATCCAAAGTATATAGCGCCACTACTACCGATATTGGGTTAGTACGTAGCTGCAAATTGCCTTGTGATGACCAAAGAACCTTTAGAACTATCTTCTTTCTTATATGTAATACAGCTATTAGTCATTACCGTGCTGCCAGTATAGTATTAAGATGTGTAAAGTCATGCCTAAGGGCCCTATTACACACACAGATTTATCTGACAGATTCTTGAAGCCAAAGTCAGAAATAGATTTGAGAAGAGGAGAAATCTCAATCTTTCCTGTTCCCTGTTTATAGTGTGTTCCTGGCTTTGGCTTCAATGATCTGTCAGATATCTGTGTGTGTAATAGGACCTTGTGCTACTTATTGGTTTTAATAGGTCCAAAATTTATTCATTTATTCATGGTGGAACTCCTGCTAAAAAAAAATATCACGTCCAGGAAAGTAATTTACATTTTGGTTTCGATGCAGCTTTGTGTCGGGGTGGTAAAGCATTCTATATACTGGCTAAAAATGTGCAGACTGCTTTACCAAGCATATTTAATTTGACTGAAACCAGTTTGTCATTCTTACTTTGATAGTGAAATGTCTCAGTGCTGCTGTTCTCTCATGAACCCCTGACTTGGTACCAAAAACTCCTAGGTTGGGAAACACTGTTCTTTGTAAAGTAAGGAAAAAGTAATCCAGCACCCCATCCATAAAGCCTTCATTTATTAGGCAAAAATCCAATAAACATGGTGATCGCCAACCTATGCTTGACGCGTTTCGGCCATAAGGCCTTGATCACAGCTGTGATTAAGGCCTTATGACTGAAACGCATCTATTTATTGGATTTATTGGATTTTTGACTAATAAAAGAAAGCTTTTATGGACATGGTGCTGGATTACCTTTTTCTTACTTCACTTGGTTTCCGACAATCTCCGTGTCAATCCTCTGCATCTCATGCTGACAGCTTCTGATCAACGAACCCAGGTACATATTCACATAGCAGTTTTATGGTACAATGTTTGGTTGTAGTGGTTAAATTACATTTTTTACTGTTCTTTGTTGTGCTGTATTCCTCCTCATAGTCTAACTAGTCTCATTTCTGTTTCAGACATATATTTAAAGAATTATATTTTAAAGCCAATCCAACTAAGGTTGGATTCAAACTCCTAACCCTAGTTTTTGGGCCATGGTGCAGTAGCCTATGCAGATTCTATTTTTGGTTCCTACCTTGATGCTCCTGGATAGCTCACATTGACCTCAGTGAAGTCTCTAGCTGACTGTGACCATAGAAGGGTTATCCTACTCCACAGGAGCCTGCTCATGGTAAAAAAAAAAAAAAGTTCTACTCATCTACTCAGCCAGGACTGCAATTCAGGATGGGAGCTGCAAGGGAAAAGATGATAAAAAAATTTTTTTTTTTAATTTAAACCAGTCTGAGTGCTTAACCAAAAGGTTTGGGGGATAGACAAACCTTTTAATCTATCTCCAATGAATATTACAATTGTTACAAATGTTAATAAAGATCCACTTCTCTTCTGCCTGCGCTGTGCAAGAAATGTATATATGTGCAGCCTTTTGGGCCAGCAGGATCAACATGTGTGGCCCATGTAGTCACATGGGACTGCAAGGGTTGTGTCATATTTTATATTACTCTTGTTGCATGTTCTTAATCGTTTCTGTCAGTCTGGGTTCAGTGGCAAAAAATGCTAGTAGTGATAATTTTATAAGGTTTAAATTGCTATTTTCTTATAATTTTGATTTGTTATGTTTGGGATAGTTTTAGTCTTGTATTGACGATTTCATGTTTTAGATCATAACATATTAGGATGGATTTGCAGCTCTTGGGAGGGAACCTTTGCCTGCACTGGGCTTGATGCCATATCATAAGCTGTAATGTTTCTAGAGAAGATGTTTGGTGAATTAGGAAGTGTTAAGAGGAACAGACAGGTTAATAGTTTTAAAGAAGCAGCATATTTTAAGAGTGGCATTAATACTACTGCGCGCTGCCCTATCATGTAGCTAGCATAGATTATCTGTTTATTAGCATGATTCTAAATTTACTTGCTTGGTTTTTGCTGCTAGTAAGAGAGCTAATGTTAAGAAATGACTGTCACCATCAATATATCTGTTATAGAAGACTCTAATTCTTTCAGCATGTTCATATGGTTTCATAAAGCCCCTGATGCTGGGTAAATCCCCCTGGTGTTGTAAGACAAGATTGCTGCTAGAAAATGTTTAGGCTTAGCCCGTTTCTTCTCACCACTAGAACCATAAGGGACTATGGGAAACAGTGTTTATACTAAGCTTAAATTGATTGGGCAAGTTTAATGCAAGCAGGTCAAAGGTACAACTGCTTAGCTAGTCTCATCAACCACTCAGGTTTCAGGCTGAGTTTATAAGTAGAGGCCGGGAAAGATAACATCTGGCTGGGAGTACATGTGCAGCAATTTCATCTGTGATTGAATGGCTATTAATGGTGGGGAGGAGCGAGCGAAGAGCAGCTTCATTTCTGAGTTATGGTGCTTCACAGATAAGATGAATAGGCAAACTTTGATCACATCTGGCTTTCTTATCAAACCATTTGATGGAAAGCTTTTCTCCAGCACAGCCCTGAACAGAGATGTCCTTGCTGAATGAAGAAGAGCAGACGAGTTAGTAGTGGCAAAGTCAAGTGCATGTGCTAATATCTATCCTTTCAAGGCTCTATTGCCTGCTCTAGTCCCATGACATGATATAAATTCTAGTTTGCAGTATTATTGTTGCAGTAAAGAGTACATATTAGAATCCACAGATAATGGGAATGTTATAGTGTCAAACGTTCTTTATTTACTATAACCCATTGTATTTTTTTAGCATATGTCATTGAAGGCACAGCTTTTTGCCAATAAATATGGATTGAAAGGATTACCAGTTGTGTGTACATACAGGCGAAAGTGAGAGGGAGAACAATAAGTCTCCAAATCAATGTTCATCAACCTATAAATACAGCACTATATAGTCGCTCAGAACGCTGAGGCACAGTCATACATCCACTCCCATCAGTGTTGCATTCCCAGGGTAACATATTTGGCAGCATGTTTAAGTGATTTTATATAGGAACAGCATTCTGTGATGAATATTGAGTGGCAACAAAGTGACCTGTATAGGTTCATTAGGTCAATTGAATAGAAACGGAGTCAAAACAATTTTGCCCTAAAGGATAAGTCCCAGAGTGTCACATTTTTCAGGCTTCCCGACGACCTAGCCCCCTCCCCCCCCTAAATACATTTGTAAACACGCATGAACTATAGGTCTACTACAAGAAATAATCTGTGCTGTGTAGCTGTGGCGGCCTTCTCTTCCTCTTATCTCTGTGTTTTTGTTGGCAGGTCATGAACTAAGTTTCCAATACCATCAACCATCCATAACAGAATTGATATTTTAAAATTGGGAGAGTGGAGGGTTATAGAAGGAGCTGCATTGTCAGTCCTGGGCACAGAAAATCAGTCCTGCTAAATAACATATTATTGTCACTTAATAATACTGTAGTTTAGAACCACAGACCTAATGTGGAGTATCCTGGAAATGCATTGGTCTGTAATGCTGCTTTATCCATCAGACCCTCAAAGGGAACTGATCACATCCCTCATAATAAGTAAGCCTTATAACTATTGGGCACAGCTCTCTGATGCTGTGCCTGGTACTCTGCTGCAGGGGGCATTTTTTAAATAACATTCTTTAAAGGGGAACTCCACATAAGGAAATCAGTTTTTCTATTAAAAGTACATTAAAAGTTATATAGATGTGTCTATATAATGTATTACCATATCTGTGCGGTTCTGCCACACTGGTAGCTGATTGACATCCAGGAAGTGAAGAAAACTGGCCTCTGTGCCAATCCACTTTGTCTCCTGCTCCCTCTGCTTTTCCCCCCTTAGGAGACAGTGATACCATGCCTCTGTCTCACATTTGTGTGTTTGCTGAGCACAGACTGCTAATGCATACGGGGGCAGGGCATTATGTCACAGGAGGCTTGGCTGAATCTCCCAATCCCCTAAGTGATTCACTATCTCTGACCAGACAGAAGCAGGTGCTGCAACTTCGCTGATTGAGCAAAAGTCTGCAGTGAAATTCGGGTTATGTTCACACATGTTGCAGTGTCATTGCAGTACTGCAGCGTCTTCACAAAAATGATGCAGTAACAATTAAATGATGCTAAACCGTATCAGAGTATCAGAGCCGGCACTGCCAATCCCACCTGGACAAAAAATGAGGCATAAACAGTATATCCCTGGGGCAGACACAGACTGCATAAGGCCCCTGTGCAAAACATTTGCCTGGGCCCCTCTCCCCTTTGTTTCCCACCAACGTTTTCCACCTCGGGACACCCCTACCAAATGATCTACAAAATACTAAAAAGTCAATAAGTGGCTCACAGGTGACGTCTTATTTGATCTGAGGCATCACTTTTTTCTTTTCCTCTACATCCGGCCCAGACCACCATGATTATTTCTTCCAGCTGCAATTCTTCTCTTCAGAACCTGCCAGACAAACATATTAGGCTCCGTACTTTTCCTTCAACTTCCTTCCCTTTTTCTATAGGCTTCCATAGAGTAGTAATTCCACAGTTTGGTGTCATGTGCAGTAAAGTGGTAGTTGTGTGGGTTGCTCCCTGTATGTAGGATCCCCCATATAGTTATAACACTATCTTCTATGACCCCCATATAATCATTACGTCATTACATCCCCTTCTATACTGCCCCCCCCCATATAGTAATAAGGTCCCCTGCTATGCCTTTCATATAGTAGTAATGCCTCCTGCTGTCGATTCCATATAGTAATAATGCCTGCTGTGGTGCCCCCATATAGTAAAAGTGCCCCCAGCTGTGCCCTATATAGTAATAATGCCTCCTGTTGTGACCCCCTCCATAGTAATAAAGCCCCCTGTTGTACCCCCCCATAGTAACAATGCCCCCTTGTTGTGACCACCCATAGTAAGAATACCTCCTGTTGTGACCCCCCCATAGTAACAATGCCCCTTGCTGTATACAGCCCCTATAGTGACAAGAGGAGGAAGCCCCCCCAGGTGGAACTCCAATCCTCTGCCCTGACTGTTGCAGGCCCTCACATTACTGAGGGCCCCCACCGCTCCCCTCCTCACTGTCCGGATAAAGGAACCCACTGTTCTCTCGTTTCCCTCGGCGACAGGAGAAAACACCCCCACTCACACTAATGCGGCGCTATAATGGACTGCTCCTCTCCCCTGTACTGTATAGCATCTGCGGGGTTGACAGGCCCCTCCCCCAGGTCAGGTCACAATGCTGTACACTCTGTATGTTGTGCAGCGTTGTGACCTGGCCTGGGGGAGGGGCCTTTCAAACCCACGGATGCCATACAGTGGAGAGGAGCAGTCCATTACAGCGCGCATTACAGTGTGTGAGGGCATCTTCTCCTGTTGCCAAAGGAAACGAGAGAACGGTGGATTCCTGTGAGGGGATCAGTGGGGGGCCCTCAGTAACATGAGTGCCGACACACACACTGATTGTCCCAGGCCCTTGTAGCAGGGTACAATTAGTGTGTGTGCGTCTGCAGGTGGTGGGCTGGGGCAGTGCAGCATCCTTAGAAGCTGCGGAGCCGCAGCTTCTAGGGATGCTGAAAGGGGGAAAACAGAGCTGGCGGCGGGCCCCTGTCCCCCTCAGGGCCCCTGTGCAGTCGAACCAGCTGCACAAGCGGTACGTCCGCCACTGGTGTATCCCATGTAAGATAATATAGGATAAACTCCTTATTATGGGGCTCAACTTTAAAGATAAAAGAAGCTTGACCATAATATTTTTCTTTTATTTTAATATCAGCGTTACAGGTAGAGAATACAGCATGCTGTGTGGGTGGGACCACAATGAAATGATGCAATTAATTCAGTAACACAATGAAAATGCAATGTGTGAACACAGCCTAGAAGTTCTGCAACAGATTTGGGTGGGGAATGGGCAGGGTGGAGGACTGTGATGAACAGCTAAGGGAAAGCATTGCATTCTGGAACCTGTAGTACTGTGTACAACTGCTCAACCAGGATGTACAGAAACACAAAACAGAACAAAACTCCCGAAAACAAATAGATTTTTGATAGTTTCAAAATTGGGTTAGACAGGTAAGCAATGCTACAGTATATGCTTCTGCAGCAGGTTTATTTTATTTTTTTTTTACCTCTACCTGGAGTTCCCCTTTAATCCCTGCTCCATGTAAGTAGGCATGAGGGCACAGCCGAAGCAGCATGTAGCCACATTGCCTCCACCCTCCTTCCAGCCACTCGCACTCGATTGGCACCCTAAGTGCAGGCCCGCTTCTGCCATGAGGCGGAATGAGCCTTCCGCCTCAGGCGGCAGATTTTGAGGTCCGGCAGGGGGCGGCATTATGTCCCCCCTGCTGTCATTTTTGTTAAGTATCACTTAACAAAAATGACAGCGGCCGCTCACCTGTCCTGTCGCCCGCGCTCTCCACATCCCGTCAGGTCCCGCGATGTCACCCTACAGCTGTCATGGACCTCCAGGCTGTGGTGAGTGCCCGGGGTCGGTGGGGGACGCGCTGGGGTGATCGGGTCGCGTGGGGCCGCCCCGCGTGACCCGATCACCCCACTCACTCACCACAGCCTGGAGGTCCGTGACAGCTGCAGGGTGACGTCGCGGGACCTGACGGGATGTGGAGACAGCGGAGAGCGCGGGCCGGCTGCAGCATGGGACAGGTGAGCAGCTGGCTGCGGGGGGGAAGGGGGCGGGGGTCGCATGCCGGCCATTACTCGGGGCGGCCGCCTGAGGTTTGCCTCAGGCGGCAGAAACCCTGGAATCGGCCCTGCCTAAGTGGCAAGCATTAAGTTCCCAGCACTCAGCATGATATTCAAGCATGAATGAGTGGGAGGAGGGTGGAGGCACAGTAACTACATAATGGTCCTGCTCTGCCCCATGCCTACTTGTCAGGAGCAGGACTAAAGAGTGTTATTTTAAAAAATATTTCCATGCCGCAGATTACCAGCCAAAGTGTTGAATTGTTGTGTCTGGCAGCTATAAGATACTGTAAATGCAGGACACAACCAGTTCCTTTTAAGCCCATTTATGTCCTGATATATATTGTTTTCTAAGGATGTATGCTTTTTAAGGTGCTAGCTCCATCATAAACTGATTTTTGCCCGAAAAATTTAAAGCCTTCTGTATCTCACATGCTCATCTTAAGTTCATATGTTAAAAACTGAGTTCATCAACTTCTCAACCCTACTGCTAAAACGGAGAAACAGAAATGTGATTGTATAAGAACTCGGTTACATCGCTTTTTGGCCTCTTTGTCGTCAACTTGTCAAAATCAGCTGCTCACATACACCTGGAATTTAGAATGTCTTCATACAAGTCAGGATCTGATAAGGAGGAGCAGAACAAAAGCAATGCATGGAGGTACAAAGTCAGTGAAGGAGCATGGGGATTACAGTGCCTTCTGAAGAGCCAACACCAACAGGCACACAGCACAACCTCACATACAGAAACACACCCAGCCATAAACCTTCCATCCCTCAGCCAGGAGCAAAGACCACCAGAAACAGGAAGGAAAAACAATGCAATTTTTAATAGAGACAGCCAGATCCTGGGTACAAGCACCTTATCAAATTTGTGCCAACATTGCCTGAACATATACAATCTTAAATAGAGGTATGTACCTATTATCCAGGTTGAGCCAGGAAAAGAGATGATTTGTATGTACATAGAAATGGTACTTCTGGTACATTAAAAGTGAATAAAATGGAGTGATCTCTTGTGCATACTTTGAGTATTTATTTAGGAATGCCTAAAAGACAGACCTGTGGGGAAAGGATATGGGGGATATCTAATAGAAGTGTATAAACTGGACCACTATAGACCAAAAGAGGTATACTATAGTTCAAGACCATACCACATCAAGTACAGTAAGCCACCAGTTGCCCCCTAACACTTAAAAAACAAGTCAGACCTGGAAAAACTGGAAAAAATGTGTATTAGATTCTGTAGAGAAATTTGTATTGCACCAGAATGTCACACTCACTGCAGAGGAAAGGAAATCATCAGTCACCTTCTCCAGTCAAGGTCTGACAAATCTGGAATATCCTTCCGCCATTTAAGCAAAGCCTTGTCATCAGGCATTTTTTAAACCTGATATGAGAAATCATGGACACAGGTCACTAGCTTACACAATTCACAACTGCAAAGTAGATCCTCCAGCTTGGAGGCACATAGGACAACATGAAGGGAGCCAAGCTGCACCATGAGTGCATGTCTGAGCTGTGGGTTGCCCGAGAAGACAAAGTGATGAACGATGGTTGGAGGGAGAGGAAGGAAAGGAAGTCTCCAAGGGACTAGAATAGGTAACATATAGAGTGCCTATAGAGTTGATATAAATGAGAGGGAAATTGGGAGAGTCCAAACAGTTTACCCTATGACCACAGTCTTAAAGGGGCAAGTAGGTCATTGGTTTATAACTGTTCAAACAAAAAGGTTCTTATAAAATTAATCAGAACCAGAGAGGTGGCTGCATTTCCCATATTGTGATTCAGCCACTAATTAACATTTAACTGTTGTGCTGCTGTTAAAAAATAAAACACCAATTAGGAGCAGCTAAGCCACATAGGGGGCCTGTGCTGTCAATGGAAGGTTTTTAACCTAGTCTATGGAAGAAATCTCTGTGGAAAAAGAATGGGTTAGTGGGTAACTTAGTTAAGTAAATCATAAAAAAAATATAATTACTGCCCAACAGAGACAAGGACAAGGATAAGGTAGTCCAAGTGCAGATCAGAAGATACTCGGACCCCAAGATTTTTAAACTATGTGATCTCCATCAAGCCCTTTCCCCCTGTAGCCACTGGAGAGACCTGGTCACAAGAACAGAGGGAGAATATAGTCGATTTGGCCCAGTTTACACCCAATTAATTACAGTAGGACTTATGGAGCGTCCTGGACCGTTGATAGATTAGGTCCCGGTGGCAATGTGTTTATACTTAAAGAAACTTGAAGGGATGCCACTGTTGGACTTACAAATGTATAAAAACTAAACTTTTATTGAGTTTGAAATTTAGTTCGGATTAAAAATTACAGTAACAACGTACTAACATCGAACATCACTCTAACATGTGGGCGTGCAATATTCTCAAATGAGAGGATGGGGTGGTTGCGCAAGGGCCAGGGGGAAGGGGGGGAGTGCACTCTATCCACTGTCCCCTAATGTGCTGACCCTGCCTTTTGGGCAACCAGTCCATCCTATCATTTGAGAATATTGCACGCCCACGTTAGTTAAGTTTTTATACATTTGTAAGTCCAACAGTGGCATCCCTTCAAGTTTCTTTCAGTTTACACCCAAGTCTGAAAAGCAACCAAATCTCTAAGCCAGGTCTAATAAAGAAATGAGAAAGAGACCCACATCCTCCAGATACAATAGGCACGGCTGTATTTGCCATTATTCATTTGTGGTCCTGTGCCTAGGGTAGCAGTTTTAAGGGAAGGCAGTACTTTAGTGAGCCAAGAGGAAAACTTTACATTTATTAGAGCCAATGAGTGAGATTCTGTATACAGCAGGACTAAAAGACTGGCAAGAGTGTACAGAGAATTGGTTAGAAAAGTTCTCACTGATGAAATAGCCTTCTAGTATGTGATGATTAATAGGGTAGTAAAATAGAGAAGGGCATTCCTATTTCACCAATAGTTAAGCACTGTCTCAAGTATAACTCTCCACTGTAGAGCACCAGCAGAATCAATGGACACTACTTTGGGAGCTTTCGGCAGGTTCACTCATCTCTAATCGACACCCAAGTATTAAAAATGGTTCCACCACTGAAAATGACTGATTTCTGAAGATTTTATACGGGGAGACAAAATGTAAAATGGGGTAATATCCCCATTTGGGATATAACCTGTATTACCACTCCTGATGTAGACTGATTTAGGATTTTCATATTTTCTATGTACTTCTACAGTCTTCTTTGAAAGTACCAACCCTACAAAATCAATACTGTTGCCATTTTTGGTGGTTGTCTCAAAGAGGTTTCTCTTCACTTATAGTACATTCTATATAGTACATTCTTATAGTGTTCTGAATGTCTGCATCTTTAGTTAGGCAAGTTTTAAAGGGAATCTGTCAGTTCTGTACCATGTACAGAGCTGCAGACACAGGCAGATAGGTGGTGGGGAGATATAACAAGTGATGCTTTTGTCTTTGCTGATGGCAATTTGCAAAGTTGTAAAATTGCATTTTTCCTCGGAAGCTGAAGTGCCCCAGCTATCTGCTTCTAGCATTTTCCTTGGAAGCTGAAGTGTCACACTCTTCTGCAGCTCTACCTGGTAGAGACCTAACAGATTTCCTTTAATTTGTTTTTAGTTTGTCTTTTGTACTTGTGTAACCTCCACTTCTCACGTGCCTATCGTATGTTCCAGTGGAGCCTTCTACAGTGTAGTTGACTTTTTTCTTGTGGAGGATAAATGTTCACACTGTCATAAAAAACACAAGCCTTAAAATCGGCACTGCTTCTCTAAGTCTGCCAATTTGATGTTACAGTTTACAGTGGGGCTATTGAAAAAAAGAAGCATGTCATGCATGTAATAGCGTGATAATGTAGCATTGTGGTGGAACTTACCATGGGTCTATTCCAGGTTGTTATACTGTTTGCAATGCTCGGCCTAATTTATTCTTTAAAACTTTTAACTTGACTATTTAGGAGTAATTTAATAAAAGTAATTCAACATCTATATCATAAAAATCAAAGTCTGTCTGTCTGTCTGTCCTCTATAGACTTCCAAACGCCTGAACCGTTTGACTCCAAATTTGGCACACAGATACATTGGGTGCCCGGGAAGGTTATTACGAAGGTCCCGTCCCCGCCAGATGTACAGGAGGGGAGGGGGAGGGGAAAGAGAGGCGCCCCATAGAGATGAATGGGAAAATCTCCTCACTGCAAACACAGGTGATATAATTAGCTGCAGCAGACACGGCAGTTGGAGCCTTAGCAACCAATAAGATTACTGCTTTCATTTTCACAGGGAGCAATGGTTGCTAGGGAAGCTGCCTCACAACATCCACAGTAATAACTGGTAGATCCCTACTCCATCTATACAATACATGTATACAGGACCCCCTACTCCATCTATACAGTACATGTATACAGGACCCCCTACTCCATCTATACAGTACATGTACACAGGACCCCCTACTCCATCTATACAGTACATGTATACAGGACCCCCTACTCCATCTATACAGTACATGTACACAGGACCCCCTACTCCATCTATACAGTACATGTATATACAGGACCCCCTACTCCATCTATACAGTACATGCATATACAGGACCCCCTACTCCATCTATACAGTACATGTATATACAGGACCCCCTACTCCATCTATACAGTACATGTATATACAGGACCCCCTACTCCATCTATACAGTACATGTATATACAGGACCCCCTACTCCATCTATACAGTACATGTATATACAGGACCCCCTACTCCATCTATACAGTACATGTATATACAGGACCCCCTACTCCATCTATACAGTACATGTATATACAGGACCCCCTACTCCATCTATACAGTACATGTATATACAGGACCCCCTACTCCATCTATACAGTACATGTATATACAGGACCCCCTACTCCATCTATACAGTACATGTATATACAGGACCCCCTACTCCATCTATACAGTACATGTATATACAGGACCCCCTTCTCCATCTATACAGTACATGTATACAGGACCCCCTACTCCATCTATACAGTACATGTATATACAGGACCCCCTACTCCATCTATACAGTACATGTATATACAGGACCCCCTACTCCATCTATACAGTACATGTATATACAGGACCCCCTACTCCATCTATACAGTACATGTACACAGGACCCCCTACTCCATCTATACAGTACATGTATATACAGGACCCCCTACTCCCATCTATACAGTACATGTATATACAGGGCCCCCTACTCCATCTATACAGTTTATGTATACAGGACCCCCTACTCCATCTATACAGTACATGTATATACAGGACCCCCTACTCCATCTATACAGTACATGTATACAGGACTCCCTACTCCATCTATACAGTACATATATATACAGGACCCCCTACTCCATCTATACAGTACATGTATATACAGGACCCCCTACTCCATCTATACAGTACATGTATATACAGGACCCCCTACTCCATCTATACAGTACATGTATATACAGGGCCCCCTACTCCATCTATACAGTACATGTATACAGGACCCCCTACTCCATCTATACAGTACATGTATATACAGGACCCCCTACTCCATCTATACAGTACATGTATATACAGGACCCCCTACTCCATCTATACAGTACATGTATATACAGGACCCCCTACTCCATCTATACAGTACATGTATATACAGGACCCCCTACTCCATCTATACAGTACATATATATACAGGGCCCCCTACTCCATCTATACAGGACATGTACATACAGGGCACTACAGGTATACCATACTGTGACTGGATAACACTGCCACACCAGACCTGACCAATACCGGCACACTGTGACTGGATAACACTGTCATAGCAGACCTGACCAATACCGCCATACTGTGCTGGATAACACCTCCATACCAGACCTGACCAATACCGCCATACTGTGACTGGATAACACTGCCACACCAGACCTGACCAATACCGCCATACTGTGACTGGATAACACTGCCACACCAGACCTGACCAATACCACCATACTGTGACTGGATAACACTGTCATACCAGACCTGACCAATACCGCCATACTGTGACTGGATAACACTGTCATACCAGACCTGACCAATACCGCCATACTGTGCTGGATAACACCTCCATACCAGACCTGACCAATACCGCCATACTGTGACTGGATAACACTGCCACACCAGACCTGACCAATACCACCATACCGTGACTGGATAACACCGCCACACCAGACCTGACCAATACCACCATACCGTGACTGGATAACACCGCCACACCAGACCTGACCAATACCACCATACTGTGACTGGATAACACCGCCATACCAGACATGACCAATACCAACACACTGTGACTGAATAACACTGCCATACGGGTAAATACAACCCTGCAGGTATACAGGACACTACAGGTATACAGGACCCCAAAACTATACACTACAGGTGCACAGGACCTCCACAAAACTATATACTACAGGTATACAGGACCCCAAACTTTACACTACAGGTATACAGGACCCCAAAACTATATACTACAGGTATACAGGACCTCCACCAACTATATACTTCAGGTATACAGGACCTCCACCAACTATATACTACAGGTACACAGGACCCCAAACTATACACTACAGGTATACAGGAACTCCACCAACTATATACTACGGGTATATAGGACCCCAAACTATACACTACAGGTATACAGGACCTCAAAACTATACACTACAGGTATACAGGACCTACACCAACTCTATAATACAGGTATACAGCACCTTCACCAATTCTATACTACAAGTATACAGGACCCCAAATATACTACAGGTATACAGGAACTCCACCAGCTATATACTACAGGTATATAGGACCCCAAACTATACACTACAGGTATACAGGACCTCCACCAACTCTGTACTATAGTTATACAGGACCCTCAAACTATTTACTACAGGTATACAGGACCCCCGAACTATATACTACAGGTATACAAGACCTCCACCAATTATACACTACAGGTATCCAGGACCCTCAAACTATAAACTACAGGTATACAAGACCTCCACCAACTATACATTACAGGTATACAGCACCAACTATTTACTACAGGTATACAGGACCCCCGAACTATACAGTACAGGTATACAGGACCTTCACCAACTATACACTACAGGTATACAGCCCCCCCAAATACACACTACAAGTATACAGGACCCCCCCCCAACTATACACTATAGGTATACAGCCCCCCCAACTATGCACTACAGATATGCGAGACCCCTAAAAACTATACATTGTGGGTATACAGAACCCCTCCAACTATGCACTACAGGTATACACTAATTCCACTGATTAACTCAGATGAAACAATACCTTTAGCTTGACCTCCTGGGCACCTTAGAACAAATCTAATTAACACACTGACACTTTATACCCGGGCAGCGCCAGGTACATTTTCTAGTTAGGAATAAATGTGGGTTAAAGTCCAAGGGTACAATTTGTTGTGGTATCTGGATATGTTATAATCATATTTAAATTTTTTTTTTTTACTATTGTGTTTATATCATGCCACCACTATCAGTGCAAAGCAGTTGAGTGTCGCCCTGCTGTAAGCCAAAAACTTTTTTATTAAGATTTTTATTACTTCCACCCATTTCTGAATGCAGTAGATATATCAGCTTAGTTTGCATAATACAAATGTTCATGAGAGCATAAATGCTTTAAAGCACTGGTAACACCTTCAGGTCCATTCTCTGCAAAAGGGAAAGACTACTTTGCTGTTTGAGGCTATGTTCACACTACGTAAAAGTACGGCTATTGTTGTCATCGGCAACAACGACCGTACTTAATGCAGTGTGAAACATTGCCTCTTGTTCTATGGGATTCCGGCCAGAGCGTATACACATCGTATACGCTCCAGCCAGGATCCCATGCCGGGCTGCAAAGAACTGACATGTCAGTTTTCTGCGTTCGCAATTCAGTAAATTGCGGTCGTAGGAAACCCTGTCAGTACACACAATAAAGCGAGCTGCTCCGAATGCTAGCTTCATTGTGCGCTATGGCGAGTTCTGATGCGGGCACGCGCTGATGCGCCCGCATTAGAACACTACGGCCATAAAGATCATCAGCATAATAAAACATCTTTTTCCCCTCTGTAAAGCTACTGCTGCAGACATGGCTGGTATGCTTCACGAGCTGCACAGTAGATCTATAGTGTGCAGCTGGGAGCCATATCAGTACAATCATGCTGATTGGTTCCCTTTAAGGCTTTATTTTATACCCAGTCATTACAAAAAGGCAGTCTCAAAACATCACTGGTGAGATTATTTTACACTCCCCCCCCCCCCCCCGGCTTTCGGCATAACAAACAAAAAATGTCACTTTTGGTAGTATTATATACTGGTTTGCCTTTTGGCATTGCATAGAATGCCTAGGTAATATGGGGAATTTGTAGTGTTTCATACTTTGTTATGCCATGTTCAGCATTCTATAGATTTCTTAGACATTCTATACAATGCTAAATTTCACACATTTATTGTAACATATCCATTGTATAGCAATTTTATCAGATTCACTAAATTTGTAGTCTGGCCCTTTAAAACAGTGTCTCTTTAACTTTAAGTGAATAAGTCTCAGCCCTTTCAGGTTGGCTTGTATAGGTCAAATTAATAATCATGGAAGTTTTTGGAGCGGTGTTATAGCACCTGTGGCCATGAAGGGTTTTAGTGTTTTATTCTGGAGAGTGTTTTTAAACCCTTTATCCTTAGAAACCTTATTTAGATGCTCATTTTGTGCTACCTTAAGCCTCAGTGAAAAAGTTTTACGTGAAGAAAGATCGTGTCTAATCCAGTGTGCCTGTGTAGGGTAATTACACTGAATGAAAGAATCAGTCAATTGAACAAGTGAGTATATAAAATCAGGATTGTAAAATTCTTATGCTTTACAAATCATATGGGCAGACTAATTCAGATAATTTCATGGCAGGCATATAATCCAGCAACTTGTTAAAAATGTGTTTTTAATTTAAAGGTCTTGGAATGTCATATGAAAATGCAGATCGACTTAGTTACCATCACTACAGTATGTAAATATTCCCCAGTGGAACTAATTATTTTCCATAATTATGGGAATGTTTAAGTTACTGGTTTATAAAAAAAAAAATCTGCATGACAAATACAGCATATTTGATATTAATGTGTCTGTATTATTCTATGAAGACTGGACAAGTGCCATACACATTTTAGGAACAAGTAATAGGAAGCGCTCATTTTGTGTTTTAATCATTTTTGTTGTTCCTTTATTATGTGTAAATAGAGCAGCACATTGTGGTCTCTCTGATTATTTCATTGCTAGTCGCATAGATCCTTCAGTATCTTAAGTATTCAAGGTCCTGGGTCAACTGGAATCCTGGCAGACTGTCAGACACTCTGGGCTGGGGTGGAAAGGAATGAAGTTAAGCTATGTCAGTAAGAAAAGGGAGTTGCTGAACCATAATTAACTACTCCTGTGAAATGTAATGGGAGCCTATAACTCAGCCCATTCTGTTTTTGTCATTAAATCACAAATGACACAGAGATCCTGAAATTAATTGGGAATGTTACTTGTAATATACCGATAACCATAATTCATCTCCTTCTTTCCATTAATCCAATTAAATCATTACACAAATTATTTTCTTCGAGTGAACTGCTAGGTGGAGATTTGGAAAGACCTCTTCCAGCTTAAGTCATAGAAAAAGCACTTGGTGCAGCATCACACAGTCAAGCTGTGGACATTTCTATATGAGGCAGCATTGCATGAGAAAAACATAGTCGTCCTGCAATAAAATGGCTATACTGTACATCTAGCTGTAATATCTATAAGGGTAGTCAAGTGTAGCTATAGATGGTTCAGAAGTAATCACACCTGAGCTCCAATGCCTGAGAAGGTGCAAAGACCGCTTGCCACAATAAGTGTATGACAAATGGCAGGTGGGGGGGGGGCCTGTTCACATGTCCAGTGACTGCATAGTAATCCAAAGTTCCAAAAAAAAAAAAAATCCCATTCATTATGTAACAAAATAAACAATGAAAAAATAAACATCCAATGATTGCCATTGCTTCATCTAACAATTAGAACTTGGAATATAATAATATTCATCCTGCTTTTTAAAAGTTGTGGAAAAAAGAAATATTTGCTGTTTTGGTCTCCACTTTGGTGTCATTTTATCTTATATTATTTTTCCCTATGATAAATGCTTGCACATTAAAAACGACTGTTCATAAAATTACTTCTTTTCATGTTACAACATAGTAATAATTTATAATACATTAATTTTTGCATATAACTGGTAAATATCTAAAATGGGTTTTATTCCCCCTAAGCTCACCACCACCTTGGTACCTCCAGCCAGAATCTCTGCATCATTGCTGCACTTCTGCTGGGAGGCATTATACGGATGACAAATGTAGGGGTGGGTAATTGTTTTTATCCCATTTTGAGTTACTATTTTTTTTAACTACCAGTAAATTAAACAATTGTACTATTTATTCTGTTTTCAGCTTTCTAGACTTCTCACAATCACTTCTGCAATTGATTTTTAGAGCCAACTAATATTCTGTCCTGAGCAGCTTGTTCAGGATATCAGTGAAGTTTTGGAGCAGCATGGGAAACATGTCCTTGACTAACACTATTATGTTTCTTGAAATGTCCTTAAGAAAATCATGTGTTCACAACTTTATTGGATGGATCTGATGCTGCTTCTTCCAATTTCCATGATAAGTGTCTGCCTATGAAGATATTTAAAAGTCCCTTGTGCTTAATTGTTATTGGCCTCTGTAGTACATTTCTTGTTGTTTTATAAAGAATTCAACAAATCCTGTTCACATGAGAAATGGACTAGTGCGGAAAACTTGCTTCATCAATGAGAAAATTGTTTCATGATGCATAGTGATCATTCTTGATGAATTCAAACATTCAGATTTATGTTAAATAAAGGAGTAAAATGCCATTGAATGCTATTTGAAACCTTATGTCTCAGAATATTTTAGTACATTCTATGTATGTAGACATAATTCAGCTAATACGACATAGTTACCAACTGTCCAAATTTTGCCAGGACAGTCCTACAAACCAGGCCACAAAAGTAGCGGCATTCATGTGAGCTATACCTAAAAGATGATTTGGGGGCACGCCAAACCTATTCAGGGATGGGGTTTAAATTGCCTTATTTAGGTTTTTAATATGTTGGTAACTATGATATGAGTGTGTCTGTGGTAACAAACACCTGTCCCCAACAAATGGACATTTAATCTTATGGAAAATTGTTATTGGTTGATATTGTTATATGGATACCATCTAAGCATTACACCTTAGATTCCTATGTTATATCCACAGAAAAGACAAGTATTTCCAATTCTTAGATCCACACCTCTGTGGAAAAACCACATCCTGCATAGTAAAATGGCTGCTTGGCATTTATGTAAATGAAATGTTGCATCAAGTTACCCCAAATTAATATATTGGGCGATTGATCAGAAGCATATTTATGAGAAAAGCAATGTCCTAAGCAGGTTTTTCTGTAAGGGCTACAGCTTTGGGCATCATTAAATAAATACCGTTCAGCCTGCATTAAAAAGCAAAATCCTTAGCATAGGCCGGTAATGTATGATTGTTGGCTCCCACTCACAGACACAATGAAAAGGCAATTTTTTGCACTGCTGTATCCCTCGCAATAGTGCCTCATAAGAGTGTGGCAATGCTTGGTACTGCAGCTCGGCCAAGCAAAGCCACTCTGTTCTGCTGATCAGTGTAGATTTCAGGGGTGGACAGGTCTTCAATGTAATATCGCGTAAAACCACTTAAAGCTCCTTTCACAAAAGTCCTGGGATTGGGATGTGTCAGATGGAATAGAGCAGACTACAATGCTTTCCTATCCCCCTGTATCCCTTGACAAACTTGCAAATTTAGCATATATGATAGCTATAAGACTCTAAACAAGCACTAAAAGAGAATGACTTATTATGAATGGCAATTCTCTCATAAGCAATAACTTTAAAAACAAGAGAATTCTATGAACTTAAGCATCTTGCCAACATGCACTTTATATAGAATACAAGGTACCTTGCTGACAACCTGAAGTCAACCATGGAAAATATGGAAAGTTTGCAGATCTGTAATGTACAACCAATCATTCCTGCTGCTAAAATTACAGATGAAAATACAATTCAATGCGTCTAGTGGCTCTCTCCACTCACTAGACAATGTCTGATATGTGTGGTCTTCCAGGATGTAAATGCCAGAAACCAGATCTCTTTATGGTTCAAGTGACACACAACATGACCCTTCTGAAACAAGATGTATTGCTAGACATGTAACTGCTTAGATTATCCTAAAAGTGCTGTGCCTCTTACCTGTGGCATATCATCTTGCTAGAAAGTGGTCAAAACTAGGTTACTGTAATTTAGCATATTACGCCTAACATAACTCTTAGTACATAATAGCATAGTCTACAAACAAAAGTAGACGACATTACTTTAAAAACCTTAAAACAAATTAAGGAAAATGTCACATTTATTATGTAATAAAAAATAAACATACAGTAATGATACATTTAATGATTAGAATGTAAAATATAATGGTATTTGAATGATCTTTGAATACTGAAAAAAGCTAAAATTGATGCATTTTGGTCACCTTAAAACCCAAAAAGAAAGGAATAGAAAGTGCTCAGAAAATCATATACACTTCAGAAAGATAACCAATATAAAAGAAGTGCAGAAGCTTAATTGAAGAAGTAAAAATAAGGTATAGAATAGCTTAGAATATGGCGACCCAAACAACATTATTTTAAAAGTTTAAGGAAAAATTGTGTCCTTGCAAAGTACAATTGGTGTCACAAAAAATAAGACCTCATATGGGTCTGTAGGCGCTATGGCCTTTAAACAAGAGGAGGCAAAAAAAGAAAACAGGCTCGTCACTAAGGAGTGATAAGGCCTATGTTAATAGAAAAATATGAAGTTATGGTCCTTGAAAGACAGAAGAAAATTTATAATTTTGGCTATAGTGCCAAGGGGTTAATAGCCACCATTATTGATCCATGGAGTCTATTGTTTGTTGATGTAGGTCTGAATGCAATGGTTGGTGTGCACTCGCTCCTGCTACCATAAGTTTGGGTAACTATGAATGCCACCACGCCGGGTTGGTTCCATACAGGAGCTTCATTAGTGTAGTGCATTCTGAGAGTTGTAGATAGACTGAATATTGTTATTCACGAGGGAGTTGTAGACAGAGGTACAGATGAATCCAGGATGAGGTCAGCATGTCGCTTCTCACTGGTTCTTCATTGGTGGGCCCCCAGGATCAGCTCCTCTGGTGGGCCTCAGATACCCCAGTAGGATGGGCCTAAGTACAGTGTAGGCCCATACCAAGCATTATTGCTGGTGGACTGGTTTACACTATTTGCAAATGGTAACTAAGAGCTTTATTATTTTTATGGAGATTTTTTTTAGCAGGGCTGCTTTTAGCGGTTTTTATATCTGTATTGGGTCTGTATCTTGACATTGCGATGAGCTGTTGCACATTTTGTGTTTTGGTGTGTTTGCAATTTCTGCCATGGCAACGTGCTCCTTCCTAGTGTGAATGGTGTCCCAGGAAAGCTGACCAAATTTGTCTTTTTTACACATTGGGAATATGATGGTCCTCTTAACTGACTGAAGATGTGGCCAGAAGCTTGCAGTAGATAAGAGCAGGGTAAGTGCAGGACTTTTATGCTAACTGTAAGGTCACTGGCAGAAAAATAACCCATGGAGTGTGCATGACCTCAACCTCCCAAAATGTGACAAGCTTTGTGTGTGCACTGTAGGCCAGGCTGTTACTCCTACTGTGAGTGTAGGGAGAGGTTATGTCTTGTCACTAAGGATGGTCCGAACCTGCCGAGGTTCGGGTTCTTATGAACCCGAACTCTCGGCATCAGATTCCTGCTGTCTGGCCGCTCCGTGCAGCGGGTGGATTCAGCAGGAGGACCGCCTGGAAAACTGGGATACAGCCTATGGCTATGGCTGTATCCCAGTTTTCCAGGCGGTCCTCCCGCTGTATCCACCCTCTCCACGGAGCGGGCAGACAGCGGGAATCATTGCCGAAAAGCAACACATGTTAGGCTGGTTCCTCATTTCACAGTACTGAAGTGCAAATGCTGCCAACCACACCCCCCCCCCCCACCCCCTTTCCTCTATCTGACACTGCCTGGGGTGAGAAACACAACTGGCCTCATGGCATATGTGGCCCAAATCATTGATCTCACAATATATTAAAGTTGCACATTCACCTTTATATGGAAACAAAAAGTTCTTTCCTTGAAATGTGTAACATGAATGTCGTGTGATATAACCATAATTACTTGGTATTAATGGGACACGTCCTCTTAATGGGGATTATCTGTGGTTCTCTGACAAGGCTTTACTAGCAATTTATTGGGTGTTACACTTGTTGGCAAAAGATTCCTTAAGTGATGTTAGAGGTAGTATTAAATTACTCATTATTTTATATTAACACTTATAATTAGATAATATTCCTTATATTGATCATAGGGTGTATGCAAATAAAAAATAGCACAAATGTGTAGTTTATAGAATACAGTAAAGTAAATTTATATATAAGCAAAGGCAAGCATACCCCACAGCTGCATTGGGTCCTTGATAAGAAGGGCTGTCTAGTAGCGTCTCTCTATGCATGCTCTGTACTGCTCTCTCCCTGTGCCAGGATGAGCTGCTCCTTTGGGCACCAGGTGAGGGCAGCTTCATTTTACTTTTCTGGGACCCTGTGTGCACTATACAGAACCCTGAAAATAGTCTGGTCTTCTACATAATGAGTGATTTACATTTTTTATTAGATCCTTCTGACTGTTGTATGTAAGGACTTTCTTTAGCCATATTAGTTACCTGATTATTTTTCTTTAACCCCTTAAGGACCCATGACGTACCAGTACATCATGGGAGCCTGTCACTTAAGGACCCATGACATACCGGTACGCCAGTGGGTCCAGCGGTGCTATGAAGTGAGCTCAGGAGTGCGTGGGGTCTGGCTACCTTTCACAGCTAGGTCCTCACCATTAATGATGGGCCCCTACAGTCACTCCTGTTACAGGCAGACTCTGTGGCTGCACTCCTGTCACTGCCACAAGCAGACTCTATGCAATTATCACAGATAACACTGATCAATGCTATGCTATAGCATAGCAATGTTCAGTGTTAGTAATCAAATGTAAAAATGTTAAAGTCCCCTAGGGGGCCTAAAAAGTGTAAAATAAAAAAAAGTAAAAAAGGCTTAAAAAACATGACAGCCCCTCCCCCAATACAAGTTTAAATCACCCCCTTTCCCATGTTATAAATAAAACATATAAAAATAATAAATAATATAAATAAATAATAAACATATTATATACCATAGTGTCTGTAGCTGTTCGATCTGATAAAATGAAACAATATTGTATCTGCATGATCAACAGCGTAAACAAAAAGCAGTAAAAGAAAAAACAGGATTGATGATTTTTTTAATTACATTTTATATAGAAAAAATTAATAAAAAGTGATCAATATGTCCAATCTACACAAATATGGTACTAATAAAAACTAGAGAGCATGGCGCAAAAAATATGCCTCATACAGCCTCATAGGTAAAAAAAATAAAAGCGCTATAGGAGTCATAATAGGGCCAATTTAATCATACCTATTTACAAAAAAAAAAAGTTTTACTGTTAAAAAAAACAGATGAACATTAGAAAAGCTATATAAACTGCATATCACTATTCAGAGTGACCTATAGAATAACGATATCATCTCAATTTTACCATTAAATGCATTACATAAACCCGGATCGGATTGTTTTTTTTCCCCCAAGTTCAGCCCATAAATGACATTTTAGGGGTTTCTTCATTAATTTTTTGGTACATTGAAAGGTGCCATTACAAAGTTCATTTATTTCTAAAATAAAAAAACAAAAAAAGCAAGCCCTTACATGGCCCTGTAGATGAAAAAATAAAAGAGTTATAACACTAAGAAAGTGAAGAGGAAAAAATAAAAAGCAAAATTGAAAATTGACGGGGTGCCCTAGGCCTGCGTCACCTCTTCTTTCTTCCTCTGCTCCATCCTCATCATTAGGAATGCCCCTGGCAGGATTTCTCCCATTCATTGCTTGACTAAACAGTGCACATGTGCCACTTCCAATCGTTAAGGCACATTTGCACTGTTCAGACAAGTGGTGAATAGGAGAAATCCTTCCCAGGGGCATTGCTAATGATGAGGAGGGAAAGGAGGAAGAAAGAAGAGGTGTTGCAAACCTATGGCACAGGCACTCTGGGCCACGCCATGTTGACTGCAGATTAAAAGTAGTTTTTTTTACCCTAACCAAGGCACCAGGCGCATTTTAACCCCTTAGCGACCCATGATGTACCTGCGGGGGTACCCGCGGGGGGTGTTCAGAGCAATCTGCAGCCAGGCAGTGCCTCTATTAGCCGGCGCAGGTCCCGTTGCCACCTGACATCTGCATTGAAGGGCTTCAGACCTCACGTCCCTGGTGTCTAGTGGGACGCATCTCCCCCCCGCGATGCGATCGCGGGGGGGGGGGGGGGGGAGATCCATTCTTCTGCCCGTGTCGGGCCTCAGCGTCGCAATGATGCTGATCCCGGCTCAGCAATAGATTGCTGTGGCCTGCAGCAGGCCAAAGCAATCTATGACCGATGTAATCGATCTTTGCTGTGTATATACACAGCATTGATCTCTATGAGAGATCAGTGCTGTGTATATACAAGTCCCCCAGGGGGACTTCTAGTTTATGTAAAAAAAAAAAAAGTAAAAAAGTGTTTTTATTAATAAAAAATCCCCTCCCCTAATAAAAGTCCAAATCACCCCCCTTTTCCCATTTTATAAATATAAATGAATAAATAAACAAATAAATAAATAAACATATTTGGTATCGCCGTGCACGTAATCGCCCGAAACTATTAAATTATCACATTCCTGATGTTGCACGGTAAACAGCGTCAGCGCAAAAAAATTCCAAAGTGCAAAATTGCGCATCAAATCCAGAAAAAATGTAATAAAAAGTGATAAAAAAGTTTGCGCAATCAAGGTACCGATAGAAAGAACACATCATGGTGCAAAAAATGACACCTAACACAGCCCCATAGACCAAAGGATAAAAGCACTATAAGCCTGGGAATAGAGCCATTTTAAGGAACATATATTTGTTAACAATGGTTTGAATTTTCTAAAAGCCATCTCATAATAAAAAGTTATACATGTTACATATCGTTGTAATCGTAACGACTTGAGGAACATGCATAACAAGTCAGTTTTACCATAGGGCGAACGGCGTAGATGCAAAACTCCCTGAAATCAAAACAAATTAGTTTTTTTATTTTTTTATTTGACAGCGCAAATGATTTTCGCAGCATATTTTATGGAAAAATAATGCCTGTGATTGCAAAGTACAATTGGTTTAGCCAAAAATAAGCGCTCGTATAAGTCTTTAGGTAAAAAAACGGCAAGCGCTATGGACTTTCAAACATAAAATGGAAAAGCAAAAGCGCAAAAAAACGAAAATTGGCTTTGACCTTAAGGGGTTAAAAGACATGACTGGGAAGGACTTACTCTCATCAAACAGATGGTACAAGCTGTTTGGAGGAGTGGGTTGGTGAATATAGTGTCATTTTAAATCTTAATTATTTTCTCCGATTAATATTGTAACCTGTATATAGCGTTTTCTATAATCGTCACTTTTATTAGCTTTTGACTTTTAGTATTACTGAAAATTGTACATTATTTAATCCAAACAAAGGGAATGTCAAATCCTAATGCCTGTGTTAACACGTAAATAATGGGGGACATTTATCAAACATGGTGTAAAATGAAACTGGCTCAGTTCCCCCTAGCAACCAATCAGGTTCCACCTTTCATTTTGCAAAGAGTCTGTGAGGAATGAAAGGTGGAATCTGATTGGTTGCTAGGGGCAACTGAGGCAGTTTCACTTTACACCATGTTTGATAAATCTCCCATAATTTGTCCTGATCATCCAGATGCCAAATTGTTAGGAATTCTTCCACTTTAAGATCCCTTTATTATAATATGTTACAAAACCTGCCCCATTTCTAGACAACTTAGTGAGTCCAATAGGTACACTTTAAGGCTATGTTCCCATGATGGGAACATAGCGACGAAAAGCAGCCATTTTGTTATAATCATGGCTACAAATAATGATCATTATTCATGGCCACCTTTCCCTGCAATGTTGTCGTGATAGAAACATACCCCAAATACTTTTCAATGCAGTGATGCTACAGGGGAATTAAGGGAATGGCTATTATTTTTGCTGGTAATAGCTTATTTTATAGTGGTTGGACCAGGAACCCCTCATGATGCCTGACTTGTGGCATAGGGTTAAAAGAGTTGTCTGGAAAATTATCTTTAAATTTAAACATGCTCAGTGTTAGAGTAGAAAGAAATACCGTATTTTCTGGCATATAAGGTGACTGTGAGTATAAAACAACCCCTGACTTTAAAAACATTGTCAGGGGTTCGCCTTATATGTCAGAAAATGTTAACCCCTGCCTGACCGCAGCAGTGTTTACTAACTGCAGCCCTGCTGCAGTCAGGCAGGGGTAACTTCAGTTAAAGAAAAAAAAAACAGTTAACTTGCCTGTGACCCGTTCCTAGCAGCCATGCGTCTCGCATCCCGTTCCCGGCGCAGGCAGCCAAAGTGTCTCATCGGAGAAGCTCGGAGATGCTCGGCTGCCAGGAGAGCTTGGGGAGAATGACAGAGGCTTCTGGGACTTCTGGAGCCTCTGTCATTCTCCCGAAGCTCTCCCAGCAGCCGAGCATCTCCAAGCATCTCTGATGAGACACTCGGCTGCCCAGGAGAACTTCGGGGACCTCCGGCACAGGCAGTGTCACACTGCCGGAAACAGGACAGGAGATGTGCGGCTGCCGGGAACACATCCCAGATGAGTTAGCTGTTTGTTTGTTTTTTATAGTGGTCGCCACATACAGCAGGGATGTGGCCATTTTTTAGCTCCCCCACAGTATGGGGTGACCATGCCCGGCGTATAAGACGACCCCTGACTTCTGAGAAGATTTTTCAGGGTTAAAAAGTCATCTCATACGCTGAAAAATGTCACTGATCCTCCACTGGTTCTGTTTTGACAGTGCTGGTCCCTTCTCCCAAACGCTTCCTGCTTACATCTCAACACAAGAGAAACTCCACTAATCATTCACTGCAGTGGTTACTACCCTTTCCATTAAATAGCTCAGTGAGCATTTCCTGTGTTGAAGTGCTCAGCAGCACAGACTGGGATCAGTGGCAGGTGAGTACATTGTTTTCATCCTACAATAGGCACATTTAAATATAAAACTAATTCTCCTAACAACATTTTTAAAATATTACATTTGCTGAAAGTACAAGCAGAATACATTTGTACTATAATTATATTATGTTGAAACTGAAAAAGAATCTCTATATGTGCTGTGCAATTCACCTTCATATTCACAAGTGAATCCAGGAATAGTAATAGGCTAACTTCTATTATATGTAAATGAAGTAACATCAGTAAATGCCGAAATAATAGGAAACAGACAATCTCATGTTGAACTATCTTTCAACTCCATCTGTGTTGTGTTTTTAGCGTATGTCACTGTTCTTTTTGTTTTACTTAACAAGTGGATTCTGCGCATTTAGATTAATTTGTAGTATTGCCAGAAATGTGCCATTCATTTGTAATACTTCAGATGAAGCAATTGAATGAGGAAAGATTAGCTTTGAGGCTTTCTATCTCAGTGAATATGTATATTACATTTGTACAATTAAATGAATTTATTGTACAATGTATGTATAATGAAGGACATGTTCAGTCACATAAACAAGTGTACAGTATTGCTTTTTGTTTGCACGGCTTTCAGTTCTCATGGTTTCAGAGCAAATCTAAATATCATATACTAGAATACTGACATTTTTATGCAAATGGGGATCTCTTGTGGGGATACCATATGCTAAATCCATCTCAGATTAAAACCACACGACTACCACAAGTGGAACGGTTGTGCTTTATCTCCGGGGGTATTTGATACATAAAGTTGCCTTTGTGTCAGGAGGAATTTAAATGCATGAAGTCTTCTTAGACGGAATTGTTTTGGCCTTCAATGTAAGCTAAGTATTCTTGTAAAAAAAAATTGGTTCATAGTTTTATTGTTTAGGTCAATACATTCATAAGACAAGTGTATTTCTTTTTATTTCATAGGTTGACCTATTTTTTCCCCATGTAAGAAGACAATATTTGTATTACAGAGAGAGTTTTAGGACCCTATTACACTGAGTGAGAATCTGCTGAATCAGCAGATAATTGTTCCGTGTAATAAAGGCAATGGTCCGCTGTTCCTGACCTAAAATCATTGGCTGCCGGGTGCACATCACTACGTGTGATAGCGATGCATGGCGGATGGCTGATGAAAGTGCAAAGAAAATAATAAAGTTCATACATTACCTCTCCACACTCCCCGGTGTCTTTCTGCCTTCTCCATGCTCCCCACAGCTGCCGCTGCAACTTCAGAGCGGTCTCTGATGTCACAAGCCACTCAGCCAATCACTGACTGGGGCGGGATCGCCGCGGCGAGTGACTGGCTGAGCAGCCTGTCACTTCAAAGACTGACTCTGAAATTCCACTGGAGACTGCGAGGAGCATGGAGAAGACAGGAAGACACCAAGGAGCATTGAGAGGTATGCATATATTATGTATATCTGGGGAGCCGAAAAGGTGCTTTATTTCTTCTCTCAGCCATCTTGGAAGGGACAGGTGCATGTCAGGAGCATTTTGTGCCTGTGAAATAACACACACGCAATGTCCAATAGCTGCTCAATATTGCCACGACATGGGTAACAACGGGTATCTGTTAAACCTTGCGTGTGGGTGTAGTTTCACACATAATGCTTCTTACATGATCCCATCCCCAAGCCAGGGGAAGGTAAAGGAATGCTGGGGGGAACAGATAGGACATATTTTTTGCCCTCCGGATAACCCCTTTAATGCTTCTTGCTCTGCAGTTTTTGTTTTATTAGGTGTGATGATACAGTGTTGTGCCATTTAAGGACTCTGAACAGTGCAGTTGACAAGTGCTGGATGCCTGCTGATTTGATGTTACTAGCCTATATAGAGGCTAGACAATCAATTGTAAATGGTCAAATAACCCCCTTTAAGAGAATCTGTCAACTGCAGTTCATGTTCCAAACTGCTGACACATTTAGATTGCCATTAGGTCAAGGAGACACATGATATCTTCTTTATATTCATCTGTGCTTCCAGAATGTAGAAAATAACTTGACTTCTATAGAACAAAGAGTCAAAGAGACTTTCCTGAGCCCCAGATGTGATGCAAGCTGTAACACCTCCTTACTTCCCCTCCCATCCCAGACCTGCTAGGGACTCAGCTTCCAGGTGTTAATCAAGCAGGGTGGAAGGGGGAGAGAGGAGGCATTCCAGTTTGTAGCAGATCAGGAGCTCCATTGACTCCTTGTACCAAATAATAAAAGCATTTTTCTATATTCGATATTTGATGCTATTCAAGACGAGATATTCAAATTAAAGACTGAAGGACTACATTTCTTGATAATAGCAGCTATTGTACCTCATAGAAGCCAACTTTATTTGTATTTCTTTGTTTTCTTTGAAGAAGAATAAAAAGTGTAGAAACAATTCTGACTGAACACGCAGTCCCCAATTGGGAAGTTTTATTAAGATTGAACCACCCACACAAGTTCATAGAAATGATTGTTTGTCTTTGTAATTCTGTAAGCGCTCCCCAAGTAACAGAACTGTGAAATTGATAGGCGGAATGGTGTCACAAGTAGCATGCTATCATTTCCAGGACTACTTCTGTTATTTTGGGTGGTCAACAAAACATATGATTATACAGTAAAGACTCAGCAGTTAAGAGCCTGCACTAGAGGAGAGAGAGAGAGAGATGGATTCACAGCTGTATTTGTCCTGATGTGTAGTATAATTTACTCTTCATGTGTGTTCACAATACATTTCCATTGTATGCAGAGATATACATAAGGAACATTTTGTCATTTCATCATCCACAGGGCACCCATCACCTATAAGCCCCTGTTGTTTTAGATGACTTTTTAGTATAAGCTGCCATGTTTTCATAGATGAGAATTAACACTATATCTTGCTATTATATACCTTCAGTATGGCATATTCCTGATAACAGAAGAAAAAAGCATTTTTGTCTGACAAGATATATTAAAGTTTTGTATATTAACTTATACTATTAATCTATGCAGATTTCTTTTGAAACATAAAAAAATAGCAAAAACATGCTATACCAACACATACCTACTAAGGACACTTCTGGCCTTTGTGTGGTGAGTGGGGGTCTATAGATACATCGTACAACAAGGAGATTTCCAGTATAATGATCCTCAATTCTTGATGCATTGTAATACACTGTATAAGATGGAGAGGCTTCGACCTATAAATGTGTACTATTAACTCTGTTTATAACATGCTATACAAACTATATTACATGCTTCCTTCCACTTACTTCCTACTTATTTAGGGTGTTTGAGAACAAGTACACTCCCATTTGTTGTTGCCCAACCTTCTTGGTCTAAACTTTGGTCAAAGGGGTACTAACTCTCATTAAGGAGAGTTAGTCATAGAGACATATGGAGACTAAGGGTGGTATTACACGGAACGATAATCGGCCGAATTGGCCCGATTCGGACGATTATCGCTCCGTGTAATAAATGCAACGATCAGCCGATGACAACGATCATCGGCTGATCGTTGATATAGGTTAGAACCTATTTTCGTCGGGCGCCGACCGCGCACCGCTGCGTGTAATAGCGGTGCGTGGCCGGCGACTAACGATATACATTACCCATCCACGTTCCAGGGCTGCTCCTGCCGTCCGCTTCTCCCTGCGTCCCGCGCGCGCTCTAGCGTCACAGAGGCCTGTCAGCTGATAGGCCGCTCAGCCAATCACAGGCCGCGGCGGTCCCGGCCTGTGATTGGCTGAGCGGCCTACCAGCTGACAGGCTGCTGTGACGCTAGAGAGCGCGCGGGACCCCCGGGAGAAGCGGACGCAGGAGCAGCCCTGGAACGTGGATGGGTAATGTATGCCAGTTTAGCAAGGGCTGCAAGGACATCGGTAACGATGTCCTTGCAGCTCTTGTCAAACGATTATCGGGCCGTGTAATAGGTCCAGTAAACAAGCAACGATCTAGCAGATCGCTGCTCGTTTACAGGTATTATCGGGCCCTGCTCGGCCCGTGTAATACCACCCTTACACACCATTGCTACTCCATTGAGAATTCTGTGAAGAATGATATGCAAAATAGCTCTCACACCTCTTGAGCAAAGAGATGTCCCTTCAAGTTTAAAACCAACCAATTTCCATGTTCCCTTTTCCCAAAGGAGCTAGTACTCATACCGCCACACTTACCTTCTGTCCAGTATTCACCAACACTTGACAACTGCCAGGCAACTTACACGTTAGTTCAGGGGGTCCAGATGCTCGTTGTTGATTAATTAAATAGGATTCTGTGTAAATAATAGTTGATGTTAGAAGTAAGTGATATGGTGGGTGGCACAGTCTTTGCCTGGGTAGCCTTTCTTTGAATAACAAAATACAAATTTGTCCTGAAACTACTTTGGCTGCCTTATCTTGTGAGGGGGTCTGGCATTATGAAGAAATTCAGTGTTATTCTACATTATGTGTTGTTGATTCTGTCTCCTAGCATAACTGATCTGCATAGTGTGTGAGTTTCTACCTTACAACTGGCTTTAGGAACTCCTAATCCTACTTATTAAGTAAGCAAATACAGTGCTATGTGAAGAGAAGGAAGAAGTGTGTGTGATTTAGGGTGGTTCTCTAAATGCTGTTAGGATTATCACTTTTTTTTCTTGTTCTTTTATTAATCATGTTTTCCTAACCTGTGTGACAGGTGTGATGTCAAGATGAGTAGCAGTGTGTAAGTCAGGGACGTGCCAGCCATTGCCTACGTGCAGAAATAGACACTGCCACAATCAGCTTCAGCTTTTGATTAGATTTTTTTTTGTTACTCAAGAACATGACTATAATTATTTGAAAGTGCCAAAGGCACGGACAAGTGCCAGGAAAGCTGTAACTTAGCAACTTATATGTCTGCATTTATTTATCTCATGTTGTGTATTCTCTTTCCATCTGATAACAAGTCCCAGTTACTTTGCTGCTTTTAATACGCCTTGACATGCAATTAAATGCAGATTTTGTATTTGCAGTTCACTTCACTATGCCATGACACTTGGCACTTGTTTTCAAGCTCATATTTTGGTATAGGGCAGTGTATCAAATAAATAGTTGCAAATCTGTAAATGAAAAGGAGTTATTGATATAAATGTTGCTAGAGACTCCTGCCATCTACAATGATACCCAATGCAGATTAATTGTCATCATATGTTAACAGTTTGGACATTTCAGCACATTGTGATGTCAAATGTTATTCTCTCGGACGTAACGTTTTTATTACTTGCAAAAGGGAACTTATAAATGCTTTTTTTATATATATATATATATATATATATATATATATATATATATATGTTGCAGTGAAATGGTAGAATCCAGGGATTTGATCAAATGCCTGACCCCTTTCAGGGAAATGATGGAATGAACGATCGAGGAGTCGCCCGGATGGGGGAGCAGAGCGGCACACCTCCCCGGCAGGCATACAGCGGCGGGGGCGGACAGGAACTCCCAACAGGCACGGCGGCGGAGGGGGACAGGGGAGAAAAGCGGCACACCTCCTGGCAGGCATACGGTGTTGGGGCAGAAAGGGAGCAGAGCGGACGGGCTGGGGGAGCAGGAGGCATGTCGCAGGGTGGGGCGGATGGGACCGGAGGCAGACGGGGAGCAGAATGGCACACCTCCCGGCAGGTATGCGGCGGCGGGGGCAGACCGGGAGCAGACCGGACAGGCTGGGGGGAGCAGAAAGGCCATAAAGTAAGAGAATTCTATGTCGCAGGGGAAAATGATAGAGTTCATTCCATCATTTCCCTGAAAGGGGTCAATGATTCGATCAATTCCCTAGGGAAATTATGGAACGGCACGGCCATTTCATCATTTCCTGTGATTTGATTATATCCGTGATTCTATCATTTCACTGCAACATATACATACTTTATAAGTCCTCCTAGGGGACTTTTATAAACATTTATATTTATTGCTTATACAGCTCATTGCAGTGTTATTGCACTGAGTTGTAAAATCAGCACTACAGTAGAAGTAGAGCTAACATGGAGGTATGGGAGTTCTGAGGTATGACAGACCAGGCACCTTTCAGACAGCCCTCTAAATACAGTGGGTGGGCACAAAGGGGTTAATTGCAACAACAAAAGTTGAAAAAAAATATAATATTTAAAAAGAAAAGTTTGTAACATCATATATTTTTTTGTAAATTATATTTGATATTAGCAATATGCCTTGGCATTATGCTGTTCTCCTACTGTTTAGTTACTGTTTCTAGCTTGGAGGTGTAAATTCTGTAGAGATCACGTCAAAAATTGGTAACATATTAACAAGCTTCAGAAGAAATGTCAAATACATATGAAGTAAGCATTTAAAATCAAAGAGAAATCTTACGTTTTTAAGAATACTGAAGGTTCTCCTTTAATTTGACCTAGATATAAACTATGGCAGCAGGGAAGAAAAAAAAGTGATGTATGCAAATGAGATGAATTTTTTCATGCCCCAGAGGCAGCAACCTTTCACTACAGTTAGAAAAATAAACCTCTGTGGGTAGCTACAGCATTGTAAAAGGGAATGCATCCAGGTTTTAAGCTCAGTTTGCAAGAATGTGAATGTTTATAACAAAGTTTAACCTTTCTGTCGTCTTACCAGAATTGCACTACTATTGCACTCAAATGTCTAGGGGGTAATTTAGATGTCATTATATCAAACCTTATTGTTCATAACAGCTGTGGTCAAATATAAACCCATCAATGAACTGAAATAAGCTAGATAAAAAAAAGTATGGGGGTCAGTCACTCTGGAGCCTTATGGAGTTATTTTGGTGCCCACACATCATACGGTATTTTAGCTAATATTGGGTAGTCTGGCCGATTATTGCAGTATTTATCAGTAGGAAATGAAGCTTGTGCCAGTAATAATGTTTCAAAAATCAAGACCGTAGAGAATGTGATTAGAAGAAAGTGACAATGAGAAATTCATATATGAGGACATAAGCAGGCCATGGTGTTGTGTAGAACAACAATCAGTACATTCTTAAATTCATAACAAATTCTGGCCACTAATGATACAAGATTTTTTTTCACATATTACTATAACTTATCTCCAGCATCATTGACCATGTATTACAGTAATACCATGATATGTGCTTTAATTTGGCAGCTAATGAGAGCTCACCTTATGCCGATCTTTAAAACAAATGTACTGGCCTTAGGTGAAGTAAGCTACACATAGACAACACTGGAAAGTTTCCAGTTTTTTTTTTTTTTTATCTTTTATAAGTTGAGGCGTTTCCTTACACAGTTCAAATAAAGGGCAGATTGCATTTGATGATCCTTTTTGGTGTAGTAGAGTATGGGAACTGTCATAGAGGCGCCTTTAATGTTAGGATGTAAATTACCATTACTTAAGGTGTGATAGGTATCAGCTGAAGGCAAACTACCAGACAGTTTGTGTCCTCTTGTGTTATTAGCACTAGCTGGAACAGGTCTGTCTGCTCAAACCATGCATCAATAACATGCTAATTATCTCAAATTAACTTCTGGGGATTTTTCTTTTGTTGCCCTTTTCAATGCCTTCCTCATATAAAAGCATAAAATACCACTAATAACTAGGTAGCAATTATTAATTAATTGCCTGATTACATGTTCTGCATTACTGTTAAGCTGGCCATGCACATTAGGTGAATCTCGGCTAAACTTAACAATTCAGTAGCATATGCTGACCATCCAATGTGTTTTGGGCCTTCAGACTCTCCTTTTGTTTTGGGGGAAATAAGCCACTGCCAGAGGTGTCTGACAGCGGATTCACTTACAGTGGATTTGCTGCAGAATATTTTCACAGCAGTGAGTTCCTACTAAATCAAAAAACAAACGAAACAAAAAAGTAACAGAATGCTTGCCATACTTGCCTGGTGTTTCTTGTATAGGGTTTCATAGTCCCCCATCGGTCTCCAGTGATACATGGAGTCAGATTACCACTGCACGTCATGTCACTGCTGAAGACAATGTAAACAGAGAACAGCAGGGAACCAAGGAAGACTCACCAGTGGAATACCAGGGGATCATTAGGATAAGTTTTCAGTTTTGCTTTTTTTATGTTTGTTTTTTGACTATATTTGTCAGAAGTGTTTTCCTGGGGCAAACATTTTTATATATGGCTGGGACTGTAAAAAAAAAAAAAAAAAAAAAAAAAGTGTAGTTCCCTCTAAAATTCATTACAATATACATTGTACCCCCTGAAATTGATTATATTACACACTTGCAAACATTTTATTTTTGCAGCTGCAGTGATGGGTTTCCCAGTGGGACAAAGCTGCAATGTCTTAGCACAACTGCTGCGAAAAGTAAAGCATGTGCAAGTATAATGTGGGCTAAAACAATATGTAATCATTGAAGAGGATGCAGCACTCACAGTGATAAATTATCACCTACATACTACTACTAAACAAAATACACCATACACAGTAACATATCACAAATGATGCCTAAATAATACTATGGCTGCTGTCATTACCATAATAGACATATAAAAGATTACAATGCAATTACATGTAATAACTCACAGGTGATGTCTTCTCTGATCAGAGTCCTTTACTTTACCATTTAATCTCTGCAGAACCTGCCCTATTATTTGGAGAGACAATCTGCCGAATTGGCCTGATTTGGCAAATTGTCGCTCCGTGTAATAAATACAACGATCAGCTGATGACAACAATCATTGGCTGATCTTGTCTTTGGTCCTGACTAAAAATCATTAGCTGCTGACCGCTCATTGCTACGTGTATTTGCAATGCACTGTTAACAGCTGATGAATGTGTAAAGAAGATTATAAAGTTTCTACATACCTCTGCACGCTCCATGGTATCTTCCTGGCTTCTGCCCGCTGCCCGCAGTTGCTGGTGGAACTTCAGAGCTGGTCTCTGAAGTGACAAGCTGCTTAGCCAATCACTGTCTGAGGCGGGACAGTGCTGTGGCCAGTGATTGGCTGAGCGACCTGTCACTTCAGAAACCATCTCTGAAGTTCCACCAGTGGCTGCAGGCAGAGGGGAGAAGGACACTGGGGAGTGGGCAGTAACACAAAAACATATAACCAATGATCAGTTCTTGTTTACAGTGGTGATCGAGCCATGTAATACGGTCCTTAGGCTCCACTATATTCCAGCTCTCTACTTCCCTTTCCCCACATTTAGTGCTCCAAGCAGTAATAATGCCCCTTTGGTGTCTTTCACAGTAAAGTGGGTGAGAATGTGGATTTGGGAGATGGGGGGGCCCTCCTATTAGATAGGTTGCTCCAGTAGTTAGATAGCTGCTTCTAGTAGGTAATTGTCCCTATTAGGTATGTCCTCCCAGTAGCTAATCTTCCCTAGGTAGTACCCCAGTATCCAAGTCGCCTCTCTAGGTAGTACAACAGTAGCCAGGTTTCCCTTGTAGGTCTTTTCCCTAGTAGCCAGGTAGCCCCAGTAGTTGGGTCTTCCCTGGTTGTAGTAGCCGCAGTGGCCAGGTCCACCCTTGTAAGTAGTTACCCCAATGGCCAAGTCCTCCTGTAGGTAGTATTATTAGCCAGGGTCAAACACCAACTCCCTCATAGCAGAGGCACCCCCCACACCCAGCCTGCTGCTGGAAATGACCCTGGGGCCATATATAAAAAATGTAATGTCCCCAGACAACCTTTTTAAATTCACTTCCACTTTGCTGCTGCTGTGTCCTTCTGTATATTTTCCACTGGCAAATCGAGATGGAAAATCTGCAGCAAATTCACTATGTGTGAATTTAGCCGAACAGATAGGATGGGCCCCAACTTGTTTGTCATCATGTCAGTATGTGTAAGTTATTCATGTAAATAATTGATGTGATTTATAGAAAGAATGCTGAAATCATGCAGTCACTGGTTGAATATGTTTAATATTCCCATCAGATGAGACCACAGTTGCTATACGCTGTGCAGACAAAGAATGATAAATTGATTAACTCCTTCAGGACACAGTGGGTTTTGGCCTTAAAGTGTCACTGTCGTGAAAATTTTTTTTGCAGAAATCAATAGTCCAGGCGATTTTAAGAAACTTTGTAATTGGGTTTATTATCAGAAAAATGCATTTTTATCATGAAAAAGCTGTTTGAAGCTCTCCCCCCTGTCTTCATTGTTCTCCTATGGAGAGAGCTAAACAAAAGACCAAAACAGGACAACAAAGAGTTAATCTATAAATATCTCACCCTTATCTTCTTGGACAGTCACCAGTGACCTGTCTGAGCTCAGATTACAGCTGTCACCCAGCTCCGTGCCTGTAATCCTCTGTTATCTGCTTTCTGCTGCCGGCTAACTCCCTCCTTCCTCCTCCCCCCTCCCCTCTCCCTAGAGCAGACAGGGTACGTCTCCTGCAACAAGTCACAATTTTCAGATTTTTCAGAGTGGATGAAAAAGAGGAAGGAGGGGGGGACCTGGGAAAAGGCTTTTTACATGCAGATAATGGCAGATTTGGCTAATAAACCCAATTACAAAGTTTCTTAAAATCGCCTGGACTATTGATTTCTGCAAAAAAAAAAAATACGACAGTGACTCTTTAAAGACCAGGTCAATTGTCATTTTTTATTTTGTTTTTTCCTCCTCGCCTTCTCAGATCCATAGCTCTTTTATTTTTCCATCTACAGCCATGGAAGGGCTTGCTTTTCTCAATTGTAGTTTGTAATGACAGAAAATATTAGGTGAAATTGGGGAAAAAAGAAACAATTTCAAAACTTTTTCTGGGGGTTCTGTGTTTACGCAGTGCACTAATTTACGGTAAAACAGACATGTTTGGGGAGATTTATCAAAGGAGTGTAAAGTAGAACTTGCTCAGTTACCCCTAGCAACCAATCAGATTCCATTTTTCATTCTTCACAGATTCCTTGCAAAAATGAAAGTGGAATCTGATTGGTTGCTAGGGGGAACTGAGCTAGTTTACACCAGTTTGATAAATCTCCCTCATCTTCTTTCTTTTATAGGTGATTCCAAATACAAGGATACTCATTTTTACATAGCTTTTGTATTTTTACTATTTATATTATTACTAATATTTTACTATTTGTTTTTTACAAATAATTATGATTGAAATGGCCCTTTTGTGACTTCTATAGCGGTTTTATTTTTCACCCTATAAGTCCATTTGGGGTTTATTATTTGAGCCTTGCTCTTATCTCCTAGACATAGCTGTGCTGCGTGCATGAAACCTATTAGAAGCATAGATTATCTATACATAAACAATTATCATTGTTTCTGTTACATTATGGTATTCATTGACTCACTCTACTGTACATCTAAGGAGATATCTCTTATTGGTGGGGTAAGAAACTTCATAACATGTGAAAGTATTTGATTTTTAAGTTTTAGTGAAATTTGTTTAAAAAATAATAAATAAATAAAAAACTTTTTTATAAACATACTTCCGTCCTATGGCATTATCCACCATCTTTAACCCTTTCAGGACCAGGCTACTTTTGGCCTTGACCAGAGCCCATTTTTCAAATCGGACCTGTCTCACTCACTATGCGATTATAGCTCTGGAATGCTTTAACTTAACCAAGCGATTCTGAAAGTTTTTTTTGTGACCTATTGTACTTTAGGTTAGTGGTTAATTTTAACCAATATACTTCCAATTTCTGGGGGAAAATTCCCCCATTTCATAAAAAATACCAAAATTAGCATTTTTCCATCTTTGAATTTTCTGTGGTCACCTTCCGGGTTATGTCATGTGATAACTTTATTGCCAGTATCATTTAGCATGTGGCGATACCAAATATTTGTACTTTTTTGTTCTACATTTATTATTTGCATTCTGGGACATGGGACTAATTTGTTTATTTGACTTTATTTTTATTTTATTTTATTTTTTAACTCTGTATGTTATTTCACTTCCCCACTAGGGGACTTCACTATCTGACTGTCCGATCTTATAGATAATACACTGGAGTGCCAGATATCAGATTACTGTAATCTGCATAGCTGATAGGACAGAGCCTGATTGGCTTTCATAGTTATGAGACTGGAGGCCTCAGAGGGACCTCTGGTTTTCATAGCTACCATTGGGACTCTGATCGGGACAACTGTGGTTGTTCACAGAGAGTCGATGGTGAACAGAGGAACAATTCTCTCTCTGTTCTCTGTATATATGCTGCAGTCACACAGCATCTATAGGGTTAACTGCTGAGATCCAGCTTATGTGCCCAATTCATCTAAGGACAGGCCAACACGTCCATATGCAGGTATGGGGATTTAAAAGGGATGTGACGACAGGTTCTAATCGGGAAGAGGTTAAAGGGAATCTGTCAGCTGCAATTCAGTTTCCAAACTGCTGACATAGTTAGATAGCTGTTAAAACAAGAAGACACATGGTACTTTTCTATTATCCAACTGTGCTTCCATAATGTAGAAGAATGCTTTTTTCTCCAGTGCAAAGTGTCAAATAGGCGTTCCCAAACTCCTGAAGTGCTGAGGGTTATAACACCTCATTGCTCCACTCAGAGCCTTATCCCTGCTTGACTGAGTTAGATGGAGGCTGAACCCTGACTGCCAATCAAGCAGGAATAGGGATAGGCGGAGGAGTAGGGAGGCATTACTGCTTGTGGTACATGGTCACACAGAGTCCTCCAGAGTGGTAAATGTACTCTTTGCAGGGACTAAGTGAGGAGTGGTTTCACATTGCCCCTTTCCCTAGGGACCAATGTTGTCCGGTTGAGACATCCCCCATAATGAAACTTGTTTACTATCTGCTATATAACATAGAGTGGTGCCGTCCTCTATAACCAGATGGTAATGTGTGTAAATGAAATGGATCCTTTTATTGTGACCAGTTTCTGTTTAAATGTTACTTCTCTGCCCCTACATATCAGTGTTGTAATTTCTGTTGGTTTACAGCTTGTGTGGATGACGTGGAAAATGTGTATAAATTTGGGGTGAATTATAAATTGGACAACCTTTTCGGAAACGTGTTTGAAACAGACTTCTAAGTGGAAGAACAATGTTAAATAAACACAAGAAAAATAATCCCCGAAAGCCTCAAAAGTAACATATTAATTTGTATCTCATTCTCTGGCTGAGCGAATCGTAAGATTTTGCCAACAATGAAACAGTGAGATAGTAACACAATCCAGATAAGAACACTGAGATACTGTAACCCATTCAGTTCTGCACTGGTTCCATTCTGCTAGACTCAAAGGTCCACTGGCAATGAAAACTATGGACATTATCTTAGTCGTTCTCATTTTGCTGATATGTTTAAAGGGTTACTGTGCAAAGTGTAATAAAGCTTTCATCAAAGTAAATCTGATTATTTTCCACACAGTTTTCCTGAAAGGATGTTATGATTTTCTAGATGTTTGGTGGCTGGTGATAAATTAGACTTTTATGAAGTCATGTGAAAGGCCACAGCTTGGACTTCCTCCATTGGGCATGCTGCATGAAAAAAATACATTGGAAATGTGCCTGTAGTATGCTGTCACTTAACTGGAACACCTACACATGTGGATAACATGTATTTTATATGGGAGATGTCTAGCAGCACAAGCTGACATTATTTGTGTTGTCAGGTGCCAATATACAGGGCATGTTGTGAAGGAGAATATATACACAGTTGTGGCTGGCCATAATACTTATTTATGGGATTAATTCAGATATTATTGTTGCCATATTTGAGCCTTTGCACAGTTATTGTTATGTCATGTTCTAAAATTCTAAAAATGTCATTTTTAAATTACTAACACACAAAGAAAAAGAAAAAGATGCAGCCATAGTAATGTTTATAAAAAGCGTATGCTATAATAACACATCAAGCTGTCATTATGTTATCGGTGGTCAACTTGTTATACTGCTGAGGCACCTTCTCAATAAAACCAGGGCCAACAAGCCACTTTCCATTACACAGACTAGGTACAGGGCTGGTTCTTACCCCAGGTAAATGAAAGCTTAGCTGTGAAGCTGCTTAAACAGAGAGATTTATCTGACATATTTTTGAAGCCAAAGCCAGGAATGGATTTTAGAAGAGAAGAAAGCTCATTCTTTCCTTTATGACCTGTTCCCTGTTTATAGTCTGTTCCTGGCTTTGGCTTTAAAAATCTGCCAAATAAATCTGTCTGTGTAAAGGCACCCTTAGGGAAAAATGTAAATGTCTTTAATTGGTTTTTACACTCTATGAGTCTGGTGCAAAGCGCCCGGCCCACAAAGTGTAAAGACTAGCAGTAAGTAGGGGTGCATCTTGCACCATTACTTACTGTAAATGAGCTGGGATTCCCTTCATTATGAGGGGAATCCCTGCTCCTTTAATGTGTGTTTCCCGCAGTGAAGGCAGAGAGAGGCAGGAGCAGGCAGCTGTTCGAACTTGTTCCCCGCTGAGGGAAACAGCTGCTCTAGCCTGCCCCAGCTCTCTGGACCCTTCTCTGGGCCGCCAGTGCCCTTCCCACACCTGATCCTGCAGCCGTTAGCCGGTGATTTCCCAAGGCAGCTGTAGCTTCTGCATAAAAGGAGAATATGTCACGTTCTGGCTGTATTGTGGGCCGCAACCTGGAAAGTCCATGAAACGAAAAATTCCATCCACGGCTTCAATAAAATTATGGTAGCTTTATTGGGACATCACAAAACAAAAAAATAAAAAATAAAAGATAAAAACACGCCGTAGCTGTAGCTTCTCCCCGCCTCAGGGGAGAAATGGGTGCTGGCAGCTGGGGCAGGCTGTAGGAGCTGTTCCCAGCAGCGGTGGGCTAGGGAAATTACCGACTAACGGCTGCAGGATCAGGTGTGGGAAGGGCGCCTGCGGGCCAGAGAAGGGTCCAGGGAGCTGGGGCAGGCTGTAGGAGCTGTTCCCAGCAGCGGGGAGCAGCAGCGGTGGGCTAGGGAAAGTACCGGCTAACAGCTGCAGGATCAGGTGTGGGAAGGGCGCCGGTGGCCCAGTAAAGGGTCCAGGGAGCTGGGGCAGGCTATATATATATATATATATATATATATATATTTTTTTTTTTATATATATATATATATATATATATATAATCAAGAAGTCGCAGCACATCCAATTCGTGCAAAATTCTGTGTATTTATTTCATGGTACCAAAATTAGCCAGTGCACTGAAGAGGAGACGTTTTTCCAATCTCCGTTGCTGGCACTCCTACATCAGGACTTAGAGTGCACATTTATAATGCAAAAACCAACAGCTGAATTGTAGTTATGTTTCACCCCACTCACCTACACAAAATAATAATAATAATAATAATAATAATTATAATTATAATAATAATAATAATAATTAAGAAAATTAAACAATACATTTTTTGTATCTCAAAATGGTGGAAGCAAAAAACATAAGCCCTTGTTAACAGAAAAAAAGTTGTGGCTCTTGGAATGTAATAATATCACAATAAATTGTTATAAAGGGCTATAATAGGTGGGTCATCTAGGGGTTAATAGAGGGATATATTATGATCTTGTGTTGATAAATGTGTCCATTGCATCCTTAACGCTGGCAGTGTGGAGCATGCAGTGCAGGGGCCAGCTCCCTCTGGCTCACTCCATTTACTACTTTATCTCCAGTGTCAGTATACTTGTCAGAGCCAGTGCTGACTGACTCCATTTCCCTGAGGTTGATTTGAAGCATTGTTTGCGTCCTGATGGAATTCTCTAGACCTCCATTGGCGGACAATGCTGCTGATTCCTGACTTCCTGAGCAGACCAGACAGCTTGCTGTTTTCTTGTCGTCTCTTATCACCCGTCATTACAGCACAGAGCTGCTTTCTGCCTTAATTTGTGCTGATATTTACAAGCCCAGAGGGTGCAGTGTATTTGTTGTCACTGTCCCATTGTATCGCTTTTTCCATCGTGTTCTCTTTTTCCATTCCTGTACACAGGGAAATGAGAGATTCTGTACAGTCACAAGATAAGAGCAGTCTTTTATTTATACACTATATGTATTTTAATTACTACGTACAGCAGTTGTCTTTTTATTTCTAAATGCCATGTTTTGTATGTAGCCTTTTCCCATTTAGGCCATAGCTACCGCAGGTTTATACTAGGGGTTAAGTCCCCGAAAATTCCTTCAATCCCTTGATACCCTGGCTGTTCCACTGCGTTAGATTTCTAGGAATGCTGAAAAAGCACAAGACTTTTCAGTCTCTACAGTCTGTGATATTTTCTACTCTTTATTTGGCACTCAGTCACCATTATAGGAAAAAGAATGACTTCTACAATCAAACTTTTTTTAAGGTGACCACTTTGTTATTTTTTTTATGTGGCTGATCCTTTTAAAGCACATGGCTAGTATGCATAATCTGGTGCAACTGAAGATGTGTCACAAAAAATCTTGTCTGGATTGGGGTGGGGGTGGTCTTTCTGAGACCACTGTGTCATATCTGTGCAGTTCTATATAGTGTGTTATAGAGTTTGTTTGATTATTTTTTACAAAGTAAACTCTAATTTTTGTCATCTGTTTTTTTAGAATGTTGATAGGGAAGTAAAAACACTGAAATTATTCCTGTAAAGGCTGCGTCTATAGTGGAAGATTATAACCCCTGAATCCAGCACTGCATGTCCGATTTGCTAGTAGTGCATCATTGATACATGCCTCTTAGCACTTCCCTATGTCGCCACTTGCATCCTGTTATGTGTTACTAGGCAATAACCAAAATACATTTAGGAGCTGCCTAGAAAGCAAGGCTAATAAAATAAAGGCTTCCTATTGAATGTTCAAAATGAACTTGTTTGCTAAATCGTATAAGCTGTTTGCATGCATTTAGGCTATGCTCCCAGAATGTAAAAATAAGAGCAAATAATGGCCATTATTTGCTCTTGTTTTTTCATTGTGATGACATAGCCTTAAAAAGTCAGGAGTTGTTAATAAATTATACATCCTTACACGTTGCATATTTTGTCAGTAATCCTAATGAAGAACAGTGTGTTTAGTCACTTCAGACCCAAGCATGGCTGTCCACTGATGACAGATGTAATAGTCATCTATAACATAAATCATGGATAAAATCTTAACCACGTCCAGTTAACTGACACATGACATACTGTATATGGGCACCATTTCTCGTTGTCTTAGCTTTTCATTCTCTATTGACAAGACTTTGACAATGGGTTTCACTAAAGATCACCTTTTGAGCATCTTTTTTTTTTTTTTTTTCCTGCCCTGCCAATGCCATTTTGTTTGACCAAAGGTGGTGTCGTTACGAAGTTAATGTGTAGAATAGATTAATGGAATACATTATCACTTTTATTGGTGGTCTGTATTATTGGATTTGTGACTCAATTGAGGTTGTTCTAAAATGGAGCCATATATACCCCTTGTAAGTTGATTTCCTACCATGTAGTTAGGATGAAAATTGACAAGTTCATATACCGAAGTGTTTGAAAACAGGGCCGTATTGCCAGCTGCTGCTGCCCTAGGCACTAAATCTGAAGACGCCCCATCTTCACTCACCAATAAGCATCATGATTTATATCTGATCAGTCTTAGGCCGGGTTCCCACATTTACTGTAGCACTAATCCTGGTAACAGCACATGACCACTGGAGAAGAAATGGGAGCGTCGTTTCAGCCACATGCATTTCTCTACATGTAGAAACATTGTCTGAATTGTGTTTTTCATGGATTTTAACAGCTTCAAACATAAACAAATTTCCACATTGAATCAATGATTAGAGACGTCTACATATTGTCTGAAGGAATTCTCACCACAGGATTGGTAGATTGGTAGGTAATAGCTCCAGGCATCACATTTACCACCGCCACACCATACCTGACCAATACCACCATACAACCTCCCCCCTTCCTCAGAAAGCCACCAGTTTTACTGGCAAGTCTGAAAGGGAGGTGGGAGAACCCTGCTTCCTGGTGCACGAGTGCCTAGTGGTAAATACGGCCCCGCCTGTCAGATAAAATAAACTGCTTTGAGAGCAGGATATAAAAGAGGGAGAGAAGCTGAGCTCTGTGAAGTATTAGTTTATATGATTTGGAGCAGGAGTTCTGAGTGAAAAGTGAAATAAAATATATAGGTAGTAAGAGTCCTTCTGACCCTGCTCAGTGATTGACAGCTTTCCCTCTATCAGTGTGTGCTCACTGAACAGTGTGCTGTTATTTACCCTATGTGGGTGTGGTGAGCAGGACTCCTTGTCTTTCCTAGCAGTCCTGTCAGGTTTTCCTGAGGCTGTATTCACACACCCGTCGTGCAGTACACGACCGCGGACCATACTATGAATGTGCATCCGTAGTGCTCCATGCTTCACGGAGCACTACATTTACCACCGATCTGTGCCGCAAAAAACAGTCCGCATTACAACATGTCCAGTTTTTTTGCAGCATGGATCGGGGCCCCGTATACACGTATGGACGTTTGAACGGGGCCATTGAATACCATTGGTTTTATGTTCTGTCCGCAATTGCGTGCCCGATGTGTGAATTAGGTCTAAGCTTTTAAAGGGCCTTTTACACAGACCAATTATCAGCCAGAAGCGTAGCTAGAAATGCTCTTGCAGCCGATAATTGGCCCTTGTAAAAGTGACAGTTATCCGCTGAAGACCGGGAAAACACCCAATTATTGTCTGTCTAGATTTATCTTCATCGGCCGCACATCTCCCTCTGTAAACAGGGGTTTGTTCAACAGATAAAGGGAAACTGATAGCACAAATATGTATATATATCAGCTGCATCAGGATCAGTTTATGTGTCTCAGGTGACTGCATTTTTGCATCAGTTGCCATCAGGCCTTTTAACCCTTTCCTACAGCTCATTTATCAATAGGCCTAGCCTTTCTGCCACTATGCAGTCCTCACATAGCTTTGTCCAAGAAAACAAAGTTATAGGTGTGAGGGTAAAGAAATGTGGCTCAGTGGTTAGCACTAGGGTCCTGGGTTCAAATCCCACCAAGGGCAACAACATCTGCAAGAGTTTGTATGTTCTCTCCATGTTTGTATGGGTTTCCTGCCACACCTAAAACATACAGATTGGTGAAATTAGAATGTGAGCCCCAAAGGGGACAGGGACCACAATTGGCAAACTATATAAAGTGCTGCGGAATCAGTTGGCGATATACAAATAAAAGCATAATTTTTTTATTTATTTTATTTCAAGAAATTTTAAAAAGACCATGTACCACATAGTGAAACAAAGTAAATACTTATATATAAAAAAATTATTGTAAAAATTGTGGTATGTTTGGATAGCTACGTCTGATCCACCATAAGATGTATATCAGTGTAATGCATACCAAATGACTCTTATGGCTATGCCACTAACTATACTATACATCAGAATACTATCAGTATTCTGATGTATACCTGTGGTCAATGGCTAAAAGGTGATGTTAACAATGGATTTAGGCAAAGGATGTGGGCTCTAGCTGATATCTGAAGCCTGGGTCATATTGCTTTCTATCCCTAGTGTAGGAAAGCAGGGGAAGAATACCCATAACTTTGTAGGGTGCTATGAATCATTCCCTCTGACAGTGTCCTGCAGTCTCTTTAATTCTCATTATGTACACCAGTGGAACACACAGAGTGCTTCAAGCTCCATGATGTTCCATCCAGCACTATATTACCTTCTACAGGCACTGCTCTAGATAGGAATACACTGTAGAAGACATTTTCCTATCTGCTAGGAGAAATCCCACTAAGGAGATATAATTGTGTAACTTACTTTGTGTGAAAGTGCATCCCATGATTAAATTGTTTATTACCAGCCTCCTGTGTTATCAATAATACAGTTATAACATATGGTATAATCCAACACTTGTATGCACAGGTTCATTCATGTGAAAATAATTTTTGATATGAGATCATATGTAGTTGTGATTTGATGATGAATTAATGTTGTATTAAGGACTATATTTAGATCCACAGGCACTTATGGTAAACTGCAGAAAATTTGCTCCAATGAGGTGCCATAACATTGCTGGCCTCAGTGAATACCACAGTGGGAATAAAACTTTGGGTGGGTTTTGAAACCTTGAAGCGCTGCTAGTTGCTTTGGAATGAATTGATAAACTGGACGTTTGGGTCCAGCCAAGCTAAAGCTTTGCACCCGATTATACTTGTTTCCCTTTAAACATCTATTCGTATATACACTGCTGTGTCTATTGGCAGTAAAAGGACACCCTTCATAAATAGGTAATAGGATGGCAGCAAAAGGTGTTCCCTTTGAGTTGGAAATACCGCTTTAAGCTCATTGCTTAGCTGCTTTCTTTGTTGACAAGGTGAATTATTTTTTACAATGTAGGTTATGTTTGGCTAGCTGCGTGTGACCCTCAGTTAATGTAACAGCTCTAGAACTGACATGTATCATAGCATCATGTGACAGTAAAAGAATTCCTACAGGCGGCTCACATTGCGACCACCAACATTTTATTTGGTTTAAGACATCTGAGTCTAAACAAGAGGCAGAGTATACATGATATAGCAGGATAAGGACAGAGGCAATTATTACTATTAAGTAGAGGTTTCAATTGTTGGGAAATAAGAGTATCATGGAACTGATTTTTACAGTGGAATCCTTTTTTTATTTTTTATGTTTTGGCTTTTGTAGCTTTTTACCAAACTGTGTAACTTTCTAGACTTTGTTTTGTAAAATCCTTTACCCTATGAATTGTTACTTTACTAGGATGTAATGTAAAGGTCCCATAAATGTAAGACACAATAGCCAGTAATCTTTGTGATAACGTGCAGGGATTTGGGCTTCCTGGAAATTGAAGCTACAGCATTCTTGGGGGCTGTAATTATGTCTGAAATTAGAATTTCACAACTTTCTTTTATGTTTTATAATGAAACAATAAAAAATTATCCATATGAAAACCTGACTCAATCTTAGATAGCAAAAGCTGCCCTTGTTACCCATGAAAACCAGGCAGAGCCCAGTTTTTATTTCCCAGAAACATCGGCCCTTATCAAAACATGTAGAATAGAAATTGGTGTAAACTGCCCATAGCAGCCAGTCACAGCTCAGCTTACAGCTCTTGTAAAATGAACGCTGAACTGTGATTTGTTGCGATTACCAAATTACACAAGTTTCTTTGTTTATACACTGGGCCATTGTGTTCATGTACTCTGAATGGAGAGAGTGGCCTTGAAACGGCTTATATCCCTGAGAGCAAAAGGATTGGACTGTTGAAATTAAACATGCTTTATCCTTCTTTTACCCAACTTTATTTGTCAGGGGAGAGGCATTGGGTCGTCATACGCTTTATATGGTTGGCCAATCCCACCAAAAATGGCGGGCTCAATTGACACATCTTTAATTGGTATGGGGGCTTTTATTGTAGAGTGATAAAATTTAGCTCTATTACCCATGTTGCCCTAATAAATATTCTTCATGACTAATAGGAGGTACACCACATAAAGATCTCCATATACTTTAGTGAAATTTTGGCTGGCCTCTCCAATTGTGTATTATTATTATTATTATTATTATTATTATTATTATTATTAATGAAAACCTCCTGATTATTCTATGACAGTTGATGTCAAGAGAGAGAATGGCCAGGCATACTGGATTTCAACTGCCCAACCCTTTTGTTTTCTGGGAGAAAAGCCATCGCCACAACTGTCTGACAGCAGCTTACTCCCCTCTTCTCTTTCACAACACTTAAACATTTGGTTTAGTTGAACATTCATGTGTTTGATGTGAACGGGAGAGATGGTTGTTGGATGAAAGGATACCAGGTATACCAGCACCTCAAGAGGCCATTATCAGCATCAAGTTAAAATCCAATCTGTAAATTAGTCACCTCTGTAGTAATCAGTAAGAAGGTAAAAGGATTTCCATGTCAGACTTGGTCAACAATGTGAATATTTGGCAGACTCTGGATATATTCTTTATTCACTTGCGTGTTTAGGTACACCGAAAATACTTGCCTAGTGATATCATAAAAAGAAGGTAAGCGGTGACATAGCTGATACTGTGTATATATCTACAGGAACAAAATATTGGGTATATTAAATCCAGCCTGTTTGATTCATGTGTCTTCTCTCCCTTCAGAAACACTTCCACCTATAGTTGTGAATGATAGGAGTACATTTCACTATACGCTGGGATACATGCAGCTTTGTGAACCATGGTGAAAGCAGCCACCATAGCTGATAAGGAGATTGGGGGGCTGTTCTCTTCATCTGTGGCTGGTATAGCTGTAGTTTTCTAGAGGAGGTTGTTAGATGTTTAGAGAATTACATGGAACAAAAGTATTGTGAGTCTGCCTATTTATGACATGAAACTGTTACAATGTATGATTCCATTCCAGGTTTTCCAGCATACATCCACTCTCCTTAATCCGAGCTTGTTAACCTGACTGGTTTTATTTGCAGTGGTAATAGTTAGTAAAGATCAATTACAATGATTGAATTAGCATAAATACATTTTCAGCCGATAGCTTTCACCTAAGTAGGCAGAGTAAATGCAGCGCTCACACCCTGAAGCAGTGCTCAGGAAGCAGCGTATTTACATTGAAATACTTTACATTTTTCACCAGAGTTTCGAACGTTGTCACAGCACTACACAATGTGTCCCTTTGTCTTCAGCTCTAGAGTGTGAGCATATTCTTTACGGTTGCAAATTGATTTTATTATTATTATTATTATTATTATTATTATTATTATTATTATTATTATGTTTAATATTTATTGCTGAACAGGATGGAATGATACTTTCATAGCTAAATTAAAGGGGTTTTTCTCCAGCTGCATATGCAATAACATGGGGGAGGCATGGTCACCTGTACTGGCAGCTGTATATTTGATAATAGACAGTACATACATGGCTGTTACCCTGCCTCTCCAGTGCAGGCCATCCATTGGTCCTTCACTAGTATCTTGAGCCCTCAAGCAGTAACTAGTCGTATTGGTCACATGCTGTACATACATGACTGGCATTGAGCGGATGGTCAAAACAGATTTAATTTAAACCAGAACTTTTTGGCAAATCTGTTGCAAAAGATTTTCTTTAGAAACTATAAAATGTTATTACATTGTAAGATGTATTGCTGACATATACAGTAGGTAAGCCATCTTCCATTCTCACTATGTGGCTAGAGCAATTCGCTAGCCCCGATGGATCCTTTTTATAGAAGATTGTTGGTGGGTGTCCATATCACACTGGCACGCTGGTTATTAATGTGCAGAATCATCTTTAACAGAAAACAATAAAAAAATATATAGTTATATTCACATATCTAAGGTCTGTAGAACATCTACAATTCTAGAAATGAATCCATGGCCCTGATTTATGAAAAGGGTGTACATTATACCCCCACAGCAACCAATCACAGCTCTTTCATTTTTCCAGGGTGGAGAGCTGAGCTGTGATTGGTTGCTGTGGGCAGTTTATACCAGTCTATATTTTGCACCCTTTGATCAATCTCCCCCCATATTTCTATGAGGAAGAATGTTTTTTAAGCTTTAAGAAGCTACAAATTGACCTAAACCATGAAATTAGTATAAACCCTAAGGCTTCAGAGAGTTTTTTCAGAGTTCTTTTAGGGGGGTAGCTAGGTATAGGCTGCTGTAAGTGATTACTTAACACCCTCAGCTATCCTGAAAACCCAGAGTTACAAATCCCAGTCATCTAACAAATTATTTAAAGAGGACTCTTGGCCAACCAAAAAGTAGTCATGTGGGCGTTAACTTACTTTTAATAGTGAAAGTCAAAATAAGTAGAGGTGAGCGCAACTCGAGTATGCTTGCGTCCGTCCAAACCCGAGAGTGCAGCATTTGATTAGCGGTGCCTAAAGAAGTTGGATACAGCCCTAGGGCTGCCTGGAAAACATGGATACAGCTACGCCCTCCGCTTTGGACGGACCGGATGCTGAAGTTGTGCTTATGTCTAAATATAAGCTAAAGACTTTAATTTTAGAGTCAGGGAGTGTGAATGTTTTACATTGAGAGGTGTGTATGCATAGTACCCACACCCTGACTATATAAGCATGTCCACTTACTGAACTGAAAGATAAACTATACAACACACACTTGTCAGGAACAGGAGGGCATATCAAGAAACTGTAAAAAGGTGTCCAATCAGGGCAACCTAAGCAATTTCATAACAGTAACATCTAATTTTTGCAGGGTCCTCTTTAATGCATTGTTGTCTTCCATGTTTTCAACTTGAAGTTAATATATTTTATTTGTATGTATTTATATGCATCTAGTTACTATACCATATGTAATATAAGCACTACTTTACAGCATAACTGCTGAAAGATAAGAATATATAGGAGACTGGGATACAGTAGTACAATTGGAGTGTACTTTAACATAGTCAAAAGATTTTAATATGTAAACAAGGTTTAATATGTTTATATAAAAAATATATATATATACATGTGAAAAAACTATATATAAGAATATATGTATAGCTATGCTTTGTCAGTTCAGCAGAGGGCAGGTTGCATTAGAAGAGCCCAGATCTCTCAACCTTTTGACATTAGTGAAATCCTCACAATCTTAGCAGTTTCAACCTTTTTGCCTGGAGCACATGTTTTTGTTTAAGTTTGAGCATTTCATTTGTTATTGTGTTTGTTTTGTGATTTACTTCTGTTTTAAACAAAGCAAGACAATAATTTGAAGCAGTTGATTCAGTAACCTGACCACTGAGCTCTCTAGTGTTCCTCTGCTGTTTTTACAGAGTGCGGTTTAGGCAGAGAAAACTAGAAATCTGAACAGATGTATCTGTCGGCTCTTCACATAAATGTAGACCATGAACTGTAACCCAAGTAATTTCATTTATACTGAGGAGCGACGTGTTTGTATCTTTGGGTTTTCAGCAGTGGCACATAGAGATTTGTGGTTGGGATGGTGGAGGCTGTTGAGTAATCAGTTGCAGGAGCCTAGCCCTGACATTACCTTTCACCCTAAAATGAACATTGTCCCTGAAAAGACTTTCTGCGGCCTCAGGGTTTAGCTTGATTTCATTGTTTAGGACAAATTGTAGCTACTTAGGGCCTGTAAACTGTTTTTCATTACAGAGACATGGATTAGTTTGTTGGAAAAGCGAACTGATCAGCGAAGATAATCTGATTGTTAAAAAGCTACAGCAGAAATCACTCTAGTCTCAATAACTAGGCATTTCTGTTTGTTTAGTATGTGGTATTTTCAGCTAAGGATATATATATATATATATAGAATCATTAACTTTAGAATTATTCCCCATATATATATATATATATATATATATATATATTGGGTGAATAATTCTAAAGTTAATGATTCTCATCTTAGACTAAATAGTCCACAAATGCACCAGCTTTTAAGTAAGGCTGGGTTCACACTATGTTTTTGCAATTTTTTTTTTCAACAGTTGCACACAGTTGCATCTGTTTTGTTTTTTTTCGACTTCCATTATTAAAAAAAAATGAATCTAAAAGGGATAAGTTTTTTTTTTTGACAGACACAAAAACGTGGACAACCCAGTTTTTGTGTCTGTCAAAAAAAAGATCCTTTTTTTTATAATGGAAGTCAATGGAAAAAAAAGGGATGCACACAGTTGCATCCGTTTTTTCCATCCGTTTTTCATCCGGTTTTTGCAAAAAACGGATTGCAAAAACGTAGTGTGAACCCAGCCTTAAGCAGGCTGTTTAACATCTTTAGGCCATGACCACACAATATTTTTTTGGCCATTTGATTGCTGTTTTTCTAGATGTCCTTCATTTTGTGGCCAAATAACGGCTGTTAATTCAAAACAATAGCCATTGCTTTGAAATGACGGCAAAAAAGAAGGTATTGTGTGGTCGTAGCCCAAGACTGTCTAGTTTCCATTTTCACCATCTTCAAATTAGGATACTTTTTGGCAAATTTGGGGTATTTAGGATTTGCCTCTTTTATGCAGAACCACACCCACTTTTTCAGCTCACTTGTAGGCTAGAGTGCAAAACTCTATTCTTTTTGTTTAGTTATTTCAGCTGCTACTGCACTGGAGGGAAACTGGTGTTTGAACTGATCCCATTCATTTAAATGGGACAGTTCAAACTACCTCGTTTTCGGTCCTACGTCAGGCTGCACATCAGGGATCAGTAAAAAAAGGATGTGGAAGTGTGGCCGACGGCCACATTGACTTAAATGAGCAGGGCGGAGTCATTATGTGACTGTGTTTTGCTCATTTGCGGGACATACACGGCTTTTGTGCAGGACTCAAAAGCGTGGTCGACTACGCTTTTGAGTCCTGCACAAAAGCCATGTATGTCCCGCAAATGAGCAGAACACAGTCACAAAATGACTCCGTCCTGCTCATTTATGTCAATGTGGCCGTCATGTGGCCGTGGGCTGCACGTCCGCATCCTTTTTTCACTGATTCCTGACGTGCAGCCCGACGCGGGACAGAAAACGAGGTATGAACATACCCTTATCAGCCATGGCATCAGTTGCCCTTAAAAGAAGGGTGCTGGTGTATCCAGATGATACTGATCACCAGTAGTGGATTATAATAGGGGCGTTTTGGGCGGCAGGCCGGGGCCCTGAGCTCCTGGGGGCCCATGACCACCCAAAAAGACTTATACTTTCAGTGGTGTACTGTCTCCTGGCTACACTTCTGCCATAATTTGCAAAAAAATCACCGTTTTTTAATGGCAATTTTGCACAAATCAGGACATCATGACATTATCTATCCTGTACTATGAACGCCAGGCTAGTGCTTCGATAGTTACAGTGGGGTGGGGGGGCCTAGGCTTGGTGAACAGCCCGGGGCCTATGGTAAAGTTAATCCGCTCCTGCTGATCACACAAGTCCTGACAGCCCTGTTTTATTGTCCCAATTGTATGTGACCTTGAGACTGAATATTTACCCTACTGTTCTGTCATTATACGTCTCCTGGTGTCATCTTAACCTGTAGGGATGACTGTTTTACCCATTTGAAGTTTGGCTATGCTTACACTATAAATGACTATGTAACATGATATATTTTAATAATATGAAAATGATTCAGCTGTGTAATGTTTTCTTCTGAAATGCATTGCTTTTCTTTGCACCCACAGGACTTTCTACAAGGAGACTGCAGCAAGGCAAAGCAGAAGTTAGGCTGGGCACCAAAGGTCTCATTTGATGTACGTATTCTACTGATGCATTTTAATGTGTTTAACCCTTCTGGCGCCTTGAAGTCCAGAGTCTACTACTGCATTCTAATGTTGACATTTTTTCCCATTCAGACCAATGTTATCTTTTTTAGGATACACAGGACTTCTGAGTTAAAATCAAACCGATCACAAATGCACGTACACCCACATACATTGTGCACTTCTATATAGGTCCTGTACTCAGTTTACTGATTGTTCACCTCTATATAGGTCCTGTACTCACCTTACTGATTGTGCACCTCTATATAGGTCCTGTACTCACCCTACTGATTGTGCACCTCTATATAGGTCCTGTACTCACCTTACTGATTGTGCACCTCTATATAGGTCCTGTACTCACCTTACTGATTGTGCACCTCTATATATGTCCTGTACTCACCTTACTGATTGTACATGTCTATATAGGTCCTGTACTCACCTTACTGATTGTGCACCTCTATATAGGTCCTGTACTCACCCTACTGATTGTGCACCTCTATATAGGTCCTGTACTCACCTTACTGATTGTGCACCTCTATATAGGTCCTGTACTCACCTTACTGATTGTGCACCTCTATATAGGTCCTGTACTCACCTTACTGATTGTGCACCTCTATATAGGTCCTGTACTCACCTTACTGATTGTGCACCTCTATATAGGTCCTGTACTCACCTTACTGATTGTGCACCTCTATATAGGTCCTGTACTCACCTTACTGATTGTGCACCTCTATATAGGTCCTGTACTCACCTTACTGATTGTGCACCTCTATATAGGTCCTGTACTCACCTTACTGATTGTGCACCTCTATATAGGTCCTGTACTCACCTTACTGATTGTGCACCTCTATATAGGTCCTGTACTCACCTTACTGATTGTGCACCTCTATATAGGTCCTGTACTCACCTTACTGATTGTGCACCTCTATATAGGTCCTGTACTCACCTTACTGATTGTGCACCTCTATATAGGTCCTGTACTCACCTTACTGATTGTGCACCTCTATATAGGTCCTGTACTCACCTTACTGATTGTGCACGTTTATATAGGTCCTGTACTCACCTTACTGATTGTACATGTCTATATAGCATGGCAAAAAATCATTACGGACAGGGGCTGGGAGAAAAATAAAAAAGAAGTTATAGTCACCTGTCCCAGTGCCCACACATAGCTGCATCCCGCTCCTGGACCCAAGACAGCTGTCTTCTGAGCTTTGGGCATACGTTACGACTGGGGTGGCAAAATCCCACCCATCGTTACATACCTGGAAGCTGGGAGAAGATGACAGCTGTCGGGTTTGAAAGCCCGGTAATGCAGCGCAGTCTGGGCACTGAGAGTGGTGAGCATATTGTCTTTTTTATTTTACACAATCAACCCCCCCCCACACACACACACAACTCCCTCAGGACTTCTGCTTTAAAGGACAACTCCAGTGAAAAGCTCCCAGCAATTGAAACACATTTCAAAGTTATGTAACTTTGTAATATATTTCAATCACCTATCTGCCCCCCTTCCCTATCTTTTCCCCCCTCAACCCCCCACCAGGAAGTGAAGTAAACTCATTCTTACCTAATGACTGTTGACCCTAGACTGTTCTGTGGGAGACATTTTGTGACAATGACATCATCTAGAGGGAAACTGGTCTAAGCCCTGTTAGGCCAGCCTCCCTTTGTCAGCTTGCTCAGCTCTGATTGGCTGAGCAAGCTGTAAGCCATCTAAAAGTTCTACAGAGTCAGTTAGACATCAGAGGAGACAAAGTGCATCATGGGAAAGCCCAAACCAGCAAGTGAAGAAAAAAATGATACCATCTGGAGCTTCAGTTTTTTTTTTTTTTTTTATCAGCACCGGAGTTGTCGTTTAAGATGCGGTAGAACTTCAGAGGAAAGAAATGAATCAGCTTATTTTTTTGTGGGGCTTTGTTAGCGCCCCCTTAAGGTAGGAAGCCTGATATATGCAGGTTGTCCACTCCTAGGGCAACCCTGTTCATTATAACCTAGATTCAAATACTGCTCGAGGCTATGTTCACACTACGTATATGTCCGGCCGCATATTTTTCGCGGCCGGACATATACGTGTAAAACTCCGGCCGGGATTTACGCAAGTTGCGGCCGGCTACGTAGGTCCGTGAACTTACGTCCGTAATGTACGTACGCTTCCCGAGCGGCGTACGTAGCGATCTGACAGCGGTATTTTACTTGGATATCTTCGGCTAGCCCCGGACACCCCACAGAACCTTTTGGATTGGCAAATCAAAGTGTCAAAAAGAAGAAATCACCACTCCGTACGGGACCGCATGTTACGCTACGGGCGTAAGTTACAGCATTTCCGTCCCGAAACAATGGTCTGGTTCATTTTTTACGGCGCCGCATACGATCCGGGCTTAAGTTCTTACGTAGTGTGAACTGTACAGCCGTAGATCGTATACTTTCCATTGTACGCAAACTACGTAAATCTCCGGCCGCTTATTCACGGAGCGTGCTACGGACGGAAACTTACGTAGTGTGAACCTAGCCCAAGGTTGCAATGTTGCAATCAGAAAATTATATAGATTTGTAATTTACTTCTATTAAAAAATCTCAAGTCTTCCCATATTTATTAGCTGCTGTATGTCCTGCAGGAAGTGTTGTTTTATTTTCAGTCTGACACAGCGCTCTCTGCCGACATCTCTTGTCGAGACAGGAACTGTCCAGAGCAGGAGAGGTTTTCTGTGGGGATTCATAGAAAACCAAGACAGAGTTCCTCTCTCCGCCAGAGATGTCAGCAGAGAGCACTGTGTCAGACTGAAAATGAAACAACATTTCCTGCAGGACATACAGCAGCTAATAAGTATGGGAAGACTTGAGATTTTTTAATAAAACTAAATTACAAATCTATATAATTGTCTGATATCAGTTGATTTAAAATAAAAAAGCTTTTAGCTGGACAACCCCTTTAAGAAAAGTGCTAGAGCAAACAGAGCTTAGGTAGAACAGACACACAATGCATTTGTATCATGAAGAGGGTCCACTAAGCCCTGGTTGGTTATAGGTCACTGATATTAGGGATGGTAACTTCCTATTCAATCTACACACAGCATGCAGGGGAGACACACATGAGGTACATTTATTTCACAAGGGTTGTGTTTTGCCCAAGGGGTGTATCTTGAAATGCAATATTTAATTTTCAATATATGCACAAAAATTGTGTTGCAATATACTGGTGTAAAGTACAATTGTAAACAGTATTGCACCAGATGTATTATAACATCTGTAATAAACGCTGTCTGAATGTGTAAGAGGATTAGTAAAAATCGATCCCACTGTGTCCTGCAGGCTCTTTTAGCCCTCCCTGTCGTAAGAAACCAAGTGACATCATCAGTTCACAAAGCAAGTGCTTGGGTGCAGAAGTAATAGCTTGGGTACACATAAGTTTATATATATTTATTTCTACCTATAGTGAATGGATTGTTTTAGCTCCTAGTCAGTAGAGGGCCACATTCACTTCCTAATCCTGCTGATGCAGTAAACAGTACAAGCAAACTTCAGGCTAATCCTAAGGGAGACCACCCTACTAGTTTATATAGGATGGGGAGGAAGAGGCTATCTATCAATAGTAACAACATATAAAGCCTGTTTCAGATTATGAACTATTAATTCAGGCTGATAGTTGCTAGCTGTGTATGATACTTTGTGTTACTAGTGACAAGAATAATATGGTATTTTCTGTAAAAGTTACTATATGACTGGGGCTAATAACAAGGAAGATGTGCAATCTGTGACAGGAAGCCTTAGTTTGTGCACTCCATCAGTCTCATGCATTGTGCTTCTGTTTTGAAGGGGTTATCCAGCACTACAAAAACATGGCTACTTTCTTCCAGAGACAGCCCCACTCTTGTCTCCAGCTTAGGTGCAGTTTTGCTGCTCAGTTCTATTGAAGTGAATGGAGCTTAATTGCAAACCGCACCTGAACTGGAGACAAGAGTCATGTAGTCTCTGAAAAAAGTGGCCATGTTTTTGTAGCACTGGATAACCCCTTTAATGTACACTACAGCATAACATGGCATGGCTTGGTAAATAAACAATAGTAACCGAAATGTTCTAAAGTTGTGGATATTGTTTAGCCAAAGAAGTATGACCTTTAGTCTTACACAACACACTTACAGATTAACTTATGCATTGCAGAAGTTTGCAATTCATGTTCTTTAATGGAGTAGCAGTCACTCCCCTGCTATACTTTTATCAGAGCAGAACCGGCCATGATATCTAATATATATGGGTCTAAAATATATTGTTCCATTTTCTGCATTTTATTATTGTTGCTCAGATTCAGGTCATGTTCGGTTTAATCTTGCTAATAATTATAATAGTCATTGTATAAATTCTTGGTTTCTATTAATTATATTGGTAAAGCCACCGTGAGATATGTCAGTAAATTTGTTTCCATGTATCCTCACCTCCAATATTAAAACTAACACTGATTTCTTTCATTGCAGGAATTAGTTAAAGAGATGGTAGAGGCAGATCTTTGTCTGATGAAAACCAATCCCAATGCATAAGCAGCCTGGCGACTAAACCCTCCAGAGAACTTATTAAATAACTTCATCCGATCAGTCCTTACATATAGATATATTACAAAGTACATTTGTTTCTGGCCTGTGTACATATAACTGGTGCACAGTGCTTGCAGTCCTTTACATTTGTAGAAAAATGCTGAGGGGGGTGGGTTCTGTTACTGTCGGGTTTCTGTTGCTACTCATTCTGCTACCATTATAAAGTAATTCTACTATGAATCTTGTTTTTTTCTACTGCTTTCATGTTTGTTCTTTCTTAATAAATTGCATTGTAAAAATTCTAGACTCATCATTGCAATTTGGGGGGGTGGGGGGCAAAATTGCTGCTGCCAGATTTTTGGTGTTTGTTGCATCATTATTACTGGGTTCACACTCAGTTTGTTTGCATCATTTTGTGTAGTTCTTGTTTAGATTTTTATCAGCTTATCAAATTTTGTTAGTTCAAAGATTGTTACTGAAAAATCTACATATCTAGTGTGCTTGTAAAAGTGTCATACCAGAGGAGGATTCAAAAGAAATGGGAAATATAAAAGAAGGACTTCCACTTCACAATCTTTCTAAATCCACTTTTGGCTTTGGAGCAGTTAATTACAGATGAGCAAATTTACAGTAAGTTTGGCCAAATCTGATTGCTCTGCCAGCTGCTGTCAGCGCTCATTTGCTCCTCGTTCCCCGCTCACTGCTGGTGCTATTACACACATCGGCAGCGAGCGGGGGGGAGCTGCAGTGGGCTGTACGGGTGATCGCTTGATCGTCCGGGCAGCCCATAGCAGATAGCAGCGGTCTGATAGATCGTTGCTGTATGAATCGTTTGTTTTTCAACATGTTGAAAGACAAATGACTGCAACAATCAGCCGACATCGTTCATGTCAGCTGATCGTTGCCTTCTATTACACAAGACAATTATCTGCCAATAATCATTTTGTATAATAGGACCTTTAGGGTCCATTCACACCTTCAGGATCTGCTGCAGATAATGATCTGGATTCAGGATCTGCTGCATTAATGACTGAACACTGACTGAATCATTAACCCCTTCGCGTCAGTAATCTGTATATATACGGTTGTACTGCACATACCCTGTGCAGTAGGAATATATATATACATTCCTACACTGACAGGGGCTTTGTGATGTGAGCGGGATAGCTGAAGACAGAGCTATCCCGCTCACATCTGTGTCCAGCGCCGGAGGTAATGAGAGTCAGCTGCGATCCGCAGCCGACTCTCATTAACCCCTTAAATGCCGCGATCGCGGCGTTTAAGGTGCTCAGATCAAGCATCTGTCACTGAGTAATCGGGGCCTCCGCAGCCATGCTGCGGGGGTCCTAATCGCATGTGCCACCAGGCGGGGGTAAGCTCCTTACCTCCGTCCTGTCGGATGGGCGATCCATGTATAGAGTCTGCTCTCAGGCAGGCTCTGTACATAGATCGCCGATAACACTGATCTATGCTATGCTATGGCATAGCATAGATCAGTATATGAAATCTAATGATTGCATATTTTACAGTAAATAAGTGTAAAAAAAAAAGTGTAATAAAAAAGTTTTGAAAAGTATTTAAAAAAATCCTTGTAACCCCCTCCCAATAAATGTTTAAAAGACCCCCTTGCCCATTATAAAAATATAAATAAATAAACATATTACATATCATAGCGTGTGGAATTGTCCGATCTATCAAAATATAACATTATTGTTCCCGCACGGTGAACGGCGTTAATGAAAACAAAAAAAAACAAAACAATATGATATTAATAAAAACTAGAGATCATGGCGCAAAAAATAACACCCCAACCAGCTCTATAGGTGGAAAAATAAAAGCGCTATGGCTCTTAGAAGGCAGGGAGGAACATTATATTAATATGACCCGGACTTTTGTGCATCAAAGGGCTATGTCTTGAAGTGGTTAAATTTGCCACTTTAAATCTGTGCCATGTGCTGCACTCTATACATTAATTTGCTAAATAGTGTCTATATAACATAGCAGACAGGCCTATTTAAGGTCATTCTGCTCCCAGCTTGCCACTTTATATGACAGCAATGTTGTGGATTTTTCATAGTTCATTGCAATGATTTTTTTTGTTGTGTTTTCTTGTTACACCATATTTCTGTAATATTGCCCCTGCTCAGGTGGTTTCTGTTGGGGTTTCCGCTTAATTTGCTGCATGGAAGAGCACAGACCTCTAGAGCAGAATCTATTAAATATTACACCATGCAGTATAGATTATTTTACATGGGAAGCCATTATGACATGTCAAAGGTAGAGATGAGCAAATTTGGAGCAATAACGAAGGAAATCGCTGTACCGCTGCAATCCATTCATCAGTTGGCTGCCATATAACTCTTTGCCGCTCTGTGCCGTTCTGATCAGGAAATACTACAAGAAAAGGACAAGCAACAAAGCACTGCATCCACAGTTGACATATAGTGTGTATAGCTCTAACCATAAACTCTTACAAGAATCACACAGCAGGGGCAAATGCTGGCTTTTTAAAGGTAAGTTTTGAAATGCTAACTAATTAAACATAATGAATTCAACATTATTACATAGTACAAAAAAAAATTACTGACTGCAGTAATTACACTAGACAGACTAACTGCAATGTTTACACTAGACTGTGGGTGGTTGGGTGGATTGACTGACTGCAGTGATAACACTAGACCTTAGATGAACTGCACTGGGTACACTAGACTGTGGACTGATTGACTACAGTGATTACACTAGACTGTGGACTAACTGCAGTGTTTACACTGATTGTGGATTGACTGACTGCTGTTATTACAGTAGACTGTGGACTAACCACAATGTTTACACTAGACTGTGGACTGACTGCAATGTTTACTGTAGGCTGTGGACTGACTACAGTGATTACCCTAGACTGTGGACTAACTGCAATGTTTACTGTAGACTGTGGATTGACTGACTGCAGTGATTACGCTAGACTGAAGACTAACCACAATATTTACTGACTGCAGTGCTTACACAAAACTCTGGACTGACTGCAGTGATTACACTACACTGTAGACTAACTGCAATGTTTACACTAGACTGTGGACTGACTGACTACAGTGATTATACTATACTGTGGCCTACATGTAATGTTTACACTAGACTGTGGATGGATGGATGGATTGACTTCAGTGATTACACTAGACTGTGGACTGACTGCAGTAATTACACTAGACTGTAGACCACTGCTTAGTTTTACAAAATTAGGCTATTTTTGTTGTTTTTAAAATAACAGGCGTTAACTTACAATAACAACCATCAATAATGGTCATTATTATTACTTACGGACATTATTTTGCCTAAAAAGCCTTATACACAGTGTGATGTATTATTGACAGAGGAGACTTCTCATTCCTATTTTTGTTTATTTTCATGGGGGGGGGGGGGGGGGTTACTTAGTTACTTCTCATTTTTGCAGGACCCCTTTAGACCTTTAGACCTGGTATTACGTGGTGGTGGTGTGTGTGTTGGGGGGGGGGGGTTAAACCTTAGAGATTTCCATAAGCCACTTTCTCTGGGCATTTTGGTCAGTATTTTGTATCAGTATTTGTGCCCCAAAACTAGGAGTGGTACTTGCATAGATCATACGTTTAATAGACAGATTTGCACCTTTATGTGATTTGTACCCAATCTTGGTTTTGTCTTAAGAATACTGATGTAACTGCAGTTTTCCCATCAGTATTTTGTGTTGTCATCTTGACTTGGTGTTTCCAGTCTGCTAGTATATAAATTCCAGGAAAATATTAACATTACTCTAATACATAAAGCAACAAGCATTCATTATATCCTATCAGCAAGGTTCGTATCAAGTGGCCGGCAATTGTTAATGGAAACAATTACCCACCCATCTCACATGATGCTTCTTCCTATACATGGCACTGCTTTATAAACAGGCACCAGCTGTATGTGTAGTAGATAGAGATGAGCGAACTGGGTTCGGGTTCGAGTTGATCCGAACCCGAACGTTCAGTATTTGATTAGCTGGGGCTGCTGAACTTGGATAAAGCTCTAAGGTTGTCTGGAAAACATGGATACAGCCAATGACTATATCCATGATTTCCACATAGCCTTAGGGCTTTATCCAAGTTCAGCAGCCACCGCTAATCAAATGCCGAAAGTTCAGGTTCGGATGGACTCGAGCATACTCGAGGTTCGCTCATCTCTAGTAGTAGATGATCTACTCCCCTCACTGTCCAATAGAGTAGGAGGTGAGGAGCCCTGGGAAGCTTTAGCAGATTTCTGATGTAGCATAAAGACCTGATGTAGCCTAGGGATGGCCATGGGGGTATTTACGTGTCCCTGTAAGGGATGCCCCCAAATGTGCCCCAGTATTATACCTAAAACCCTAGCATTACACACTGTGCTGTTTGGGCCAACATTGAAACCCCTAGATGCATAAAGGTAATGCTATGTCACCACAAGCCCTCCAGGAAGAGTTCTTCCACTGTTCTCAGTTATATCTATAATAATAAACCTGAGAGAAGGGCATGTAAGGCACTCCAGATTCATCATAATTTTCTCAGGTTCTGAATATGGAAAAATCATTGATATTTTGGCAAATCTCAATTCTCTGTGCTGTATTCTGAAGGACATTCAGGTCCATGGCCTATGCGATATGTATCCATTTCTGCGAGTGTGCCCAATACATACAGCTACAGCGCTGGGTATGGTTAGGATCTATGTGTGATCTGACATACACCACTTTGTCCTGCCTATATACCTCTCTATATACTTCTCTAGCTGTAGACCTGTCAGAGAAGTTTACTTCCAGCTCATGTTTCTATGAGGTTATCTATCACTGACACGTGTATGGATACATGCATAGATGGTACTGATGAAATTTTAGCAAAACTACAATTTTAGCATCTTTAGCAGCTTTTAGTCATCATCATTGACTACTGACTATATACGTAAAGATTATCAGCATCGATCATTGCTATCCCTTTGGCAACACAATCTGGAAAAAAAAAAAAAAAATATATATATATATATATATATATATATATATATATATATATATACCTCTTCCCCGACTAGGATTCTAGTGGCAAAAAAAAAAAAAGAAAGCAAGAAATGAGACAAGTTCTTGTGTTGAAGAAACCTTTCTCCATCATGTATGGTTAGCTTTACTCACTCTGCTAATGCGCATTTCAGTAATGCACGTTAATAGCTCAAAAGCCTCCTTTGAGAATGTGGTTAAGTGTAAGAAGTGTGTGCTGGGAGGATTGAAGTAGTAACCCAGTCCAGCACTGGTGACAAAAAGCTCCTCTATATCCAGGCCCTGCACCTTCAGAATGGTGCCATTCATCTGCCTTTCCTGTTTCTCCTTTCTATAATTAGGCACAGGATCCTGAGGCAGCTGAAAAGATGGCAGAGACTAGAAAGACTATACCTACAAAGCTGGAAGGTTAGTAAATGTTGATCAAGACGTCTTTGCCAAGACACCCGGGTTATGCAGAGGTCATTGAGCCCATACTGCACCAAAGGATCTTCCATCAAGTTTCCCCTCTTAAATCCCATTCATTTTTTTTCCTAACTTGAGGTCAGGCACTAGAAGAAGCACAGTAATGCGTTGTCTATTTGCTAAGATTCAAAGATGGAAATCTAGTCTTTTAGAAAAGGTTTTATGGGGTTAAAAAAGGGGGGAAAGAGCACAAAGTATTGAGTGTTTAGCTCCTTATCATTGCAAGGGTTATGGGAAGAAATCTACCCACCAGGACAGGAGTATGGATGACCCTGCTAGGAGTGCACTGCAGCCATTTATAGTTTTATAGAGACATTATATATGCTATATGGGACAGTATGTAAAAAGTGTGTGTGTGTATATATATATATATATATATATATATATATATATATATACACACACATTACCATTCATTCAGTTATGTCCAATCAAATCGTGAGACCACCATTTCCAATCCTTGGTGGAACTTTCTCATGGCTTCCTCATCTGGGCACTGGATTAGTTGTGACATCCAAGTCTTTGAGTCATGTAGCCAAGGAGGGAATATTTTTTGCTAGAATGAGTGTTTTTGTAATGTGTGTGTGGAGTGTGGGGGCTGCCTGTGCAGGAGAAGAGAGGGTCCTTTGTATGGCCCTGATGATGATGATGATGATGGAGGAGAAGAAGAAGAAGGGAGCCTTCCAGAGGTGTTCAGTGGAAAGTCTGAGCCTGGCCTGAGATGTGGAACACCTGGCCTCTAAAGAGTGTGTCCTTAGAGGACACCTTGCTGAAAGTGTTGTCGGACCTGGGTCAGCAGTGGTTTGCTGTTAATGGGAAGCAGATGAGTGTGGGACACCCCCCCCCCCAATCCATCCAGCCCCCCTGCCCTGTACTGACAAGCTACAGGTGTGCACAGTGGAGTTTATATGGTCTCTCATCACCTAGACACTACCCCTCCCAGCAATCCCCCCAGACGCTTCTGTATATCCATTTGATATAACAGTACAAGCCAATGTTTTAGAATTCCCTGTGGTACAGAAGTCGCACTGAGGAAATTTGCGGGGATTGTGCGACATTTCTCCCCGTGCTCGCTGGGCAGTAATGTGGCGTGCAGCATGTGTATGTGGGCATACTGGCTTCTATACACTCGTACTATATATACATTATATACTTGTCTCTGCGCTACATGGTGCAGGCAGCCTGCTAGAATAGCGCCACTAAATATTCACCAAACACATCACACGGCTCCGCATACACTTTGCGCTCCCGCAGCGGATACGCTTGTCTATCACGCAATCTCTAGTATTACACGCATTTTTCCGCATACACTTTGCGCTCCCGCAGCGGATACGCTCGTCTATCACGCAATCTCTATTATTACACGCATTCTTCCGCATACAATTATCATTATTTAATAACTACTATATATAACATCACTTCCCAGTCCTATATTAATACAATGCAGGATTCCTAAGCTATACAATTATAATAGAAAAGATTTGTGGTGGAGATCTCAGCAGCCCTACTGATAACTGAGCCGATGGTTCCTGACTAGACGTATGTCTCTATGGGGGCGCTATAGACAGATGAGGGGGATCCCCAGGTGGCTGGGATGTTACCTTGTATGACATCCCCGAGCTGTGTAGTAGTAGGGAGATGTTCTAGTCCAGGTTTAGTGGAGGAGAACAAGAGTTATTAGCAGCTAATGTATCTGCAGGCGATCTCTCCTCCTCCTCCTCCTCCTCATCCACAGATCCCAACTTGTCAGTGCAGGAGGCTGCGGAGAGGGCACAATATGCTGCAGCAATAACTCATGCTCTGCATATACTACATACCTGCTGCATCTTCAGGAGACAGCTACAGATACTGCAAGAAATAAGACTAGACAGTCCTATACAGACATCCCCGCACTGTTACCTAGAGATCGATGAGCTGGGGAGAGATGAGGTGGATGCCGCATCTTGCCGCCGGTGATGGACTCCTAGAACATAGATGCTTTGCCTAATCCACTGTGGTACAGAGGCTAGAGCCTGGCAGGTCACGAGGCTACCACTCACACAGTGGGACGAGTCCCAGGCTGAGATGGCTGTCACCCCCAAAGGAGGGGACGGTTCCCCCATCCAGGACAGCTGATTGGCGGATGAGAACTCCACAACAGACTGCAGGATGGAAGGGAGATCCCAGCAGGAGTCAGTGTCTGGTGCTGGAGTCTCAGGACCACCCAATCCTGCTCCGAGCAGCCATCTCTGACCCTCACCTCTCCTGCTGGATGTGGCTATATGAGCCCCAGCGCCCTGGGATTATACAGGAGCAGAGGTGACCCGCACTCATTGTAATAATGTCACTACAAGAGGTGCTGCCTGACTAGGGCACAAGAAGTCGCCTGTGTGCGACACACAATGGGCTCTCTGTGCTGCTCCAATCCCTTCTACAGTCAGACCGTACATGTACAGCTCCTATATACATCCCCAGCTGGTCTATGGAGGGTGCGGGGTCAGCTCTGATCATACACCGACAGCAGCGGCTCCTAATACCGTGCTACATGTGGCCACACACTGCCCTGTATTCTACATACATACATACAAACATACATTGCCCTGTATTCTACATACATACATACATACATACACTGCCCTGTATTCTACATACATACATACATACACTGCCCTGTATTCTACATACATACATACACTGCCCTGTATTCTACATACATACATACATACATACACTGCCCTGTATTCTACATACATAAATACATACACTGCCCTGTATTCTACATACATACATACATACATACATACACTGCCCTGTATTCTACATACATACATACACTGCCCTGTATTCTACATACATAAATACATACACTGCCCTGTATTCTACATACATACATACATACACTGCCCTGTATTCTACATACATAAATACATACACTGCCCTGTATTCTACATACATACATACATACACTGCCCTGTATTCTACATACATACATACATACATACATACATATAAACATACACTGCCCTGTATTCTACATACAAACAGACATACATACATACACTGCCCTGTATTCTACATACATACATACAAACAGACATACATACATACATACATACACTGCCCTGTATTCTACATACATACATACATACATACACTGCCCTGTATTCTACATACATACATACAAACATACATACATTTATACATACACTGCCCTGTATTCTACATACAAACAGACATACATACATACATACACTGCCCTGTATTCTACATACATACAAACATACATACATACACTGCCCTGTATTCTACATACATACAAACATACATACATACACTGCCCTGTATTCTACATAAATACAAACATACATACATACATACATACATACACTTCCCTGTATTCTACATACATACACTGTTCTGTATTCTACATACATACAAACATACATACATACATACATACACTTCCCTGTATTCTACACACATACATTCATACATACATACATACATACATACACTGCCCTGTATTCTACATACATACAAACATACATACATACACTTCCCTGTATTCTACACACATACATTCATACATACATACACTGCCCTGTATTCTACATAAATACAAACATACATACATACATACATACATACACTTCCCTGTATTCTACATACATACATTGTTCTGTATTCTACATACAAACATACATACACTTCCTTGTATTCTACATACATACATACATACATACATACATACACTGCCCTGTATTCTACATACATACAAACATATATGCATATACTGCCCTGTATTTTACATACATATAAACATACATACACTTCCCTGCATTCTACATACATACATACATACATACACTTCCTTGTATTCTACAAACATACATACACTTCCTTATATTCTACATACATACAATCTATCTATTTCATTATTTATCTCCCTATTTATTTCATTATCTATCTATCTATCTATCTATCTATCTGATTATATATCTATTTTATTAGCTAGCATCCTATATATATATATATATATATATATATGTCAATCTATGTATCTATATATATATCTATCTGATTATATATCTAACTAGCATCCTATATATATATATATATATATATATATATATATATATATATATGACAATCTATGTATCTATATATCTATCTGATTATATATCTATTTCATTATCTATCTTCATATATATATCTATTTATCTATCTATTTTATTATCTACCACCCTATTTCATTATCTACTTATGTAACTCTCTCTCTCTCTCTCTCTCATCTAAAACACTGTCAAAACCCTAGACATTCTTTGGTGGATTCTATGAAACTAGCTACACGGGATTTCTTGCCTCCTTCTTAACATAACTAATAGAAGTAATAGCAAACAACCTAAAATGTGATACGATAACAACAAGTACAAATAACCTCGATGATATATAATGGAGGGACATATAGTAGGTAAAGTCCCAGGACTGAGCCGTGCCGTGCTCCTATGGCAGTGACATCCTGCTCTCCCCTGAGTGACCCTCGTCCCCCTCTCCTGTCTCTCTTCTCCCTGACAAATGATTCCCAGTCTGGGCTGGAGTTTTATTCCTTCCTGAGCACAGCCGCTTTTATTACACCGAGCCCATCAATCCTGCCTAACGCGACATTTGTTTAGAGCTCGGGAATGAAATGACTGGCGGATGAGTCTGATCATAATTACATCTAGAGGCCTCTGTACTATCTACACCATGCAGGATCTACTCACATGCAGGATCTACTCATATGCAGGATCTACTCACATGCAGGATCTACTCATATGCAGGATCTATACACATGCAGGATCTACTCACATACAGGATCTACTCATATGCAGGATCTACTCATATGCAGGATCTACTCACATACAGGATCTACTCATATGCAGGATCTACTCACATACAGGATCTACTCACATACAGGATCTACTCATATGCAGGATCTACTCACATGCAGGATCTACTCACATACAGGATCTACTCACATACAGGATCTACTCATATGCAGGATCTACTCACATACAGGATCTACTCACATACAGGATCTACTCATATGCAGGATCTACTCACATGCAGGATCTACTCATATGCAGGATCTATACACAAGCAGGATCTACTCACATGCAGGATCTACTCACATGCAGGATCTACCCACATGCAGGATCTACTCATATGCAGGATCTACTCACATACAGGATCTACTCACATACAGGATCTACTCATATGCAAAATCTATACACAGACAGGATCTACTCACATACAGGATCTACTCATATGCAGAATCTATACACAGACACGATCTACTCACATACAGGATCTACACACATGCAGCGCATTCACAACCAGCCAGCCGCAGAGCTAGCACTCTACATTTTATAGCAGTCTCTGACACCACCTGCACAAAGCTGTGTATGAAACAGTTATAAATCAGCTATATATAATCGATCTATCACCTACCTTTGTAAAATGTATTATAATCAGCTATATGTATCTGATCTATGTAAAATTTACAAATAAGGTATATGTAATTTATCTATCTATGAAAAATGTATAACTAAGGT